>NC_046197.1:0-716655 GCF_011004875.1 Balearica regulorum gibbericeps
TGCTTCTTCGACCCCCGCGTCTTCCGCATCCAGTGGACATTCCCCAACCCGCCTCCCCCGCACAGCTCCACGCTCAGCCATGGCACCGCTGCTCTGCCGGCTGCTGCCCTCTGGGGCCCCAGGGGCTGCGGGAGCCTCCCGGCCTGGGCAGCCCCTCTGACCCCCCAGGCACAGCCCCCACACCTCGCACCCTACACCCATCAGGGCACAGCGGAGGCCCCAGCCCCCACGGCACCGCCGACGTCCATCCCCGGCTACCAGAACAGCGAGGGGCAGCCTGGCCACACCAACGTCCCCCCGGGCAGCCAAGACTCCCCCAGCCAAGCCCTGGCGGACCCAGCAGGAGACCTCACCGTCTCTGACGAGGAGCTTCTCGCAGAGGCCCTGAGGCTCTTGGCTTGCTCCCCGGACGCGCTGGGGGTCAGCCAGGACGCTCCTGGCAGCAGCCCCGTGCCTGGGGACCCCGCTGGCACCGGCGCAGCCGTCCCCCACTGCCACTTCTCCTCGCTCTCGCTGTCCGAGGAGATGCTCGCCCCCGACTACGGCATCCGCGAGATCACCGATGCCATCCTGAGCCTCAAACTCCACGACGTCAGGATGGAGCCCCCGGAGCCGTGGGGGGACACGGGGATGGCCCTGCCACCGTCCCGGCCTGCCGTGCCAGAGAGGCGGGGGAAGAAGCGGGGGCAGAGCGCCTGGCCAAAGCCGGCCAGCAAGCGCAGGGCTCTGGCAGGCAGCACCCCAGGGGGGTCGGGGGGGAATAGACCCACAGCAGGGATGGGATAGCATGGGATGGGATGGGATGGGATGGGATGGGATGGGATGGGATGGGATGGGATGGGCTGGAGGGGGGGCTGGAGGGGTGGGGGGGACATGGCGGGGGGAGGGGTGGTGGATTTGGGGGGAGGGGGGTTAGAGTAGCTTCTGTGGGACCTTTTGTCTTGTGTTTTCCCATTAAAAGCTGTTTCTCCAGAACCGCTCCCTGCCTGTGTGGGAGGGGGAGGGAGCGCGGGGGGGCACCGGGAAACAGCACCCAAGAGGTGCCAAAGCCCCACTGAGCGCCCGATCAGGGCCGGCGAGTCTCAAAGCGCACCGAGCCCCCCCAGGGCCGATGCGCCGCCAGTGGGGCAGGCAATGGCGGGGGGGGACTCTCCTCCGTCCCCTTCCCCAGGGGAAGCAGCCGGGACGGGACGGGTCACTGCAGGTCAGACCTTGGCCGGGGCGCGACGGAGACACAGGACAACAAGGGCTGCACGGCCAGCGCATGGCCAGTGCACCAACGGCACACGGCCGGCACATGACCGCCATACGGCCGGCACAGCACCAGCACAGCAATGGCACAGCACCGGCATCCCCTCCAGCGGGGGGGGACAGGGCTGTTAGGAGTTCGAGCCAGCTCTGCTGTGCTCCCTCCCGGGCAGCTTCTGGCCTCCAGGCTCACCTTCATCTACCTCAGTGGCTTGCAGCAAAGCCCGACCGGTGTTTCTCAGTCCGTCAGAGCTCCTTCCTTTCACGCCCCCTGCAGAAACTCCTGCTCCCCTCGGTGCTTCTCTGCACAAGCTGTGAGCCCACAGCTCTCCCTACACCTACCCCCCCATTTCTCCCGCCCCTGCCCCCCGTCCTTAACCTCTCCGCCTCCACAGGCCCGGCTGCTCCTCACCTGCCCCTCCTGCCAGGGTGGGCTCCAAACACGTGCGCCTCACCGAGACGCTCGCAGAGCACCTGAGGAGGTTGCTCTGGCACCATCTGCTCAGCCACCACCCTGTCTCTGCTGGCACCAATTAAATGGTGCCCAGCGCCTTCAGCACAGCCGGCAGCTGCAAAATCATAGTGGGGTGGGCTGGCCCTGCCTGGAGGCCAGGTGCCCCCCAAAGCCGAGCCGCTCTCTCACCCCCCTCCTCAGCTGGGCAGGGGAGAGAAAATATAACGAGAGGCTCGTGAGTCCAGATAAGGACGGGGAGAGAGCGTTCACTAAGTACCGTCACGGGCAAAACGGACTCAACTTAGAGAAAATTAATCTCATTTCTTACCAAGAAAACAGAGTAGAGCAAGGAGAAAGAAACCCAAATCTCAAAACCCCTCTCCCCACCCCTCCCTTCTCCCCGGGCCCAACTTCACCCCCCATTTCTCTCCCTCCTCCCCCAGCGGCACAGGGGGACGGGGAATGGGGGTTGTGGTCACTTCCTCACGTGGTGTCTCTGCCGCTCCTTCCTCCTCGGGGGGAAGGACTCCTCACACTCTGCCCCTGCTCCAGCCTGGGGGCCCTCCCACGGCAGACAGTCCTCCACTAACTTCTCCAACGTGAGTCCTTCCCACGGGCTCCTGTTCTTCATGAACTTCTCCAGCGTGGGTCCCTTCCACGGGGTGCAGACCTTCAGCAGCAGACGGCTCCAACACAGGCTTCCCACGAGGTCACAGCCTCCTTTGGGGGCATCCACCTGCTCCAGAGTGGGGTTCCCCATGGGCTGCAGGGGGAATCTCTGCTCCCCATCATCCTCCATGAGATGCAGGGGGAATCCCTGCTCCATATCATCCTCCACAGGCTGCAGGGGGAATCTCTGCTCCACCATCATTTTCCACGGGCCGCAGGGGAATCCCTGCTCCAGCACCTGGAGCACCTCCTGCCCTCCTTCTGCACTGACCTGGCTGTCTGCAGAGTTTCTCACATCTTCTCCCTCCTCTCTCTGGCTGCAAAAGCTCCCGCTCCCTTTTTTCCCTTCTGAACTCTGTTGTCCCAGAGGTGCTACCACCGTCACTGGTGTCCGCGGCCTTGGCCACCACTGGGTCCCTCTTGGAGCCAGCTAGCATTGGCTCCATCCGACACAGGGGAAGCTTCTAGCAGCTTCTCGCAGAAGCCACCCGTGGTCGGCGTGTCCCGTCCCCGTTCCCCCCCCGCCCCGGGGTACCAAACCCTTGCCATGCAAATCCAAACCCCGTAGCTGGAAGCAGGATGTGCTCTCCCCCACCAAGCAGGAGCTGAGACATACCGAGGGGCCTGGCGACACTGGGCTGGGAGGGCATGGAGCCTGGGAAGATGCATCTCCAGGGCTGGACCTGCCCCTTGGCCAACGCAGCACGCCACGGCCACGCAGCCCGCTCGCTGCCCAGGCAGGAGCTGCAAGGGGGCTGCTCTACCACTCACAGCCCAGCCTCCAGGGGACAACTGCCTCTCCTCCAAGGCAACGCCATCTTTCCACCCTGCTGCCAACCTGCTGTGCTTTGCAAAACAGCTGCCGAGGGAGGCGACGGCAGGGGAGGGGAGGGTGACTCGGGTGAGCAGCAGTGAAATGATAAGGTAGAAATGGAGCTCAGCGCAGACTGCACGAAACCTTGCTGCAGCCAGTTCTTCACCCAGCGCCGCATGAACCTGCTCATCTCACAGCTGGACAACCGGTCCAGAAGGATGCTGTGAGGGACAGTATCCAAAGCCTTCCTCAAATCCAGAAAAAGACAGCCACCGCCTTCCCTTCACCCGCCAGGCGGCTGATCTGATCGCAGAAGGGTAGCAAATTAGTCCAACAGGACGTTCCCTTTGTCAACCCACGCTGACGGGGCCTGACGCTTGCGTTCATTAGCCTTTCAAAGCCTTTCAGCAGCACCCAGGATGACCTTCTCGGTCACTTTCCCAGGTGCTGAGCTGAGACGCGCAGGTCTGTAGTAGGGCCCTCCCTCGTGCCCTCAGGAAAGTCACTCTTCCCACACTCATGCTCCTCAACTCAGGGGACCAAGCAGCCCAAGGACTATCAGCATTATTAAAGACTGAGGCACTCCGCTTGCTGCTAAGGTGCATTCAAAAGCCCTTCCTCTTGACTGACGCAACACTGGCCACTTTCAACTCCAATTCAGCTTTGGCCTCTCGGGCCTTCTCCCTGCACCTTTCCCTAGCAGGGCACAAGATCTTTCCTCCTCGGCTCCCTGACTGCTTGTCACAAAGGGTGTTCTCTCCCACAAGCTTCAGCCATTCCCCAGACCTGCTCGGCACAGCAGTATGCTGTTCCCAGCTGATGCCTGCGAAGTCGAAATCTCCCACAAGGACAAGGGCTACTGGTCCCGAGCTTTCTCCTCATGGCCTAGGGAATAAGTCCGCAGCGCGGGCATCCCGGCCGGGCCATCGGCAGCAGACACCCACTGCAAGAGCCGCTTTGTTTTCCATGCCCCTCGTCCTCACCCAGAGGCTCTCCACCACATCCTTGCTCACCGGAAGGGCCGTACCCTCCAACCTCTCCCCGACACACACAGTACGACACCTCCACCTCCCCTACCCCTCCTGAACAGCCTGCAGCCTCCATGCCAGCACTCCCGGCGTGGCACTCGTCCCACCAAGTCCCACGAAGCCCAAGGACGTGCCAGCTCTGGGGACGCAGCAAGGCTTCCAGCCAGAGGCACTTGCACTCACAGCCCCCGAGAGCCGCCGGAAGGGGCCGGGGCACCCCAGCCCCCCCCGAACCCTTTCCCTCCCCAGGCAGGAGGGGCTGGGCAGGCTCTTGGGGCGGGGCGGAACACGCAGACACCCCACATTCCCTCCTGGGAGACGCCAGAGAGTCCTTAGCAGCCAACAGCCAGAACGCAACATGGCGCCGCCACCACTGCAGCTCCCACCGCGCGGCCCCCGGGACCCTCCGGCACCCCCGCTCCTGCAGGTTTTTCTCCTCCCCCAAACCAGCCAAGGTAGGCTCCCACCCCCACCCCTGCAGCCCGCGGACGCTCGTGGGGGGGCAAGAGCGGAGCTGACCGCCGACCATCGCTCCTGTCTCTCCTCCAGGCTCAGCCACCCTCTGCCCACTGCCCCGCCAGCAGCAGCCCTTCCCCGCAGCCTGGGCACCCTCAGGGCGGCTGCCACCCCAGGGCCCCCAGGCACTACCACCACCAGGTACGGCACCCCTGCCTGCTCTGGCACCCCGGCCCCCGGCTCCTCCCGCCGTCCCCACCACCCCTGTCCCCACGGCACTTGTGGCACAGGCCTTCAACCATGGAGGGCCCCAACCCCCCGGCCCAGCACGGCTCCCTCTCACCCACACAGGTCTGCAGAGGGCTCCGTGCGGCTGCTTCTTCGACCCCCGCGTCTTCCGCATCCAGTGGACATTCCCCAACCCGCCTCCCCCGCACAGCTCCACGCTCAGCCATGGCACCGCTGCTCTGCCGGCTGCTGCCCTCTGGGGCCCCAGGGGCTGCGGGAGCCTCCCGGCCTGGGCAGCCCCTCTGACCCCCCAGGCACAGCCCCCACACCTCGCACCCTACACCCATCAGGGCACAGCGGAGGCCCCAGCCCCCACGGCACCGCCGACGTCCATCCCCGGCTACCAGAACAGCGAGGGGCAGCCTGGCCACACCAACGTCCCCCCGGGCAGCCAAGACTCCCCCAGCCAAGCCCTGGCGGACCCAGCAGGAGACCTCACCGTCTCTGACGAGGAGCTTCTCGCAGAGGCCCTGAGGCTCTTGGCTTGCTCCCCGGACGCGCTGGGGGTCAGCCAGGACGCTCCTGGCAGCAGCCCCGTGCCTGGGGACCCCGCTGGCACCGGCGCAGCCGTCCCCCACTGCCACTTCTCCTCGCTCTCGCTGTCCGAGGAGATGCTCGCCCCCGACTACGGCATCCGCGAGATCACCGATGCCATCCTGAGCCTCAAACTCCACGACGTCAGGATGGAGCCCCCGGAGCCGTGGGGGGACACGGGGATGGCCCTGCCACCGTCCCGGCCTGCCGTGCCAGAGAGGCGGGGGAAGAAGCGGGGGCAGAGCGCCTGGCCAAAGCCGGCCAGCAAGCGCAGGGCTCTGGCAGGCAGCACCCCAGGGGGGTCGGGGGGGAATAGACCCACAGCAGGGATGGGATAGCATGGGATGGGATGGGATGGGATGGGATGGGATGGGATGGGATGGGATGGGATGGGATGGAGGGGGGGCTGGAGGGGTGGGGGGGACATGGCGGGGGGAGGGGTGGTGGATTTGGGGGGAGGGGGGTTAGAGTAGCTTCTGTGGGACCTTTTGTCTTGTGTTTTCCCATTAAAAGCTGTTTCTCCAGAACCGCTCCCTGCCTGTGTGGGAGGGGGAGGGAGCGCGGGGGGGCACCGGGAAACAGCACCCAAGAGGTGCCAAAGCCCCACTGAGCGCCCGATCAGGGCCGGCGAGTCTCAAAGCGCACCGAGCCCCCCCAGGGCCGATGCGCCGCCAGTGGGGCAGGCAATGGCGGGGGGGGACTCTCCTCCGTCCCCTTCCCCAGGGGAAGCAGCCGGGACGGGACGGGTCACTGCAGGTCAGACCTTGGCCGGGGCGCGACGGAGACACAGGACAACAAGGGCTGCACGGCCAGCGCATGGCCAGTGCACCAACGGCACACGGCCGGCACATGACCGCCATACGGCCGGCACAGCACCAGCACAGCAATGGCACAGCACCGGCATCCCCTCCAGCGGGGGGGGACAGGGCTGTTAGGAGTTCGAGCCAGCTCTGCTGTGCTCCCTCCCGGGCAGCTTCTGGCCTCCAGGCTCACCTTCATCTACCTCAGTGGCTTGCAGCAAAGCCCGACCGGTGTTTCTCAGTCCGTCAGAGCTCCTTCCTTTCACGCCCCCTGCAGAAACTCCTGCTCCCCTCGGTGCTTCTCTGCACAAGCTGTGAGCCCACAGCTCTCCCTACACCTACCCCCCCATTTCTCCCGCCCCTGCCCCCCGTCCTTAACCTCTCCGCCTCCACAGGCCCGGCTGCTCCTCACCTGCCCCTCCTGCCAGGGTGGGCTCCAAACACGTGCGCCTCACCGAGACGCTCGCAGAGCACCTGAGGAGGTTGCTCTGGCACCATCTGCTCAGCCACCACCCTGTCTCTGCTGGCACCAATTAAATGGTGCCCAGCGCCTTCAGCACAGCCGGCAGCTGCAAAATCATAGTGGGGTGGGCTGGCCCTGCCTGGAGGCCAGGTGCCCCCCAAAGCCCAGCCGCTCTCTCACCCCCCTCCTCAGCTGGGCAGGGGAGAGAAAATATAACGAGAGGCTCGTGAGTCCAGATAAGGACGGGGAGAGAGCGTTCACTAAGTACCGTCACGGGCAAAACGGACTCAACTTAGAGAAAATTAATCTCATTTCTTACCAAGAAAACAGAGTAGAGCAAGGAGAAAGAAACCCAAATCTCAAAACCCCTCTCCCCACCCCTCCCTTCTCCCCGGGCCCAACTTCACCCCCCATTTCTCTCCCTCCTCCCCCAGCGGCACAGGGGGACGGGGAATGGGGGTTGTGGTCACTTCCTCACGTGGTGTCTCTGCCGCTCCTTCCTCCTCGGGGGGAAGGACTCCTCACACTCTGCCCCTGCTCCAGCCTGGGGGCCCTCCCACGGCAGACAGTCCTCCACTAACTTCTCCAACGTGAGTCCTTCCCACGGGCTCCTGTTCTTCATGAACTTCTCCAGCGTGGGTCCCTTCCACGGGGTGCAGACCTTCAGCAGCAGACGGCTCCAACACAGGCTTCCCACGAGGTCACAGCCTCCTTTGGGGGCATCCACCTGCTCCAGAGTGGGGTTCCCCATGGGCTGCAGGGGGAATCTCTGCTCCCCATCATCCTCCATGAGATGCAGGGGGAATCCCTGCTCCATATCATCCTCCACAGGCTGCAGGGGGAATCTCTGCTCCACCATCATTTTCCACGGGCCGCAGGGGAATCCCTGCTCCAGCACCTGGAGCACCTCCTGCCCTCCTTCTGCACTGACCTGGCTGTCTGCAGAGTTTCTCACATCTTCTCCCTCCTCTCTCTGGCTGCAAAAGCTCCCGCTCCCTTTTTTCCCTTCTGAACTCTGTTGTCCCAGAGGTGCTACCACCGTCACTGGTGTCCGCGGCCTTGGCCACCACTGGGTCCCTCTTGGAGCCAGCTAGCATTGGCTCCATCCGACACAGGGGAAGCTTCTAGCAGCTTCTCGCAGAAGCCACCCGTGGTCGGCGTGTCCCGTCCCCGTTCCCCCCCCGCCCCGGGGTACCAAACCCTTGCCATGCAAATCCAAACCCCGTAGCTGGAAGCAGGATGTGCTCTCCCCCACCAAGCAGGAGCTGAGACATACCGAGGGGCCTGGCGACACTGGGCTGGGAGGGCATGGAGCCTGGGAAGATGCATCTCCAGGGCTGGACCTGCCCCTTGGCCAACGCAGCACGCCACGGCCACGCAGCCCGCTCGCTGCCCAGGCAGGAGCTGCAAGGGGGCTGCTCTACCACTCACAGCCCAGCCTCCAGGGGACAACTGCCTCTCCTCCAAGGCAACGCCATCTTTCCACCCTGCTGCCAACCTGCTGTGCTTTGCAAAACAGCTGCCGAGGGAGGCGACGGCAGGGGAGGGGAGGGTGACTC
This sequence comes from Balearica regulorum gibbericeps, assembly GCF_011004875.1. Classification (NCBI taxonomy): domain Eukaryota; kingdom Metazoa; phylum Chordata; class Aves; order Gruiformes; family Gruidae; genus Balearica; species Balearica regulorum. The sequence continues at coordinate 8,314 of NC_046197.1, forward strand.
GGGTGAGCAGCAGTGAAATGATAAGGTAGAAATGGAGCTCAGCGCAGACTGCACGAAACCTTGCTGCAGCCAGTTCTTCACCCAGCGCCGCATGAACCTGCTCATCTCACAGCTGGACAACCGGTCCAGAAGGATGCTGTGAGGGACAGTATCCAAAGCCTTCCTCAAATCCAGAAAAAGACAGCCACCGCCTTCCCTTCACCCGCCAGGCGGCTGATCTGATCGCAGAAGGGTAGCAAATTAGTCCAACAGGACGTTCCCTTTGTCAACCCACGCTGACGGGGCCTGACGCTTGCGTTCATTAGCCTTTCAAAGCCTTTCAGCAGCACCCAGGATGACCTTCTCGGTCACTTTCCCAGGTGCTGAGCTGAGACGCGCAGGTCTGTAGTAGGGCCCTCCCTCGTGCCCTCAGGAAAGTCACTCTTCCCACACTCATGCTCCTCAACTCAGGGGACCAAGCAGCCCAAGGACTATCAGCATTATTAAAGACTGAGGCACTCCGCTTGCTGCTAAGGTGCATTCAAAAGCCCTTCCTCTTGACTGACGCAACACTGGCCACTTTCAACTCCAATTCAGCTTTGGCCTCTCGGGCCTTCTCCCTGCACCTTTCCCTAGCAGGGCACAAGATCTTTCCTCCTCGGCTCCCTGACTGCTTGTCACAAAGGGTGTTCTCTCCCACAAGCTTCAGCCATTCCCCAGACCTGCTCGGCACAGCAGTATGCTGTTCCCAGCTGATGCCTGCGAAGTCGAAATCTCCCACAAGGACAAGGGCTACTGGTCCCGAGCTTTCTCCTCATGGCCTAGGGAATAAGTCCGCAGCGCGGGCATCCCGGCCGGGCCATCGGCAGCAGACACCCACTGCAAGAGCCGCTTTGTTTTCCATGCCCCTCGTCCTCACCCAGAGGCTCTCCACCACATCCTTGCTCACCGGAAGGGCCGTACCCTCCAACCTCTCCCCGACACACACAGTACGACACCTCCACCTCCCCTACCCCTCCTGAACAGCCTGCAGCCTCCATGCCAGCACTCCCGGCGTGGCACTCGTCCCACCAAGTCCCACGAAGCCCAAGGACGTGCCAGCTCTGGGGACGCAGCAAGGCTTCCAGCCAGAGGCACTTGCACTCACAGCCCCCGAGAGCCGCCGGAAGGGGCCGGGGCACCCCAGCCCCCCCCGAACCCTTTCCCTCCCCAGGCAGGAGGGGCTGGGCAGGCTCTTGGGGCGGGGCGGAACACGCAGACACCCCACATTCCCTCCTGGGAGACGCCAGAGAGTCCTTAGCAGCCAACAGCCAGAACGCAACATGGCGCCGCCACCACTGCAGCTCCCACCGCGCGGCCCCCGGGACCCTCCGGCACCCCCGCTCCTGCAGGTTTTTCTCCTCCCCCAAACCAGCCAAGGTAGGCTCCCACCCCCACCCCTGCAGCCCGCGGACGCTCGTGGGGGGGCAAGAGCGGAGCTGACCGCCGACCATCGCTCCTGTCTCTCCTCCAGGCTCAGCCACCCTCTGCCCACTGCCCCGCCAGCAGCAGCCCTTCCCCGCAGCCTGGGCACCCTCAGGGCGGCTGCCACCCCAGGGCCCCCAGGCACTACCACCACCAGGTACGGCACCCCTGCCTGCTCTGGCACCCCGGCCCCCGGCTCCTCCCGCCGTCCCCACCACCCCTGTCCCCACGGCACTTGTGGCACAGGCCTTCAACCATGGAGGGCCCCAACCCCCCGGCCCAGCACGGCTCCCTCTCACCCACACAGGTCTGCAGAGGGCTCCGTGCGGCTGCTTCTTCGACCCCCGCGTCTTCCGCATCCAGTGGACATTCCCCAACCCGCCTCCCCCGCACAGCTCCACGCTCAGCCATGGCACCGCTGCTCTGCCGGCTGCTGCCCTCTGGGGCCCCAGGGGCTGCGGGAGCCTCCCGGCCTGGGCAGCCCCTCTGACCCCCCAGGCACAGCCCCCACACCTCGCACCCTACACCCATCAGGGCACAGCGGAGGCCCCAGCCCCCACGGCACCGCCGACGTCCATCCCCGGCTACCAGAACAGCGAGGGGCAGCCTGGCCACACCAACGTCCCCCCGGGCAGCCAAGACTCCCCCAGCCAAGCCCTGGCGGACCCAGCAGGAGACCTCACCGTCTCTGACGAGGAGCTTCTCGCAGAGGCCCTGAGGCTCTTGGCTTGCTCCCCGGACGCGCTGGGGGTCAGCCAGGACGCTCCTGGCAGCAGCCCCGTGCCTGGGGACCCCGCTGGCACCGGCGCAGCCGTCCCCCACTGCCACTTCTCCTCGCTCTCGCTGTCCGAGGAGATGCTCGCCCCCGACTACGGCATCCGCGAGATCACCGATGCCATCCTGAGCCTCAAACTCCACGACGTCAGGATGGAGCCCCCGGAGCCGTGGGGGGACACGGGGATGGCCCTGCCACCGTCCCGGCCTGCCGTGCCAGAGAGGCGGGGGAAGAAGCGGGGGCAGAGCGCCTGGCCAAAGCCGGCCAGCAAGCGCAGGGCTCTGGCAGGCAGCACCCCAGGGGGGTCGGGGGGGAATAGACCCACAGCAGGGATGGGATAGCATGGGATGGGATGGGATGGGATGGGATGGGATGGGATGGGATGGGATGGGATGGGATGGGATGGAGGGGGGGCTGGAGGGGTGGGGGGGACATGGCGGGGGGAGGGGTGGTGGATTTGGGGGGAGGGGGGTTAGAGTAGCTTCTGTGGGACCTTTTGTCTTGTGTTTTCCCATTAAAAGCTGTTTCTCCAGAACCGCTCCCTGCCTGTGTGGGAGGGGGAGGGAGCGCGGGGGGGCACCGGGAAACAGCACCCAAGAGGTGCCAAAGCCCCACTGAGCGCCCGATCAGGGCCGGCGAGTCTCAAAGCGCACCGAGCCCCCCCAGGGCCGATGCGCCGCCAGTGGGGCAGGCAATGGCGGGGGGGGACTCTCCTCCGTCCCCTTCCCCAGGGGAAGCAGCCGGGACGGGACGGGTCACTGCAGGTCAGACCTTGGCCGGGGCGCGACGGAGACACAGGACAACAAGGGCTGCACGGCCAGCGCATGGCCAGTGCACCAACGGCACACGGCCGGCACATGACCGCCATACGGCCGGCACAGCACCAGCACAGCAATGGCACAGCACCGGCATCCCCTCCAGCGGGGGGGGACAGGGCTGTTAGGAGTTCGAGCCAGCTCTGCTGTGCTCCCTCCCGGGCAGCTTCTGGCCTCCAGGCTCACCTTCATCTACCTCAGTGGCTTGCAGCAAAGCCCGACCGGTGTTTCTCAGTCCGTCAGAGCTCCTTCCTTTCACGCCCCCTGCAGAAACTCCTGCTCCCCTCGGTGCTTCTCTGCACAAGCTGTGAGCCCACAGCTCTCCCTACACCTACCCCCCCATTTCTCCCGCCCCTGCCCCCCGTCCTTAACCTCTCCGCCTCCACAGGCCCGGCTGCTCCTCACCTGCCCCTCCTGCCAGGGTGGGCTCCAAACACGTGCGCCTCACCGAGACGCTCGCAGAGCACCTGAGGAGGTTGCTCTGGCACCATCTGCTCAGCCACCACCCTGTCTCTGCTGGCACCAATTAAATGGTGCCCAGCGCCTTCAGCACAGCCGGCAGCTGCAAAATCATAGTGGGGTGGGCTGGCCCTGCCTGGAGGCCAGGTGCCCCCCAAAGCCCAGCCGCTCTCTCACCCCCCTCCTCAGCTGGGCAGGGGAGAGAAAATATAACGAGAGGCTCGTGAGTCCAGATAAGGACGGGGAGAGAGCGTTCACTAAGTACCGTCACGGGCAAAACGGACTCAACTTAGAGAAAATTAATCTCATTTCTTACCAAGAAAACAGAGTAGAGCAAGGAGAAAGAAACCCAAATCTCAAAACCCCTCTCCCCACCCCTCCCTTCTCCCCGGGCCCAACTTCACCCCCCATTTCTCTCCCTCCTCCCCCAGCGGCACAGGGGGACGGGGAATGGGGGTTGTGGTCACTTCCTCACGTGGTGTCTCTGCCGCTCCTTCCTCCTCGGGGGGAAGGACTCCTCACACTCTGCCCCTGCTCCAGCCTGGGGGCCCTCCCACGGCAGACAGTCCTCCACTAACTTCTCCAACGTGAGTCCTTCCCACGGGCTCCTGTTCTTCATGAACTTCTCCAGCGTGGGTCCCTTCCACGGGGTGCAGACCTTCAGCAGCAGACGGCTCCAACACAGGCTTCCCACGAGGTCACAGCCTCCTTTGGGGGCATCCACCTGCTCCAGAGTGGGGTTCCCCATGGGCTGCAGGGGGAATCTCTGCTCCCCATCATCCTCCATGAGATGCAGGGGGAATCCCTGCTCCATATCATCCTCCACAGGCTGCAGGGGGAATCTCTGCTCCACCATCATTTTCCACGGGCCGCAGGGGAATCCCTGCTCCAGCACCTGGAGCACCTCCTGCCCTCCTTCTGCACTGACCTGGCTGTCTGCAGAGTTTCTCACATCTTCTCCCTCCTCTCTCTGGCTGCAAAAGCTCCCGCTCCCTTTTTTCCCTTCTGAACTCTGTTGTCCCAGAGGTGCTACCACCGTCACTGGTGTCCGCGGCCTTGGCCACCACTGGGTCCCTCTTGGAGCCAGCTAGCATTGGCTCCATCCGACACAGGGGAAGCTTCTAGCAGCTTCTCGCAGAAGCCACCCGTGGTCGGCGTGTCCCGTCCCCGTTCCCCCCCCGCCCCGGGGTACCAAACCCTTGCCATGCAAATCCAAACCCCGTAGCTGGAAGCAGGATGTGCTCTCCCCCACCAAGCAGGAGCTGAGACATACCGAGGGGCCTGGCGACACTGGGCTGGGAGGGCATGGAGCCTGGGAAGATGCATCTCCAGGGCTGGACCTGCCCCTTGGCCAACGCAGCACGCCACGGCCACGCAGCCCGCTCGCTGCCCAGGCAGGAGCTGCAAGGGGGCTGCTCTACCACTCACAGCCCAGCCTCCAGGGGACAACTGCCTCTCCTCCAAGGCAACGCCATCTTTCCACCCTGCTGCCAACCTGCTGTGCTTTGCAAAACAGCTGCCGAGGGAGGCGACGGCAGGGGAGGGGAGGGTGACTCGGGTGAGCCAGTGAAATGATAAGGTAGAAATGGAGCTCAGCGCAGACTGCACGAAACCTTGCTGCAGCCAGTTCTTCACCCAGCGCCGCATGAACCTGCTCATCTCACAGCTGGACAACCGGTCCAGAAGGATGCTGTGAGGGACAGTATCCAAAGCCTTCCTCAAATCCAGAAAAAGACAGCCACCGCCTTCCCTTCACCCGCCAGGCGGCTGATCTGATCGCAGAAGGGTAGCAAATTAGTCCAACAGGACGTTCCCTTTGTCAACCCACGCTGACGGGGCCTGACGCTTGCGTTCATTAGCCTTTCAAAGCCTTTCAGCAGCACCCAGGATGACCTTCTCGGTCACTTTCCCAGGTGCTGAGCTGAGACGCGCAGGTCTGTAGTAGGGCCCTCCCTCGTGCCCTCAGGAAAGTCACTCTTCCCACACTCATGCTCCTCAACTCAGGGGACCAAGCAGCCCAAGGACTATCAGCATTATTAAAGACTGAGGCACTCCGCTTGCTGCTAAGGTGCATTCAAAAGCCCTTCCTCTTGACTGACGCAACACTGGCCACTTTCAACTCCAATTCAGCTTTGGCCTCTCGGGCCTTCTCCCTGCACCTTTCCCTAGCAGGGCACAAGATCTTTCCTCCTCGGCTCCCTGACTGCTTGTCACAAAGGGTGTTCTCTCCCACAAGCTTCAGCCATTCCCCAGACCTGCTCGGCACAGCAGTATGCTGTTCCCAGCTGATGCCTGCGAAGTCGAAATCTCCCACAAGGACAAGGGCTACTGGTCCCGAGCTTTCTCCTCATGGCCTAGGGAATAAGTCCGCAGCGCGGGCATCCCGGCCGGGCCATCGGCAGCAGACACCCACTGCAAGAGCCGCTTTGTTTTCCATGCCCCTCGTCCTCACCCAGAGGCTCTCCACCACATCCTTGCTCACCGGAAGGGCCGTACCCTCCAACCTCTCCCCGACACACACAGTACGACACCTCCACCTCCCCTACCCCTCCTGAACAGCCTGCAGCCTCCATGCCAGCACTCCCGGCGTGGCACTCGTCCCACCAAGTCCCACGAAGCCCAAGGACGTGCCAGCTCTGGGGACGCAGCAAGGCTTCCAGCCAGAGGCACTTGCACTCACAGCCCCCGAGAGCCGCCGGAAGGGGCCGGGGCACCCCAGCCCCCCCCCGAACCCTTTCCCTCCCCAGGCAGGAGGGGCTGGGCAGGCTCTTGGGGCGGGGCGGAACACGCAGACACCCCACATTCCCTCCTGGGAGACGCCAGAGAGTCCTTAGCAGCCAACAGCCAGAACGCAACATGGCGCCGCCACCACTGCAGCTCCCACCGCGCGGCCCCCGGGACCCTCCGGCACCCCCGCTCCTGCAGGTTTTTCTCCTCCCCCAAACCAGCCAAGGTAGGCTCCCACCCCCACCCCTGCAGCCCGCGGACGCTCGTGGGGGGGCAAGAGCGGAGCTGACCGCCGACCATCGCTCCTGTCTCTCCTCCAGGCTCAGCCACCCTCTGCCCACTGCCCCGCCAGCAGCAGCCCTTCCCCGCAGCCTGGGCACCCTCAGGGCGGCTGCCACCCCAGGGCCCCCAGGCACTACCACCACCAGGTACGGCACCCCTGCCTGCTCTGGCACCCCGGCCCCCGGCTCCTCCCGCCGTCCCCACCACCCCTGTCCCCACGGCACTTGTGGCACAGGCCTTCAACCATGGAGGGCCCCAACCCCCCGGCCCAGCACGGCTCCCTCTCACCCACACAGGTCTGCAGAGGGCTCCGTGCGGCTGCTTCTTCGACCCCCGCGTCTTCCGCATCCAGTGGACATTCCCCAACCCGCCTCCCCCGCACAGCTCCACGCTCAGCCATGGCACCGCTGCTCTGCCGGCTGCTGCCCTCTGGGGCCCCAGGGGCTGCGGGAGCCTCCCGGCCTGGGCAGCCCCTCTGACCCCCCAGGCACAGCCCCCACACCTCGCACCCTACACCCATCAGGGCACAGCGGAGGCCCCAGCCCCCACGGCACCGCCGACGTCCATCCCCGGCTACCAGAACAGCGAGGGGCAGCCTGGCCACACCAACGTCCCCCCGGGCAGCCAAGACTCCCCCAGCCAAGCCCTGGCGGACCCAGCAGGAGACCTCACCGTCTCTGACGAGGAGCTTCTCGCAGAGGCCCTGAGGCTCTTGGCTTGCTCCCCGGACGCGCTGGGGGTCAGCCAGGACGCTCCTGGCAGCAGCCCCGTGCCTGGGGACCCCGCTGGCACCGGCGCAGCCGTCCCCCACTGCCACTTCTCCTCGCTCTCGCTGTCCGAGGAGATGCTCGCCCCCGACTACGGCATCCGCGAGATCACCGATGCCATCCTGAGCCTCAAACTCCACGACGTCAGGATGGAGCCCCCGGAGCCGTGGGGGGACACGGGGATGGCCCTGCCACCGTCCCGGCCTGCCGTGCCAGAGAGGCGGGGGAAGAAGCGGGGGCAGAGCGCCTGGCCAAAGCCGGCCAGCAAGCGCAGGGCTCTGGCAGGCAGCACCCCGGGGGGGTCGGGGGGGAATAGACCCACAGCAGGGATGGGATGGGATGGGATGGGATGGGATGGGATGGGATGGGATGGGATGGGATGGGATGGGATGGGATGGGATGGAGGGGGGCTGGAGGGGTGGTGGGACATGGCGGGGGGAGGGGTGGTGGATTTGGGGGGAGGGGGGTTAGAGTAACTTCTGTGGGACCTTTTGTCTTGTGTTTTCCCATTAAAAGCTGTTTCTCCAGAACCGCTCCCTGCCTGTGTGGGAGGGGGAGGGAGCGCGGGGGGGCACCGGGAAACGGCACCCAAGAGGTGCCAAAGCCCCACTGAGCGCCCGATCAGGGCCGGCGAGTCTCAAAGGGCACCGAGCCCCCCCAGGGCCGAAGTCACCGCCAGTGGGGCATTTTCCACAGGCTGCAGGAAGAATCCCTGCTCCACCATCATTTTCCATGGGCCGCAGGGGAAGCCCTGTTCCAGCACCTGGAGCACCTCCTGCCCTCCTTCTGCACTGACCTGGCTGTCTGCAGAGTTTCTCACATCTTCTCCCTCCTCTCTCTGGCTGCAAAAGCTCCCGCTCCCTTTTTTCCCTTCTTAACTCTGTTAGCCCCGCGGTGCTACCACCGTCACTGGTGTCCGCGGCCTTGGCCAGCACTGGGTCCCTCTTGGAGCCAGCTAGCATTGGCTCCATCCAACACAGGGGAAGCTTCTAGCAGCTTCTCACAGAAGCCACCCGTCGTCGTGTCCCGTTCCCCCCCGCCCCGGGGTACCAAACCCTTGCCATGCAAATCCAAACCCCGTAGCTGGAATCAGGATGTGCTCTCCCCCACCAAGCAGGAGCTGAGACATCACCTCCCTCGTGCCAACACCCAACACAGGCCAGGATCCTGTTGGCTTGCTTTGCCACAAGGGCACATTGCTTGCGTACGGTGAACTTGGTGTCAACCAGAACCCCCCGGGTCCTTCTTGGTGGAGCTGCCTTCTGGCCAGAGAACACACAGCATATACTGGTGCTATCAGGTTACTCTTCCCCAGCTGCAGGACTTTGCATTCCCTGGGTTGAACTTCATGAGATTCCAGAGTTCTCCTCTCTGTATGGCAGCACAGCCATCTGGTGTATCAGCCACTCCTCCCAGTTTGAAGTCATCCACCAACTTGCTGATGATATGCTCTGCCCCATCATGCAAGTTAGTAATGAAGATGTTAGTAATGAAGCTGTTGAACAATATTGGCCCCGGTATTGACCTCTGGGCTACTCCACTAGTGACTGGCCTCCTCCATCTGGACTTTGTACCGCTAGTCACAACCCTCTGGACCTGGCCATTCAGCAAATTTTCAGTCCACCTCACTGGTTGCTTACACAATGCTTATCCTCACTCGCCTGTGAGGATGTTACAGGAGACATTAGGAAAAGCATTACTAAAGTTGAGGTAAACAACATCATAGAATCGTTTAGGTTGGAGAAGACCTTTAAGATCATCAAGTCCAACTGTTAACCTAGCACTGCCAAGTCCACTGCTAAACCAAGTCCCTAAGCACCACATCTACATGTCTTTAGATACCGCCAGGGATGGTGATTCAACTACCTCCTTGGGCAGCCTGTTCCAATGCTTGACAACCTCCTTTCAGGTAGTTGTAGAGAGCGATAAGGTCTCCCCTCAGCCTCCTTTTCTCCGGGCTAAACAACCACAGTTCCCTCAGCCACTCCTCATCAGACTTGTTCTCTAGACCCTTCACCAGCTTTGTTGCCCTTCTCTGGACATGCTCCAGCACCTCAATGTCTTTCTGGTAGTGAGGGGCCCAAAACCGAACGCAGCACTCGAGGTGCAGCCTCAGCAGTGCTGAGTACAGGGGGACGATCACTGCCCTAGTCCTGCTAGCCACAGTATTTCTGATACAAGCCAAGATACTGTTGGCCGCCTTGGCCACCTGGGCATGCTGCTGGCTCATAGTCAGCTGGCTGTCGACCAACCCCCCCCCAAGGTCCTTTTCTGCTGGGCAGCTTTCCAGCCACTCTTCCCCAAGCCTGTAGCACTGCTTGGGGTTGTTGTGACCCAAGCGCAGGACCCAGCACTGAGCCTTGTTGAACCTCATCCAGTAGTTGACCTCGGCCCATCGATCCAGCCTGTCCAGGTCCCTCTGTAGAGCCTTCCTACCCTCAAGCAGATCAACACTCCCGCCCAACTTGGTCTTGTCTGCAAACTTACTGAGGGTGGGTGCACTTGATCCCCTCGTCCAGATCATGGATAAAGAGAGTAAAGAGAACTGGCCCCAGTACTGAGCCCTGGGGAACACCCCTTCTGACTGGCTGCCAACTGGATTTAACGCCATTCCCCACAACTCTTTGGGCCCGGCCATCCAGACAGTTTTTTTAACCCAGTGAAGCATACACCCATCCAAGCCATGAGCAGCCAGCTTCTCCTAAACAGGCCAAAGTCTGCCCTCTGGAAGTCCAAGGCAGCAGTTCTGCTGCTCCCCCTCCTTCCTTCTCCAAGAATAAAAAAAACTCTCGTCATGTCATGATCGCTGTGCCCAAGATGGCCTCCACCCATCACATCACCCACAAGTCCTTCTCTGTTCACAAACAACAGGTCCATTGGGGTGCCTTCCCTAGTTGGCTCACTCGCCACCTGTGTCAAGAAGGTCTCTTCCACATGCTCCAGGAACCTCCTAGACTGTTTGCTCTCTGCTGTAGTGTATTCCCAGCAGAAGTCTGGTAAGTTGAAGTCCCCCACAAGAACAAGGGCTAGCAGTGGTGAGACTTCTCCCAGATGCTTCTAGACTATTTCATCTGCCTCTTCATCCTGGTTGGATGGTCTATAACAGACTCCCACCATGATAGCTGCCTTGTTGGCCTTCCTCCTGATTCTTACCCATAAACACTCTACGCTATCATCACCATCACTAAGCTCGAGACAATCAAAACACTTCCTTAACATACAGGGCTACATCGCTGCCTCTCCTTCCTTGACTAGCTGTCCTGAAGAGTTTGTAGCCATTCACTGCAGCACTCCAGTCGTGAGAGTCATCCCACCATGTTTCCATGATGGCAACTAGAGCATGGTTTTCCTGCTGCACAATGGCTTCCAGCTCCTCCTGTTAGTCGCCCACGCTTGCATCCATTGGTGTAGATGCACTTCAGTTGGGCTATTGATCCCGCCACCTTTTGCGGGGGGGAGCAGCCCTGATTCAGATGTGACCCTTCTCAGGCACTTTTGTGGTTTCTAACACATCAACAACCCTTGCGTCTTTGCTGCTGCATGGATCTCCAGCCCCTACCTCCCCTGAGATGGCGGACTGAAGCACCTCACTAGCACACTGTCAAACATTAGCGTGCCTCCCCCAGGCTTCTCTGCTGCTCCCCAGCTTATCCACTGCTCCCTCCCCCTCATCCTCCAAGCCAGTCATCTTATCCTGCTAGGCTGTCAGGCTGGTTAAGCACAATTTCCCCTTTCTAAACGCACGCTGTCTCATCCTGCCCCGCCACCTGGCACCCACCCCTGCCATCTGCACCCATTTCAGGCCTGAGTTTGTGCACAAACTGCGTCAGGGGAGCCGGTGCCTGCCACAGCTGACAAGCAGCGTGCAGCTGGCTGTGGTTATCTTGGGCTGCGGAGCGATGTGGGGATGGCTATGGTCGGGTGAAGGGCTCTGCTGCCATGTGTGCGTGGCCTGGTGCAGACCATGCTGTGTGGAGGCAGCCTGAGCCCTGCATGGCTGTGTAGCAGCCTGCCCAGACCCTGCCCAGACCCTGCTACGCTGGGCTGTCTTCAGCGCTGCTGGGTGGTGTCCAAAGGGCAAGCCTGGGCAGAGAGGAAGAGCAGGGCGCTGGAACTGTGGAGGGGCCTGGGGCTGGCTGCAACATGGGAATGGGGTGATGCCTCTTGCTGCTGGAACTTGCAGAAGGATCTGGTGTCTTTCCTGCCTAGAGCCAGGGCTGTGGTGGGTGCATTTACTCCCTGCAGGGGTGGGGGTTCTTTCCTCCAAGAAAGGGTCTTTCCTCAAAGCTTTCACAGAGCACCCCTGCCCTCCTCCATAAGCACACACTGATGGATGCAGCCTTTGGTACCCCTGGTGTCTCGGTAGGTCTCCCCGGAGAAGCTGAACGCCCACTTTGCGCCACAAAACCAGTGCCTGGGTCATCATCTCACCCACACAGCAGCCTGAAAAATGAAAGGTTAAAGTGAAATGAGCTTACTGTGGTTCTGTCTGAGCATGAGAGAAAGCGCCTCTCCTGGCCGGAGCCAATCCGTGTGTCTCAGCCTCAAGCTGCGTATGGACGCTGCCCACACAGTGTCCTGGTGCCTTGGGGGTCTTGTGCCCTGTGGCAAGCCTTCCTGTCTTACCTTCCCATGCAGAGCTGGCTAGCTGCTCCCACTTCCCCATCTTCACGCTTGCACTCACCTCCCCAGCCCAGAGAGCACGTGGACAGCATAGGGCCTCACTTGGCTGCCTCATCCCATCTCACTGCACACACTGTAGCTGTGCCGCTGGTGTAGACGAGAGAGAGCACGCCGCCTGGCACTGCGGGACTGTCAGGGTGGTGCCCAGAACTAGGCATTAGGCTGTCCCGGCTTTGGGTGCAAGTTTCTCCCTGCACGTTCAGAGACTTCCTAGGTTGTGCGGATGCTGACCTACACATGCAAGTGGTTTGTGTTTGCATGGGAAGGTTTTTGGTAGCAGGCCATGTAGTCTGAGGGGATGGCACAAGACAGAGCATGACAGGGACTGGCTCACAGCAGGCCACCCAGGCTGTCATGGCTCTTGCAGCCCTGCTTGGCTTGCGGACCAGGGCCCCCAAGAGCCTCTTGGAGCATCTGTTCATCTGTCCTGTGCGTGGACCGTGACTTGTCACCGAGCAGGGCCGTGGCTGGCCTGCCTGCCAGCTCACAGGGAAGCAGGTGATGTTTCTTCTGCCCCAGGTGCTGCAGCATCAGCCCTGCCCCACCACCCTCTGAGCTGCCTTAAGGAAGGTGACAGGCACTTGTCCCTGCACGGGCCTTGCTAGCAGGGAAGGGAGTGGCAGAAGGGGCCAAGGAAGCTCAGCCATGGGCTTCAGCTATACTCCTAGAGAGCTGCGCCACAGCAGAGAGCACCCAGGTGCCCTTCCCTTCCCTGGACCACAGGATAGGACAGGATTAGCTGGTCACCTTCCATAGGCACCTCCCATTCCCTGAGGCCTGCCCCCCTTTCCCCTGGAAACTCACAGCACTGAAGGCACTACAACGCAATCTCAAGAGGCCCCCCACACACACATGCGCCCTTCCCCCCCCTCCCCGCCTTTGTTCTGCCGACTGTCGGAGAAGGTCAGGTTCAAGACCATCTAGGGAGCCTGAAGGTGCACAAGTCCATGGAACCTGACAAGATGCATCCACGGGTCCTGAGGGAACTGGTGGATGAAGTTGCTAAGCCACTATCCATCATAGTTGAGAAGCTGTGGCAGTCCAGTGCAGTTCCCACTGACTGGACATAACGCCCGTTTTTAAAAAGGGAAAAAAGGAAGACCCAGGGAACTACAGGCTGGTCAGTCTCACCTCTGTGCCCAGCAAGATCATGAAGCAGATCCTCCTGGAAACTATAGTAAGGCACATGGAAAAGAAGGAGGTGATTGGTAACAGCCAACACGGCTTCACTAAGCACAAACTGTGCCTGGCAAATTTTGTCGCCTTCTGTGACGGGGTTGCAGCATTGGTGGTTCAGGGAAGAGCAACTGACATCATCTACCTGAAGTTGTGCAAAGCATTTGACGCTGTCCCACATGCCAGCCTTGTCTCTAAATTGGACAGCCGTGGATTTGATGGATGGACCACTCGATGGCTAAGGAATTGGTTGGATCATTCCACTCAAAGACTTGCGGTCAATGGCTCAATGTCCAAGTGGAGACCAGTCACAAGTGGTTTTCCTCAGGGGTCAGTATTAGGACCAGCGCTGTTTAATATCTTTAATGTCAACAACACGGGCAGTAAGACTGAGTGCACCCTCAGCAAGTTTGACGACACCACCAAGCTGTGTGGTGTGGTCGACACGCTGGAGGGAAGGGATGCCATCCAGAGAGACCTGGACAGGCTGGAGAAGGCCAAGTGCAAGGTCCTGCACATGGGTCGGGGCAATCCCAAGCACGACTATAGGCTGGGTGGAGAATGGCTGGAGAGCAGCCCTGAGGAGAAGGACTTGGGGGGGGTTGGTGGATGAGAAGCTCGACACGAGCTGGCAGTGTGTGCTTGCAGCCCAGAAAGGTAACCGTGACCCGGGCTGCATCACCAGCACCGTGACCAGCAGGATGAGGGAGGGGATTCTGCCCATTTACTCTGCTGTCATGAGACACCCCCCCCTCCACTTGGAGTACTGCGTCCAGCTCTTGGGTCCCCCGGACAAGGACGCCATGGAGCTGTTGGAGCAAGTCCAGAGCAGGCCAAGGAGATGATCCAAGGGCTGGAGCACCTCTGCTATGGAAAGAGGCTGAGAGAGTTGGAGTTGTTCAGCCTGGAGAAGAGAAGGCTCCGGGGAGACCTTAGAGCCCCTTCCAGTCCCTGCAGGGGCTCCAGGAAAGCTGGAGAGGGACTGGTGACAAGGGCTGGGAGTGACAGGACAGGGGGTAATGGCCTTAAGCTGAAGGAGAGTAAATTGAGATCAGCTATTGGGAAGAAATTCTTCCCTGTGAGCGTGGTGAGGCCCTGGCACAGCTTGCCCAGAGAAGCTGTGGCTGCCCCTGGCTCCCTGGAAGTGTTCCAGGCCAGCTTGGATGGGGCTTTGGGCAACCTGGGCTAGTGGAGGGTGCTTCTGCCCAGGGCAGGGGGCGTTGGAACTGGATGATCTCTAAGGTCCCTTCCAACCCAAAGCATTCTATGCTTCTATGATTTTATGATTCCTCCCTCCATAATTTGCATTCTTGTGCAAACCAAGCTCATCTGCTGTCCCACAATCCCTCCTTACCCTGTCCTGCTGCCCCGCCTGCACCCGTGCAGCGCTGTGCTGCCAGTTGCTTTTGGGACTAAGTGGCCCCTTTGCCAGGTGATGGGGAAGACGTGCTGCAGGCAGGCCTTTGACCACAAAGGCAGGCACGGGCTGGGACTAGGGCTCCAGCAGAAAGAATTTGCGACTGGTCTTTCAATAAAGCAGATTGCATGTCATGCAGGAAGATACTTTTCCTGCAAAGCAGATTGGGAGTGCGGTCGAGTGAGTAGGAGCAGCGGGAGGAAGCAGACCGCAGGATGCTGCTGGCTGCTCACAGTACCAATGCTGTGCCAAGGCCTGCCAGGAACAGAGCAGGCTATTCTCAGTGCCAGCCAAAGTGGGAAATTGGTATTTCTCCCAAATGGGAGCCAAGTGCATCATTGTGCTGCAGGAGGCAATTGGGGCCCTCTGGGCTGAGGGCTAAGGTTATGCCCAGTGGGTGATCCAAGCACCAAGGAGGGGAGAAAACAGCGTGAGGGGAGCGGCTTGGGAAGGGCGGCAGACTGAGAATGCCTTGGAGATAGCAGGCTGAAGGACAATGCGTCCAGGGAAAGGTGTTACAGGGGAAGAAATTGCTTCTGGGAGCCCAGCTTTTCTCCTTTGCTAACCACCCTCTCCAAAACGCAGTGACGCACCGCCATCTGAAGCCAGCTCCGGAGCTGGCCAGGCCATGCAAGGCCCTCTCCTAGCCACTCTCCAGGCTTGGGGGCAGGACTGGGGATGCTGCTTGTTGCTCTGCCTGGAGCAGGAGGGTGAAATGTGCCCCCAGACAGTGCATCGTGCAGTGGGTTTGGGGGCACACGAGGCCTCAAACAACTCCAGGGCTGCAGTCAGGGGCATTCAGAAAACCCTCTGCATTGCTCCCTGCAGCAGGCTCCCCGGGAACAGGCTGTGGGAGCCCCTGTGTCCTTGGGGGGGTCAGGGCTGGGGCAGTTGATGCTTGAACCTTGGTGCTGAGAGAGTGACCATGGAGTGGGGCCAGAGCTTGTATGGCTGTTGGAGTGCATTTGGGGTGCTGAGCATTGTATATGGGGGGCACTGGGAGTGGGGAGGGCAGGGTGCTCCTAAGGGCAGAGCAAGGCGGGATGGCGGGAGAGGGAAAACTTGCAAGGTGTCCTGGAGCCCAGAAGTCCACCTGCCCTATGCCATGCTGTGCCGCCAGAACTTCCTGGGTGAAGGGGAAGGCTGTGGCCCTGCACAGCCCCACAACTGCCTTGCAGAGCTCCAGCACTGCTGCTGAGGCCACCACAGCTGGCTGCAGTGAGGCCAGCGATATGCCAGGAGATTGCTCTCTGCTTGGGGCCACCCTGTGCCAGAGCTATGCTCTTTTCTTCATCGTGCTGAGCTGTTCTTCCACACCCTGCTGTTTCCCAGAGCTTGTCTCTCCCCCACCTCTTGCAGCTGTGAGAGGCTGCTGTGAGATAACATTCAGGAGATGGAGCAGACACATCTACAGCAGAGAGACTTCAAATGGGCTGGCAAGCTTGCAGCAGCTCTGCAGAAAGGAGATGGTGTGCAGTCAATCATCAGACCCCCCACTCTCTACACTGCATATTTAATGGCTCTTTGGGTCTCAATGTTTAACTCTATCTAATGAGCATTTAACTGTTGCTCAATATTTAATGCCTCGGTGTTCAGTGTAATAATCCCATGTATCACAGTGAATGCTGGTCCATCACCCTGGGCATGGGGAGAGGCATGCTGTGGGAGAAGATTTAGCACAGGGAAAGGGAGGACAGGGCAATCTACTCCATGATGCCTTTTGCATGGATGGCAGGTTATCTCTGCACCATGAGCTCTTTCTACCGCTCTTTCATGTCTGACTCTTCTCAGTGGTGCAGTACGTGCTGGAGCTTGTCTGTGGTGGCTGGGAATGAGAGCCTGGCATCCTGCTGATGGGCTTGCACTGGCAGGGTGGGGAGCTGGGAGCACACTCGCTGCACAGTGACACCCTGTCCTTGGCCCACGATGCCGTCCCACACTGAGCGTCTGCCCACAGCTGCTGAGCTGGTTTGCAACCTGCCGGTTGGCTCTCCTGACCAGGCAGCCCCACAATGGCTGTCACACCACAGTGGCTGCATCAAGACCTCTGGACGCTTGGACGTGACTGTCCCTGCTGTCCCTGCTGCTGCCTCACCAAGGGCTGCAGCCAGCACAGACTGGCACAGTAGCCAGGAGCACACCACCATGAGTTGTGTATCCCTGAGAGGGCTGGTAGATGAACTGTGGGGCGGTAGGGACAGGCCACAGGGGACTGGTGAAGACCACAGACCTAGCAAGGGCAGACAGAGCAGGACAGCTTTTGTCTGTCACCTCCTGCCCTCTTCTGAAGCCCTCTGCCCCCCTGAGCCATGTGCAGAAGAAAGGAGAGGAGAGGAGAGGAGAGGAGAGGAGAGGAGAGGAGAGGAGAGGAGAGGAGAGGAGAGGAGAGGAGAGGAGAGGAGAGGAGAGGAGAGGAGAGGAGAGGAGAGGAGAGGAGAGGAGAGGAGAGAGATTTCAGTTGGAAGAGACCTACAGCAATCATCTAGTCCAGCTGCCTGACCACTTCAGGGCTGACCAAAAGTTAAAGCACGTTAAGGGCACTGTCCAAATGCCTCCTAAACACTGACAGGTTTGGGGCATCAAGCACCTCTCCAGGAAGCCTCTTCCAGGGTTTGACCGCCCTCTCGTAAAGAAATGCTTCCTGATGTCAAGTCTGAACTTCCCCTGATGCAGCTTTGAACCATTCCCAGGTCTCCTGTCCGTGGATGCCAGGAAGAAGAGCTCAGCACCTCCCTCTCATGTCCCCTCCTCAGGAAGCTGCAGAGAGCAATGAGTCACCCCTCAGCCTCCTTCTCTCCAAACCAGACAAAGCCAGAGTTCTCCCTTGCGCCTCACAGGACATGCCTTCCAGCCCTGTCACTAGCTTTGTTGCCCTCCTCTGGACGCATTTAAGGACCTTAGCATCATTTTTAAATGTTTGGGGCCAGAACTACAGTCGGTACTCCAGGTGAGGCTGCACCAGTGCTACATACAGCAGGATAATCACCTCTCTTGACCAGTTGGTGATACTGTGTTTGATGCCCCCCAGGATGCGGTTTGCCCTGTTGGCTGCCAGGGCACACTGCTGGCTCCTATTGAGCCTGCTGCTGACCAGTATCCCCAGATCGCTTTCTGCAGTGCTGCTCTCCAGCCACTCCTCTCCCAGGTTAGGTGCATATGTGTCCCCCTGCACTGTATTTGTGTGTGCACTTCAGTGAGTTTGCACGTACTAGCTAGTGGTGCCACAAAGGCTTTCAGTCTTCATGGGGCTTGTTCTGGTTCCTGGGGCCTCTGCCCTCTTTTGCAGAAAAGTTGAACCCCAAGGCTTTTTTGAGGGAGCAGTTTCAGTAGTTCATAGAATCATAGAATTGTTTTAGTTGGAAAAGACCTTTAAGATCATCAAGTCCAACCATTAAAAGTTCTATCCAGATGATTCTGGAGTTCTGTGTCCAGTGCTGGGCTCCCCAGTTCAAGACAGACAGGGAACTACTGGGGACAGTCCAGCCGAGGGCTGCGAGGATGAGGAGGGGACTGGAGCATCTGTGGTATGAGGAAAGGCTGAGAGACCTGGGGCTGGTTAGTCTGGAGAAGAGAAGGCTGAGAGGGGATCTCATCAACGCTTATCACTATCTAAAGGGTGGGTGTCAGCAGGATGGGGCCAGACTCTTCTCAGTGGTGCCCAGCGACAGGACAAGGGGCAACGGGCACAAACTGGAACGCGGGAAGTTCCACCTCAACATGAGGAAAAACTTCTTCCCTCTGAGGGTGACCGAGCACTGGGACAGGCTGCCCAGAGAGGTTGTGGAGTCTCCTTCTCTGGAGAGATTCCAAACCCGCCTGGACACCATCCTGTGCGACCTGCTCTGGGTGCTCCTGCTTTGGCAGGGGGTTGGACGAGATGATCTCCAGAGGTCCTTTCCAACCCCTATTCAGTTCCTGAGAACACAGTCCCATACAAGAAGGGTCTGAGGTGTGAAAGACTCACATTCGTCATCTGCACTCTGAACTGCAATGGGAACCAGCCCCGTGGACGCAAGTCTTTCCTTCTGAGTTGCAAAGTCTCTCTTCCTCCATGGGCATCTGCTGCTGCCAAGTCTTGAGATCCTCTTTGCTTCCCCGTTGTTTCCCAGGCTCGCAGAAGTGACCCAGCATACTCAGTGCTGCAGTCTCAGAGCCCCTCAGTGAGAAGCAGAGGGTTGGGGATTTAATCTTGCGCAGCCATCCTGGACAGGTGAGGAACAGCTGCAACCACAGCAGAAGTGCTGCAGCACCTCCCATGCTGAGCCATGCCAATGACAGATACTGCGAGGTGAGGGTGTGGTGGGGTAGTCTGCCTCTGTGCTGGGACTGGTGTGTGCTGTGGCATGGGGTCTGAGGGACACCAGGCTCAGCTTGTGGGTACTGGCTGCAACACAGATCAGTGGCTGTGGGGCTTCCTGCATGGGCACTGGCTGCTGTCCTGTCACGTATCCCTTCACCCTGGTCATTGTCCTGTGGAGGCAGATCTCCGCAGCCAGTGGCTGCAGCTTGATTTACCCTGTCACTCAGTGAAAGACAGGTAGCCAGAAGAAGAAAGTGCCTGTTTACGTATTGTTTAGGAACAAGCAGGTAAGAAAACAGCAAGAGCAACTGTGCAGCTGGAATGTGCTTCAAAGCACCATCCTGTATGAGTTGCTCCTGTGAGGCTCCCTGGGGCACAATCCATAGGGTGCTCAACAGAATACTTTCCATGTTCAAGCCGCTCCCTTTGCTCAGCACTGTGCCATGCCACCCTCTGTGGTGACTGAGACCCACTGGCCAGGAGCTGGGTTGACAGGACCACTGTGTGTGGCTCATGCCCATGGGTCTGCCGTGGGGGTGGCGCTCTGTGCAGTGCAGCAGTGTGTGACTTTTCCAGGGTCCTGTTTTCTCCTCGTTTTCTTGCTCTTCTGTGGCCATTACTGCAAAAGCAGTTTATAGATGTGCTTGTGCCTGGAGCAGACAGAGATGTAGTGTGGAGTGACCTCAGCTCCCAGAGGAGTGGGCACAACTGCCCTGGGGGAGCCTTGCCTATAAGCTTTATTGCTGAACAGATGCCCTTGGTGCCAAAGGTGAGGTATGTTGACAAAAGTCATCACAGCCAGGGTTTTAGCCCATGTAACAGATTGTATGTGAGTCAAGGATGAGACTCTTACCAGAGTAGTTCCTGAGGAACCAGTTCATGGGGATGGGGACAAGGAAGACTGGTGTGAGCTGGCTGTGGCAGTGCATGTTTTTTGGGTATCATAACATTATCACTGTGTCATGATGCCAGAGTTGGACTGGTGTGAGTGCACAGTGTGCAGTTCTAGTGCCTTGGGCTCAGAGTCCTGCTCCATCT
This sequence comes from Balearica regulorum gibbericeps, assembly GCF_011004875.1. Classification (NCBI taxonomy): domain Eukaryota; kingdom Metazoa; phylum Chordata; class Aves; order Gruiformes; family Gruidae; genus Balearica; species Balearica regulorum. The sequence goes on from NC_046197.1 coordinate 28,196, forward strand.
GTGAATGCTGCGCATTAGGATTGTGCTCCCGATTGTTTCGTGGATTTGTATGCTACAGCCTGTGCCCAGGATGGTCCTGTGGCACAGGATTGTGCTCACTGGCTGCTCTGCCTGGTGGTGCCATGAGTTTGCCTATGTCTTACTGGAAGCAGGTGCTATATGGAGCTTTAGTCATGGCAGAGACTGAGGGAGGCACGATTGTTGGATTAGGAAGCCAGGCAGACTTGGCAGCATGCCCCATCTGCATCTCCTTTGTACGCAGTATTCATGTGAGCATGCCAGCATGTGCCTATCCAGAGATGGTGAGGAGAGGAATACTATGCCCACGTGCAATGTGATGTATGTACAGGAGACTCTGGTGCGCACGCAGTCCCTGGAGCTCAGTCCAAGCAGATCTTGGGCAGTTACATCATGTTCAGCAATGCTATGGCATATTGCCTCTTTTCTGCAGTCCCTGTTTCTTGGCGAAACTGAGCATCTCCCTTGCACACATTCTCTCCATGACTGTTACCCAGAGGTGGACAGCTGTGACCTTTGCCCCACAGCCCAGGAGAGCTTTAGTTCCTGGGGTACTTCATGTCCTGTGCTTATGACTGCAGCAGCTACATCCTCCCTGGACAGGCCTACAGCTGTAAGCTAGTGCCTTTGCGCCAGTGGAGTCTGGGGCAACTGCTCATCTTCTGGCGTGAGCCATGTCTGCTCCCCAGCTGCCTGCCTTGTGCCCTGCTGCCCCTTGGCAGTGCACCCCAGCAGGCAGGGTCCTCTGGCCCCCAGGGAGGGATGCCGAGCATCCTGTCTCTTGTGTCCACAGCACTGGTGTGCCCAGGTATGTCACTTCCCAGGTGCACACATGGGTGAGATGCAACACCCGCCCCGCTGCGGACAGCTGCCTCCAAGCATGTCCCAAGCACCCATGGCGTGCTTCTCCCTTGGCTGTGGGAAAACTGCTGTCTGGTGCGGTCTGCCGAGGGTCACTCTCTGCTGGCTCAGAAGGGCTCCTCCGCATCCAGGAAAGGTGCCTGCCCTGCTCTGGGAGCCCCAGAACTGCGCCTCGAACTGAGCACTAGCATGCTGAGCAAACCCTGCTGTGGTCTCATAGCAGCCTGTTGTGTTAATATTTCCCTGTGAAATCAACCCCTGCAGCCAAACTGTGCTTGGCCTCCCCTGATTTATCTCCCTCCCTGCCCCACTCGCCTGCCCTTTCCAAAATTACCATCTCTATCCCTGTTCCCAGCCCAAAACCCATTCCCAGTCCCATTGCTATCCCCACCCCAGCACCATCCCTGTCCCCATCCTGATCACTGTTCCCATCCCTGTCACCAGCACGGTCCCCACACCTACCCCCACCCCTGTCCATCTCTGTCTCCATCCCGACAGCTCCCTCCCCATCCACTGGCTACTCCTGCATATCGCTGTGACTGACTTCCAGGGTTTTTGAGGGAGAGAGATACTTGATTAATCCCAGAGTAAGCTGTAGTCACATGGCAATAACCGCACGACTTGTGCTTATCTGAATGTGTAATCACAGCAATGAATAATATTCAGGACTTAGCACCTCACTAATTAGCATGCTGCCGGGAGGGGAGAGGCTGCTGTCAGCTTTACCAGCTGCAGCAGGTACCATCCCTCTCTGGGCCGGGCTCTGCTGTTGGGAGGGGCAACAAGCCTTGCCCTGTCAGGACATGAGTGGAGTGACCAACTGCCCCTGCTCCAGAGGCCCTACACATGCTGCCAGACAGCATACGTGTAGTCCCTGACCCGCCACCCCAGCGGGGACTCTTGTACCCCACAGCCCAGCTGTGGCTGGGAAATTGTCTCACATCACACAGTGACTCCTGTCCTGCTGCGAGGTCCCTGGCTGCTTGTGCTCTGGGCAGCAGCGGTGGCCCGCTTGGCACTGTGTGCTCACAGAGGATGTGGTGCCAGGGCACCATTCCCTGACTCCAGTGTCCCCCGTGATGGTTGTGGGATGCTGGTGCAGTGTGGACACACCAGGCCATGTCATGCTGTGCCAACATGCAGGTGGGCACCCAAGGAAGATGCTCCTGGTCCCTTGTTTGGCAAAGCTGCTGGGTCATATGCACCCCCTTGTCTACCTGATGATCTCTTCCAGCCTGCACCAGCGAGGCAGTGCTTTAGTGCAGCACAGAGGTGACAAACCATGGTTATCCTGGCCAAAGCCAGTCCCTGCAGAAATGTCCCCTGGTACCATCGGTGCCAGGTGGCAGAGATGATGCCTCCCCAGCCTCACCACATTCAGTTTCATGGGCCCAAAGGGAGCAGGAGGCCCTTCTGCCATGGCCAAGTATGACAGAGCAAGGACCTGGGAGTGGAAACCTCTGCCATGATCTGTGCTTGTGCCAGCCAAAGTACTCCTTCCTGAGAGCCGAGAGGGACATGCTGAGAGCGCTGCCTGTGCAAAGCACTCGTAGGCTGCAATGAACCACCACTGCCTGCATCTGTTAACCTGCCATCAGAGGGGGCAGAGACCCCCCCACCAGCTCAGCCTGTAGACCTCAGCACTCCTATAGTTCGTTCCCACAGAACTGCTGTAAAGTGCTGGCCTAGCTGCAGCAGGTCCAAAGCTGCTGCCTCTTCTCACCACCTGCAGGCAGCCCTCATGGTATGTCATGGCATTGATCCACTCTCTGCTGGCCGGCCAGCTCTTCTCTTACCTTGCCCCGGCCACCACAGCCCTGAGGCTGATGTAACAATATACCAGAGACATCAGCCAGTCCTTGCCAAGCAGAGCAGGACTTAACATGAACCAGTGACACACATACCAGAGTGAACAGTGAAAAGACATACTGTACAAACGAGCAGTGTCCACAACTGCATGTAGCCTGTGGTGAGCACTGCCTGTGTGTGCGCATAGCTGGCCGCAAGCACCATCTGTGTGCCTGTACTGCCTGTGGTGAGCGCTGCCCATGTGTGTGCATGGCCCCTGGTGAATGCTGCCCACAGTGCCTGCAGCGAGCGTTGCCTGTGCGGGTACGCAGCTCAGAAGAGCCCTCCCTGTGCCTGCACGCATGTGGCCCTACATGTCCTTGCTCTGCAGACAGTTCATTGTCCTCTCCAGCATCATGATGGCTCGGGGGGTGTGTGTAAGTGGCTGTTTTTCACCACCCTTTGTGGCAAGAGCCTGGGGCAGTGGGGGCCTGTGGCTGTAGCAGGGCCAGGGCAGGAGGGCAGAGGGCTGTGCCATGGCCAGGCTGGGACAGGATATCCTTGCAGGCAGGCACGCACGCAGAGAGGCAGCCTCTGGAAGTGTGCAGTGCCACCAAATTAAGGGCTTAATTAGCAGGCATGTTTCCCTCAAGGAGCTGTCGCCTCATTATCATAGAGAATGGTGCTTAAGCCGCAGGAAGGGGCAGGTGCTGCCAGCAGAACCCCTGGGAGGCAGTCAGCCAGCACTCATTCCTGTTGCAGGGCAGGGACTGTGTCCAACACATCCAGGTCTGACACTGTCCTCTGCCAGCCTCCTTGTCTCCCCACTCCATCCCAAGCCAGTCCTGCCCTGAACATCTTGCTCCACCTTGCTTAATTGTCTCCCTACAAGCTCCCCCTTCCAAGAGCAGATGGTTTCCATTTGCAAGCCTGTCCCCAGGAGGAATTGCTGGCTCAGTGATGTTGGCTGCAGGAGGCCCATGGCATGGCACCAGGGGGACAGGGTAGATCCCCACAGGAGCTATGGCATGGCACGTGGAGGATGGCTCACCCAGCCTGCTGCTGGGGCTCCTCTCACAGCCAGGGAATTCATGGTGCTCAAACAGGGCAAAGCATGCACAATGGCATCTCAGACAATAGCCAGGACAGATGCTGGCCCCTGTGAGACTTGGTTAACTAACTGTCCAGACAGGCCTGTGCCACATGCTCCCTGCAGAAATTAATTCTCTGGGGAGGCCAGACTACTGCGGCATGTGTGGTCAGGTGCTGCGAGGCTCCCTGCCCATTCCCCTCCCCTTTCCATTTCCCTTCCCCTTCCCCCTCCCCTTCCCCTATCCCTTTTCCTTTCCCCAAGGCTCACATAGACTCATCTGGGGATCTAGCAGGACACAGCAGCCTCCAGCCCAGAGCTGCCAGAGCCAGGACCACCACCTCCAGCAAGGCTGGAGGACCTGCCTGCGGACACAAGTGGGGATGCAATGAAATGCAGGCCCCTGAGCATCACCCTTCAGCAGAGGGTGGCCTGGTCAGGTGCAGGATTGGATATGCCCCACGGGGACTGTGGCCACTCCAGCCTGTGCAGTGGGCCATGCAAGGAGGGGATGAAGGTTAAAGTGCCTGGGCCGTGCTGGTCTGGTGCTGCTGTACCCCTCAGCAAGGGGAGAGGGCTTACAGGAAGCAGCAGACCTCCTTGGGTGACCATGACAGAGGGCAAGGCCCTGGGACAAGCCATGTAGGGATAAAAATGGAGACCACGGAGGTGCAGAAAAACCAAGGTGCATGCTCACCAAAGCAAGATCACACTGAGCTAGCATGACACCTCTTCCTAGAGTCATGTCCAGTTTCTAGACTGAGGGACTGCAGCATGTCTCCCATCTGGACACAGTTCCTGGGCACCTCAGGGCAGCCGGGCTGGGTGCAGAGCGTGCTGTCCTGTCTGGGGCAGGGCTGGGCTGGAGGAGGTTGGTCATAAAATCGTAGAATCATAAAATCACAGAATGGTTTGGGTTGGAAGAGACCTTTAAAGACCATCTAGTCCAACCCCCCTGCCATGAGCAGGGACACCAGGTTGCCCAAAGCCCCATCCAACCTGGCCTGGAACACTTCCAGGGAGCCAGGGGCAGCCACAGCGTCTCTGGGCAACCTGTGCCAGGGCCTCACCACCATCACAGGGAAGAATTTCTTCCCAATAGCTAATCTAAATTTACTCTCCTTCAGCTTAAGGCCATTACCCCTTGTCCTGTCACTCCCTGCCCTTGTCACCAGTCCCTCTCCAGCTTTCCTGGAGCCCCTGCAGGGACTGGAAGGGGCTCTAAGGTCTCCCCGGAGCCTTCTCTTCTCCAGGCTGAACAATTCCAACTCTCTCAGCCTGTTTCCATAGCAGAGGTGCTCCAGCCCTTGGATCATCTCCTTGGCCTCCTCTGGACTTGCTCCAACAGCTCCATGTCATCCTTGTCCCGGGGACCCCAGAGCTGGACACAGTACTCCAGGTGAGATCTCACGAGAGCGGAATAGAGGGGGAGAATCCCCTCCCTCGTCCTGCTGGCCATTGACTGTAACTCTTTGGATGTGGCCATCCAGACAATTCCTGATCCATCTAACAGTCCATCGATCATACCCATACCTCTCCAATTTAGCAGCAAGAATGTTGTGAGGGACCATATCAAAGGCCTTACAGAAGTCTAGGTAGATTAAATCCATAGCTTATCCCTTGTCCATTGATGCAGTTACTCCACTGTAGAAGGCCACTAGATTACTCAGGCATGATTTGCCATTGGTGAACCCATGTTGGCTGTCTCTAATCACCTCCCAGTCTTCAATTTGTTTCAACATGTCTTCCAGGAGGATCTGCTCCATGATTTTACCAGGCACAGAGGTGAGGCTGACTGATTGGTCAGGACTCCTAGGGTCCTCCTTTTTACCCCTTTTAAAAACAGGCACTATGTTTCCTGTTTTCCAGTCACTGAGGACTTTGCCTGACTCCCATGACTTTTGGAGTATGACACAGAATCAAGTGCAGATGGTGCTTAGGCTGGTGGTCTGGCTGCAGAAAAGCTCAGCGTGCCTTGCTGCCCATACAGAGCACAGTGGCACACCCAGCCTTGGGATCAGGAGTGACCAAGAGGGCTTGGAGCCACCTGCAGAAGGACCGCAGGCAGGTACCAGGTGTCCATGCTTTGTTCAGGCTGAGCCCTGCCTCAGCCCAGCCTTGCTGGTCTGCACCAGGCAGGGTGGGTGCTGCCGTAGGGGTCCACCACCAGCTGCAGGCAGTTTGGAACCAGGGCTCAGTTTCATGTGGCCTCAGTCTGTAAGCAGAGAAGATGGCTGGTATGATCTGGGAGACCAGCATCTGTTTTCCCAGTGGTGCTGCAAGAGTTTGGCTTGTTTGTGAATCCTGGGAGTACACCAATGGTATGCCTTGGTGCTGGTGAAGCCACCCCAGGGGAGATACAGTTGTTTCTTGGTGTAAAGCTGGTCAGGGCTTTCATTTGGGGTTCTTTGCAAGCTGGTAGAGAGAATACTTTGAAAATAGGTTTATATGAAAAATAGGCTCACAAGGCTGTGCATGTAAAGGGTTGAGCTGTTCTCAGTGGGGTGGAATAAAGTCTTCTACCATGTGAGGTTAAATGTACTTCATGAATCACCAGGGAAACTGAGAGGCTCCACATAGAGTCTGGGCACAAGACCGCTCTGTGTTGCCATGCTCAGGGGCCTGCAGCATTTCTGCACCCTAGGTAAGGTGGTCTGCAATTCTTGGGAGAAGCACAAAGATTGGCATTCAGAGAAAGAGTCAAAGTGTGACCCTGAAAAGACACCAAGGGAGAATTCAGTATGCCAAGGTGTCTGTAGCGCCAAAGCAAATTCCTCTGCAGGAAAGAAAAAGCTAGAGTAGAGGCTCGGAGTAATGACCAAAGAAATAGTATGGCCAGCAGGACTGGGGCAGTGATCGTCCCCCCGTACTCGGCACTGGTGAGGCCACACCTTGAGTACTGTGTTCAAACTGAAGTGGGCCCCTCACTACCAGAAAGACATTGAGGTGCTGGAGTGTGTCCAAAGAAGAGCAACAAAGGGTGAAGGGTCTGGAGTGCAAGCCTGATGAGGAGCGGCTGAGGGAACTGGGGTTGTTTAGCCTGGAGAAAAGGAGGCTGAGTGGAGACTCTACAACTACCTGAAAGGAGGTTGTAGCCAGGTAGGGTCAGTCTCTTCTCCCAAGTAATGAGTGATAGGATGAGAGGAAATGGCCTCAAGTTGTGCCAGGGGAGGTTTAGATTGGATATTAGGAAAAATTTCTTCATCCAAAGGGTTGTCGAGCACTGGAAGAGGCTGCCCAGGGAAGTGGTGGAGTCACCATCCCTGGAGGTGTTTAAAAGACGTGTAGATGTGGCGCTTAGGGAGATGGTTTAGTGGGACTTGGCAGAGTTAGGTTAACGGTTGGACTTGATGATCGTAAAGGTCTTTTCCAACCTAAATGATTCTATGATTCTATTATTCTATGACTATGGCCAAAGATTGTATCTGCATCCTGGTGGGTGTGATCTGGTTAGAGGGAAAGGAATAACTCTGCCTCATAGCACAGGGAGCTGTAAATAAAGCTTTTTATGTCACCTCCCTGCCTGATCCTAGGCACAGCATTGTTAAAGGCTGCATCCGACTGAAAGTATTCTTAACTCTTGCAATAGCATTTGTCTTGTGTTGAAGGTTTTTTTGAGGCACATGCCAAGACTTCACATTCAACAGGTGGGTGCTGAGAGCAGCCCACTGCAACACAGTCAGGTGCCCAAGAGACGAGGTGTTTGCCATGCAGCAGGATGGGCTAGAGAAGCAGCTGGTAGCACAGGACATTGGTATAGAAGAGACATTTTCACTAACAAGTGTTAGCCAGCGACTCCTTAGCAGCAGGACTACAGGGACTGCGTCCAAACCTCAGCACAGGAGGTTTCCAGGGCAGGATATTGGTGCCAAAAGCTGTGTATAGGCTGTAGGTAGTGATATTCTGGACCTGCCTCCCAGCACAACACAAGTGGTGAGGGCAGGAAATGTGGTAAGATACGAGATGCCTTATATGCGACTACAACGCAGTCATGCTGCATGAAATAGTCTTTGAGAAAGCATGGGCTGCAGCCAGTGGCCTAGGACTGCCACCTCGCTCTTCCTCACCATATGCCTCTGCACCCAGGTAGATTACAGCCCGAAGCAGGCAGATGCACAGTGCATACATGCACTCATCAAAGCCTCTGCTGCAGGAAGCAGAGGGCTGAGCATGGGATGCCCTTAGCTGCAAGCTCAGAGGCTGCTACTGGCAGAGCCCAAGGCTCATCTGTGTCAGCTAGGAAGATCTGACATTTCAGAGTCCCACAGCAGTTGCTTCTGCACCATGAGCTCAGGAAAAAGAGACAGCTGCACCTTCTGCTGTCATCAGGAGTTGGAAAACGCAAGACCTCATCCTGCATTTTTCCACCTTTTAGACCTGTTCTTGGACCACCAGCTTTGTACTGAACATCCAGGAATGGCTGTGAAGGGGACAGCATGGGATCCATCATATGGGACATGGCACAGAGAAGGAGTCCCAGAAGATATACAGTTTATTCTATGAGCAGCCAGGTAGGACTCAGTGCAGAGGCAGAACGTAGCCCAGAGATGCTGGGTCCAAGTGGACCCCAAATGCAACTATTGCATGTGCACCAGCAGTGTTGGTGGGCAAGTGCAGCTGCTGGGCACTTGCCTTGGGAAGGGCAATGTGGGCAATAAAGGCTGTATGCCATCTCTCAGTGTCTGGGCTGCTCTGTACCCATGATTGCAGAGGTGGCCCAGCGAGGAGTGGCGGGGCTCAGAGCAGGAGGCAGTGAAGCTAGGCGAGGGGCCTGGCAAGCTCTCAGCAATCTGTCCCTAAACTGGCATGTCTCACCCTGCCTGGGGACAGTGTTGCTGTGCCCGAGGAGCAACACGTCAGTCATGGCCTTAGCCCACAGCTTCAGGCTCCTTGTGCTGGACGGGGCCGTGGTGCACCCTGTAGATAAGGGCCCACACCTTGAACTTGGCTTGCTAGTCTGTGGGACTTGGAGCGCAGCAGAGACCTGAGGCTTTGCTTGAGGTAGCCAGTGCTGCTGAGGAGCCACTCTGCAATGTTTTTGTATCCTCACAGGTGGTGGGTGATGCATCATTTCCAGCCAGAGCTTTCAGCAATGTGACTCTAATGAAGCTCTGAGCATTGAATCCCCCTCACCAAGGGCTGCAGAGAGCAGTGGTGAACCTGCAGCTGGAGTGCTGCCCAGTGCACAGGCATGTTGGCACACTACACCCAAGGCATTAGTCCTGTCCTTGCCTGTGCTCAGCTGGAGCCAATTGCTCCATTCCTTGGAGCCCTAAGCACTTGGAGTGCCTTGGGAGAAGTGGTTTGGTGTCACTATATGGTGAAAGAGGCATTTTGCTGGCACACAGCATCATAGAGTGGTTTGGGTTGGAAGGGAAATTTAAAGATCATCTACTTCCAACCCCCCCTGCCATGGGCAGGGACACCCTCCACTCAGAGGCCCATACAACCTGGCCTTGAACACTTTCAGGGATGGGGCATCCACAGCTCTGTTTCACTCCAACCAATACCAGAGTGAAAGCTTATGCCAGAGCGGTCCAAGAAGGTCCCTGCCCATGTCCTGGCCTTCCTGGAGACCGGGACTTGGATGGAGGCTGAAGGAACTGCTATGGCCAGGCATAATCCATTCTGTGCTGCCAGGAGTGCTTGGCATGCTGCCGGCCCTGTGGAGACTGCCAGCCTGGCTCTGACCCCAGCTGGCACCAGCCTGGCCCCTCTGCTTTCGTGTGCGGATCTCTTTCACTGTGCGGTGCACCAGAGCATGGGAGCAGTCTCTACTGCCATGTCCTTCCCTCCAAAGGGTAGCAACAGAGGGGGCTTCAGCCAACCTCCCACCTCCCCACCATCCCATGCTGTGCTTTGGGCCTATCAGTGATGGGAAGAGCAAGTGTGAAGTAGGGAGGCTCAAAGGAGGAGGGGGAGCTGAGCTGTGCCTCTGATGCTGAGCCCTGCTGCCCCATTACTTGCCCCTGTGAGGGGCTGCAGGATCTCAGCAAAGTGTACTTACAGAAGTCTGGATGTGGGGAAGGCAGTTCCCTGCTCCATATGCAGCACAGCTCATGCACCCAGTGTGAGATTCAGAGATACTACCTGCCTCTGCTTCCCTGCAGTGAGACTTGTACCTTGAGCATTGCATAGCATTCCCACCTGAAGTCACAGCAGCCATGTCTGCTCAATGGGTGGGCAGAAAGCTGAGCCACCTGGATCCCTGTGCAGCCCCCGAGGTCCACCTGGCTCTCTGGTCCTCTGGCCTTTTCATGGTCATCATCCAAGCTCCTTCCTCATAGGGTGTATCTCCCCACCCAGAGGATGAGTGCCTGTGGAGTCTCCTCGGCTCCTTTGCTGGACCTGGTTTCCCAGCCCTGCACTGTGGGTTGCCCTGGCATGCCTGGGAGCAAACTCTGCCAGAGCTGGGCAGCTCCGGCTGCCCTCTGCATCTGATCCCTTCCCCTGCCTCCCTTGGGGCCCCTGTGCGGTCTCTACTATCCTCCTGGCTGCCAGACTGGAGAGACCAGATGGGCCCAGCCTCCGCCTGGCTCTACGCTCCTGTCTGGGAGACACGGCTTCCTGCTGCTTCCCGCTCGCCAGCATTTGCATTGCACTTGTTCGCTGACCTTTGGAGAAAGCAACGCAGGCAACGAGCTCTGTTCCGCACACCCAGGCCCCGTACTCCAAGGCACAGCACTTGTCTGCAGTCCCTGCCCCGTGCCAGCTCCAGGTGGGGACCCCCCCCCCCAGCTCTGTTGAGCCCACTGCCTGCTTCCTGGGGCTGGTGTGCCCATATCCCCCAGGAGTGTGTGCACCACCATCAACCTGTCCCATTGCAGATACCCCCCCCCATTTTGGGACTCACACTTCACTGAGCCAGAGCCTGTCTGTGTGCTGGTTTAACCTCCTGGACTAGACGCTGTCAGACTGACCTGCCTTATATTCTTACACACATGGAGTCGTACTGATGTACCTCCTTGGAGGCTGAGGCTCAGCCAGGACTGGCATGCCCATAGTTGTTCAAAGTAGTGTACATAAGCTTCTCATCTCTGCATGGGTACAAACATGGGTCCATTCCACAGGACTGCACTGGGACTTCCCTAAGGGCAGAAGGAGGGATGGCTTCCCATTCCTTGGGATTGCCCTGGCTTGGAGGTGCTCGCCTCATTTGGCTGCACGCATGTTGTGGGTCAGTTACATGTACAGACATTGGCACAGGGTTCCTCATTGTCTGCACCACATGTGCTGACTGCTGCAGAGATCCCCTAAGCTGAGCACACTTTTCACTCTCCCCTGAGCAATGCCTCTTCTCCCAGCTTGTACTGGCTCTATTTCACACTTGGTTGGCCTCAAGGGGAGCTGCCACATTCAATATGTCAGGCGCTGCTCATACCGAGCTGCCCTGTGCCTGGGCTGTGATGTGAAGGAGCTCAGGACTGGGCTGCCCCACCACAGCTCAGGGAGATCTGGGAAAGGGTCTCCCACTCTGCCCTCCCTGGGGGCTGCTGGCCAAAAGGAAGAGGTTCTGCCCCACACCACCCCACTGAGGCCCATTCCTTGCAGTTTAATTGTCCTTCTCAGGACAGCGGGAGAAAGTATAATGAAAAAGTTTGTGGGTTGAGGTAGGGACAGGGAGGTTACTTACCATCATAGGCAAAACAGACTTGACCTGGGGAAATGAATTTAATTTATTGACAATTAATTGTAACATAGTAGGATAGTGAGAAGTAAAACAAAACTAAAACCACCTTCCCTCTGTTGTCCCTCCTTTATTCCCAGGCTCAACTTCACTCCTAAATCTTCTACCGAGTCCTCCTCCCCCCAAGCGGTGCAGGGGAATACGGAATGGGGACTGCGCTCAGTTCATAACACTTTGCCTCTGCTGCTCCTTCCTTCTCACATTATTCCCCTGCTCCAGCGTGAGGTCCCTCCCATGGGATACAGTCCTTCACAAACTTCTCCAACTTGGGTCCTTCCCATGGGCTGCAGTTCTTCAAGAACTGCTCCAGCATGGGTCCATTCCATGGGGTACAGTCTTTCAGGAATGGACTGCTCCAGCATGGGTCGCCTATGGGCGAAAGAAAACCTGCCAGAAAACCTGCTCCTGCATGGACTACTCTCCACAGGCCACAGTTCTTGCTAGGAGCCTGCTCCAGTGTGGGCTCTCCATGGGCTGCAGCTTCCTTCAGGGCACATCCTGCTGCAGCATGGGGGCCTCCACAGGCTGCAGTGTGGATGTCTGCTCCACCATGGTTCTCCAGGTGGAGGACACTTGGACACAAGGGAACTATCTGCATCTTCCCCACAGGCTGCAGGGGAATCTCTGCTCCAGCACCTGGAACACCTCCTCTCCCTTCTTCTTCACTGACCTTGGTGTCTGCAGAGTTGTTTTTCCCTCTTTTTCTCACTTCCTTCTCTACAGCTGCTGTGTAGGGTTTTTACCCTTTTTTAAATATGTGTGGTGGGTTGACCCTGCCTGGGGGCCAGGTGCTCACCAGAGCCGCTCTATCACTCCCCTCCTTCATTAGACAGGGGAGAAAAAGTACAACGAAAAGCTTATGGGTCAAGATAAGGACAGGGAGCGATCATTCACTAATTATCATCACGAGCAAAACAGACTGAACTGAGAGAGGAAATTCATCTAATTTATTACTAGGCAAAACAGTAGAGGAATGAGAAATAAAATCAAATCTTAAAATACCTCCCCCCACCCCTCCCATCTTCCCAGGCTCAACTTCACTTTCGGCTTCAACCTCCACCCCCCTCAGTGGCACAGGGGGACGGGGAATGGGGGTTACGGTCAGTTCATCACACGGTGTTTCTGCCGTTTCTTCATCCTCAGGGGAAGGACTCCTCTCATCGTTCCCCTGCTCCAGCATGGAGCCCCTCTCACAGGAGAGAGTCCTTCACAAACTTCTCCAACGTGAGTCTCTTCCACGGGCTACAGTCCTTCATGAACTGCTCCAGCCCTTCATGAACTGCTCCAGCATGGGTCTCTCCCACGGGGTGCAGACCTTCAGGAGCAACCTGCTCCAGCGTGGGTCCCCCACAGGGGCACAAGTCCTGCCAGCAAACCTGCTCTGGCGTGGGCCCCTCTCTCCACAGGTCCACAGGTCCTGCCAGGAGCTTGCTCCAGCGCGGGCTTCCCACGGGGCCACAGCCTCCTTCAGGTGCCTCCACCTGCTCCGGCGTGGGGTCCTCCATGGGCTGCAGGTGGAATCTCTACACCCCCTCATCCTTCCGCCATGGGCTGCAGGGGGACAGCCTGCTTCACCATGGTCTTCACCACGGGCTGCAGGGGGATCTCTGCTCCAGCGCCTGAAGCACCTCCTGCCCCTCCTTCTGCACTGACCTGGGTGTCTGCAGAGTTTCTTACATCTTCTCACTCCCCTCTCCAGCTGCAAAAGCTCTCTCTAACTGTTTTTCTCTTTCTTACGTATGTTATGACAGAGGCGCTGTATGGCTTGGCCTTGGCCAGTGGTGGGTCTGTCTTGGAGCCGGCTGGCATTGGCTCTGTCAGACACAGGGGAAGCTTCTAGCAGCTTCTCACAGAAGCCACCCCTGTAGCCCCCCGCCCCAGGCTCATGATGGTGCCCTCTCTCTGGGAGTCCATCTGCAAAGCTCGGTCCATGTCACGCTCCATCCGCTCCTTGCTCAACTGCTGCCGGGCGTGAAATTCAGCCCACTCGGCCGCCAGCTTCCGTCGCTCCTCCGAGCACTTCTGCATCACTGACTTCTGCTCCTCCAGCAAAGCACTCTGGAGAGCATTGCAAGAGAGGGAGGGAGAAAGCACTAAGTGCCATTCGACATAGGATTTTTCTCATTTAACCCATCTCTGCCACTAAACCCCACACAACATCTAGAGGTTGGTTCAAGCCCATGGCGCCTGGAGTGAACCCTGCATGGAGAACTCTGGCCCCACACTCCTTGGGAACCAGCATGCATCATGCAGGCACACAGCAGCCTCTTGCATCCGTGTGCCAGAGGGCTGGTCTGATTGTGATTCCCTGTGCGACCGGGTGCAGGATTGAGGAGGCAGAGGAAGGATGCTGCAGCCCAACACCCAGCTCTTCCCTCCACCACATGCTGCAGTGCAGCCCCGGTCAGACTCACAGGACTTGTGAAAGACACCTGGAGACGTCTGCCCCACCTCACCTTTGCCCTCTCCAGCTCTGCTCGCTCCATGGAGAGCTGCTGGGCCATGATTCGCCACTGCTCCTCCAACGAGTGCTGCAGCAATTCCACTTTGGATTGTTCTGCTGTCGCCCTCCATCGCTCCTAGAGAGACAGACATCATTCACAGGCTCCAGGCCAGGGACCTCCAGTGGGCAGGACGTATGCCCCATACCCAGATGGGAGGGCTGACCTGGGCAGAGGACACAGCATGGGCTCACCTGCTCCAGCAGCCGAGCCTGCTCACCCAGCCTGGCCTCCATTTTGGCAATCACCTCCTGGAGTCTGCTCCGCTCCTCCTCCATGTCCCTCTGCTGCTGTGACAGCCTGTCCTGGAGCACTGGGGAGAGATGGCAGCAGGGCCATGAGCAGCATGAGGTGGGAAACCCCCTCTGTCCACACCATATTCATGGAAAAGCTGCGTGCATTTGTGCTCATCACTTTCTACACACCCCCAGGACTTCAACTTGTCAGAGGGAGACCCTGAGATGTCCAGTGACCAAGGCAGGCAGGGCTCTGCCAGCCTAGGCTCCCAGCCTCTGGCTGACTCAAAGCCCAACCTTCTCCCTGTTTTCTGGGTCTCCCCAGCCCTGGTGGGGACCCTGCAGACATTTCGACACAGGGGAATAGCAGATGTACCCTTGAGCTGCTTGTCCCGCTGCCATGCCCCCATGGCCAACTCCTGAGAGGTGGTGTGGTGCATGGCCTCCACCTTGTGTGAGAGGTCGTGCAGGTTGCTGGAGAACTTCTCCATCTGCTCAATGACACCATTCAGAGATCTGCGGAGAGGAACGAGTGGAGGGTCACCCCTGCGGGACACACTTCATCTCACCGCAATGGAGAGGAGGATGGTGGGGGGCGGGGGGCGAAAGGCTGTGCAGCCCTGCCCCAAACCTCTCTGGCTCATAGCAGAGCAGTAGGAAGATGCTTAGGGGAGTACTGACAGATATTAAACAGCTCAGCATCCCTGGTGGCAGAGGGAATGGCCGCTGTTGCCATGGTCCAAGGCTGGTTCCCTGTTGGACAGGGAACACCACGGCCAGAGACCAAAGCGGGAATATGCCGCCAGCCATTGGTACCTGGTGTGCGAAGCGGCGCTGGTCACCGCATCGATCTCCTGGTCTTTGAGCCGCTTCAGCCGCTGGAGCTGCTCTTCATGGTCTTTGCGCATCTCCTGGACAGACACCCTGCGGGATGCAGAGGAAGGGAGTCCGACACAGGCCGTTGCAAACTGCTGCTCCCCTAACGGGCACCGCGGAAGAGGCTCAGTCATGGGGCTGAGATCCAGGTCCCAGGAGCTGAGCTGGTGTGGTGGTCTGTCACAGGGCAGCCCACTGACAGGCATCCACGTTTGGGATGGACCACATCTGGGGGTTACCAGCTTCTCTACCAAAACCCAATTTCTCATTGACCCAAACTATGTGGACATCAGTGACTCACTGACCTGAATAAAAGGGATTTGGGGGAGAGAAAACACTGAATTCATCATCGTTCAAAATACAATGCATTCACTCGGAAATGATGTCTCTAGCCAGAAATTCCTGTGCCCACCTACAAAGCAAATCCCCATTCCAAATGCCACCAAGCTGCCCACAACCTGGTGCTTCTGGAATCCGACTTCTCCTTTCACTGCGTGCCCGTTCCCTGGTTCTTTTGCCAAAGAAGAGGAACTAGCCCCACGTGTGTGCTGCTCGTGCCACTCTCACCTTTGCAGCTCTCACAGCCGCTCCAGCTCCAGCGCGCTCTGCTGCTCCAGCATGGCCAGTCGCTGCTGGTGTTGCTCCATCAGCTCTGTCTGCGCCTGCTCGGCATCCCAGCTCTGCGACAGCAGCTGAGCTGCCAGCTGCTCCTTCTCCCGCCGCAGCCTCTCCTCCCGCTGCCCATAGGTCTCCTCCACCACCTTCACTCGGCTCCTGCCCGGAGAGGTCAGGGCAAGGAAGAAATGTTGCTTTCATGGCAATACCCGGCACTCTCCACACAAAGCGCACACGGGGATTTAGGAGCTGATCGGTGTCGCTGTGTGTGGGGGGAAACTGAGGCACAAGGTGCTTTGCTCTCCACAGTCTGAGCCCTGAACACTACTGCCCAGTGCGGTGCCCTGACTGGGGAGGTGCTGGCAATGGGACTGCTCCCTCCTCCTTGTCACCCATGGGACAGTGTTGGTGACACCAGACCCCCACCCTGGCTCACCCCTGGGGCTCCTCTCTACCCTACCAGGTCCACATCCACAGGGCTCTGTGCCTGCCCGCCCCAGGGATCGATTTGGGAAGTGCCTCAGTTATCCCACCCCAGGGGTGATGGACAGGGCTGTAGGCAAGGATGTGACACAGGAGGGGAGCGCAGGCGAGAGCCTGCTACCTGTGGGCACTCTCGAGGAGATCCAGGTCCTCCTGGTGCCGCTGCTGGAGACTCTCCAGCAACAGTTTGTGCTGCGTCCGCTCCAGCTCCAGCGTCCGGACCTGCTGGGCACCCCCGGAGAAGGTCCTTGTGCCGCCCCAAGGATAGAGCTCCCACAGCAACACTTCGTGGCTGTAGGCATCTCTGGACAGGGAGGTTTCTCCTCCCTCCTTGTCACCCTGATACTATTGGAGCAGACATGGCCCCTTCTCCTCCCCCTGGGTCACCCATGGTCCCCCATCCAGCAGGCGATGGGGCTCACCTGGCTCTCCAGCTCTGCTACACGGGCCTGGGCACCAAGCAGCGCTGCCCGACAGCCCGTTGCATCCTCGTAGAGCTGGGCTGTGGGAGCCCCCAGCCTCCTCTCATGCAGCAAGCCCAGGGCTGGGGACTCTGCCTATGGGGATGGAGAGAAAAGATCGAGGCCCTTCAGGATCAGTGGCTTTGTGGTGTGGCCATCAGCCCCCAAAGGCAGGCGTGTGCCTCACCTGCAGCTGTGGGGCAGCCTGGAGATGCGCCCTGGGTGTGGTAACCTGCGGAGACACAGGGATGCTCTCAGGGAGGTAAAGCCCTGGGGAGAACATCTCCTAGCCTGGGAACAGCGATCCATCCCCACCCTGCTGCAGCCCCTCTTCTACCCTTCTCCAGCCCAACCGCGTTGCTGGCCAGGGTCCCCTCTCCCCAGGCGACACTCAGCAGCCCCTACCCCAGACACGAGCACGCTGGGCTCTTCCTTCCCTGGGGACAGACTCTCAGGCTGAGAGATTTGGGATTGTTCAGCCTGGAGAAGAGATGACATCTGTCTGCTGCTGCGTAATGCGCATCGCCCCTTCTTGGCTTAGCGTCCATGCAAAGGGCTATTGTGAAACACTCACTATCTAAGCCATCAAAACACAAGCAGGCTCTTACACTGGTTCGTGTAAGAGCTTTGCTTTCATTAGGGGAAAAGGGGGACATTTCTAGTCATATTTCACCGAGTGAGGTACAACAGGAGACTAAGGAAACACATGTTTGCATGTAGAAACTCTTTCATGTATAAAAGGTCTCACTGCTAAATCAGACTGGTAAAAAATTATCCTTGAAAAATATTCTATTGGGAAAGTTCAAAAAAGGGAAAAGAGACAGCCATATTCATAACTAAACTGCACGGCACGTATTCACCGAGCACGCTATGAAACTGAAATACCTGAAAGCAACCAAATCAGACTGATCACATTTAAATTTCTTAAAGAAAACTTGAGGTGGTCAAGAAATGAGTAAAACCATTCAGGATTCCCACCCCTAAATGCTCCTGAATGCATCTTTCTAACTCGGATTCCTGAAGGCAAATATACCTTTCTTTACGTTTCCTCTCAGATTCCTTCAGCTTTGTTTTCAAATGCTGTACTCTAACTTCTTTCTGCTACGGAGTCGTCAAATACTGCTGTGGACTTTCTGCTGTGATTGGCACCACAAGAAATGTTTCTCCTTGATCGTCTGAAAAGGAAAAAAACCAAACCATCACATAACAGCACTCCTACAGTTCTTCGGTCCTGGCAAAAGCATTCCATAGACTGATACAAAGCTTGACCCATTTGGGGCCCCTCAGTGTCTGCACAAGTGACTCCCTCTGGCAAATCAAAGGACTTGAGAAAACGGCCAATTTGCGGCTATAGTGCAAAATTTACTATTAATTGTACTTGGTTTCAGTGCCATTACATCAAATGAGACTCTTAACTTTAAAATACCTCGCCATCCCCTCACCCAAAACAGGAGGTGTGCCCAAGAGTAGGCAGATGAGCTGCAGACACGGCCAGGTGAGGTCATGTACAGACCGAGTTCAGCTCCACAGGTGAGTTATGAAGCTGCGCACCCTGAAACCTAGATTCATCCTACCTAGCTTTAGGTGTCTGTCTGACATGCAGAGCTGTTGAGTTGCCTGAGAGAGAAAGAGAGAGAGAGGGAAAGACCAGCAGCGCGGTGGCAATTTCTTCTCTGCAATATGTGTCGCATGCTCTGGCAGGTATCCCTTCTCTTTCTCGTACAGGAAACTGCACAGGGAAGTGCCTAAGGCTCGGCAGGGTGAATTGTCACCCAAGTGTCTAATATTTTCCCTTCTAGGAAAGAACCGGGAAATCCACGTGAGAACTGATGGCATGAAAGCACATGATGGAGCCTGCCTTGGAGTGAAAACCAACTAGAGAGGGCTTTGACTAAAAGTAACCTTGAATTTTACAGTGCTGAAACAACAGTGTTTTTACACGGGATGGAGCACCCCGCTGACTGTCGAGCCCCCAACAGGCGGAGTCACACCTATGCTGAGGAGCAAGATGACCTGCTCGGCAACCCAGGCAGCTGACGCCACATTACAGCGCAGAGAAGGTAAGCCAGTGCGCTGAACACCGGGATGCTGGAGTAAAGACTGGCCTCATCACCGGGCTGCTGTCGCTTCCTTTGCATGAGCCCGAGTTGCTGCTGCTGCTGGCTGAAGCAGCCCCATAATTCTGACAGGTGGCAGCAGGACGCAGCTGGTTTTTGCACAGCGGTGACAAAGGCTCCTTTTCACAGGAAGCAGGTGGGCTGGCTCTGGACTTGTTGGAGCAGGATCCATTATTGCCACCATAAGGGCCATGGCTGGAGGGGAACCAAAACAGATAAAAGCGTATTTTTTTTCCTTTCCCGCTCTTTATTAAGAAAGATGCCCATGCGTGGAGGTTTGCTGTAAGACTGCCTTCGTGCTCCTCAGCAAGCAGCCTGAGGGATCACAGCGTGCAGTGAACGTAGGTTTTCTTTGAGCCACTGTTCTTTTCTGCCTTTGGCATACTGGGTGCTTCAGCTGCCATTGTCAGCTATTCATTTGCTTAGATACAGTTGGAACCCCGCGGCAAACAGTCAGGAATGGTATTAAAATAGACAAAAGCACAACCTCGTCTTCCTTCCTTCCAGTTTCCCTCATCCCTGTCTGCCTTTCCTTTCCCACTCTTTATTAAATGATCTGTCACCTGTGTGCTTGAGAGCAATTGGCATCTGCACTGCCCGACAGCTGCCAAAGGGCTGGGGCGCTCTGAGGACAGCTTCTCGAGGCGCATTCCTTGCTCGCTCACTTGGTTTGCCTTCCTGCACTACTGCGCTGCTACCTTCATTCTCTCATGGAAGTTGTTCTTCTAAACTATAATGAAAGGGCTGGGTTAAAAAACATACAGAAAAAGGCAAATCCAGCCAGCAAAAGAGAAGCCTTGAACATCAACATTTAAATACCGCAGAATTATGAAGCAAAATCTCTTCTCAAAATTTGTCTGACTTGCTTCCCTCCCGTCTCTGAAAATGGAACAGTTCATAAGGAAGAGATGGTTGGGTGGCTGCTGCAAACCTTCACCACACCGCTGCGGTTTGGGTGATTTCAGAACTATTTTACAATGAAGCGCAGGACTGTGGCTTGTGACAACATGGCAATGTTTCATAGCGAGTTAAGTCAAAGAGTGAAAAGAGAACATATTGCAAAGGAGACATCTCGTTCCACTTGGTACAGTGCAGCATCAACTCTTGTGTGAGGCAGAATTTGCACAGGCTGTCCGTAACACAGCAATGCATGCGAAGGAGCATTATTACAGAGGACTTCTGTCCAATTAACTTGCTCACTATGCTCCAATATAAAGTTAGATTTAAATGTACTATTGTGAATCGATACATATAACCTTGCTGCAAATAAGGTCAACAATAATGATAACAGCATTACAGGGCACTGTTTATGAAGGGAATGCATTTTGTGTATTCTAAGATAGAAGGAAATACTGGCAGCACTGTTTATCACGAGGAGGAGGAACACAGCTGGAAACCTGTAAAGAAAACCACGTAGCAGTAACACCACGGGATTCTAGCTGCCATGCATGTTATTTCATGAAAAATCACTTGGAGCTAAAAGGTGACTTGGCTGGCACGGCTCTCATCCTGTCCAGCAGCCCAGGCGCTCCCTGCAAAAGTCCCATCTCTGCATCCCTCGCTCACTCAGGTTTGCAGTTAGAGCCGTGGCTCTCTCATGGACCAAGCACAAGGCTAAGCTCAAGGTTGCAGGCATCCCAAGGTGAGAATCTCCCTTTAACGGTGGGCTCCCCATTTTCTGTAAGCCTGGAGCAGTATCAGGACAATGAATGGGCCAGAGAGAGAGAGAAAGCAGTTATGGGGTGTGTGCTGGGAACTCGCCTTCAAACCCCCAAGAAACCAGTTCCCGAATCAGACCAAGCGGAACAGCTTCCCTGGGAGCAGACTCCCTGCCTCCCTGCTGCCTGCCCAGCAGCCTGCTACTAGGGCACTCTTCTCCTTTGTGCTCAAGGCCATCCTCCAGAAGAGGCAAACAGAGCTAAATCTCAGTTTCTTTTCCATTTACTGAACTAAGTAATGTGTAGCTCCTGTTATTTCTTTTTCTATTTTTTTTTCCTTTGTGAGGAAGGCGAGAACGACCGAACTGCAGGTGGGCTGTGCCACCAGCCCAGAGCTGAGCAGGTGCTTATTTAGGACAAATGGGATTCAGGCTTTTGCCTTTTACTTGCCCATTCCTCCTTTGTAACTTGCTGGCTTCTTTTTGGGATCCTCCATTTGCGCTCTGATGCCTGGCTGCTTGCTGCAGCCCGAGAGTCTTCTGAACAAAAGGAGATACATCTCCTCAGAGGCCAACCACTAATTGCCTACGTCTCCACTAAGCAATACCGACAATCATTTTTTAGAAGGGCGTGGATCATAAAATTTGTGACACCGAATTAAAAGATTGCTTTTGTAGGCCCCTTTCATTTAACAGGTGCTTATAAATTTGGGTTCAAAAACACAAAACACTTGAAAGCCAAAACACTCTTTGTAGCTGCTACTTTGCTTATTCTCCTTTGAAAGAAATACTTGGCTATTTAAACATGTTTCCCACATCAATACCACTACATTTGTTTAAATTCAAACTTTAAATCTAAAATATACAAAAATGCAAACTAAAAAAAAATTAAAAAATAGCGCTATGCTAATCATTTTTCCCTAACTTTTTAAGCATCTTTTGCTCAAAACACCTAAATTCTGATCATACCCAATATTATCTCTCAAAAGTTACAGAGCACCTTTTTCACTTCAGTGCAACGTAATCAGCTGATGTCCTAATAATACTCCGCTCTCCTGACTCACAGAATTCATGGTGCAAAATGAGATACAGAATCTCCCTCTGCAATGCTAGGTGCCTTGGGCAGCGGTCCTCAGAAACAGGACAAATGGAGAGTGCCTAAGCTTATCGGGGGTGAACAGAAGAGGAAAAGGCATCTAATTAGACCCACCTGAAGATCCAAGTGTGATCTTCAAACACAAACTTTCTTCTGCAACTGAATGTTTAAGACTGACTTTTCTTTCTGTTAAACAAAACTAAACCAAACAAAAAAACCAAGACAAGAGATAAATACAGGAGACAGAGACTGCACTTGGCCTCAAGAAGGGCTAACAGCAGAGTTGTCAGAGACCTGATGAGGAACACAAGAGACTGGAGTGCCATTTGTCTGACTAAACATGGATGTCTCTAATGCAGACACCCTTGTCCAAGCCAACCTTGGTCCCATCTGTAGGCAATGGAGAGTTAGTCAGTGTAACCAGTGAGTTCAAGGTCCTGCTCATCTCATCCTACAGTAAATGCTTATAGAGTTGGTCAGAAAGACCGCGCACTGGATTCACTGATTTTCTTCGTTATATCTCCTTTAAAACAAAACAGGGCCTTAGTCCACTTGGGCAGGCGCAGACGATTACAACCACGTTACAGATACACAACTGAGGTCAGGTAAATTACTGTCCACCTCTGCTCTATCCAATTTGACTCGAGACCGTGACTTTGTGTCTCCCTCACCTCCAAAACAGCTCCCGTAACCCCCAGAAGAAGGGAAATGGCAGATTCACCTGTTCAAGCCGTTCCACTTCCCGTGAGCAATGGGACCGGTCACGGGGTCAGAAAAAGAGAGCCAGTCGCCATCCACAGCCCACAGCTCCTGAAGGTCATCGAAGAAGACCTGTAGGTTCAAATTTCACCTCTTCTGACTCCAAATACCGAGGGACTGATGCCAGACAGGAGCTCCAATGGCATCTACTGGCTGCACTGGGTCTGTTGACCCAGCTGGGAGGAACCGTTCAAAAACTGCCGCAGGGACCCAGACATTCTGAAGTATGCAGGGGGGCGGGCTGGGCTATGCAAATGACAAACCCCCAACAGCCACAGAGCTTGAATCTTTAAGGGAACCAAGTTTTCTAACATGGAATGGATATTTTTAGCTATAAAACCATTTACTCTAAGCAGGAGAAGATTAGTCCCTGTATACTACCTCTCAGCCATTCACACACATCTCCGTTTTTGAAAAAAAACAACCCCCAAACCCAAGTGCCGCTAAGGTGTCTTTCGGGTGGAAGGCAAAGGTGGGTAATCCTTCCAGAAGTATAGGCAGCTCAAAGCAATTGTCCTCCTGTCCCACAGAGAGCATCCCAAAAGAAGACTGAGGTCCCCAGACAGCCCAAAGCAAAACATGGTGCTGTGGGCAAATCCCAGTCCTCGGCACTTGAATGGTTTCAGAGAAAAAAAATGGACAAGAACAAGAGCCCCACTTGAGGCTCAACAAAGCCGGACTTAATGCACAGCCTGGGAAAACCAGAGCCAGTAGAAGAACACAAAGCTTTTACAGAAGGCCTCAGCTCTCACAGCGTCAGCGCTGAGAGTAGCTTCCCTATGCCAAGCGCAGGGATGGAGAAAGAGCTTGTCAAGAGCAACAAGTCCTTTCCAAGGCCTCCACGCAGCTGGCACCATGGGAGGGTGCCTTAAGCAAGCAGCTTGTCAGGGACAGGGTCTAGGAGGAGGCTCTTCCATAAATGCCGTTCTCAAGTCGAGTTCCTTGAGAACATCACCTTGCTGCTCGCTCTCTTCCCCTGCAGAGGCTGAACTAGCTGCTCAGGCCATCTCCATTTTCAAGAGAGTCCAAGTCCAGCAGTTTGTAAGCGTGCCAGGTCCTGATGCATCTCCTGGATGGACCCTTCCCCTGGCTCCAGCCCTGAGTCTCCTCAGCTCGCCCAGCTCTGCCTCTGTGCTGCAGAAGACCATTCCTCAGACGAAGTCCACCCCAGGGGAAAACACAGAACCCAAACCGGGAAGGCGTTTTGGGTGAGCACTGCCAGCAGCCCGGCAGCCCCTCACACCTGTCGCCCCTTGGCACAGAGGAGGCAGCGCAGACCTCAGCTCACCAGGCGGGGGTGGTGAGGGGACGCGGCCTGAAATCTCAGAGGTCCCTGCCCACGGCAGTGTTGAGAAATTCTTTGACCAATGATTAGCTTTGAATTTAACAAGGCCTATGAGTAATTAATGTGTACGGAGAAGATATCCTACCCTTGAGAACAGAAACATCCTGGCAGGATTGCCCAAACAGCGTTGATCAGGAAGAACAGCTTGGCCGGACAACAGAGTTGGGCAACGTCCAAGGAGAAGAAACTGTCCTCAAAGGCTTGTGACCATAACAGGGACAAAGGAGTGGGGGGGCTAACTCCCCAAACGACCACCGGCCACCACCCGAGACCCCCGCGCACGCGGAGTGTAGTTTTGCAACGCCAGCATTATGTAAATGCAGTAGATAGGCGGAGAGGTGGAGACTTCTCGGAAAATGTCTGAAGATTCAGGTCTTAAGGTATATAAAGGATGAACGTTTGGGTTAGGGTATGCACGACAGGCGGGGCTATCCCCCGTGCACCCGGCACCGAAGAAATCAATGACTGCTTTCTAATACTAAAACGGAGTGTTGGAGAGTTTATTATCCTCTATTTAGAGACAGCAGGGGCTGGACCAGGCAGCCTTTCGAGGTCCCTTCCGGCCCACACCAAGACCATACCCGTGGGGCCCCACGCCGGCGGCGGCACAGCCCACGCCGCGGCCGCCCGGCTCCGGGTCGCGAAGCGAACGAGGCCGCCGGCCCCGCCGCCCCGGACCGCCCCGCCCCGGGTGGACACCGGCGCCCGCTCCCCCCTCACCTCCGTGGCGCCGAGCCGCGCCCGCACCTCCCGCGCCAGGAAGGGCTCCAGCCCGCCCCCCCGGCGCCATCCCGGCTCGCCCCGCCGCCCTCAGCGCGGGCCGGGGGGCCTGGCGGGACCGGCCCTCCTCGGCGGGGCCTCTCCGCGGGGGCGGCTCTCCCGCGCTCAGCCCGCCCTGGGAGCGGGTCGGCGGGGCAGAGCGATGGCCCTCGCTGCCGCCTGCCTCGGCACTGGAGCACCTTCTGTGCAAGCACCTGGTCCGGACCGTGTGTGTACACTCGCGGGGAGAATCTTCGCCTGCCCACACGGGACCGCTTCCCCACTAAGCGCGGTTATCACCGTGACGGGAGGGGACGCCCTGAGGGACCGTCAGTGCGGGCGGTGAGGTGAAGCACTGCCGCGCAGCTCTCGCTCCTCCTCTTTCGGCAGAAGACCGCGCCGCCGCTCCTGACGGGGCTGGTGGGGAGAGGAGGATGGCTGTGGCGCAGAAGCGGTGTCTGCATCCGCAGCATCTGGGAGGAAAACCTGTAGGCCCCCCCGGCAGTGATTCAGCACCCACGGCCCAGGGGGAAGCGCCGGGAGGGCAGCTGGGAGCCAGCTGCTCCCCCCCACAGGCGACCAGCTCTGCTGCAGGGTGCGCAGGAGCTTTTCTTCTCCAAACGACTCGGTTCTCATCCCCCCTTCCCACTTCCTTACAGGGGACAGAGGCAGAGTGACATCAGGAACACTGATGCCACGAGTCCTGTGTAGTCCGGTCTTTGGGTGGGCCCAAGAGGAAACACTCCAGAAGCAGGAGTGGAAAACTGACAGCTGCCTCTCACCAGGCAACACGCTTGCCTTAGCAAGCAGGAGAGCAGCTGCCAGGGCAGTCGGGCTGCGCGGCGCTCTCGGCAGAACTCCTGCGTTTCCAAGGAGCCTTCACCCAGCTGGGCATCAACGCAGAGCAGCTGTGTGCTCGTGTGAGGGCCTGGGGATGGAACAATTTCGCAAGAGTACCTAAAATCCTCTTTGGCCACACCACAGAGTTTTCCTCAGAGAGCTGCACATTCAACAAGGCGAGTCTCTCTTTCCGGAATCACCATTTCAGCATAAAGCTTACCAGCAGCTGATGGACACCCACCGAGCAATACAGGTGGACGCGCCTGCCTTTGCCCGTTGCATTTCCTTATGAGAGGAGGTTGTTGGTAGGATACTAGTTGAACATAACTCCCCTGCCAGTGCCCACAGCCCTGCTCTTTGGTTCCCTATATCCCTGCTGCATTGCCCGGTTGGCTGTGGCAAAGTTGGACGAAGTTAAAACCTTAGAGCAGCACTGGGTAACTGTGGGAGGAGGATCAGTCAGTGTGTTCGGGTTCTGGATCGCAGCCTGAACGAGGGGAACTTGTATTGCAAGTCCAAGAGGACGTTGACTTTACATTGTCTTTCATTGCTTTGCTGCTATTTTTTTATGGTGAAGTCCACCTTAAGGACCAGGGCTTGTGAACGTGAGGCTGCTCCTGTCTGCCTGTAGATGGCCTCATCTGCTCAGTCTCCCTGGTCAGGTGGCCTGTAGCAGACCCCTGCTATGATGTCCCCTGCCCCAGCCCTCCCTTTAATCCTGACCCATAAGCTCTCGGGTCAGCTCCTCGTCCATCCCCAGGTGGAGGTCCATGCACTTGGGCTGGTCATTGACGTAGAGGGCGACACCCCCTCCTCATCTGCTCTGCCTGTCCTTCCTAAAGAGCCTGTATCCTTCCATCCCAACACTCCAGTCACAGGAGCTATCCCACCACGTCTCTGTAATGCCAATAAGGTCATAGCCTTGCAGGCGCGCACACGTCTCCAGCTCCTCTTGTTTATTCCCCATGCTACGTGTGTTTGCGTAGAGGCGTTTCAGTTGTGTGCCCAATGAGGCTGACTTACTGGCTGGGGTGGCTGGAATTCTTTTGATGTATTCTCCCAGTGTCTCCCTGTTGGTTCCCGTTGTGTCTGGTGCCCCTGGCTCATCTCTAGGCTTCGAGCGTGCTGCAGTGGGTCCAGCACGTCTCTGAGCAATAGGCTGAGGGCCCTCACCAGCACCCCATCCCTCCAACATGTTGGGCACATCGTCCCACAGCATGTCGCAGGCAAGCCGGATGTTATCCCCCTCCCCCTTCGAGCCTAGTTTAAAGCTCTGTGGATGAGCCCCGCTAGTTCCTGGGCAGTGATCCTCTTCCCTCTTTGAGAGAGGTGAATCCTAGCAGAGTTCATCAAGCCTGGTGCTGTATAGGCTGTCCCATTGTCAAAGAACTCAAAGTTGTGGCGTTGACACCAGCCACAGAGCCATGCGTTTATGGACTGTGTCCGCCTGTTCCTCCCAGCGTTGCTGCCCTCAACTGGAAGGAGGGAGGAGAATATTACCTGCGCTCCCAAATCCTTCCATGACCATCCCAAGAGCCTGAAGTCCCTTTTGATCGCTTTTGCATTGCGTGTCTCTGCTTCATCCCCACCCACGTGGAGGAGCAGCAGTGAGTAACAGTCAGAGGGCCGTAGCAGGCTGGGGAGTTTCCTCGTAATGTCCTTAACACGGGCCCCCGGGAGGCAGCAGCCTTCTCTGAGGGGAGGGTCTGCCCTGCATATTGGGCCCCCTGTACCCCTCAGAAGGGAGTCCCCTACAGCTATAACCCGCCTTTTCTTCTTCATAGGGGTGGTCACGACATGAGGTGTGGGCCTTTCTGGCCTAGGTGCTACCTCTGGTGTAGCTTGACTATCATCCATATCCTGCCTTGAGTGGCCTTCCACAGCCAGAGCCTCGTACCTGTTGTGCAGGGGTACGTGGCAAGGCGAGGTGGGCGAGGAGGAGAAGGTTCGCCTGCCACGCCGAGTGGGGACTTGCTTCCATTCACTCCTCCCTTTGAGGCTACTGCCTTCTGCCTGGCAAGGGAAGGATACAGGGTCCCCTTCTCCTTGGTTTTGGTCTGTTAGTTGTCCCTGCTTCTGTCTCAAGTTGTTGAATATAGCTCAAAATGGGGGGGGAAGCCAACCGCAACCCATCGATGGATAAAAAGAAGGGACTAAAATGCTTTCAGCTACCGTAAGTGAAAACCACTGGATTTGCAGCTTGCTATGCATTACACTGCGCTCTTGCTTTTCTTAAGCTGGAGGTCTTGCCCTTGTCTGTGATAAGGTTGCTGGGCCACTGCAAACTTGCACCCACTTTGTCAAATGATTTTCAGCTGAAGTGAGACACGGTTGATGTGGTTTTATGCTCTTACATAGTGACAAAAATGCTGCACGGCAAGTGCATGTTTTCCTGAGTTTAGTGAGTTTTATTGAGAATTATACATGGTCTAGCGTGGTATTACTGGATTGCTGTATTCTACTTCCCCCATTCAGAGCTGGAGTATTGCAATGAAAACAGGGAATATCGTAGGTGTTACTGAAGTGTTTCTCAGCATCTCAAATGGCTACTGCAGTAAATTATTTCTATAACTTTTCTCCTGTCCCCATAGCAAAATGTGTGCACAGAAATGATTCATGTTTTAATGGTATAGATTTAGATTTCAAGATTTCATACTTAACTTTTTATTCTTATTTTTCTTTTGATAGGAAATCCTGAGGTAACATAGAATTTTACAGTCTTAGGATGCTCTAAAGCAAATATTGCGAGCATGGCTGTCTTTTTTTTTTTTTTAATAAATCTTTCTTTGGACCAGTGATTTTCTTGCTGAGAGAACAAATATTTTGCACATGTGTTCTCTTGAAGCTGGGCGGGAACACAGTTAAAACTGCATCTGAGGTCTTAGTTATTAAAATTAAAAACATTATAACTAAATGATTAGAATTAAAATTATCAAGATTTGATAATGAAGCAAGCTGGGCCATGTGCATCTCTAAAGCCCTTCTCATTTGCAGTCTGACTCTTGAAGGCTTTCTATTGTAGCTGTGCCTTTCACAAGAATGCCTTCCTTACCCGAACGGTGGATCCTGTGTGTACAGCTCCAGGCAGGTCGTCAGCCAAGCGTGACTATGGATGGCAAAGTGCTTCTCTTGTAAACGTGTAAAACTTCCACGTGGAAGTGAAATTCAGTGTGTCAAATTCAACTCCTCTTACTTAGTAAGGATCAGGGAAGAATGGATGTTCCGTGCACAGGGGAAAGAAGGGCAATTGTTAATTAAAGTGCTGTTCATATTTCCTAGGGGTTTTTTCCCCCTCTCTTCTTGCCTGGCTCGCTTAGTTCTCTTGAGGGCAAAGCTTGTAAAGGGTTGGGCTCTGCAAGTTCACATCTGAGGCAGTCATAGCGAGCCGTGCGAGGTTGCACAGCCAGACAGGGCTCCGTTAACCTTTATTTCGTGCTCTTTGGCACGACTGCACTCTTAAGCACAGCAGGATTAATTTCCATGCAAGTGTATTTAAACTCCACCAGCCAAGAAAGGAAGGGTACCATCTCCATGACACTTGACATGTTTAGTGTTTAACGTCTTTAGTCTAACTGCTACCAGAAGGGTTGCAAGTTGCCTGTAGAGAATGTGCTCTGTGTTCTGAGAAATCATCTAAGGCTAATTACCAGGGAAATGGTTGTAAGGGAGGAAGCACCAAAAAAAAAAAAAAAAAAAGTCCGAGCTATGCTGTCAGTAAATTGTCGTTCCTGAATGACCTCACTACGTTGTTGCTACCCAGATGAATGACGTGCTGTGGCTATGGACTCTGCAGGGCCGGCTCTGGTTTGGGCGCCGCTTTCTCCCCCCTCTGCCTGCTGCTTTCTCCCCACTCTGCCTGCTGCCACCAGAGCCGCAGGCGGGCACTGCCTCCCCCCGGCAGCGGGTGCTCGCGCGGCTTCGGGAAGGCTCAGGCGGGAACGGCCGGCGTGAGGTGTGAGGCGTGAGGCGTGGCGGGGGGAGGGGGGCGTTGAAGGCAGCAGGGCGCTGCGCGTGGAGCTGCCTGCGGGCCGGAGCAGCGCTGCCCGGAGGAGGAGGAGGAGGAGGAGGAGGAGGAGGAGGGGGGCGTTTTCGGGGAGGATGGCCGGGGGAGCGGGCACCTGGTCCCGAGGTATTGGCGAGGGGCGCAGGCCGCTTTCCTCCGGGGAGCAGGTGGCGGGCAGCCTGCCTAGAGGTCCGGAGCCTGTGCCCGGCCCTGCCGTGAGGACCCGGCGCTGCGACAGGCACGAAGGCTGAGGTGCCAGCGGTTCGGAGGCTGAGCACTGGAGGTGGAGGCTGGGGACCTCAGGTGCTGCCGGTTTCCACCTCACCAAAGACTATTACAGCCCTCCTGCCCCCACCTCCCACCTCCTGGTGAGGGTACCTGTTGCTCCTCCATCCCTGCTGCTCTTCCTCCCAGGGGGAGGAGGGGACTGGCTTTCGGAGAGGCCCCCCTGCCCTCATGCTTGTGAAAGTCTTGTGGGGTCTAGTCTAGAGTGCGCTGGCTTGCACATTGCTTTCCCTGCCACGTAGCCGTTTGCAGAATGCGCTGCATTCTGCTGTTTGGCAGCCCAGAAATGAGTCTCTCTGCATTACTTTTCATCTATATTGCAGTGTAGTAATGCTGCTTGTCTCTTGCAGCATCTTCTGATGAGCTTGAAACTAAGATGAGGAGACTAGAGCAGACTGGTCACCAAGTTGGCTTCTCTGCGATACGCAGCGGGGACCTGCTCTTAGATGACTTTCAAGCTGTCTGGTAAGAAACTAAATTGCAAAGAGAAAGTATTCTGAAGGTGAGCAGTTGAATGGAAGCAAAACTTGGTAGAAACGAATGCCCCTCTTAGCTGACACTGAGTCCAGATTTCACAGGCTAGTGTAGCGGTAGCTCGTGCTCACGCTCAGTGATGGTGCGGGATGCTTTGAACCGACTGAAAGCCAAGTGTAGCCTGTTCTCCCTTCTCCGAGCTATTCCCGTCTGCATACCCTCCAAGTACCGGTACCTGACACCTCCTGTCTGTCTGTCTGTCTGACAGGTCTGTTTGCACCCAGCCCCAGGAAATGGGGCCATTTAGCGGCAGCAGCAGCAGCTCAGAGGATTCTGGAATAGCCTTTGCTTTGAAATGCATTACTTCTTGCCAGAAAGTGGGAAGTGGCCAAGGCCAAAATACTTTCCACTTGGCTCATTTCATAAAGACGCATCTCTGCTCTTAGATCAGCCTGTTCTGCCCGAGGCTTATTGCCTTCCTGAAAGGCAATCTCCTAGGTTCCTTCCTCTCTGCCTTCCCAAGGTGAATTCACTTGGTAGGGTAGAGGGATTCCCCTTTCTGCTTGGTAAAGATAGTATCATATCTGGTGCTCGTGGTAACATCTTGCATTTGGGAAAAGCGAACATTTGTTCCCGGTGGGGAGGCCAGGAGCAAGGTTTGCAGTTGTTGTGGACCCTTGCCGAGCAAAATTGCACCCGAGTCGCCCTGAGATAGCTGCCCTGGCTAAACGTGCTTTGCCTTTGCTGTATGTGGCACGGTCCGCTTGAGTCGTAGTCCTACCCACATTTATATTTAAATGGGAATATTTTTATGAATGGTATTTCCATAAAAGTACTGGTATTTTAGAAGTCTGTAAATATTGATGTCAGTATATAGATTTCAACGATATATATATACATAAAAAAGACTTTTCTTTTTAGCCCAGAAGGGGGGGGGGTGTCTGTACCAGGTACTACCCAACAGTCTGAGCAGTTCATTGAGTGCCCGCAATGAGGGTGACAGCAAGTTTAGCTGGTTGCGGTTCCTTCTTCCCCCTGGGGGAGAGAAAGGCAGGGGGAGGACCTTGAGCTGCACATGGCCCACTTTCCCCCAGAGGAGCTGTCGTGTGTCTTCTCATGTGCTTTCAGGGGCTGTTTTACTTGCCCCCATCTGGTCTGAGATGGCTTCCGATGGGAAGACATAACCTTTAAACTCTGCCTTCATTTCTGTTACCTGTCTGAAATGGCTTTAGTGTGCCCTAGGCTTGCCATGCTTCAGCTCTGTACAAGTGATGGAAGGTAAGGGCTGCTGCCTCAAGCAACTCGTCTGATGTCCTAGGAGCAAGTGTTGTGCTCCGCAAACACTTTTGTAGAGCTCTCAACATGAGCAGTGGCCAGTGATGAATTAGGAGAGTACTGGAGTGACATGAGAAGTCTGTGGGGATTCGTAGAGTGGGGTAGGTCGGGCGGGTCCTCCCGATGCCATCTAGTCTGATTTCCTGCTCAGAGCAGGTCCAGTCAGATCATGTTGCTCTGGGCTGTGTCCAGTCACATTTAGGCTGTCTCCAAGGATGGAGATTCCGTATCATCCCTGGACAACTCATTCCAGTGCTTGGGCACTCTCATGGTGAGCGACTTTCTTTGTCTGGAGTCAGAATCTGCAAATTGTCTGTTGCTCCTTGTCCGTCCAGTGCGCCCCTCACGAAGTATCTGGCTGTGTCCCTCCCGTGAGGGAGAGAAGTAGGAGTGAGAAGTGAGGCAAACACCCCCCCAAAACACGCACATGCACCCCCACCCCCATGCTCCTGCCCAGAGTAGCATCTTCTCTGGCTTTTGCTCTGTCCTTTGCTAGGAGGTTCCCTCCCTTCCTGTTGAGCAGCGGCTTGCATTTCCCTTAGCCTTCCTTCTGCTTCCAGAAGCCCTTCCTGTTGTCCTTCATCTCTTCCTAGTTTGCCTCCAGCTATGCTGTGGCTTTCCAAAATCCACCCCGCCCGCTGGCGCAATGTTTCTCAGTTCCCCCTGGGTATGCCATCTCTGCCTGCACCTTGTGTGTTCTTACTTTATTGTGTTTGAACTGGGTCAGGAGTTTCCTGTGCATCAGTGCTGCCTTCTGCTACTTGTGACCAACTCTGTGTGTTGGCATGGACCCTTCTGGTGTCTGGGGAGGTGGGGGCTGTTGTTCTTGAAGTTCAACCAGTCGCCCTGGGCCCCTTTGCCCTCCAGGCCAGTCTCCTGTTGGCTCCTGCCTAGCAACTCTTCAGGAAGCGGCAGCCTGCTCTGCTCAAGTCCAGCGTTGTGATTCTGCTGGTTTGCTCGCTTCTCTCAGGTTTTTAAATTCTACAACCGAATGGTGGCTGCAGCCGAGCATGCCCTTGACCTTTGCATCCTTGATCATTTTTTTCCTTGTCTGTGGACAAGGAGTCCAGCGGAGGGTAGAGACGGGTGCCCAGTCATTCTGCTTTCACACGTGGGGTGTGAGAGGATGTTGCTCAAAGTCTGCTGCCCCCCACACACCCCCCCTGCCTGCAGAGTCTGAGAGGCCTGTGCTGGCGTATGTGGTTGCAGGCCTTCCTCAGTGGGTTAGCCTCTCTGGGCCTGTTGTACAGGTGAGCAGTAGATGTTCTAAGTACAGCAACGTCTCTCTGCTCTATAGACAGCCTATATTCCACATACAGGCAGAAGAGCCCCGTACTTACTACCTGTAAAGCCTCACCTCCCCTGTTTGTGTGCTTCTACAGGCAGAGTGTGCCTGATGTACAGACAGACCCTCCCC
Organism: Balearica regulorum gibbericeps; assembly: GCF_011004875.1. NCBI lineage: Eukaryota > Metazoa > Chordata > Aves > Gruiformes > Gruidae > Balearica > Balearica regulorum. Next base: position 60,899 of record NC_046197.1, read on the forward strand.
TTCATTCCCTAGCGTCCCCAGATTTCACGTGTGGGTGGGTGCCTCACGCGGCCCGTCTCTGCTGTGTAACCAGAATACGTTCTGCGTCCTGACAGGAAAGTAGTGTGCAGTGCTCTCCACGTGTATTCTCTGTACAGCCATTTTCTAGTCTGCGTGGTGGTGTTTTCTATTCTCTGTACAGCCAGTGTACGCTGTATAAGCAGACCAAAAAGCCCTGCCTTGGGGGTATCTAGCCTATGACTAGAGGGAAGGGACATGCTTTGCCTGCATACAGTCTATCTACAGACGAGATATAGTCTGTATCCAGAGAGAAAAGCCTCGCTGTCCCTTTTTTGATAGGCAGAGTATATCCTGATATATGCTGCATACTGAGAAAGCAAGCCTGGCTTGGCCTGTCCGTGTGTAGTCTTGAGGAAGACAGTATGTAGTCTGCAGAGGGACAGAAAAGCCTCCCCTTGTTGCTGGCGTGTCGTGTGTACACAGGTGGTAGATACTCGATGTTGAGGTAGGTGAGGCACTGCTTTTCAATGTACGGGTCTTACATTTAGCCTGTACAGTCTCTACGCAGACAGAAAAGCCTCTCATCACCGTCCCTGCGTATATTCTGCATAGGCTGTATTCTAAAGAAAAGACTGAGAAGCCTTCCTCTCCTATCAAATGTATTCTACAGAGAGAAACCAAACCCTCTCTTCAGGATCTCTTGTGTGTACAGACAGAACAGCATGCCTGTAAGGGCCTTCGATAGTCTTCTGTGGAAGGAGGCTATCTTCTGTAAGCAGAGGCGACCTGCTTCATCTCTTTGTATCTGCTCTACATGCAGGTGGTACATATTCTGTGTACTGGCAGTATATGAGGTCTTTACGGACAGGAAAAAAAAAAACCCACGCCTTGCCTCCCTCTCTCTCTGTGTATGTCTGCATGTAAAGTATGTGTATTCGTGTGCACGTGTTCCAAGTCAGGGCAGCATACACTCCACGCACAGAGAGAAATGCCCTTCCTCCCATGGCCTTGAAAGTGTCTGTCTTCCACGTAGAGACAGCATCTAGTCAACATAAAGACCTTAACATCCATAGTCAAGATAAAGCGTCGCTTCTCCCCTGGCTGCCTGTTTTGGGTAGGAATTGACAGATTGTGTGTCTATTTGGTATGTTCTATGTCTGTGCTCTGTGTAGAGAGTGCACCTATGGAGATAAGACCGTGGTTGTGCTTCCTGTATACTTTTCTATGTGTAGATACTGTATCTTCTGAATAGGGAGAGGAATAAAGCCTCAGGGAGATGAGACTGGCTGAGGCTTCTCTTCCTGGCGATGGAGTATATAGTGTCTGTGGATGTTCTGTATAGACCGTGCGGGGGGGGTGTGTGTGTATCTATGTACTCGAAAGACTCATATTGACATGTATCTCTGTCTATCCGTAGACATTCTGTTTATGCTTGTTGCATGTTTTCTGTATATATTCTGTGCATATAAAGATATATCTAGATGGTGTGCTAGCTGCGTGTGTTTTATATCCGAACAGAAATTGCCTCGCTCAAGCAATTCAGGCCTTGTTCTGTATGTAGAACAGATAATATAACAACCTACAGACAGTGTAAATTGAAATGAAGAAAGGCTCAGCTAGGCAAAGTGAGGCTTTTTTGTTTCCATGTAAAATGCATACTGTCTTGTTCATGCCCTGTTCACAGATGCTACAAGCTCAGCCAGACTCTTCCAAGTGTAGGCAGTAAACATACCGTCAAGTTCTCTTCAGCCTGTAGATGGAAAGCAGGGACACGGTGCAAATCCTCTTGTCCATCCACCTAGTCTCTGGTGCCTGAGTGTCCTGTAGCTTGAGCCTGGGGAGCTCAGCTGAGTCTTGTGCCTTGACACAGATGTGGGCTTTGTGCCGCTTGTGTGTCTCTTGGGTAGCAGGCGACCAGCAAGGGCGAGGTGAGACTGACTGGAGGGGCAGAGAAGTGGCTCCCGGGTGAAACGGGAGCTCTGCAGGTGGCCATTTGAAGGGGCTAAGGGGAATGTTTTGGGGGCCACCTTGTATCTTGGCCAGAAAGGGCCTTCTGTGAGTGGCAGGTTTCCTCAAAGGCAGAGGAGTGGGTTGTGCCCCTGCGCAGGGGCCACCTGTGAAGGATGAAAGCTCTCTGGGAAGCACGAAGAGCGGTTGGTGCAGAGTTGACTAATCCCCGTGCAATAGCAGGGCTCTGGGAAGAGGTGTGGTGTTTCTGTACCCATCAGGTGTAGTGCGGCTAAGCGCAGGCAGCGTTTCCGTTGTGGAGCATGCAGTGTGGTTCTTGGGCACAGGAAAATGAGGGAGAGATGAGGAATTGCCCAGGAACCCCTAGGAGACGATGAATTGGGATGCATTCAAGGACTTTTACAGGACTTGCTAGGAATTCCTGTCTGTAGGAGACGGACAGAGATGTTGTACAGTTGTTGGCTACTAATCTCCGAAGGGGAATAAAAATAGCTATTCCACTGCTGTTTTCTAGGATCGCCCACACTAGTTTTGAAGTGCATCACTGTCTGGCCCTGGAGGACCACTTCCCTGCCCAGCTGTTTTAGAGCACTTCATCACTTGGCTTTTCTAGAGGGTTTTCCCTGGCTTTTTTTTGGATGGCTAAAATGCCCCATTCGTACTGGAATGCATCACCACCCAGCATTGTTTGGAGCGCTCTGCACCAGGAGCCTTTTTCAGAGCTCTTCACGACCGAGATATTTTGGAGCGCTTCACCTTGGTGCTTTTTGAGAGTGCTCGATGCTGGGGCTTTTTCAGAGGCCTCCATCACTTGAGTGTTTTGGAGCTTGCCAATGCAGGGGTTTTGGGGAACACTATACCTGGGGACTGTTTGGGAGTGCTGCTCTGTTACTTGGGAGAGTTTCACCATTTTGGTTTTTGGGTATCCTGTATTGTTTTAGTGTTTTATGGAACAGGACAACACCCAGCATTTTTTGAATTATTTACAACAGTGTCCTGGAGGAGCACATCACCTCGCCATCCAGAAAGATGGAGCACTGCGATGGGGGAATGCTTCAACGAATGGTCCTGGAGGAGTACATCACTGTTCCGGTTTCTGGGACCCATTTTTTTTTGAGGAGTCCCTAATTTTTTATTTTTTTTAATTTTTTTTTTTTAGCTTAACACGCAGGGATTTTTATTTTTTTCAGTCCTCAATCTCCCCTGCCAGGTGGGGCCGGCCCGGGGCTGGTTGCGAACCCCCCCGCAAACGCAGCCGTCCACGGGCTCCTTGCAAGCCCCACCCATCAAGCGCGGCCGGCCCGGGACTCCTTGTGAGCCCCCCCATAAAGCGCGGCCGTCCACGGGCTCCTTGCAACCCGCCCCCCCGAGCGCTGCCGGCCCGGAGCTCCTTGCGAGGCCCCCGAGGTGCTGCCAGCCCGGGGCTCCTTGCCAGCCCCCCCATGAAGTGCTGCCGGCCCGGGACTCCTTGCGAGCCCCCCCCACCAAGCGCGGCCGGCCCGGGGCTCATTTCGAGCCTCCCCCCAAGCGAGGCCGCCCCGGGGCTTTTAGCGAGCCCCCCCCCCGAAGCGCGGCCGTCCACGGGCTCCTTGGGAGCCCCCCCCATCAAGCGCGGCCGGCCCGGGGATTTTGCGAGCCCGCCGAGCGATGCCGGCCCGGGGCTTTTTGCCAACCCCCCCCAAGCCCGGCCGTCCAGGGGCTCGTTGCGTGCCCCCCATTAAGCGCGGCCAGCCCGGGGCTTTTTGCGAGCCCCCTACCAAGTGCGGCCGGCCAGGGGCTCCTTGCGAGCCTCCCCCCAAGCACGGCCATCCACGGGTTCCTTGGGAGCCCCCCTGAGATAAGGGAGGCACGAACTTTGTTCCCACACAAGTAAACTTAAACAGGGTGATTAAGAATAGTTTACACATATCACAATGATGAGAGGAAGAACCAAGGACAGAATCCCTGACGCAGCAGGAAACATCTTACAAGACAAACTAACCTTGCAGTCTGGAAAAGGATCAGGGAGAGTACTGCGCCTGCGTAAGGGAAGAAGGTCGAAAGATTATGAAGGGGATGATATTTACTTCATTGTCTGAGACCCCTGCCCACCCTGACTAGAGGACACTATGCATGCGCCAGGAGGAGGAGTCAGGGAAAAGCTAATTTTAATATGAGACAGGAATGTATCATGAATATGTATAAGTATATTATGAAATCTTGTAATTATGCACTCATATAAGCGTATAAATTCAGAGCAAATCACTGGGCTAGGCGCGCACGATTTTGGTGGGATAACCCCCCGTGCTGCCCAGCGCTGAATAAACATACCTACTTTACCATTTTCCCAGTTGTGGAGTCTGCTTTCCGCACGTCATTTTGGCGAGCCAGCCAGGAGACACTCTGCTCGGCTGCGGGATCGACTGCGGAGCAGACGCCCCTAGGCGCGCCCCGAGTACTTTCCTCGGAGGAGCCTCCACTCCCAGCCACTCATGGCGGGAGTAGACAACAACCTCCTGAAGCTGTGGATAAACGGTATGTTTAACGAGGGGGCCGGTAAGTCGTAGGGGACACCCACGCTTGGCCGGGGCCACTGGTAAATCGTGCAGAGACGTCTGGCGTACAGCATAGTCCCCGTATGGGAGGAGGCTACCCTAAGGAAAGGGGGGATTCGCTGACTGACAGAGCGGCTGCTAGCGATCTTGGGAGTAGATCAAGTGAATTCGAGGTTATCGCTGTATCCCGGCATTGGGAGCCAGGACGGACCTGCTAATGACTGTATAAGAAGCAGGAGAAGGGTAAGCGATGATAGAGAGAACTAACACTTAAGGGAAATGGCAGGACCATTAACTAGCTTAAGCCATATATCTAGTAATCTTAACCCTTACGTAAGATGTTTTAACAAGAACTAGCGTAAGGAAGGGTCAAGATGACCCTTTGCTCTGCTTGTATTTTTGTAACCAATCACAAGATAAGGAGGTAGTAAATCAGAATGGAATGAACACGGAGGATTCTCTGCTAATTAGGAACTGGTCTGAGTAAGTTTTGTGGTGAAGGTGAAAAGTACACAGTGAGGAAGACATACGGCCTTCATCCCTAAGACCCCGGCCCACGACCACCAAGAGGCACTGCACGTGCGCAGCTGAGAGGAGTTAAAGGCGGAGACAATAGAAATGAACTCATTGTAATAAGACCGCCTTTCCACGGAAAGATCATGAATATGTATAGGCACTTTTTGAATATGTAACATTTTGTTGTATAAAATTCAAAGGGAATTGCCGCAAGGTGCACACGATTTTTTTGGGATGACCCCCCGTGCTGCCCGGCACTGAATAAACATACCTACTTTACAACTTTCCCAGTTGTGGAGTCCGATTTTCCACACGTCAGCAAGCCTCAAAGTGTGCAGCTGCTGAAGGGATAACAACTAGAGCGTGAACTGTATGATTTATCTATGAAACGCCCGGGTATTTTATGTTAAAAGCACGAGTGTGTGTGTGTGTGTGTGTGTGTGTGTGTTTGAGACGCAGCGCTGCTGTGAAGCGAGTGGGAGTCCTGATTTGCGGTTCCGTGATTCCGCGAGGAACACGGCCAGAGACGGACAAAGCGTCTGAAACGTTTATAAGAACTGTAAGTGGTTTTGATATATGTAAGTTGGACTGCTGCAGTGTTTAGTCAATCTGCTAAGTATTGGAGGCCTGGCTGATCATCAAAGTGGCAGGACGGAGAGAGTCACTCCTTCGGTGGTTTGGGCTCGAACCTTGGGAGTATTTAAACGAAGGAGGGAACTGGATAAGGAGGGGAGAGGAGTGAATTTTATTAAGAGAAGCGTATTTAACACCAACTGGACAGATAGTAGCCCTAGATTGGGAACAACCTGTCCCAGATACCTTTTTTAAACCCCCATATTGATGGACACGTAAGGGTGATTCCTTGTTTTGTGTGTGGGCTTACTAACAAATTACATGAAAATTGGCATTCAGCTTGGGTCTGGTTGAAATGTGCATCTTGTAAGAAAAAGTGGTATTGTTTATCTAGAAGGCAGAAAGCTGAATGTCCTAAGTGCTTTCCCAAAGTCCCACGGTTTCAGGACTGGGAAAAGGCTTATTAAGAATCCGAAATAGTAAAGTTTGTGTGTGGAAAGAAAAACCTAATCCCAGAAATTTGGGATGTCTGGGAAAAGGATTGGGAGAGAACCGTGAGGATTTGCAAGAGGAAGATTACAAACGGGGACAGAGAAGGGTGGTAGCGGTCGTCAGGAAGGAAGATGAAAGAAAATCCAGATGAGGACCGCCTCGATTAGGCAGGGATCAATGTGCGTTATGCAAAAGGTTTGGTCACTGGAAAGATGAATGTCCGGAAAAGTGGAAAAGTAAGGAGAAGGGACGAAACAATCAGAAAGGAAGAATAGTGGCCCATGTGAAGGGAGACTGACGGGGACCAGGGGAATCCACCCTAGAGAATCCACTGGTTATAATGAAGCTAGGGAAAGAACAAAAGAAGATAGAATTTCTGATCGACACAGGGGCAACGCATTCGGTTTTAAACCAAGCTTTGATGCCCCTGGGAAACGACTGTATCATGATAAAAGGGGCAACTGGCCAAAGTGAAAAGGCATATTTTTGTGAGCCTCTGAGATATAAACTGGGAAAACAATGGGGCATTCACAGATTTCTGTATATGCCCAACTCCCCGAAGGTGCTTTTGGGAAGAGATTTATTGGAGCAATTGGGTGCAATAATTAAATTCAAAAAGGGAGAGATTACTCTGGAGGTAAATGATCAACAGTATATCCAAATGAGTTTATCACTAGCTAGTGTTCCCACAGAAGGAAAAATCGGGGAGGAGATCACGAACCAGGTATACCCCGGGGTATGGGCCACTGATGTACCTCGAAGAGCAAAGAATGCCCCACCTGTTGAGGTGAGGCTCAAAGAGGGAAGGCAGCCGGTAAGAATTAAACAAAATCCCCTGAGGAAGGAGGACAAGGAAGGAATCCGGCCAGTGATAGAAAATTTTCTACAACTAGGATTACTAAAGGAATGTGAGTCCGACTTCAACACTCCCATATTACCTGTCCGTAAGCCCGACGGATCATAGCGGGTAGTCCAGGACCTACGGGCTGTAAATAAGATAACTGAAGACCTCTACCCGGTAGTGGCGAATCCATACACCTTGCTAACTGTGCTGACCCCTGAGCTAACCTGGTTTACTGTTTTAGACTTGAAAGATGCCTTCTTTTGCCTCCCTCTCCATAAAGCCAGCCAGAAAATATTTGCATTCGAATGGGAAAATCCTAAAAGCGGTCGTAAAACTCAGCTTACTTGGACGGTGTTACCACAAGGGTTCAAAAACAGCCCTACTATATTTGGTAATCAACTCGCAAAAGATCTTGAGTCTTGGGAAGCCCTGCCTGAGGAAGGGAAACTGTTGCAATATGTGGATGACATCCTGATTGCCACCAAGGCAAAGGACGCTTGCATGACCTGGACGGTGAGTCTGCTAAATTTTTTGGGGCTCCAGGGATACCGGGTATCCAAGAAAAAGGCCCAAGTAGTGCAGCGCAAAGTGACTTATCTGGGCTATGAAATTGGTGCTGGACAAAGGACTTTGAGACAGGCCCAAAAAGAGACAATATGCCAAACCCTGAGACCACAAACAGTGAAAGAGTTACGAACTTTCCTGGGGATGACTGGGTGGTGCCAACTATGGATCTATAATTATGGACTGCTTGTTAAACCCCTGTACGCACTAACAACCACTGAGCAGAAACCCCTTAAATGGAACAAAGAGACCATACAGGCCTTTGAGCTGCTAAAGAAGGCCCTGATGTCGGCCCCAGCCTTAGGACTCCCAGATGTGAGTAAGCCATTTTTCCTTTTTTCCCACGAGAAGCAGGGGATTGCCCTAGGATCTGGGCCCATATCGACGAGCAGTTGCCGACTTTTCCAAACAATTAAATGCAACTGCAAAGGGTTGGCCTGGATGCTTGCGAGCGGTTGCGGCTGTAGTACTAAACATCCAGGAAGCCTGAAAATTCACCCTGGGCCAGAAAATGACTGTGTTAGTGTCCCATACAGTATCTGCAGTACTGGAAGCGAAAGGTGGACACTGGCTTTCCCCACAAAGATTCTTGAAATATCAGGCTATAATGGTAGAACAAGATGATGTGGAGATTGTAGTCACTAACATTGTCAATCCAGCCTCTTTCCTCAGTGGAAACACAGGAGAACCAGTGCATCATGACTGTCTGGAGACCGTCGAGGCAACATATTCGAGCCACTCGGACCTGAGAGACAGTCCTATGGAAAACACGGAAAACTGGTTCACGGATGGAAGCAGCTATGTCCTAAGCGGTAAAAGACATGCCGGATATGCCATTACCACCAGCCAGGAAGTAATAGAGTCAGGACCTTTGCCAATGAATACCTCTGCACAGAAGGCAGAAATAATTGCTCTGACCCACGCCTTGGAATTGGCCTGAGGCAAAGCTGTAAATATCTATACAGACTCAAAATATGCCTTTAGAGTCGTACATGCGCATGGAGCAATCTGGAAGGAGAGGGGATTATTGAACTCACAAGGCAAAAACATCAAGTATGCGGAGGAGATCCTGAAGCTGTTGGAGGCAGTCCAACTCCCTGAGAAAGTGGCAATCATGCACATTAAGGCGCACCAGAAAGTGAACTCGGAGTTGGAAAGAGGAAATGAGCTGGCGGACAGAGAGGCAAAACAGGTAGCCAAAACAAAGGTAAAAACAGAAGGGGCTTTGGTCCCTGATGGGCAAATCTCCCTAGAAGGTAAGCCAGAATATACCAAGGAGGATCAGAAACTTATCACAGATCTAGAAGGGTCATATAATAAAGAGGGGTGGGCTCTCACCCCACAAGGGAAACTAATCATTCCCTCCTATCTAACATGGTCTCTGATAAGGGAAGAACGTAGGAAGAGGCATTGGAGGGCAGAGGCCCTATATAAACACTCAATTAGAGAAATCGTAGCTAGGAATCTATACGCCACTGTGAGACAAGTGACTCAGCAGTGTGATCTTTGCCTCCAGACTAATCCCAAGAATACCCCCAAACCAGAAATGGGCCAAATTGGGAAAGGCAACGGGCCTGGGCAACAATAGCAGATTGATTTTTCAGAACTCCCAAGAAAAGGGGGGTATCGATACTTATTGGTATTAACTGATACCTTTTCAGGTTGGCCAGAAGCATTTCCTACCAGGACAGCCAAGGCTCAGGAGGTAACCAGAACATTAATACAAGAAATAATACCACGCTTTGGGGTCCCAGCAACCATATCTTCTGATAGAGGACCACATTTCATCTCAAAAATAAGCTAATTTCATGGTTACCAAACTTGTCATGGTTAAAACAATTGTTTGTTATGACAATAGTGTTAATCATGTTAATTTTAATGTTATGTATCACGTTTCGATGTATGGTATGGTGTTGTATGACATCAACGGACTCGTACACCAAATGGAAGAAGAACCAATTACAACGAAAGCTTGAATCTAATAGATACTTTGAAAAAACTAGATAAAGAGTCACTGTATTAGAAGTTCAAATTAGCAAAAGTTTAGTAAAGGAATTTACTAACCTTCTTGAAAAGGGGGGAATGAGATAAAGGAGGCATGAACTTTGTTCCCACACAAGTAAACTTAAAATAAACAGGGTGATTAAGAATAGTTTACACATATCACAATGATGAGAGGAAGAACCAAGGACAGCATCCCTAACGCAGTAGGAAACATCTTACAAGACAAACTAACCTTGCGGTCTGGAAAAGGATCAGGGAGAGTACTGCGCCTGCGTAAGGGAAGAAGGTCGAAAGATTATGAAGGGGATGATATTTACTTCATTGTCTGAGACCCCTGCCCACCCTGACTAGAGGACACTACGCATGCGCCAGGAGGAGGAGTCAGGGAAAAGCTAATTTTAATACGAGATGGGAAAGGTTATGAATATGTATAGGCATCTTGTGAAACTATTATGAATATGTAATACTCTGTAGCATATAAGGAAGCTAAAAGCTGCTGTAAGGCACGCACGATTGTGGTGGGGCGACCCCCCCATGCTGCCCAGCGCTGAATAAACATACCTACTTTACAACTTTACAAGTTGTGGAGTCTGTCTTCCGCGTGTCAAGATAGTATTGGGAGGGAAGAATCTTTCTCTTACCTTCAGGAATTTTGGTTTCAAAAAAGAAATGAAGTTTCATTTTTGCCCTTCCCATGGCCTGCTTTAGGAAGGAAGCAAAGTTCCAAAGGAGCCCATCACTGAAAAGAACTAATTTCTGGGGTGGTAGGGGTTGTTTTGTGTGGTTTGGAAGTGTGTGTATGTGGGGGGTTAACATATTTCTTTTCTCCCCTTAAGAAAGGTACTAAATATTGGCATAGAAGGGCATGTTGGTGATTGGGAAGGCACAGGACCCAGGCGTGGTAACCAAAAATGTCCAGAAGAAGGCCTGGAAACAGGCAAGGATCAAGGTTGTTTCTTTTTCATGTAGGACATGCTGCTGCTCTCTCAAAAGGTCTTTCCTTAAAGTGAGATCAGCCACTTGGAAGGACTCCATAAACTGTTGATTGCACTGGGTGGGAGGCTGGCATAGGGAGAGTGTTTTTCATGTCCCACTTTAGCTTAATCATTGACTTACTGACTTCTTGCAGTGCTGAGTGTTTTGTTACCATCTCAGGATGTCTTGGTTCAGAGCTGACCTCCTCAGGCCTGCAGTCATGGCAAAAGCTTCTTGCATTTGAGCTGTCCAGCTTCATTCAAGTATTTCTATGCATTTGACGTTGTTCCAATTAGCTTGATGGACCCTGTGGAGCTGGTGAAACAGGCACAGGACGTCACCAACAATCTGTACCGAAAATCATGGAAGGAGGCTCAGAAGACCAAAGCACCTCTGCGTGCAGAGGTACCACTGCCGCCTTCCCCATGTGTGCACTCTGGTTTCACTCCCTGTGTTCAGGGAGCTTAAAACAGTGTTTGGCTTTAACCTTGGACTGTTTCTGTCTGAAGCACTTCAGGATTCTCTGCAACAATCAAACTGCATAGATGCAACACATGGGATTTTATATTATAGTCTGCTCCCTTCTTCCTGCAGGTCTGTGTGGTGATGTTGTAGCTAGATCTGCTTGCTTGCCGGGACTGTTCCCTATGAGCACCTCAGCATGCAAGGTCTTGTTCTTTCTGAGCTTGACTACAAATCAGTCCTTTGCAGTTGGCCTCTGCCTTTCTCCCTTAGCTTGCTTGCTACTCAGGTGTTACTTTATTTGATCTTGCATTTCCACTATGTCCCTTGATGATGGTGAATGAGGTGTTGGGCACCGTTTTTTTCTCATGTCCTAAGTTACCACCTTTGTGCTCCTTTAAATACTGATTGCTTGCCACTTGAGGGCAGAAGGGTTTCTTCCTGGAGCCTGAAAACTGAGCCGTTGGTGTCAGAAGCTTTGAAACCCCCAACTTTGTCATTTGCTTGTCAGACAAGTGGCTTGTGTTCATCTGTGTAAAGGCTCAGATTGTTCTTCTGTGCAAAGCATGTTTTGCCCTCTAAGCACTGTGGGATACTCTGCTCGTGTAGACATTTGAACAGCTGTGTTTGTGTATCTCAATGTAATGTAAAGAAGCCAAACTGTGAAATCATTGCGGGGGGTGGCGGGGAGGGGGGGGAGGGAGAAGCGGAAATACTGAGCCTGCGGTTAAAGTAGGCTTTGCTGGACCAGTGTGTCAAGTAGGAAGTGCAAGCACTGCTCTAGCCTGGAGCATGCACACAGAGCGAAGTCTTTTTCAGCTGAACACGTGGGTGGGCAGCAGGGTGACGGACACCTCCCGTTAGCTGTGACAACCTCCCTGCCCCCAGCTGCAGTGATGTTCAACACCTGGCAATGAAGCTTTTAACAGATCGATCAGTCAATAAGTGGATAGAAGCAAAACTACTTGTACCTTTGAGCTGAACTATACAATTGAAGATGGGCAGAAGAGCTTGCCAAGTTTACTGGGAAAAATGTGTCCACTGTACATGCCGGTTCTTACAGTGCAGGCTGGGTTGTGCTCCTGTGCAGGAGACGAGAAGCTTGCATGAACAGCCCTGCTCTTTGCCATTCCCTGCCTGAGTGCTTTCCTCTCCAGCATTAATGCCTTCTTGTGGAGTTCTGCCTTATACTACCACATAGCCAAGTAGTTTCAACCTCTACTGGAGCCTGTTGAGAGGTTAACATCTCTACGAGGTAAAGAGATGCCACTGGCTGTGAAGTGAAAAGAGGTTTGGACAATCCATTAAATCAAGCAATTCTGAATTTCCACGTGCAATATCCATCTCCCTCCCTTCATTTCCCACAACTGTAGCCCCCTCTCCTCAAGTCCAGCTCGGCTCCCTGCCCACCAGTTCCCACAGTCAAATTCCTCCCTCTCTCCAGCACTGTCGGCCATATCCCTCCCTCTCTCCCAAGTCCTGGGTCGTGTCCTCAGTTCCCAGAACCATATGCCATCCTCTACCCCCCATTCCCACAGCCATTGGTTGGCGAGTCCGGACAGATCAGAGCTGGGATATAGGTGGGGTGTGATGATAGGTTAATTAGGACAGGTGGAGCAGAGCTGGGGTGTGACGGTTGGTTCATGAGCACCGATAGCCCTTCTGGGACTCAGCAATAAAACATGACAGTCAAGTCAGGGAATGTGGACATTACGGAGCCCCTTGGCTGGTCCGAGTCACTCATCTGAAGAATCATAGAATGGTTTAGGTTGGAAAAGACCTCTAAGACCTCATCGAGTCCAGCCATAAACCTAACACTGCCAAGTCCACCACTAAACCATGTCCCTAAGCACCATATCTACACTTTTAAATACCTCCAGGGATGGGGACTGCACTGCTTCCTTGGGCAGCCTGTTCCAATAATTGACAACTCTTTTGGTGAAGAAATGTTTCCTAATATCTGGCACAAGTTGAGGCCATTTCCTCTTGTTCTATCACTAGTTACTTGGGAGAAGAGACCAACCCCCACCTGGCTACACCCTCCTTTCGGGTAGTTGCAGAGAGCGATCAGGTCTCCTCCTCAGCCTCCTTTTCTCCAGGCTAAACACCCCCAGTTCCCTCAGCTGCTCCCATCAGACCTGTGCTTCAGACACTTCACCACTTCGATGCCCTTCTCTGAACATGCTCCAACACCTCAGTGTCCTTCTGGTGGTGCGGGGCTCAAAACTGAACACAGCACTAGAGGTGTGGCCTCACTAGTGCCGACTACAGGGGGACAATCACTGCCTGGTCCTACTGGCCACACTGTTTCTGAAACAAGCCAGATAGATAGAAGCCAACTGAGCACACAGCTCATATTCAACCAGATAAAGCCATGTCCTGCTTCTTGCCAGCCTGATAACCATAATTATCTAAGTTTTTTCACACCCTGATATTAATCTTAGACCAATATTAGTGAAGGACTGGATTTACTGTCATTTCAGCCTGGATAATTGTGCTGCTGATTTGAACTTGTCATATAGTTATTCTGGGATCAGTTCACCTCTTGAGCTTTTGCTCTGGTGTCTGTTACTGTATCCCAAAGCTATGGCTGGGCCAGGCCACCTCAAGCTCCTACAGGAGGTGACCATTTGTAGGCACTGAAGTTTTATTTGAACAGTTTACTGAGGTCCTCAAAATCTCAGGAGTGTCTCTGTAGGCAGGAACACTCATCCCTGACCTCACAGCCTGGTGTTCATCTTATACCCATGGAGGTAGGTCTGAAATGCTCAGCACATGTTGCTGCTGGGTTGTCTGGTAGCTAGCCCCAAACTAGGCTCACAGCTGCTCGGCACAGGAGAAATGCCCCCGAAATGCGATGTTGTGCCTCCCTGCATGAGCAAAGGGAAGGACTGGAGCAGGTCAGAGGGGTGTGCAGGAGCCGACCCTGTTTCCTTTCTCTTGACAGGTGAGGTGGCCAGGGAGCATGGGGCAGAGTGTGAGGAAACATGTTTTGGATAGTCAGGCCCACAGATGAAGAACAGGTAGACCAGGTGTCCAGGTAGTAAGTAGAATGGTTTCCCAGATGCTTGCATGTCTCAGCCTACATCTCCCTGGCCTCCATCCTGAGCGGGGCAAAGGAAGCACTGAGCTGTTTCTGGTCTTTGCCAAGAACTTGGTGGTGGCAGGTAGCAGAAGTGCACCAGCTGCAGCTCTTGCTTGTCAGGCTGAGCGCAGCTAGGGCTGCACTGTGCTGCCATCTCCTCTGGCTCCCGAGGAGAGGCTCTGCGGGGCTGTCCTGTGCCCCTGGAGGCAATTGCTGCAGTGCAGTAGAGAAAGCTGACCCAGAATCAGGCTCTGTCCTTGCCAGGGACCTTGGGTGCCTTCCCCTGGAAGGCTTGGCACATTCCTGAAGTGCTGTGTGCAGGGAAGGCGGCCTTTGGCTTTGTAGGCACAAGTCAAAGCAGGAGAGAAGGGCCTGTTTGTCAAGCAAGTCTTTCCAGGGCTGCTCTGCCCGGTCCTCTCCCAGACAGGTTTTGTGGTACCTACCACGGCGTCCCCTCGGCAGTGGCGCTGAGCAAGGCTGGGGCCCATCTCCTCAGTGGGCAGGAGAGCATGGGAGAGCTCAGGCAAATGGCGCCTCAGAGGATCTTCTCTCAGGAGTGGAAGCTAGAAGCAGAGACGGGAACAACTAGTGCTTCCTTTCAAGGGGCTCTGTCATGGGAGAGAAAGGCTCTGAGCAATGCTTGCTGCTGCTGTGCGTGCTGGAGGCACGAAGGGGGTGATGTACTGACTCGTTGGTGTGCTCCTGGTCTGTGATGTCCTTGGGGCCTGCAGGAGTGTGGATATGGCTCTGTGGGGCGGGGAAAGCTGAGACAAGGGACTGTTTTGAGGAGAGGCTGCTGTCTTGCTGGGGCTGAAACAGCCCTGAAACCCTGCCCTGGCCTGCAAGGCCACCCTTCCCTGGTTGCAGAGCCAGAGCCAGAGGCAGTGCCGGCACCAGGGCTGGGGAGGGTTCCCAGGGCAGCGTGTCTCTCCCCCCCACCCCCACCCCACTTTCCAGGACCATAAGTGTGTATCTCCATCATTTCTCACAGCCATATCTCTTCCTTCCCCCCAGTTTTTGAGCAACATCCCTGTCCTGGTTCTGGCAAGAATAGAGTTAATTTTACAAGGAGCCAGGACAGGTGAGCCAGGCTGGCCGGGGGCTATTCCATACCATGTGACATCATGCTCACCATAAAAGGGGGGCTAGTCAGGCAGTGGAGGGGGCGGCGGGATTTCCACGGGTTCCGGGAGCGGGGCTGAGCGTCTGGTGGGTCATTGGATTGGTAAATTGTTCTCTCTTATCACCCATTGTGAATATCTGTAATCAGCAGATTGTTTCCCTCTCCCTTGCTGTCCCAGTAAACTGCCCTTATCCCAACCCTCGAGGCTTTGCCGTTGTTTTTCCGTTCTCCTCCCCATCCCACCAGGGGAGGGGTGAGCGAGCGGCGTGTGGCGCTCAGCTGCCAGCTGGGCCTAAACCACATCAATCCCACTCTCTTCCCCAGTTCCCAGAGCTGTATCCCTCCCAATTCCCCAGTTCTGCAGGGGTGAGCAAACTGGTGTGGAAGAAACCAGGTGTGGTTCATTTCAGCATCCCAGGGGTACTTCTCTCCATCGGACCCTGGAGTGCCTGGCCACCCTACTCAGGAGCAGGGCCTGGCACAGCGGTGCACCTCAGCACCCAAGCCCAGGTCCTCTTCCTGGACCCTCTGCAACCATGAGGCATCCTCAAGGATCACCAGCCAGGACTGGAGCCAGCTGCGCCCATCGCAGTCCCAGTGCCAGGACAGGCTCTGGACCTGCTGGAGGGGCCTGTGGGAGCTGCGCTCTGCATGTCTAGTGGAGGAGCTCTGGGGCCAGGGACCTCCAGGGCCCCACTGCCCCAGCCCTGACCCTGCATAGGGGTGAAACCGGTCCCTGGGGACAGCGGGCAGAGGCCTCATCCCCTTTGTCATCATCCTTCTCCCAGTAGAGGATGAGGGTGACGGGTTGCCAGCGGAGCGGGCAGGTGGCGTTGGCGATAGTGGTGGCCCAGTGCTGGATGCATTCAATGCCGAAGATGTGCCAGCACAGAGCCACGCAGGTGGGGTCTTCAAAGGGAGTCTGGCAGATGGGGCAGGTCCCCTCACTGGAGGCCACCTGTGGAAGTGCCCAGGGCAGCTGGCTCACGGCTGGATGTTTCCAGTGCCGCTGCAAGGACTCAACGCCTCCGGTGCTACTGCCAGGACTTGACGCCTCAGGTGTCGCCAGCAGGACTTGATGCTGGCATTTATAGTTGCCCACCGTAAGTGACGTCATGGAGTGACAGGGCTTTTGGGGGCACACCGAGGAGCTCCCCCAGCCTAAGAGACAGACCCTGTGCTTGCAAAGCCCATATGGCAGCATGCTTCACAGCTCCTATTTGCTCAGGCCCCTTTCAGGCAGTTCTGTTGTTGTTGGGTGTTGTTCCAGAATTACACACTCACAGAGCAGTTGGGGTTGGCAGGGACTTCCAGAGGTCATCTGGTCCAAGTGACCCCATACAACAAGCTGTATTGATTCTCCTGGTGGCAAATATTAACGAGTTGTACAGTCAATTACAACAACTGGCCTATTGTTTATTTTGGCTGTACTGAGAACAGATCTGCTCTGCTCCAGTAACTCTTCCCCCCACCACAAGAAGGACACGTTTCCTTCAGTCATATGCTGCTGGGAGCACATCACCTTGTTCCTTGTGCCCTGAACAGGACCGGGAAGGGGAAAAGCAGAAAAATGTTTTCCTACTCATCTTCAATGGGATCTGATAACAAATTGAAAATGCTTTTGTTTCCTTCTACCAGGAACATGAAGGCCACCCATACACAACCTTGCTCATTGTAAAAATATAGAAGCTTAGCTATAAGAAAACTTATATTAACTAGAAAGCTGCTTAAGGCCTAGAACTGTTTTAAAGCCTATAATCGTGGGAAAGGGGTTTGTAATCAAGGTAATAGCTAACTGACCATGGCAATGTACAATGCTGCTACGTTCCTTGTACAGTCCCTACCCAACCGGACAATAGGCCCAGGAATATTAATCTTATGAAGTAAGTTGTAAGGGACAGGTGTATCCACAGCGAGGATACTGCGCATGCCTGCAAGAAGAGGGTCATCCAGCGAACATGGGTGCGAGACCACTGGCGACCACCAGAGACCCCTGTGGACCACCAACTCAAATCACTGAGCATGCCTGATGGGGAGGAGAATATGGAAATGGATTCCAAGAAATGATTATCATAGGACTGCCTTTTTCTTGGAAAAATAATGAATATGTATATTTTGATTCTATATAACCTGTATGTTGGTGATCACCTGGCATGCACGTTTGGTGGAGCTATTTCCCCCGTGCATCCAGCGCTGCAATAAAGCATACCTAGGGTAACTCACGTCTGGTAGAATTTTTCTTTAACACTCATCAGGCCTTAGGCAGCTGCCAGCAGGGTTGACTCAACCCAGCTGCCTTAAAAGTTGTATTTCATTTATTAAGGGAAGAAGTCAGTTGCCAGGGACTTTCACACAGCATCTACTCCAAAACCAGCTGTGGCAATGTAATTTCTGAGGTCTGACACAATTGCATCGTCGTAACTCAAGGGTCATTACCGCCTTAACAACAGGCAAGATGTTCAATTTATTCCCACCAAGAGCATCAGGCTTCTGCTGAGAACCTCATCCCTCAGAGATGCTGAGACCCAGCACACCCCAACATCTACGAGAGACCAGTCAAAGGTGTCACAGGTTGGTGACACATGTCAGGAAGAGCAGAAAGGGTCCAGCACTTCACTGAGGAGTGATGACCACAGCCCAAGCAGGAAAAGAGAAAGCACCTGTCCCTTGCAGAGAGCAGTAGCCTAAATAAGTCTCACTGTGTCACTTTACTAGTGAAAACATACTGCAAAACTCATGTCAAGGACAAACCACCCACAAGAAAAATGTCAAGTGCTTGATTTTTCTTTTTTCCTCTGATTATCAGCCTGTTCGCGTGGGCTGTTTTTGCTATTGCTTGCTCCTAGCCAAGGGTCTAGCAGGGAACACACTCACTCCTGCAGAAGACTGGCTTCACTGGGCTTACACAGAACCCCCCCACTAGCCAGCCTCGGAGGGCTGTCACGCTGCCTGTACCCTTGGGAAAAACAGGCAATCTGCCCTGTGGACGGTGCTATGAAGGGACAGTAATAACCTAAGGCTCTGGATCAAAAGGTGCTGCAGTTAAAAAGGAAAAACTTGCCTCTTGAAGAGGAGTGTGCACTGCAGAGCTGCCGTGCAGCCACCCTAGCACAGATGCACAAGACAGAGAGGGCTCCTGCCAGCCTTAGCTAGGGCCTGCTATATGCATTTAAGGAATAAGTGTTATATGCATTGAATGGCTTTTTTTCCTCCCCATCTAAACAGCTAGAAACACTCAAGGGAAGACCACACTTGTTCCTATCTCTCATTTAGAGAAGTGCTGAGAGATTCCCCCTTATATTGTGAAGCAATCTAGCTGATAATTGCCTTAAGAAGATAAAATTTTTATTCAAGTCAAGGAGAAATCTTATGCCCCTTCTCCAGGATTTCATTATTCAGGCCAGAAAAAAAGAGTACTAGTCTCTAACCCAGCACCAAAAATGATACCTGCCACCCTATTTCTTCTTCAAGCACAAATCAAACCCAGATCTCTCTATCTTCAGAAAATTATGAGAGCTGTAGAATTACTACATATCTCATACCTTTCCCTGAGGAGTATAAGGACTTTCCTTATACTCCCTCCTATGAACCAAGGAAAAGCTTTTCCAAGTTCTCTGAGGCAGCTGGCAGTCAACATTTGTCAGCCCCAGAGCCACACAGCATTGCCTGCTGCCTGAAAACAGACAAAACAATGTTAGTGTAGGTAATCAATGCCTGCTTGAAGAGGTAAACCAACGCTTCAGAGAGAAAACAGAAATAAAGGGATCTGTGAAGAGTTTGGGCTTTGCAGAGCTGAGATCAGGCAAAACTCCAGTAGAGCGAGTCCTGCTTCAGATTCTCACTTGCAAGACCCAGAGGCATTATTGGATGATGTTCAGAAAAAACAGGGGCAGATCGATCCCCTCTCCACGCCACCCCCAGCTCAGGTCCTGGCACAGTATCACTGCTGGGGTTGATGCAGGGCTGCAGCCAGCACGCTGAGTCCCATCACCAAGCCAGGCTAATTTGGCTTGGTGGTCTGTGAGAAGCGGGGGCTGCAAGAAGCTGGTTGCAAGGCTGACACTGGGGTGCACTGTGCAATGTGGGCATGGAACCACGGGCACACCCCTCCCTCACCGCCAAGTCCCTGCTCTGTACATATGCACGTGGAAACAACTCCTAGGGAAATCTCAGCCCTGTGACTGAATATAAAAGGAAGCACCCAAAGAGCTGAAAAAAAATTCAGCAAGACATTAAAATCATTAGTGATGAAAGATAAAGCTTCTTAGGGTATTGTTTACATCCAAGCTGATGGAAAGGCTATCCTGCTCATTTGGCCTCATTTGCCATATTCCCAAGCTGTGCAATGCCCCACTCCACAGACTCGCTGGGACTCAGAGACAGCAGCCCTCTTTTCCACTGCACTGACATTCAAAAATATACTTTTCCAATGCTAAGGTCTTACCTCTTCTTTGGGGTTGGAAATGGGTTTCTTATTAGACAGTCATACCCTTGCCCTCACACTCTCCAGCCCACCCAAGCCCAGATATTAAAGTAACACACCACAGGCCTCTAAAATGGAGACCTGAATTGTAGGCTTACTCACAGGCACTAAAAAAATTAGGACACATCATGTGGCAAATGACTCGGGCAGCAGACCATCAATGTAAGCCATGGTTGAAGGGGTTTTACCTTTGAGGTAGCTGAGTCTGGTGAACTGTAGGAACCAGGGCACACCCTGGTTCTGCAAAGAGACACCTGGGGACACCTCGACCAGGGTCGTCTTGCCTGTCCTGTGCACTGGCTGGTCTACCTGGGAGATGGCCAACTACCCATGCATGTGTGTGTGCGCACTTACAGATTCTGAGCATGGGTGTCTAGTGGCCAGCACTCAGACCCTCAAGTCCCTTGGACCCTACATGTCTTTGCCATGCTGGGCATCAAGATCTGTCCTACTGAGCAGCTGGTCTAGTCTGAGGTTCACCAGCTGGTCAAAAACACAGACTCAGAACGGGGAGCTCAAGTCACACAGAAGAAATGTAATCTAATAAGAGTATAGGACAGACTGCAGTGATGAAACAAGATGCTCAGGCAGACGAGCATACCTACCACTGCTTGCATGCCACTGAACCCTTTTCTCCCTTTTCTTTCTGTTTTCCTATGCTTGTTCATTTCCTGATCCCTCCCTTTCCCCTTCCTACCTCTGTTCCCCTAAACATCCCATATGAAGTTTCATACAATCTCTAGGTTCTGTTCTGTGTCATCCCTAAATTCTCCTCCCTCTGCCTCCCACCATAAGTCTTATATAGGCTATCATTGCCCTTAAGCTTCATGACATTGCCAGGAGAGGCAGTTGCCATCATTAAGTCACCTTGATGGACTTTGCTGTGCAGGAAGAGGAGTAGGAATAGTTTGTGTCAGGGTTGCTGACTCCCATGTGATCAGCCAAGCTTGGTTTTTGGAAGTGAAATGCATGTTGAACTAAGGACAAGGACACAATTGCAGCAGACACAAGTGCTACAAGTCACCATAAGCTTGTTCCTGGTAGGGGAGAGCTCACTCCTGGGCATTGTAAAAAGAGGAAGCATCACTTGGTCTGGGCAAAGCAGGGGTCAAGGTCAGGCCTGCAACCCCCTCTGACTCCCATCACCCCAGACATGTCTGAACACAGGGAGCCACGAGTATCCCTTACTCCTGCTGGGTTAGGGTTAGGCAAAACATGTCTCAAACACAGTGCTTGAATGGAGTCTCAGAAATCCCACTAGCTCTGGACAGATGAATAAGAAATAGCTTGTACCCAAAAAGGTGGACGCCAACAGAAGATAGAGAAATGATTGTGGACGACTACAAAGTTGGATTATACAGCTGGTGCCTTTCTTAGGCCAGCAGACAAGAGCAAAGTTAAAATGTGGGCAGGAGGGAAGGGTGTCTCACAAAATTAGCAGCATGTTAGCCCACAGAGCACATGAATGAGACCAAGCAAAGAGGCAATGCCTCACTGAAAGTGAGGGAATGGGCATGGAAAATTCATTTCATACTTCCAAAAACTGCAAGCTCAGTGGACAACTGTGTGGAAAGAAGCGGGGCAGCTGAGGTGGCATGGGAGGCTCTCAAGGACACAGGCCGCATCCAGAACTACTAGCTTCTGGCTCTGAAGAAGGAAAGGGTGAGAGGCCATGATGGACTGTCTGGACATGCCATGGATAGCAAACTGTCTTGGAATATGTCATCAGGAACCCGTAGCTTGAAAGGACTTCATCCCTAGCAGCACACGGTGGAGCTCCATGGTGGAATTGAGGTGTACAACAAATGCCTCCGGAGCTTCTGTCCCTGGGTACTGACCATCAACCAGGATTGTGAACTCAGAGTAGCACGGAAAACAGAAGTCTCAAAGTGGAGATGCAAAACTCTCAGCCTTTTGTGAGAAGGGGAGGATGACCAGCGCGCACATTTAGGTGTCTTCGGTACTGACTGAAGGAGGTTGGACTGCAGGCTGACAGAAATGGGAGGACCTGAATATGCATGGAAGAGAATGAATGTGGCATAAGCGTGGATGGAGAGGAATAAGAGTGATCTGTGGGGAAAGGGAGAAGAATGAAGACTAAGGGTGCGTGGAGGGGAAGGGAACGGACCGGGACCTGCTACTGCACTCGGGAACCTCCCGTCCGGTCCCCCAACGCCCCTTCCCCACTCCAGTGTCCCATTTCCTGCACTGGAACAGCCGAAAGACCTCACTGCCCCTCCGGGCTCCAGTAACCCCGCCGGGCACCCGAACGCCCCCCCCCCCCCTTCCCGAACACCGCCGAGACGTGCCCGCCCCCCCGCCTCGGGGCTCCGGCTCATACGGTCCCCCGCCCCGCCCGCCCCGGCCCCGCCCCCCGCCCCGCCCCTCCCGCCGCAGCCGCCGCTGGGTCCGGGCCTGGGGGGAGGCGGCGGGCCGGGGTGGCCGCGCCGGGACGGGCGCCGGGGCCATGTTGGGCAAGGACTACATGCTGGCCATCGTCCTCGTCAACTGCGACGGTCAGCTGCGCCGGCGGGTGGGGCCGCGCTCCGGGGCCGAGGCAGATGCGGGCCCGGGCCGGGGTGCGGGGTGCGGGGCCGGTGCGGATCGGGGCCGGGATGCGGGGTGCGGGGTGCTGGGCCGGTGCGGATCGGGGCCGGGATGCGGGGTGCGGGGCCGGTGCGGATCGGGGCCGGGGCCGGCGGGGTGAGGCGGCGGCCGCGCCCCGGCTCTGTCCGCGGTGCTGAACGGGGCTCGCGGCGGCCTGTGCTCGGGGAGAGCGGCCCGGTCCGCGCCGCATCCCCGCCCCTCCCAAGGTCGCGGGGGACACACACACACCCCACCGTCACCCCCACCCCCCCCGTCCGCACCCTCCCGCGTGTCGGGGGTCCCACGGGGCGCGGGAGACGGAGTGGTGAACGGCCGCACAGCGCCCAGCCCCCCGGCGGCACAGCCCCGCGGGATGAGCACCCACGATGGGTGCACCGAGCGCTGCGGATTTGGGGTTGCATTCCCAGGAGCAGAGCTCACTGCTGTGCTGCACCACGGGCTTATTCCTGTGACTTCTCCAGGGCTTGGGGTGCAGGGAGGAGGGGGTTGATCTACCCCTCCTAGATGCCTCCTTCCAGGGGTGCTTTCATCCTCCCAGACCCCAAGGGTCTGTCACCAACCCCTTTCCGCGGCCAAGCTGGGAAGAAGCTGGCCTTGGGCATTCTGAGGTGTTGACAGAGGCCTGGGGACCCCGTGCTGGCAGGGGGAGCTCTGGGCTGGCAGCCCCAGGCCCTGGGCCATGCCATGCACCCAGAGCTGCTCGTTTCTCAGGGTGCTCTGCAGCTTGGGAACCTCCCCCACATCTTGCCTCACACTCTCCCTCTGCACAGACAACCTGTGGAGCGACCAGAGCCTGGAGACGGATCCCAACCTCCCCCCAGGCTGGAGGAAAATTCGTGACTCTCTGGGCACCTACTACTGGCATGTGCCGACCGGCACAACGCAGTGGCAGCACCCTGCATGCACCACCAGCCCAGGAGGGCACCCAGAGGCTGATGGAGAGGAGACATTCCAGGGAATGGTAGGGGATGTGGGCAGAGGGGTGAGGGCTGGTATTGGATCCCACACCCTGGCAGGAGCCTTCTGAAGGGGTCTCTGGGCATCGCTAGTCCACCCTTCCCTTGGAGCAGGCATGTCTCTGTCACTCCAAAATTCTGGTCAGCCCATTCTTGGCCAGGGTTAAGCCTCTTGGAAGGCTCCAGCAGGTCCCATGTTGACCTCACACTGGCTGCATGGGATGCCCACAAGCTGAGGCACTGCTATCCTGGAACCTGGAGCCCTGGAGGGCTCCTACCTGGCGCTTCCTGATAGCCCCTCTTGCTGCCTTTGCCCTTTTCCTCTTCTCTCCCAGGATGGCCAGGCCCCCGCAGCAAAGTACTCGGCAAAGGACAGGCCCATTCCCAGCCCCATGGCTTCGCTGTCTCGCAGGTAGGACTGCCCATGCGCTCTTCTGACTCGTGGGGCACCTTTGACCCTTGACCACCGCTGGGTGCTGGGCCCTGGTGCCCCCCCACCAGAGCAGTCCCACACACTGGATCGAGCAGAACCATGCTGGGCACCTCCATGGGATGCTCCCCAGCTGGTGGCACGGGGGTCTGCTGTTGCCTGAGGTCTGTGCTGCCTAGCAGGAGCCATCCCTTCACCACCCCATCCCTCTGCAGGACTTCGCTGCTCTGGCATGGAGATGGCTTCCAGCCCAGTGCAGAGCCTGGCTCCAAGGTACGGCACCTGGGGGCTGTACTGCAGCATCGTGGGCTGGGGCTGGCAGAGGAGAGGGCAGGCAGCAGCTGTCAGGGACAGGAATGGGAGCAAGCACAGGGGTGACCACGAAGACACAGCAAGAGGTGTGGGACAGGGGGTGGCTGTGCTGGCTGGACACTGAAGCCCCATGTGTCTCTGCTCAGTGCTTTGCTGTGCGCTCGCTGGGCTGGGTCGAGATCCCCGAGGAGGACCTGGCACCCGGCAAGAGCAGCATCGCTGTCAACAACTGCATCCAGCAGCTCTCCAACAGCAAGGGCCAGGGTTCTGTGGAGAACCGGGGTGAGGTGAGAGCCTAGGATGGTGCTGCCAGGCAGGATCCTACCCTGAGGCCACTGCTGCTGAGGCTGGCTGTTGCCACTGATGGGGAACATGCCTTGGGGGGGGCAGGGACCAGCACCAGTGGCAGAGTCAACTCTCTCCACACAGGGCATCCACGCAGTGGTCCCAAGTGTGGGGCAGGTGGGTCTGACAGGGCTGTCCCTTGGGGACAGTGCTAGGGGTGCTTGAGTGGGCTATCCCCACACACAGGAATCGTAGCTGGGGAGAGCTGGGGATGGAGGGGAGGGGGGGTGGGGTCACAAGACAAGACGACGACGCAGGGCTGTGCCCACACCTAGGGCTGTACTGGGGGTGAGCAGGCTGGGGGGACGGGTGTGTCCCTACACATCGGCTGGGTGCTGGGGAGACCTCAGTCTGCAGGTTGAGGGAGTTCCTGACCTTCTGCAGGGCCAGGACCTGGTGATGATCCTGAAGAAGGACACCATGAGCCTGGTGGACCCCCTCGACCGCAGCCTCATCCACCGCCAGCCCATCCTCAACATCCGTGTCTGGGGTGTTGGCTGCAACAATGGCAGGTGCTGGGGGCTGGGGCAGAGCTGAGGGCTGGGGGGCAGCTCCGCCTGCTGGGGGAGGAAGGCACCCCAGCAGTAACCTGTCCCCTCTTCTCCCTCCCTGACTGTCACCATGGCTGCAGAGACAGGTAAGGGGGCATGGGGCTGGGGGGCAGTGCAGGAAGGGGGGGGGGGGGTCTGCCTATGCTGAGGTCTCACTGGATTGTTTATGGCCCTGCAGAGACTTCGCCTTTGTGGCCAGTGACAAGGACACCTGTGTCCTCAAGTGTCACGTCTTCCATTGCAATGTGCCTGCCAAGAGCATTGCCAAGGCCCTGCATGAGATGTGCTCCAAGGTGGGATGCAGGGGCCCCATTGGGTGTGGTCATGGCCCTGGGGGCCTTGGGGGTGAAGGGAGGCACTGGGACCCCTGTCTCGCAGATCATGGCTGAGCGAGCCGTAGCGAGCAGCGGGCTGCCACGAGCTGCCACGCTGGAGCCCATCTCCACCGAGGACCTCCCACTGCAAGGTACCATCCCCCTGGCACTGCCGGCTGCTCCCCCTGCCCACAGTCTGCCCTCGGGCAGAGGGATGCCCAGCGGCCAGAGCCCCTCGGCCTGCCTGGCTGTGTCCTAGGGGTTCTTGGGGATGGGGGCGCACATGGGGGAGTCCCCTCACCTCTCCTGTCCTGGCAGCGGATATCCTGGAAGCGGTGAGGCAGTCGATGCAGACCTATGAGGCGCTGTACATCGGCAGCCTGCCTGTGCCCAGGGCCATGGGTAAGCCTGCCAGCCCTGCTGCAGCTGAGGGACGCCAGAGAACCCCCCCACCGTGGGGCAGCTGAGCAGCTGTGCCCCAGCATCCGGCAGACCCTGCCTGTGGGGCCGGCTGGCAGCGCCCTGCCTGCACTGTGCCCACAGCTGGGGCAGGGGCTGATGGGATGGCGTATCCTGCTCCCCAGGGATGGATGTGCTGAACGAGGCCATCGAGAAGCTGACGAGGGGCCCCGGGCGGGAGTGCTGGACACCCTCCCTCATCCGTGTGTCTGACACAGCCATGAGGGTGCACCCCGCGCAGGTGGGGAGTGGGACAGGGGGCTCTGGCTGACACAGGCCAGACAGGCGACCCCCATGGGGGGGCCCAGCCTCCTGGCAGAGGGGACCTGGTGGTGGTGGCAGGGCTGCCTGGGGTATGGCCAGGCTGGATGGGCCCATGGGGTCCCCCCAGGAGGATGAGGAGGCAGCACACATCTGGGAGTGCCAGGTGCGGTACGTGACCTTCCTGGGGGTGGGCCGGGATGCCCACACCTTCGCACTCATCGTGGACACGGGGCGACGCTTCCAGTGCGCGGCCTTCTGGTGTGAGCCCAACGCCGGCACCATCTCAGAGGCGGTGCAAGCAGCCTGCATGGTGAGCGGGAGTGGGACATCCCCCCCAGCTGCGCAGCCCTCCGGGGACACCCAGAGGAGGAGGCAAGGGCTGGGCACAGGGGAGGGCAAAGCTGGGGGCCTGTGTGAGATGCCCAACCCCGGGGAGGGCAGCAGGGTCAGGAGGGAGTTGGCCCCACGGTGCCGTGTCCAACCCACAGCCACGCTGTGGTGGGTTGTGTCCAACCCCACGGCGATGCCCCGTTGTGCCCCACCCCGCGGCCACACCACGTTGTGTCTGACCCCATGGCGATGTCTCCTCGCGTTGCATCCCACGGCCACACCTCGTTGCGTCCGACCCCACAGCGATGCCACATTTCATCCCACCCCACGGCCGTGCCACGTCGCGCCTGGCCCCCACGGCGATGCCACGCTGTTCCCCCACCCCACGGCCGCGCTCTGCCCCTTGTGTCCCCGCAGGTGCAGTACCAGAAGTGCCTGGTGGCCACCGCACCGGGGGCTAAGGCGAAGGCTGCCGCGGGCCGGGGCCGGGTCGGGCCGGCGGCCTCAGGGGACGCTGCCAGCGGGGCGGCCAAGGCGAGCAGGGGCAGCGGAGGGGCGGCAGGGGCCGGTGCCCGCAAGCGGGGCCTCTTCTCCTTCCTGGAGGCCTTCCGCGTCCGGCGAGCCTTCCTCCACACCCCGTAGGGGGCCGGGCCGGGGGCCGGGGCCCGGGGCTGGAGACCCCGACTCCGGCCCCCGGCCCCGGCCCCCGGCCCGGCCCCCGTCTCCCCGGCGGGGCGGGGCCGCCGGAAGCCCCGCCCCCTCCAGCCCCGCCTCGCCCCGCCCCATCGGACGGAAGGGGCGGGGTCGGGCGTGACGTGGCGGAATGGCGGAGCTCTACGTGAAGCCGGGTGAGGGGGCGCGGGCGGTGGTGAACTTCCGGGCCGGCGGGGAGCGGGGGGCCGCGTCGGGGGGGCGGGTAGCCCCGGAAGCCGTGTCCTGGGGGGGGGGGGGGGGGAGCCCTGCGGGTCTGTGTGCCGGGGGGGGGGGGGGCAGGGGAGGGGCCGTGTCTCGCTGCAGTGCCGCGTCCGGGTGAGGGGAGCCGGGGGGCCGTGTCCGGTGTGGGGAACGCGGGAAGGCTACGTCTGGGGCGCGGGAGCCCCATCCTGGCGCGGGGGCCCGGGATCCCGTGTCCGGGGCAGGGTCGCCTCGGTGCCCCGTAGGGTCTCACCGTGCTCTTTGCTGCCACAGGGAACCGGGAGCGCGGCTGGAACGACCCCCCCCAGTTCTCCTATGGGCTGCAGGCGCAGGCCGGGGGTCCCAGGCGAACCCCGCTCACCCGCCGGCCCCCCCCTCCGCCCGCGGGGGCCCCACCAGGTCAGCACCCGCAAAGCCCCCGGCCCACCCTGCCTCACCCCTGCCCGGCCGGGGGAGTGCTCCGGGAATCCGGGGCCCAGCGCAGCCCCCAGGCTGGTGGCCCCGAGGGGGCCTCTCCTCTGTGGGTCCGGGCTCCCTCCCCCTCCCTTCCGCTCGGATCCGGTGGGAACGGCAGCCCAGCCTCGGTGTTGGGTCTGGCTCCCCTCGCTTCACCGCAGCGGCTGGTGCGGGGGCGGAGCCAGCGGCACCTGCCCTTGCTGCCGACCGTAGGGGTGGCAGAGGCCGGGCAATGCCGGCACGGCAGAGGGGCAGCGCAGGCAGGGCGCCCGGGGCCCGAGACCCCCCCTGTCCTGCTGGGCCTGTTTAACTAACGGGGGTGACGAGCCTGCAGTTCCCGGCGCCCGGCTGGCGGCCCTGCAGCTGGGGCCGGGCTGACGGGGCTCCGCACCGGTTCCTCTTCCCTGCAGGTGCTCCTCCGGGCCCAGCCGGTGCCCCTGCTGCCCCCACAGCGCCGCCCCCCCGAGCGCTGGGGCCACCCCCCCTCGGGCCCATCAGCCCTTCCCCACGGGCAGAGAGGGGGAGGCCGAGCACTGCGGCATGCCTGGAGGAGCACAGCCTAGAGGAGTGCGGTGTGCCTGTCGACGCGGTCCTTGTGCCACTGAGGGAGGCCCTCGACGCCTGCCGCTCCACGGTGCAGGTGAGGCCCCGACCCCTTCCTCCACCTCTGCCCCACACACTACAGGGGCACAGAAGAGGTAGCAGCCGGGGGAAGCCAGGCAGAGAGCCACTCCTGTCCTGGGGGCTCCCCAGAGCTGGTGGGGGGCAGGTTCCCCCTCCAGCTCATCTCTGCTTCCAGAAACAAGTGTGCGACGACATCGGGCGGCGGCTGACGGTGCTGGGGGATGTGTGGGCTCAGGGGAAGCTGTCAGCCCCAGTGAGAAAGAGGATGAACCTCCTGGTGCAAGGTGAGGGTCAAGGCAGGTCACATCCGGGGCAGCGCCAGGCCCTGGGGCAGCGCACCCACAGGAGGGATGAACCCACACCCCTGACAGGTTCCCCTTTCCTGGCAGAGCTCCAGCAACGGCACTGGAATGCAGCTGATGAGATCCACCGCTCGCTCATGGTGGACCATGTGAATGAGGTGAGCCAGTGGCTGGTGGGCGTCAAGCGCCTGATCGCTGAGATGAGGAGCCTGCCTGCCGTGGAGGTGGCTGCAGCAACGGATGGCAGTGCTGAGGCCGGGCCTGGCCAGGAAGATCCCTGATGGCAGGGACAGGGCTGTGGACTGTGAGCAGGGCAGCCCAGGCCCACCAGCAGAAGACTCCCTGCAGCCCAAGGGGGTCTGGACACCTCCTCTGCCTCCCACTCCTCACCCAGGAAAAGGAGATTTTAATCATTGCAACATTTTAGTGGCGATTCACTACATGATGTTTAATAAACAGCACTAACCTGCCCCTGGCTGCAGCCTGCCCTGAGGTTCTGGCACTAGATGGGTCCTGGTTCTCTGCCAGGAGCAGCAGGATTACAGGACTCCTGAGCAAGGCCATGGCAGCTTCAGGCTTGGCCAAGGGGCTCTGGCCCTGGCAGGGTGTTCTCAGCCCACAAGACATGAAGGGAAGAGGAATACCCCTAGCAGCACCCCCAGCATCACCCAAGGTTGAGTGGGCAGCAATTCAGTTCCCTACTGTGCAGGCTGGCAAAGCCTGGCCCCCTCTGGCAGTGGGAGCAGGACAGACGACCTGCAGAAGCAGGCACAGCCCAGCTCTTCTGCAGGAGGAAACAGCCCCCGAGGACTTCTAGGCTGGCTGGGAAGGTCACTCTGCTGCCAGCCCAGAGCAGCCTGGCCTCCCATCTGGGCTTCTGCCCATCCTGGCACAGCCCAGACTCAAGTTTGGGACCTGGGAGACCTGGGTGGCCTCAGAGACAAGGAGATCCAGGGAGAAACATCACAGTGCTAGTGATGTCCACCAGGTCAGGTAAGCCCAGGCTGTTAACATTCACCCTAGACAGCAAGCAGACTGCACTGGGCTGCTCCCTCCCACGCTCACAGGAAGGCCTCACCAGCTGCCCCCACCCCAGCTGGACAGGCTGCATGTGGCACCCCAAGCCTGGGAGCAGGCACTGAGACCCTGCACTCATCATCCCCGGCCTGCAGGGTCTCAGTGCAGGAGGGAGAGCCTCTACACCCTCAAAGGGCTCCTGGTGCTGCTCAGCTCCTTTTAGCTCCCCTCCCCAAGGGCTCTGAGGACCCAGCTGAGTCCCAACAGAGATGGACCAGGTCAGCACAGGGGTTTCATGGTGTTTATTGATCAAGCATGAGCTCCTAGGCAATTGCACCAGCCAGTTGTGCTAGAGCCTGAGGTGTCACACATCCATCCCCAGCATCAGAGAGGGCTGAAGCCAGCTGGTCACAGTGCCAGCACCTCCACAAGGCCCAAGAACAGGCCCAGCCATGGCCTGGAGACAGGGAGCTGGAAACTCAGATGTCCATCTCAAACTGGTCTTGATCTGCAAAGGTACAGAGGGATACAGGGCCAGCGTTAGGATGGGGCTGCCGTGGGAGAACATGCAGGCAAAGAGGGCAGGAACTGGAACTGGGGTTGAGCCAGGATCTCCACTTGGAGGCCAGGCAGGAGCCCCTTGCCCCAGGCAGTGCATAGGCTGTGTGCCTGGGCTGCTCACCTGGCATGGCTTCTTTGCTCTCATTCTGCTCCTTGAGCTCCTCCAGCTTGACGAGGCTGGACTGGGCCAGGGATGTGACACCGGGGATCTGGGGCAGGCAGCAGGGAGGGGTCCTGGCCACGGGTGAATTCTTGCACTCCAGCAGGAACTTGCGGTCGTAGATGATGCGGGTACCTGCCAAAAGCAGGGGGCTGTCAGGCACTGCTGGCCTCTGGCCACCACGGTCTCCAAGCACCACAGCCTGAGCCTGCAGCAGGGGGTGGGACCCAGCACCTGGTGACGGCTTGGGGACACGACTGGCTCTGGAGCCACTGTTGGGCTTCCCACGTGGCAGACTGTGACACCTGTCCTGCCCAGCAGCTATTCCCCACCTTGTTTGTCCCCTTAAGGCTCCTGGAGCTCTGTCAGGGCACAGCACAGGGGGGTCCAGCCTCGACACAGCTGCCTCATAGCAGCTGACACCACAGCCACCCCTGTACTGCCTGGAAGGCAGGGCCAGCCTTAGGATACTCAGCACACAGCCCAAGCCTGATGGCCAGGTAGCAGGCAGGTCCCCAGCATACCCTGCCCAGGGGTGGCTCCCTGCAGCTATCAAACAGCTAAGGCCCCCCACTGACACCACGGGGAGCTGTAGCTGCGAACCCGTTACCATCAGCTCAGCCAGTGAGCCATCCTGCTGTGCCCTGCACAAGGACAATGCACTGGGTTTGATGTGACACCTGCTCCAGTGCACCAGCCTGCTGGGGGTGCAGCCCCAGGGCAGTGCCCACCCGGGGCATGCGCTGCCTGTGCCCAAGTGTCTGCAGCAATCCCCGAGGCTGCGCCAGCCTGCGTGCCATGCCTGCTGCCCTGCACCAGCTTCAGCCCTACCTTCCCCTGCCCAGCTGTGCCTGCAGCCAAGCACTGCTTCCCTGCCAGGCTCTGGCAGCGAGTGCAGCCCAGGGCAGCGGCGAGCACAGAGCGCCCAGCACCACAAACGTTACACACCCAGCGCCTGCCAGCACAGGCCTGGCTCCCCAGCCCCAGATAAGCTTATCAGAGGCACAGAAAGGAACCAGTGCTCAACTGAAACTTGCCCAGCTCAGTGACAGGGCACATACTACCCTGCGGACAGACAAAGAAAAGGACCCATTCGACAGCTGAATCAGGGGCTTTGGCAGGGGGGTGGGGGGTGTGGAAAGGGGGCAAGAGGGCAGGCCTAGGGTACCCCTGGAGGAAGCCGTGCCACCCACTATCTTCCTCCAGGGCTGGGAGCAGACTTCTTGCACCAGCTCCCTGTGCCATCCCCAGCGCTGGCCAGCTGTGCTTGGGCATGACCTACCCCCAAGGGACCAGCACTGCATCCACCACACCTGACATCCACTGTCAGCAGCCGCTCCCCAGCAGTGCAAGCACCAGGCACTGCCTCTGCCTGCTCCCCCTGGTTCCACAGGACAAGGATGGCCCTAACTTCTAGAAGTATCTTTTCACAAAGCTTTGGGGTTGCTTTTTCCACTCTAGCTCTGGGCTGCCAGGGAAGCCACCACCCTGGTGGTGCTGGCCCATGGGCCTGCCTGCATCTGATGCCCAAAGCAGGGGCCCATGACCCCAAGACCAAGCTTCAAAGTGGAGAGCCCAGGAAGTAATCCACTTAGGAAGGAGCTGCCTAAATTAAGCAGGGATGGGGCGGCTAAGGCCACCGTTCCGTTCAAGGGACAACCCCATCCCCATGCTGGGTCTTACCCCCTGGTGTGGTGGAGTAGACGGTGCCACCTGGTGTGGAGCTGTAGCCTTCTGGGATGGGGAGATGGTGTCTCCCTGGGACGGGGCAGGAGGAGGTAGCAGTGCCCGTTGCAGCCATGGAGCCTGCATGGGTGGGGTGGGGCCTAAGGCCCCTCCCCTGCAACTCACCCCAAGAGCAAACACGTACAATACCATTTGTTTTCAATAGAATTCCTGTTAACACGAGTGTTTCTCCTTTGGCATTTGCACTATCAGGGTGGCAGCGGCAGTTCAATGTTATTTGCATTTCTTCCTCAAATACTAGGAAAAACATCTGAATATATCGTCCAATAGCATTTCTGACATTTATTTGCCTGCGGTACTTGGATATTGCTTGTGCAATTTGGGTTCCTCATGCTTTTCCTGGGGAAACTCTGCTGCTGCATGTAAGGATTTGTCTGGAGGTGAAGTCTCCATCTGGTAACTAGGTAGTTACCTGCTTGAGGAATGGACCAAATATTCAGTGTAGTTGCCGCATTGCCATTGAGCAAAAGCAGAAATAAGCATAGTCCCAGTGCAGAAAGTGGAGAACTTTTGCACCTGGGTAGAGAATGAATGCTCATCTTAAGCAGTATGCAAAAATCCCTTTCTTCCTCATGGAAAGGACGTGAAGAGCTCTTACCAGATTTAAAGGGTTACAAGAAGCTTAGATTTGAATATATTACGTTTTTCTCTAGTGGGAAGTGGTCTCAGCTTTCCTAAGATCTGCTTCTAGGCAGCTGGTCACACCAAGCCAGGTGAAGAAACCCTGCCTTTACCTATGAACTACCTATTTACCTTCTGCAAATTAAGATGCCATCAGTTGCCAGGTTGTCAACTTGGCCCTTATTTCCAGCCCCTGAACAAAACCTGATCTCTCAAGGCAACCCACCTGGAAAAAGAGTGCTAGAAGCAGCAGAACTAATCCAGAAGGAAAAAAAAAAAAAATACACAACCATCTTCTCACACACACACACAAAAGGCTAACAACCAGTAGGGGGAAGGACTTGGCAGACCTTGTGTCGCAGACAACTGCAGATCAAAACCCTCCCCCAAACCCTGACTGCATCTATGTGCTAATTATGTGGCCCTGAAAAGATGCATCACTGGGCACAGTAGCAGCTACTGATGACAACATACAG
The DNA here is from genome assembly GCF_011004875.1 of Balearica regulorum gibbericeps. Taxonomy (NCBI): domain Eukaryota; kingdom Metazoa; phylum Chordata; class Aves; order Gruiformes; family Gruidae; genus Balearica; species Balearica regulorum. The sequence goes on from NC_046197.1 coordinate 93,968, forward strand.
CCTCTTCCAAAATTCTCACACATGACCTATAAATACTGTTCGCCTTTTATTGAATATTCAGGTAAATATTTCACATTAATACAGGCTACATAAAGTAGAGCCACTATACGACATGAAATTTACTCAGCTTTTCCTTTTAAGTATGTAAACAATTATTTACCACCCTAAAAGGTTGAAATCATGTAATCAACTAGTTCTCTGCTGCATACAAGGAACATTCACTAGTGTTTAGCCAAAAGCACTAGTTTCGTCTGATTTTTAAGTTCCAAATGGCTAACCTAACTGGAGAACAGAATCAGTTTGTATAGGAAAATCGGTTTGTTCTTATCCAACAGGCAATCAAGTTTCCATTGTTGCAGCCCACAGGAAATTGCTTAGTTAGGCACATTAAAAAAATCCCCAAGGTTCAAGATCATAAAGATTCCTAAACAAGGCTAAAAAAAGGATAGACACCCTTAAATCAGTTGACGTACTTGAGATGCATGTTTCCAATGTGAGGTGCCCAGGTGCCAGGCCAAATCTACAGCAAGAAATAAAAAGACAAGTCTATTATGAAAACAAATACAGGTTCCTTTAACAGAGCGTTTAACCACTAGAGGGCAAGCTTAAGGCTTCCCCCTAAAATACAACCAGACTGTCCAAAGGCTGGGAGCCCTCTTCAGCTCTGGCCAAGGTTTGACTGACAAACTGCAAGGTGCAGAGTATGGATATAAAGTCTCTCACTTATAACAAAGTCGATTACCTGGCTAAGCAGTCTTGAAATACTGCTTATTTTAACCTGAAAGGTTTGGTACAGATAATGCCATGTATTTTTCATAAACACACCCACACTGTAGGGTAAAAGTCATGCAAAAGAGCTCAATTCTAGTATCAAAGAACTGAAAAAAAATGTCATCTATCCAAAAATGAAGAAAACCAAACCAAAGCACAACACCTTAAAAAGCCCCAGGTAAGCAAAGGGGGAAAAAGGCAGTCACGCTACCTGCTGAGCATCAGTACATTCTGTTGAGTTCTGGACAACTTTTATCATGGGATTCCAGGCAGGATCTGGAGTATGGAGCCCGTTAAAGAGGGGGCCTCCTGGGCCGTCCGCTAGCTGAGGGTGCGAGGGTATTAGAGTGCCACCGTACATGGAAATTGGTAGACCCTGAGGGAACAAGAGAAAGCACCGTTGGTGAAAAAGGTAGTGGCAGTGAAGGATAAATGTAGTACCATGTTTGCCAAGATGGCAGAGGCAGTCCACATCTACATGTAACATTCACCTACTGGCAAATATTTCAGCACTGTGAGGAAACAGGACATCACTGCACATATAGGCAGAGTATGGAACATTGTGAGTCTTCAGACCTTCAGATTCAAGTCAGTTCACCCATCTTTCTGAAATTACATCTCGCCAGTATGCAGCAGCCTCTGCACAGCGCTTTATGACCCCATAAAGCCAGACCGAGCAGCTGTACAAAGTGATCTCAGCGCTCCCTCCTCTCACCTCTGCAGCACGTGATAACCTTGGTGCATGCAGGGCTGCAGCCAGGCGCTGCACTTCAGCAAAGCCACTATACAGCTTAAGCCTACAAGATCTGGAGTTGAAAGTTTTCTATAAATTACTAATGGCCATCTAAAATATTTGTCCAGTTGAGGAAGAGCAAGTTACAGAGCAGCTTTTTGCAATTATGAGATTTCTTTTGGATGACTGCTGCTCTACGGTTGAGAAGAGCACATGCTACAGCTACTTCTGAAATGTGCTGTGAGCAGGTCTGCTGTTGAGCACATTGTCCTGGACATTCCTCCAGTGGTGGCTGAGCTGTCTATGGCTTGGCTACACCTGTCTGCCTCAAGCTACTTTCCAGCATTAACATACAAGGCACAGACTTACAACCGGTCCTGTTATCCTGCTGCTTCCTTTCCTTGTACTGAAAGCATGAAGCAAACTTAGCCTCAAGAGCTGAGCAAGCCTTATGAAACGTTTCCGAGCAGCTGAGCTTCTGAGAAAGGAAACACTGGAGAACAATGGAGGCATTCAGCTACTTGACGAGAGAACATCTGCAATCTACAAGGCTTGGGCACCTTTTCTAGTCAGTACTGAGATGAAAGGAGGTTCAGGACTGGGTGCAGCAAGGAATGATAGAAGAGGCACACATGTACAGGAGATACAAAGCAAGTCTTTGGTCATTTTATAGACTAAATCCAACCCTCTGTAACTTACTTTAGAAAAATCCACAAAACTATTTGGCATCGGTTGGTGGAAAATATTTGAGGGAGCCACTATTCCAGAATCATCTCTCTCCATTGGCTGATGCTGAGAAAACGTGCCTGGGTCTGACAGCTGCTGATGTATTGGATGATTTCCCATGACAGGCTGAGACCAACCTGACAAACCTTCTAGAAAGGAGGAGATTGAAAATGGCTGATTACAATTCATTGAAGATACTCTGGAGTAGAATTCAGAAGCTGTACACACCCACATGCATCCAAAGGCTCCCCAAAAACACAAAGTCACAGAGGTATCTTAGGGCTCTGCTCTGAGCAAAGGCAGACCTTCCACAGCCTACACAAAGCGGGAAGATACCTCCAGTTTTTAGGCTAATAATCCATTACAGACAATGCAAACACACAAGTCTTATCTGTAGCATCAAGGTCTCTCAGAAGGAAGCCAGCAGGCAACACTATATAAGGCTGGCTACATGCACACACACTTTCTTTCCCTCCAGCTCCCACATCCTCTCATGTGCCACTGGAACACAGAAAAAAGCTACACTTGTGACAGGGGCAAAAATAGGGGAAGAAGAGAGACTGGTGAGGCCAGGGAAGTTTGGCCAGGCACATGCTGTCTGCATGTACATTCAGCTTGATCCTACAGACAAGTGTGGAGATAATGGGGACTACTCGTAATTGCAAGTTTCAGGTGTCCACAGCAGAACAGCTGAGATCCAATAAACCTCCAAATGTTGTTCACAAGCACATACAAACTTTTCTTGAAAAAGATATAGCAATGTTGAGACACTAAGTTAACCAAACTATGGAGGGCTTCACTGAAAAATGTAACAAATACGGGACTATTAAACATTTGTATTTAAAGTTACCAGTGGAAACGTTTTACACCTCAAATGCTGCAGCTCCTCCTTTCCACAAGGACCTCAAACTATCAGGAAGTGAACATAAAACTTCAGCTGTTTCAGAGTCATTCTTTTAAAACTGGGCCTGCCTGGAACAGAAGTTACTCCATACTATTCAAGAGTCAGGAGATCAATGCAAAAAATCAGCATCCACAGTTATGTGTTTCTGGATGCATTAGCTACACCACAATTAACATTTTAAGATGTTTACGGAAAGCAGGCTAGAAACTTGGACAGAGGCAGTTGTCCTTTTAGGCCAAGGGTCAGACTTGGAAATGGACTCCCTTAACAGGTAAAAAGTTGTTTACTTTTTAAATTCTGTATCATTCAATAGACTTAATATGAAATTTCTGAGCTGTTCTCAGGGTTTACAAGTGTACGCTGACAGATAATCTAGGTTGAGTGAGAACCACCTACATTAGGAGAGAAAACCACAGCGCTTTCATTGATACGCACTCTTCTGCTACTGACACCGGTTTTCCCTTCAGGACGTACTACATGAAAGTTGATTACAGACTGTGGAGCTTTATTGCTCCTCCCCAACTTCCTTTTCAAATGTAGTACTTCCAAAAGGCCCTACAAGTTTCTTTAGGCTACCCCAGGCTGTACAACAGACTTACCAGACATGCTGTTAACTCCAAAGGACCAAATACCGCTATGACCGACAGGAGCTGTGAAGTTGGTTCCTAAGGGTGTAGGAGTGACAGATCCCCCCTGTCGAATTCTAGCAAGCCTTTCTGTCCCAATCGGAGGAGGTACCTTTCGATCTTGATTGGCGTTACCCGTTTTTGGCTGGCCCAAGTTAGAAGGTGCAGAAGCAGCTGAGAGGGGCGAAGATGATCCTGAGGAAACTGATGGAATAGGAGATTCACCTGCTGAAAAGAATATTTCTCTTGCTTAATTACACACAAAGCACACAAACTAGGAAGCATAAATGCTACCTGCTCTATCCCCTCAATATTATCTCAAATCAAATGATAAAAAGGTTTTAAAGGCTTTTTTGGCAAGCATTCTTCAAGTCTTTTACAAAAATTCTGTTTAGAGTTTATTTTAACTCTAAAATCAACATTGTAACACAAATGCTTTCAGCATCATGTGATACTCTCATGACATAGCAGTACATCTAAATTAATTACAAGAAAGAATAAGAAACATGGAAGAGTTTCAGCAAGAGGTGAAAACGTCAGTCAAAATACCATAAATATCTAAACAGCCTGGTTTTGGTATCGACCACTTCCAGCAGAAATTAGGCAGCTTCCCAAAGCCACATGGTAACCTAAGAGCGTAAGTCCCACCAACTTCAGAAGCGTCACTGACTCTTCTTGGAAAATCCAACTTCCTTTGAGCACTCATTTAAACATTTTGGTTCTTAAGGTCAGAGTGGCAATGAAGTTGCATGCAGTGACATGAAAAGCCTCTTCACTTAAGATTCTGAATCAAAGACCCATATTTTCTGCAAAGCTACTTCCATGTTCTTTCCATTAGGAGAAAGACCCACTGTTAGCTCAGATGATGCTTAAAGATTTTGGAACATTTTAAGTAACATCAAACAATTCCAGAATCCCTTTTTTTTTTTTTAAAAAAAAAGGAAAAAAAAAAAGAAGGGGAAAAAAGAAAAAAGGCAAGTATAACTTCAAACCATGGCAAACATGACATTTTCACCTAATAGTACACTCATACTCTTTAGAGGAGAATCTTTAGCTCGGTAAAATCATCTCCACTCCCCCACAGCTTCATGCCCTCTCCTCTCAGAGCCTATGATGACTGATTTTTTTTTTTTTTCCCCCCAAATATGCCTTTAATGCTACAAGAACTACTGGCATTTTACATGGGAAAACACACAAAACAGTACAGCTTGGGATTTGCACGCCATCCTCACAGCTGCTAAAAGCAACTGGAAAGCATTTTGTGCATCACTGGGTAATTTCCCCTCAAGTTACAAATCTACTAAAGACAATAGCTATGAATTTATAGTTAACTAAGACAGACCCATGAAGTTCCTACATGAATTTGTTGCGCTTGTCCAAGGATGTGGTGAAAAATGCTGTCTGTTAAAGCTGGGAGTCCCAACAGGCGCTGGCCCTTGAAGGTAAACCCGTGCTCCTTGTATGTTTGCTGAAAAGCCTGTCAAAGGACCTGAAGAAGAAGTTGTAGAGCTGTTGGATGGATCTAGAGAGGGTAAGCCTGAAATAAACATAAATTTGATTAAATATCTCTCTTTGGGAACCTGCTTCAAAGCACCAGAGAGAGCTAGTGCTCCAAATATAATTAAAGCATCTCACCACCTTCGGGAGTATCCGCACATGGTAAATTCATTTTACAGGTGCATGATTCTCCCGTAGAAACAGACAGAAGGCATTTCTGTACGCTGTTTGTTTTGGCCTGAAGTTTTTAACAAAACCAGCCATCCCTTTGGTCACTGAAAGGAAATGATCTTAGCAGGGAGGGCAAAGGAGTAAAGCTGGGAGTGGCAAGGATCTTTGCTTACAAAAAAGCCACAAAAGTCAAACTGGGATACAGGGCTCTGTGAAAGTCCCAGGGGAATCCGACACCAGGGAAATAGTTCACTGCAGTATAGTTTTTGCCATCCTATAGGTACATTCACATATAGACTGGTCAGAGCATGCTGTGTCCAGAGAAACAGGGCTGACAATGCACAGCGCAACAGGTGAGGGGGCTGCTTTCTACAGGGATGCTGGAGAGGAAGGGAGAGATGGAGAGAAAGTTCGAAGTCCCACAAAAATTATTAGCAAGGGGAAATTGCAGGTTTTTAATAAGCCAAAGCTTTTAAGTACTTTTCCAAAATGTTGTAAAAGCTCTTATCACACATTATTACCTGAAAGCAGAAATGGGCATGGCCACCTGTTCACCTGAGTTTTGGGTTTAGTTTCAAGGGCCTATTAAACAAGACTAGTTTCAAAGCCATTTAAACATTTCAAAATGACCACAACCAGGACCAGCCTATCATGCTGCAGAGCAAGGTTGAAGGTTGGTACCTACTTACACCACAGCAGTCTGCAAACAGCAGTGGTGACAGGCAATACCTTAGGTCCTAGAGTAGAGGTCCACCTTTCATCGCCTGGATACGTTCCTGAAAGCCAGGTCTTTTCCCCCACCCCCAATATTATCAACCAAGTCAACCTGATTTACTGCTTCCAGAAGTGCCAGATCCAACCTGCTCACATTGACAGAAATGACTCACTGGACTTGAAGGAGGCATTTTTCTCACTAACCCTACCCCAAAGGTTAAAAAAAAAAAAAAAAGAGAAGTTGCCATTACAGACAAGGAGAAATAAATCACCACCACCACAACACAGGGTGCTCAGGCAAGGGAACCTGAGCATGGGAGGACGATCTTTCAGGGTTTGTCACAGCACAAAGCGCAGACTCCATGGCTATGAGGAAGATGCTAATGCCTGTGCAGGCTACCTGTAAATGCAGTTTGATTGATCTGAGTTTGTCTAGAGCTGCAGACTGGCCTCCAGCATGGAGCCTAGCTGTTAGCAGATTGCGGCACCTCCAGCTGAGGGCCCTCCCTATCCATCTGCAATGGAGCTACCGACAGGACACTCTTGCTGACCCTCCATCCACAAAAGTCAACTCAGAGGTAGTCAAAAGGCCCCTATGGTGACTGATTCTACCCCACATCAAAACCAAGTTTCCAGCTGGCTGACAAACCACTGAAGATCCCAAGACTCTGCCCCATACAGAAGGGGTAACAGAGCTGCGGCTGCCCATGGCGACTGCTGATTTCCTAAACAGAGAAGAAGGCAGAAATTATGACAAAAATAGCTCTTCTGCAGAAAAGAGACACTCAGCTGTGTCTTTTGAAGGCTTGGTAGGATGGGTACACAGCTTTCAAAGTGCAGTGACTGTACAGCCAAGACCATTTCAGCACTGCTGTGTATTTCCTACAGGTTGAAGGAAGTGTGACAGCCAGAGATATACAAATTCAGAGTAGTCAGTTTTCAGGCTGTAAAGAACACTTTTTATCATTTTCTTGCCTTTTATGAAAGTGGATGAAAAAAACCCTTTGCTCAATATTAAAAACTGGCTTTTATGAACAATGACTTACAGAATCCTGATTTCAGTAACAAGCTTCCTATTTATGTACCTACCAACAAAATCAGGTTTTGTAATACTAAAACCTTTTGCAATACCATACTCTGCAGTTACTTGGGCCATGAATTCAAACTCTTCATCATGCTCTGAAAGTATAACTGAGCTTTCGAGACTGGTGTATCAATCTCACATGAACCCTGCTCAAAATTCAGTTTATCAAAGCCCCCAGGCACTTCTGCAGAAATTGCAAGGGCTAACTCCACATTTAGAGCAACAGCCGCAACACTTGGTCACTCCATGTACAACAGGGAGCCCAGCCATTTCATGCAACTTCATACTCACATGCTGCTTCCTAAGCTGGCATATTTCAAGTTTGTGATACCTTTTAATACCACAAGAGCAAGGTCTCAAACTCCTTAAAATCCAGAGGCAAGAAGTAACAAATAGACTTCTTTGGTCTTCTACACAGCCTCCCCAAAGGGTTGGGCTACATCTGCCCTCTATCTGCAAGCTGCTAGGACAAGAGATCTAAAGACGTGAGACAAAAGGCCATTTCCAGAACAGATCCACAGCCGGTGAGATGTGCATGTGTATCTGTGCCTCAAAAGAACCGATGAATCAGAGAAAACTCAAGCTGCAACTGAGCTTACTTATGAATAGGAAAAGCAGAGTACCCAAACTCCACCCTGAGGTGACAACCTGTTAAGAAAAAGCTGGTTTAGTGCACAAATTACATTAAATCTCCACCAAATCAGCTTAGAGGTGATCACCAAGAGATGTTGATTTGTGGAAAAATTTGCCACAGCCCAACTATGGAAGACAGGCACAAAAGACAAACCTCGGCTCCGTCAGGTGTAGATTCACAGCTGAGATTAGAGGATTGGCGTCCAGCTGCTCTCATCACACAAAAGTGTACTGAATTGCCAGACAAGGCCCAGACTACTCCTTGTCCATCGCACTGCTGTTGGCCAAAGCATAAGCCTGCAGCGACTGGCCTTTCCCCCCGCCCCTTCTCAAAAATCTCATGAAACCTGCCACCAAACCCTGTGGAAACAGCCAAGGTTCAACCCATCTTGGAGGCTGAGCTGAGCAGAAAGGTCTGAATGCACCCTGGTAAGAGCCAGTGAATGAGATCACAGAATCATAGAATGGTCTGGGTTGGAAGGGACCTCAAAGATCATCTAGTTCCAACCCCCTGCCATGGACAGGGACACCCTCCACTAGACCACGTTGCCCAAAGCCCCATCCAACCTGGCCTTGAACACTGCCAGGGATGGGGCAGCCACAGGCTCTCTGGGCAACCTGTGCCAGGGCCTCACCACCCTCACAGGGAGGAATGTCTTCCTAACATGTAATCCAAATCTATCCTCTTTTAGCTTAAAGCCATTACCCCTCGTCCTGTCACTACACTCCCTCATAAACAGTCCCTCACCATCTTTCCTGCAGGCCCCTTCAGGTACTGGAAGGCCGCAATTAGGTGTCCCCGGAGCCGCCTTTTCTCCAGGCTGAACAATCCCAACTCTCTCAGCCTGTCCTCATAGGAGAGGTGCTCCAGCCCTCTGATCAGCTTTGTGGCCCTCCTCTGGACTCACTCCAACAGCTCCATGTCTCTCCTGTACTGGGGCCCCCAGAGCTGGATGCACTAGTCCAGGTGGGGTCTCACCAGAGCGGAGTAGACAAGCAGGATCACCTCCCTCGACCTGCTGGTCGAGCATTAGATGGCTGGACAGACCACAGGACCACACTTATGCTCCAAGGAAGGCGTCAGAGGGGTCCTCAGCCTACAATTCCCACTCCTTTCCTCACTATCACACATTCAAAACACCCCCTTCTCCCCAGTTTCCCCAAACCCCTCCTCTCCTGTGTGACAGACTATTCAGATTCTGAAATGAAGGTGATCAAAAGCAGTATTAAGTATAATTACATTAAATTCATCAATTAAGGACCTGATCAACCAGTCACCTCCTGCCAGGCAAAATTTTAGCAGCACATCTACCTATTCGCAGTTTTTCTTCACTTTGCAATATCCTGATCAAATTCCAGCTCAGAAAAAAGTGTGTTCTGTCCAGATATTTTTGTGCTTCCGCTGAGAACAATTTCACACTTACCTCCCCAAAGTCAACCATGGGAGCTCTCCTTTGGTATATATCTAACCTTCCTAACTCAGAGAAGAAACAGATTTAGACTACTTTTTAATTACTTGAAGTCATTTAAAGATATATAAAGGACCAAGAAATTTTTCACAATGACAAACAGATGACCTTAGCATAAGTGAACAGCAAAATTTTTTTGCTGCTATGGGAAGTCCCAGTCAGCTGCCTCCATATACGCAAGATGCAATCATCAGAAGAACCAACAAATCCCATCTGCCCTAAGCTTCCTTCCCCAGGGGTCACTCCAGCAACAGACAACTCCCAGTTTAGAGCATTGCAGAGAAAAAGCTAAGCCAATGTAAAGTGTTTCTGGAGTCTGCTGAGGAGGGTCTGGCAATTCCTTTATTAGCAGCCTATCTGACGAACAAGGTCCACTTACTTTACCTTCCACAGCCTTAGTTACATCTGGTTCTGCTTACTGCATTGGGACTGGACATGGCAGAAGAGCTCTAGGTATTCTCTTGCTTTGCAGAGCTATTCAGCCCAAATTAAACTAATAAGAAAACTACAGTCATAGCAAACGTCCCAGTTTTGTGGTTAAAGCCAGTCAGAGAGAAGTGTTCTGGTTTTCAGAAGAAAATGTTTGTAGGAGGAGAGGAACATGCATACTGAAAACCTTTATCCTCACCACCACATCTTTCAAATGCCCCCTTGTCCTTTAGTCTGAAAGTAAAACTGCTTGACTTGTCCCAGTCCAGCTTTCAAGTCCTGAAGCATTAGCCTATCTAACATACACTGTGAGGGTAAAGACAACTTCAAAGCAAGGCTCTCCAGCCATTATGGCAAGAATGAAGGGGTGTACAGAGCGGCACAGGCTAGATCTCGAGGGTCCCTTCCAGCCAAATGGGTGCAGCCAGTTGCCTGCAACAGTTTGAACACTGAGATGATAATAATCCTTTAGTTAGAGCACAGTAAGGGCAGGGAGCTCACTGTGAGTGTTCCTAACCCATTTCAAATAAATGCAGGTAAACTTGAACTGCTATACTTAACAGCAGAAGGACTGTAACTTCCTAATAAAACACACCAATTTCCCAAAGCACAACACGAGCTTATTAAAATCCCAGAGCCATATCAAGAGACAAAAAGTACAGAGAGTTTACCCTCACTGAGTCAAGCTAGAGTCTCAGACAAAAAATTGAGCTGCATGCAGTCAACTCCTGCAGCTGGAATCTGTCAAGAGTTCTGGCCCCACTGTTTCAGGTTTGGTATCACCTGAGCCTATGTTACATTCCAACCCAAAAGCTAAAATCAATGCTACTCTGAACTCTACAAACAGGTGGAAGCATTCCTGTGTATTACAGAGAACAAGCAATGCAATGTCTGTAATGTTCCCAACACCTAACATCCTGGAAGAGCTGAAGAAAAGAGGAAAAAAAAAAAATCATCGACATTTTAAAGACAACTTGGAAATACAGACCATCCTCGTTACATTGGTATTCTCTGTCATCTGTAAACTACTTCTCAATCAGTTTGAGATGATCAAAGTGTAATGGTTGAAGAAAGAATTCTGTCCAGTGCATGAGCTTAATGACTTACCTACAGGACTAGTCGAAACCCGTTGGGAAGGTGGCCTGAAACCAGGAGCCTTGGAGTTGTCAGGATGCACGTTTTCCACGTGTCCTAGCACAGAGTTATTCAAAAAGGTAGACTGAACAGTGAAAGATGGGTCAGCTGCTGCTCGGGTAGAGAGTGGACAGTCTCCCCATCCTTGGTTAGCTGGCACCTGGTTGCTATCAAAAAGACTACTGAAGTGATTGAAGAGCGTTGCTGGCCCAAAGGTAGGAGGCAATGATTTGTTTGCTGGGTTAATGTGCATCTGAGAACCGTTCATAACATTCATGGCTGATGAAAGCTGCACTGCAGCAGGTGGACCTTGAGAAGGTGTTAAAGGAACTTGATTCGTAACAAAAATAGACTGAGGATCTTGATGGAGGTTTGCATTTGGTACCACTGAATAGAAAGAACCTCTGGACTGCATCCTGTGGGTAACTCGAGGTGCTGGTACAGCTACTTGAGGTAAGTTACTGTTGTCCTGATTATCTGCAACAACTGACCTGGGTGACGCTAAGCTTAAGGGAGCAGTTTCTGAGCTGGATGAAAAAGGCATTGACATGGAAGGATTGATCTCTGACATGCTGGTTGGCAGTATTTCATCCTGGACATTATTTAGTGGTGCAGGGCTGCTTGATGGATGAGTTTCAGTGACTCCTGAGTTGCTGCTAGCTGACATACTGCAACTACTTGCAACGGAAGATGGTGCGCACACATTTGCAGTGGGCTGGTCTGGTGTTGACACCTTCTCTTTGGGTGCCGAGACAGCCAAGAAAGAGTCCGCTTTAAGTGCAGAATGCTGTGTTTGTGGAGCATTAGATGGCAGAAATGCTGTGGGCACTTGCCCGTTGTTTGGAGGGGCAGAGGAAGCTGAAGGCAGAGTGCTACAGGTACTTGTCACAGTTGAGATTGCTGTTGCTGCAGCGCTCGTCTTGGGAACGCAGGCAAACAACTGCTTTCTGACAGAAGAGGGAGTCCGATTACTGGTTACACACAGCGGTTGAGTGGAAGCAGCTACAGAAGAGACAGTAATGGGACAACTAGAAGTAGCTAATCCAGGAGACTCTGTCTGTAAAATATTTCCATTCTGACTACCTATGCGACTTGAACTATTATGCTTTGGAGAGCTGTTTGTGCTGCCAGGGTTAACTGGTCTCACTGGGAATGGTCCCCAAGTGTTCGGTGAAGGTGAGAAAGTTCCTCCAAATTGGGCCATAGGTAAGCGAGGGTGTCGGATCTGTTGCATAGTTTGGGCAGCCAGCAAGGCAAAATGAGGGTGAGAATAAGCTAGAGGAAGAGACACCGGAAAAGATGAGCGCACATTCGCTGGGACATTCTTGTTTAATTTGTTAGTAGGCTGGAAAGTAGATAGTGTTGATGACTGCGATGTGACTAGGGGCGGTGCTCCGAGGGGAAAGGAGTTCTTGCTTGACGCAGTCGCAGTGCTGACTCCAGATGAAAAGTTTGCATGGATTGATTTGGTACTCGAAGCAGGTGTTCTTATATGAGTTTTAGGAATCAAATCTTCCAGTTCCTTGGCAGGATCTTGAATAAGGGCATTGATGAGTTGCACAGCGTATCGCGTTGACTCCGTACCACCCCTAGATTAAATACAAAAATATTTATCTTTTGCAAAAGGAAGCCCCACTTTGTGCAACATTCTGCAGCCTCAATTTTATACTGATCTGCAAGTCTATTGCATGTTTACTCCAATAAGTTATTTCTTGACTTTTGCGTATCTCAAGGATTATCTTTGAAGAAGCAGACCTTCAGCATATCTTGGCAGCAGTAATATATGTTCTGTTCTAGTACCAAGAAGCTAAATATGTCCCGTCTTAAAAATCAAATGAACTTCTTACAAATGACATTGTGGACTAACTTAAAACTTTTATTTCTAGATACTGTACCTTATAGTGATCATTCTCTCTCCATTCTTATCTTTTTGCTTATCAACGTCAATATGGGCACCAGTGACATCTTGAATTGCTGTGATGTTGCACCCACCTCTTCCCATTATTCTAGATACGACAGAAGCTGGGACAGATAATTTCTTTGACCTATATCACAAAGATCACAAATCTGTGAAATGTATTAAAACTTTAAAAGGCATAAAATATCCCTGTCTGACAGGTGGCTGAAGCAATATTCTTAAGTTTCAGGGCAGCAAGTGCTTTTCTGCTGATATTTTCTTCACCCTTGGAGCCTTCTCAAACTCCCCCACTCAAATTACTCATCATCCTCAGTACCTGACGAGGGTTCTCCAGAAGCATGTATTCCACCACTGTTGTAACATAGATGTATGTGCCTCACACTGCTTCAGAAACACTTTTGGATTTTAGCTTGTGCACCTTCAAAGCGAGACAAACCCTTAGCTTATCAACCTAAATTTACGTAAATAGAGCTGCTTCAAATATAAAAGTCCATGGCTTAGCTACTTTGATCATTTATAACTAGGGTTTACAGCAGGGAGAAGGTGGCTGTCCAATGTTCTCCCAGTGATCAACTCTGTAATATCACTTGCATTCACAACCCTTTTAGTATTCACCGCTCTCAAACCTCAAGATCTGAAAGTTTGTTGATGACACCACACAATGGTGGATGACAGACAGTTAACCTGCACAATTCTGTGATTTAAGGAGCTGCTGGAAGCCACTGTGAAGGCATCATAAATTTTCAGAAGCAGGCTCATTGTCAGGCCATGACACTGTAACCCACGTGTTCAGCGAGATAAGCCAATTCAGGATTTTTCTAATTCATATGGTATTGGTGGGTCAGTGCAGGCACACAGTCCTGGGTTGTCTTTGAACACGAGCTATGCTTGCATCCAGACCCCAGCCAAGGTCTCTCTGGGCCACCACCGTCCTCAGACTTTAAAGGCTGGGCCTCTCAAGCCCATACGCTGCTTTCAAGCTTGCCAGTGATGTGCAATAGTTCAACACTGAACAATTTGAGGGGATTCAAAGGGGTTTCAGAAACCACTGTGATCACAGTGCAGGCACCTCTGAACACTGTACAGATCACCACCACCCCCTGAAAAGGCTGCCAGCTTCACCTAGCTATTCCAGTCTTGAAACTTAAGTAACCTGATCCTCAGGAAATTTTCTCTCACTTAATAGGACTTAAAGGAAATTAATTTTATTTTAAACACATCTAAATACATGGAAATGTTCTAAAGCATCACCTCATCTTGCCAAGTTGTTTCCTCTTTCCCCCTCTCCTGCCAGGAGAGCATGCTACAACCCCTCCCCAGAAACCAGGTCCTCAGAGCACGCACCCATCTCTCCTCCCAAGACTATTTCATACTTTGGGTTTTCTTCTCCCCTCCACCCCTAAGGCTCCTCTCTCAAGCTAGACATTCCAGTCACTCCTTCCCCAAAACAGAGCTTCCATTGGCACCTAACTTTCGAGATATGCCCACATGATTCACAGACCTCCTAACTATACCTTGGTCTGCTTCCACTTCAGCCTACTAGTAACTCCACGCCACCACCCCTGGAGCCATTCCTCCTCCAGAACTCACCCCAGTGCCAAGGCCCCTGCCCACCCATCACCCACTGCCATTTCCCTCCCTACCCGCCAAGATCAATGGTTTTTACCTTGAAAAGTGCCCAAAACAGTACCTTTTTGCTCCTGAACAGCAGCGCCCTCCTCTCTGCAGCTGAAATTGCTCAATTGGTGTTGGCTGCAGAGTGTTGCTAGGGGGAGGGTCTTTCAAAACTCTGCCTACTTGCCTGTCAAGGGCAGAAGGGATGTTTCCATTGGTTATGTCTTTGATAGACATCACTTCTAGCCAGGGGGTTACTCACAGGGAGAGGGGAGGAGAAGAATTCTTGCTGAGACCAGGAGACACTTTAGGAGAGGAAGGCATGCAGCTCCCAGGCATTTTGCGTATGCATCTAAAGTCGCGAAAAAGCTCTTTGGCAGGACGCATGCTTCAATCAGTCAGGGCATAGCAAACACCAGTGCAGAACACTTTACGGATGCGTTCTTTATGACACAAGGCCTGATTCCTCAGGGATGAGGAAAGGTTGGGTTTTGGATGCCATCTCTAGAACCCTACCATCTCCAGCAGAAGAGCAGACAATACCCAACCAAGCAGTTGAGCCTATGAGACTCAAGAGACCCAGGAGGAGAGATGGAGCAGCTCCAGGGTCAATGGCGGGGTCTGTGCAGCCCTGGAAAAGTCAGCTGTCTGTTTAATGGTTTCATGCCTGCATGACTCACCAAGTGGTAGGCAGTCTTGCAACCATACATTTAGCAAGGCCATGTCACAGTGAAGAAACCCATTTATGAACACAACAAAAGGCAGACACTGAACCAACTCTAAGGGTTTAGACACTTAAATTTTCAGATTCAACTGCCTTTTTAACTTTTATTAAGAACAGTCTGTGGCTTCCACTAATCTGAATGCTTTAAATCCTCCATACAATTATGTTCTTTGCACATAGCCTAAATTCTCTAAAATGAGCATATTTTGTCACTACCGTTGCAGAAGACAAAAGCAGGAGGGCATCATAAGTGCACCCAGAGCATGACACTTGTATGTTCACGCCATATTCCTTTTTGATAAAGGTAACAAAAAAAGGAAAGCCATGTGATTGTTTCTAGTTACAAGTAGTAGGCATCATAAAGGTTACAGAAAACATACTGGAGTGTTAATGGCCATATCATAAAACCCAATATATTTTCAAAGGGGAAGTTTGCTTTACAGAAAATCTTTACATCTAATTGCACCTCTATCACTCACTTTAAAGTGACAAAATTTTCCATGGAGTCAGTGATCAAGGTCACCACCCAAAGCACAATGAATTTTAGCCTTGAAGAGATCATCCACCTCTCCTCTAACATCCATCCTGCCTTTGGTTCATCTGCTGTAGGGGCTTTTTACTGTCATCTGCTCCCTCCCCATTTTATTTTATCCCCACATCCTTTTCTCCACTGAAGTCACTGGTAAAGAAAACTTGTGCCAAATAAAATGTTCATATCGTATTGACGTTAAGTGAGGAGTTACTACAAATTAGGACTGCAATTTGTTTTCACAGCACTGCAAAATTAAGGAGTGGTAGATTTTTTTATAAATTAATTATACATTGACATAATTAAATAAGCTTGCTGGATGTTCTCTATTTGAGAATGTTACAAGCTAAAGAGCTCACAGACAGTTTTTAAACAGAATTAAATCCTTTACCTTCTAACCACTTCTTTCCAGCCTTCTTCTCTCTTCTGGCCTCTTTTTGGACTAGTCAGATTCAGCTTTACATTTGGAGAGGTCAGAGGCAGGGAAACAGGCTTATAAGTAGTTGACAAAGAATTTGAATGACTTTCACCATCAAGTCTGGGAACAGAAATACGTTGATTACAAATTACAGAATAAAATGACAGCATTACACTATACATTTCTGTAGCTTAAAACTACTAGCATGAACGGTTTTCATTCTCACTTTCTACCTGGAACAACTGTTGAATGACTTCATAGGTAGGGTTTTTTTACCTTTTAGACCACAGCCAATACCATTCCTCCAAGAGTGGAGTGCTAAACTGAATGAGGTAATACCAGAAGCACGAAGGACATCAGATTAAAATAGTTTCTAATAGGTGGTACACAGCCACTTAGGCACATCCTGATTACATGTCTATACTGTGTTGTCTTTTTTGAATAGCTTTTTAAGAAAAGGTACTTTGCTAATAATGTCTCCTTCTTACTAAGTTCTTGAGAATGTCTGTGTTTCAGCTCTTATTGTTACAGATTCCCTGGAAAATGCTTCTACCCCTCATTTTAAGGGTAACTGAGACACAGATATTTGAGCATATTTATGTATTTAAGTCCCAGTGACATCAATTTGGAAGCAGATGCCCAAATATCATTACCTGTACTAATAACAGTCTAGTGATATGAACAATGCAAAGTTTGAATGAAAGAGAAAAAACAGAAAGAGAGAGAGTACAGGCCATCTCTTATCAGGCTAACTGATCTAAGTGGAGGTGAAAAAAGAGCAGCACTGGGAGCTCACATATTCATCTGTAGCACTGAAACACAGGCGCAAGTCATTGAAAAACTAGTCATAGACGAGATTCAACCCAGCAAATCTATAGCATAGCTGGAAAACTTACAGAGGACTTCATGCTTCAGCTATCCTGCTAAGCATCACTTCTCCTCTTTACTATATGCAAGTTTTCATTCCCTATTCTTTACAGCATTTTATATTTATTGAGTCTTTTTGTAGGCAAACTGTTTATACTACGCTTTATACTAACTTCAGAGATCTATCCACATTTAAGTAACCCTAGTGTACCGATTATATGAAAAGCAACGTTTAGACAATATGCCTTTTAAAATGGCAGCATTTTCTCTTTACCATAGTACTTTCTAGCTCTCTGATAATACACCTACCCAAGGCATTTGAAAGTTCTATGGAGAACTTTACTTGTCCTCAGAAACTGTTATTCCCTCCCTAAGATTGAGGGAAATAGAACAAGAAAATGCGTATGAAAAAAAGAATGAAGTCCACTGTGGAATATCAATTCCAGAGTAGACTTTAAAACCTTTTTTTTCTGCTTTGTCTGAAAATATCTAGGTATGTTTTCAGAAAAGCGTCATTACGAAGTCTGAGTTTAAAGTTTCAGTTACAGTAGCCTTGTCATCAGCGTGTTGACTAAAGAGGAGTTCAGGAAGAGCAAATTTAGAAATGATTTTCAGACAAAGTCTGCCTAGTGCAAGAGTGAAAGAGCACCTGCAGAAGTTAATAAAATATACTAGCCCCATTTTGATATTTATATACTGTCTTGTTTCTTAGGTGTACTTCATCTAACAGAAGCACTGCTTCTAACAAGGAGTTAGAAGTCTGCATTTAATTAGTCCTGCTGTAGTGAACTGCAATGGATTCCAAGGCTTTTGTAGACCTTGGATGAAAGGTCCAAGGCAGAAACAATTTATGTTCATAAAAGAGAACATAGACAAAATCCAATTTCTAACATTCCTAAGGGTAATCCAAAACACACAGCTCCAACCACAAGGGCTAACTAGTTCTGCAACTAACTTTAATCTGGGGGCGGGGAGGGGAGATAAAACAAAAGAAAATCCCAACTCCCTTCCCACTCCCAGACAAGTGCCTCAATCAGTCTGGCAACAGCCCTCTCGCTTGCTGGCCTTTTTGATCCCATGTTTGTATTCTTATTGAAGCTGGGTTCTCAGTCAGCCAGGTGTCCTGTAGATCAACCCCTGCGCCCTCTCTCCTCCCTTAATACAGGAAAAGAAAAGAAAAAAGAAAACTATGGGGGATCAGACTCATACTACTTATATGTAAAAATAAGCAAAGACTACAGACTCAGATGGGATCTAAGCTTTTTGATTCAGACCAAAGACCTATTCAGAAACCGGAGTTATAAAAGTTATTAGTTCATCTCCTGGCAACTGAATGATCTTCCAAACCATTCAATATGGCCTCTGTACATTCACTGAGTTCTTTTGACACTCACCTCTGGCTTGACAAGGTTAAATCAAACTGGCCATCAACCTGGCAGGTGAAATGCTCGGAGTCATCAACTTCTTCCCTCCTTAAAACAAAGAGATTACAATTCAAATGAGTTAATGATGAAACCATAAAACAATCAAAAGGTAATGAAGACACTTCTGTAAATAGATTATAAGTAAAGCTGGTACTTCCTTTTTAAATTCCCAGCATATGCACTTTAAAATCTGTTCTAATAAAGCTGACAATGCAACACGGATGCTTAAATAGCACAGAGAGAGAACTGGCTGTTTTGCTAAAGTAGTATGAAAAACTAACCAGCAATGTAAAAAAAAGAAATCCTATCTTTACCATTTTAAAGAGGTTGCGTTCAAACTTGACAGTGTTATTTAATAGCTATGCAAATAAAGCAAACTCAGTCTCTCAAGACGTTAGGAATGTACCAGCTGGTGTAAAGCTTAAGCTATAGAAAATTTACACTGGCATAGGTAAAACCCTATGAAACAATATGGAAGCAATATGGCAGTCTCACCTCGTTGGTGTTTTAGAAGCTGAGGTGCTTGTTTTTTCTTCCTGAGAGGGGATAAGCAATGAGGCATAGCGCCGCTCAGAGGAATTTGTATCCATTGTGAAGTTCAACTCTTGGCTTTTACCTCCACTGCTACTTTCGCTATTGCAATCTGTGCTATCCAAGTTATCTGAATCACTATTCCCACTTGCACCACCACCTCTCGGCTCTCCATTTATTTTATTTTTATCTGCTTTTTGCTGTGCTAGAGATATGTGCTGATCTGGCAAAATTATCTGCATATTCTGAGGAGTCTCTTTTGTTTTATTTTTCTTATTTTTTCTATTTGTGCTGGGGGTGGTCACCACATTAGCTCTCTTCTTCCCAAAGGCGTTTGTAAAAGTAGTTGAAGTTGCAGAAATTCCAATTGTAGTTGTAGTAGTTGCACTAGGAGGCTCTATAGGAACTTCTTGCTCCACTGAAAGAAAAACAGTTGATATACAATCAAACTCCACAAAATATAGAAATCAGTGACCTGACTGAAGACACTACAGCTGAAGTTACACTCCTTGCTGAGCCATCAGACCAATGTATCGCATTCAGCTGTAAATCCTCCAAGAGTGAAAGACTTTTGGGAATCAAGGAGGGGAGAAGAAGAAAAAAAAAAAAGAAAAAAAAGGCAAACAAAGGAGTTTTGCCAGGAGCTCTGACTGCAGAGGGAAGAACAAGGGCAGAAGCTATGCAATGTCACAGTGTCAGAAAAGCCAGCTTTCAGATTCCCTTACCTAGATGGTTAAGAAAGGCACCCTCCCAACTACATCGTTCATAGAAACACTCATTCTTTACCTTCATCATCATTTTCTTCATCATCATCATCTTCCTGCAGTTCCAGAGTTTCTTTAGGCTTGTTTTCTTCATCTTCTTCTTGTTTTCTTTTTTGTTCTTCTTTCTTCTTCTTTCTCTTTTCCTTTCTTTTCTCCCTTTTAGCTGCAAGAGCTTGTTTTCTGCTCTCCTCTCTTGACTATGTAGAAGAAAAGGATCCATATTTAAACATTTTCACACAGACTAAATTATACTTATAATTCAGATCTTCCCTAGAAATCTGGGGGGAGGCAGAAAGGAGAGACCATGATGAACTAGAACGACTTTGTCACATACTGAATCATTATGCAGAAACTGGGCAGACGTTATGGAATAACAAGACTAGTTAGTCCCAAAACTTCTAAGGAATGACAACAAAATAACAACCAAAACAGAGGTATTATAAAAATACAATTTTACTGGAAAAACAGAAAAATCTCTCACCTTCTCAGTCCTTTCTCAAAAAAACATTTAATAACCTCATTAATATTTTTGCAGCAATGTTCACATCTTTGACTCAAAAAGATCTCCCAGAGTATTTTACAGACAAAACTGCTATTATTTTAACAACTTTCTTTTAATATATGGAACCACTCAAGTCAACTATGCTATACTGTAGCTTTCACAGCAATTGATAGGTGTTTAAACAAGTCAGCAACCTGGAAAATTTAATAAACTAATATGAAATTTGTTCATCAAAAATTGTAAGAGCGTCCATTAAGAGAACCCACTAAAGAGTGCTTAAGAAGTGCCTGCATTACTCTGGGACACTTCACAGAATTCTCAGCGAGGGAGAAGTTGATTTTCGCCACTATCTGCTCAACTCCATACAGCTCATTGGGCAGCTTGTAGACTGTCCTTTGTAACACTGAGAAGTAGTCCGTAAAAATACTCATGGACTACATGTTACACAATATATAACATACTGTGTATCACACCATCGAGACTGAAGACCTCCCTTATTTACACATCATCTGCACTAGTAATGAAAGAGAGCTACTACCTAAGGTAACTACTGCCAAGTCCAAGCCTTCCTACAAAGGACACTGAAGTGGCTGAAGCATAAGTCAGTTCTAATTTGCCACCCTCAGTACATGCTTCACTTTTTGTATATTAGAGCAAGGATAGCACATACAGTCACACCCCAAGAAGCACCAACAGGAAATACAGCCTATAGATTAACACATAGTTCAAACCGTTATGCTACAAGACAGCAATTCTCTACTCACTTTTTCCAGGTCTAGCTCCTTCAGCAATATACTTGCATTCTTATTTGCTTCTGCAGCCTGCTGGTCTTTAGCTTTCACAATTGTCTCCACACACTGGTGACACTTTTTCAACAGGTCCTGGAATGCAAACTTGTCTTACTACCTCGGTAATAAACTAAAATTGAGGAGTGAGGCTTGCTCTACAAACATGAGATTAGCTTCTCATACAAACTATTTCAACAGAATAGGACTCTAAACACTGATATTTTTTTTTTATTTTTTTTTACAGCTCCGTATTAAGGAGACATACATAAACCTCCAAATCAAATGTACATGAGCAAACATATATTCAGGATTTCTCACTTATATTGTCGCTGCAAATAAGGGACAGGGTCTTTCCTGAAGTTAAACTCACCTTGTCAGTTATTGTCGCTATGTATCGCATGCATTCAATGTCCGAAGGAAACTGGTTAACTTCTTTCACCAGGAACTGAACTACTTTCACATGCCCCTAGAACAGCAAAGAAAATTCTAATCTCTTGTATACAACTGTCAACATTTGTTATCAAAATACAGGTTTGATATCTCTCAATCCAATGCAAAAGACTAAAAATAAGTAAGAACATTTCTGGTATGCTGCTGTCTGGGAAGAAAGGCAGTTACTGTTTGCTCAGTGCTACCAGCATGTCTGCTGTTCTACGTAAAGATGGCAAGATCAAGCTCTCCCACAAGTAATTTTATTTTAAAATACAAGGACTAAACCAGGCCCAAGGGCAGAGGCAGCTGTTCCTGTTTTTAGTAACAGCCAAGAAGACCTTCTTTAGACCCCGCTTGCCACCCCAACCCACTCATGCCATGGAGCTAACTTAGGTTGTTCAATTACAAAGTAAGTCTGATCAGGGAACTGAGCCACCTGAATATTATCCTGGCAAACACATTCCTCTGCTGCTGGATACAGTCGCTGATGGGGTACACTGTGCAACCACGCAGGGCATATCCAACTGTTGCCTCTGAAGTTATTTGAAAGCAATAGGGGGACAGTAGTGGCATGCTCAGTATTGCTGTTTGTCAAAAAAGCTGTACACTTATTTGGTATTTTATTAAAGGCAAAGCAGCTACAGTTAATCGATTCCTCTGCTATAGCTATGTTCCTTGCATTCAACAACATAACTGATGAAACCATCACAAAACAATGTTCTTCCTACCAAGAAGAAAAAGCAGTGACGTAAGAGCTGGCCATGCAAAGTGTCCCACTCAACAACAAATTAGGAATGGAACAGGAGAAGCACAAAGGAATCAGGACAGTTTATTACAGACTGGTATTTTGCTCATCTCAAAAGCAGGATTGAAACAAGCAGTATAATCTGCAGAAATTTAGTGGGGGGACTACGGTAATCGCAACAGTGAAATCTCAAACAGTGAAAAAACTTTTGGACAATGTGTAACTGCAAACAATAAAGTTAACATTGTTTATGGAACAAAGTTTTTCATCTCTCAAAAATTAGATCTGTGTGAAGTACACAGATTATGATTACTTTGAAGCAGACATTTTATCAAAATAGTAATTTTGCTGTGGTCTATTTGATTCTTCCAAAACCAAGCATTCAGATTTCAGACCAAATTAGAAACTCTATTTTGAAAACATATACCACTGAAACATAAAATTAAGTTGGTCTCCTACCTTGCGAAACGCTGACATAAGAGGTGTAATTTTCCGATTATCTGCAGCATCCACATCTGCTCCTGCTTGCACAAGTAACTGAACCACATCATAGTGACCACCATTAGCTGCCAACCACAGAGGTGTGTTTCCTTTCTTGTTACGAACATCAATATGTGCTCCTCTAAAAAATGCACAAGTGTAACCAAATGAAACAAGGTATGAGTAATGGTGGAAGTCAGGAAGTAAGATCATGAAAGATCAGAGTACAATTGGATATATAACTTTAATTACTGAAATTTAGTGGCTAGATAGAGAAATTCTGTCCCTGAAATCTGCTGTTACAGTTGCAACATAGTGTCACAGGGGTTATTTAAACTTCCGTTACAGAAAGGAGCACTCACCTAATGTACCCTACTGTACCACAGCTATGCAACTAGCAACGACGGGTCCTTTAAATTATCATTAATGTGGTGGCTACCCACAGGGCAAAGCAACCCCTTGAGATTTTAGCAGCGCATAGGGTTATGCCTGAAGAGCTCAAGAGCTACTTCTAGGCTTTGCCCCCCAAGTGACAGCGAGGAAATGCTCACGTGGGAATTGCTGCATTAATACACAGTCAACAGAGCTGCCAAGCCAAACACTGTTTGCTTACCTCTGGTCCCAGCTGCCTGCTTAATTAGCACCGGAGTAGCAGGATACTCCAGGATAACACTGGAGAGTAGGGAACAGATACAACATCCTATTTCCAAAAGCTTCCCATTCCCTTTGCTCTCAGATGCATGAGGCAATGTAAACAAGGGCACCCTTGCCACAAAGGAATACAGCTACAGAACAAATACGCTGCTAATGAGAAGTAGTAATTTACCGATTAATCAGGAGCTCACAAAACTTGTAGTGACCCTTATCCGCTGCAATTGTTAAAGCTGTATCTCTTGAGGAAGGCACAGGTGGAGCGTTAACATCTGCTCCTTTATCAAGGAGAACCCTTCCAACCTCTGCATATCCTCCTGAAGCTGCTTCCATCAGAGGTGTGAGACCAGTCTGTGCAAAGAGAATGAGTTACACAGTGTGAAATTTGTACAATATGCTTTGGATAAGACATAAATGATTTCTACACAGGGATATCAGATTTTTTTATTTAGCTGCTTATATTTAGTTTAGGAGCCTAGCTTCAAGCAGCCTCTATCTCAAAAAAACAACCAAACAAAAACCCCAAAAACCAAATACTCTTGGGCTTTGATTTATACAAAGCCAGGCAAACTGTTGACTATATACCACCAGATACCTGTCTCAGCAGCAAAAACAAAAGTTTACAACAGGATCTCTAAAACAGAGGTTAGAACAGAATGAAGACATAAGTGTTTCTATGAAAATGCTCAGAAACTGGCTTTATAGCTTTTCTCTAGCCTCCCTTGGCACTGAGACTGATCTGGGCCCAACTTAGTTGCCAGGCTAGACTGTTAAATAAACTTATACCAGCTGCTAACATGCCCAACTGACCATTTGAGAGCTGGCTTTTATCCATATCCCCTTTTCTCCAGCCACAGTCATTCCAGAAGCAGGCAGGGTAGACAGACATAGCAATTATTTCAGCAGCCTGAGGAGTTACCAAAAATTCCTTTGTGCTGGGGAAATCAGTCTGGCTGTCTACACAAGCTTTAAGCTTGCTTTATGGCAGGAGACACAAAGCTGTCCCAGAGTACCAAAGGATGGGACCTGTGGAGCATTTCAGAGGCACAGAAAGTCACAGCACTGAAGCCACAGGTTCTACAGCAACGTAAAAGCTTTACAAAGTTTGATTGCACTACTTCTTTTGTAGACAAGAAATCTGTTCTATATGAGAATCACTATAAGCAAAACTATTCTTTTCCTGCCTAGATATACATATTTTTACATGAATGAAGTCTATCTGTTAACTAGTATCATGTCAAGCTTAAATCTGAGAAGTTTCTCAGTACTACAGAACAAGAGTCAATCTAAACTTCATTATGAATTCAGAGACCAGTCAGCTTTTCCCTAATGCACATCATCATTGATGCTTTTTTCTAAAAACAACAAAACCCCAAACTTATTTCAGAACATTTACTAAATCCTCTGATTTAATAAGTCCTCTAAGAGCCAGAGAGGCTCAAAGTAACATGAAAATTTGAAGAAACTTGACGATTCAGAGAAATCACCTGTTAGAAATGAGTCACAAGGAAGGGCAATTCACACACTTACCTTTGCCCTGTGCTCGACATTGGCCTTCCTGTCCAAAAGCAGACTGACCACCTCTGCTCGGCCTTGGAAACAGGCCAGGGTGAGGGCTGTATTTCGGTTGGTCTCAATTTGGGCATTAATATCAGAACCCATATCGAGCAATAGTTTCACAGCAGGTACGTGGCCATTCATAGCAGCCAGCATCAGAGGAGAAATACCTAGCTTACTCCCAGTCCTAAAGGGAAAGAAACAAACTGCAGTTCCCAGAACCAGAGGAATGCTCTGGGAAGTGTAAGCATATCTAAGAGGAACAAAATGTTTTGTTGTAAGCCAGGAAGGAACATGTAACATATACAAATATAGACACTGACCTGAAATACTAGCATTTTTAATTGATTAGGAGAAACCAGAGTAACTACATTCAATATACAATTGTAATTTATAAACACGGAAAATACTTTTAGACAGCTTTTAGACATTCAGATGGCTAAAGCACACATAAGCCTTAAACTACATATACTAAAAATCAAGGCTGCATCCAATTCATGCAGAAAAAACATGCTTCTTAGCACAGCTGCACTTTGAACTTTCTCTAGTGATAGCATATATGTAAGTTTCCTTAAAATGAATAAAGAGGAGGCTTAAGAAACATAGCTGTGTTATCTTGTGACTCTTAACTTGAAAAAGACATCTTCAAATAAACACATGCTGCCCTGCATATTTTGCCTGGTTCCTTTACTTAGTTCTATTGGAAATAGTTTGACTTCTAGATCCAAGAATGGTGGAAAAGGGAAAGGGAAGGAATAGGTGTGCAAACTATAATCATTCCATAAAATTTAGGTATAAAGGAGATGAAGTTTGTAATAGTTAAAGGCAATGTAAAAGCACTAACATAACAGGAACATAAAGAATAACATCAGTGTAGAAAGGCTGCAAGGAGGCCTGAAAGCACTAGAGGTGCCAAGCTCTGCCTCAGTACGTAGCCAGCAATGGAGCGTCTGTGCTATATTGCGGTTCATCTGGTGTACACAGTACATTACCTTGAATTAATTTCTGCCCCAGCATTGAGAAGAATCTTGATGATATTAACATAGCCACCAGATGCAGCAAGGCTTAATGGCGTATAATCAGACACGTTCCTATGTTCTTTATTTGCTCCCCGGGCCAACAGCAAATCAACAACCTGAAAAG
This sequence comes from Balearica regulorum gibbericeps, assembly GCF_011004875.1. Lineage (NCBI taxonomy): Eukaryota > Metazoa > Chordata > Aves > Gruiformes > Gruidae > Balearica > Balearica regulorum. The sequence goes on from NC_046197.1 coordinate 119,946, forward strand.
AGACCATACATTTTAAAAGACATATTGTGGCCTTCGCTATTATCCAGCAAGTGAGAGGATGTTAACACTTGTTCAAACCTTCCAGTATGCTACCAGTTGCCATTGTCAATAGAAAAGATTCTACAGGAAAAGCACTATCCTCTTTTGCTTTACTTTTACATATGCGCTGTACAGACTTAGCAACTGATGAATAAATCAGCTAATCTGCATGGGCTGTAGCAGTGCAGCACTTGTCTTCCAGAAAGATTGTTTTACCTAATTAAAAATGCAAGGCTTTAAAGTGAAGTTTTTCCTGTGAATCTTAAGTTTGCAAACAAGGGAGCTATCCCACTCCCGTAACGTCTCACACTGAGTGTCTCTTTCAGAACTCGCACAGCTTTAATTCAAATGACACAAGCCCAGTTTGACCATCTGCATTATATGGTCTTTGCAACAAAACACATGGTAAAAATCAGACCAACTGATGTTAATGGAACAAGCATGAGGAAGGACTTCTCTATCAGAAGCTGCTTAAGAGAAATAAAGGGGGGAAAAATTAAAACATTTCTGGTGATGTACTGCACTTTAGTGGGTCTCATTTTACTACTAACATAGGCTTTTCATAACATAGGCTAACATAGGATTTTCAAATAAGCCAGAAAAAAAGGCTGCCTCAAGTTACTAAGCCAGAAACATAAGACATTCTGGCATAATGGAAGGGAAAAAAAAAAAAAAAAACAGGACGAACAAAAGACTTAAGTAGATCAATACGTAATGCTATCACAGGCCACACTGATCTCTCATTTTATTTGTGAGCAGCACTTTTACTATTTAAAGATCTGCAATTCAAAAGTCAAAGAACACACTTTCCAATTTTGGCCAACTGTTTTAATCCTCACAAGTTCCAAAACTTACCACTCCCGTATCTGGCACAGACACCTTTGCCATCTCCATGCCATCTTCTAAGATAGTATGCCCATGACTATAGTAGAAATGATTTCTTAAATCTTTTTTTTTGGGGGGGGGGGGGGGGGGAGAAAAAGAAAAAAAAGCAGCAGCAAGCTGATAGAAAACTGAAACATCCTTAAAAGACTAGTATGTGCACTGCATTTGTATCTACACTTACCAGCCCTGCATATTGCCACTAAAATCATGTAATGCCAACACAAAATTCCAGTTTTTTGAGAGCAGGGAGGATGCATGAGGGAAGTGTTCAGTGAATAAAGTTATTCGTTAAACACCTTCACCTCTCTCAAAAGAGGACTTACCTTGCAAGGATATATTGACAGACGAATGACCACAAGTTATAACAACTATTAGCTAACAAAACTGGGATAGCTAGGAGAGAAAAGAATAAATTCTCTTTCCTCTTGGATGAAGAAAGAGACTTAAATTAGCTACCCTTATGCTGGTTTAAAATCTTCCGGAAAAGGGATGATTTTTTAATACCATCAAAGAAAAAAAACACTGTACAAAAAACACTATCTACAAAAAACAATTCACACCCATCGAGGACAAATATGTCTGTACCTCTTGGCGTCCACCGGAGCACGCCAACGAAAGCGGAGTATCCTTTGTGCGCTCAGACTGTGCTTCTATGTCTCCACCTTTGTCTAGAAGAATTTCCACTACACCAACATGTCCAGCAGTTGCAGCCAGAATCAAAGGTGTGAAACCTAGTAACAAGAGATTATGTTAAAAGCAACCTTGAGAATCTCAACAGCATTATTATGCAGAAATGCACAAGAGGGTTAATTCACAATGACTTCTATTGATCAGGCATGTCTTCCTCAGACTGGTGGTTTCCTGGTACAGGCCACAATCTCAGACCCTCTCTCCTAACTCTCTTCTGACCCTGACACTTCTAGGCTCTGATTCCAGCCAAATATCACTAAAGGCTCTTCAAAAGAAATCTAAACAGTATTTGCACTGATCAGTTTGGATTAAGTTTCAACCAATTCATGTCTTTAGAGAAGTCATGGCTTTCCACTTAATTCCTATTTAGTAAAGCTCCAACAAGTAAACACATCTACACTGTGCATGTTGCTTATTTCCAGCAGTCAATGAGAGTTCCAAGAAGGGAGGAGGCATGGTGGTTTTGTTCTCTCAGCTCTTAAAGATTCTAGATAACTCTGTTATTGGGAACAATACAACAACATAACCTGACAACTAGTCCCCATTAGCTTTGTCAGCCAAGAATTTGATATTTACTCTCGTTAGCCGCTCTATCTACTATACTAAAGTCTTCTGTAGAGGGTGAATCATAAAGACAAAAGTGCTTCACATTTTGCAAATCTGCTTAAGATACCACTCAGATGCACTTCCTTCCAAAAATACAGATAGAAAGGCATGCAACATCACTGGCTTTATATGGCTGATATTTCTACATGAAGTGCAAGAATGCAATTCTACCTTTTTTTGCAAGCTTTGGTAATTTTCTGAAGCAAAAAATCCTAATCCCCAATTTGAAATTCATGGTTTCAAGTTGTAGTTCATGGTCAAATTGTTTTACTGTTTTAGCTTACCCTTCTTGTCTCTGTGTTCAATATTGGCACCACGTGCTATCAGAACAGATACAAGTTCTTCATGACCTCCCGCACATGCAAGGGTCAGAGCAGTGTCATGATTACTTTCAGTCTTCACGGTTGGGAAGAAAAAGAAGCAGATATTCAGAAATCAAAAATACTTTAACAGAACTTTAACATTTTTAAGACAGCACTAGATTAATTTTTTTTCCTTTCAGAACTTATCAGAAAGCAAAGTCCACTCAAAACCAATTGCTATTACTCACATGTGCATCGATGTCAACTGAAGGATACATAGGGAGCACCGACTGCGAGGGCGCATTGCTCGATGGCTGTGAACAAGGCTCAGGCGTAGGGGATTCGGTAGCATGCGAGGAGCTGGTGGACCCACTGGGCACTCTGCTATTCACAGCTGAAAAGTAAGATCGTGTTATTAATCCACACTCTTAGGAATGCCCCATTTTATATGAAAACTATTTAGTCCTGTAAAACTGCAACGGTCTAGTATCAAAACAGTAATGGGGGAAATAATTTAAGTGTTCCTAAAAACAAATGAGTTGGTGTCTTGTGCAAAGAAGCTTTCCGGCAGTTAAACAGTGTAAGTATCATCTCCAAACTGTGTTAAGTTAGAAAATAGTTTTATGAATTAGTCTGTATGCATTACGAGTACGAATTATGAAGATTATTAGTTATCCTTTTCAAATTGTAACCTTCACTGTTAGAGTTCAATCATGTGCTCAGTCTAAGCAGGCAAATGATTTATCACTAAAACACAAACCTAATGTTCCGAAATACAGTCTCATTCTGGAATTCCAAAGTTTTTCACATGAAGGTTAGTGCACACCTAGTTTCCAGAGAAGGTTCTCAAAGCAAGATGACTGACGGCAACTTACACCATTAAACATGTCTCAGAGTTAAAACAACCCAGAAAGGGTGGAAGAGAAGTAGACAGGAAGGGGCAGTCAACAAAAAGAAAGTTTAAAACTGTGCTCCCTAAAATTTATTCTGATTGATCCACAGCTTGTAAAAGATTTCATCCTGAAGATCTAGCGCAGCTCAGGGACACAAGGAATGCAACTTCATCTGCTTTTTTAAAAATAATAACAATGTTAAAAATGATAATTGAGAATCAGATTTTATTCAGCTAGTTTTAAATGAAGCTTTACCAGAACAAGCAGAGAAACATCCTTGCCCATCTACATCACGGGGCCAAAACCTCTGCCTGCCTTTGTAACCAAATAAGAGCCTGAGGGGAGCCCAAAGGAATCTAAGGCTAGCTGGGATTACTTGGCAGGGAGGTCTAACAAACCTATGCACTAGCTATGAGTGCACTTTAACTACAGTGAGCCATGCTAATATAGCAGCTGGCTTTGACAAGTATTGTCACTGCTAGATTCTCAAATTTCTATACTGTGCAGCCTCATTAGATGGAATACCTGGTTAGCTTTAATTATTCCAAAATACACAGTATTCTGTAGTATTCCTGAAAGAAGCAACTGATGGAAAACTTTAACTGCAGGTCAGAAACAAGCAGCAGCACTTTGCTTTTGTCCAAGCGTTTCAAGCTATAAGGGAAGATGAAGGATGAACTCAAACCTGTGTACAACTTATGGAGAAATTTTTGCAAACCTTTCCCAGCTCAACCTTCCCGAGTCCATTGACAAACTGCACACCAGGAATTACTCATAGGAAAATGGTGCAGACAGAAAAGTCTTAGAAAAATCCTCAACAGGACCATTAATTCAGTCTACAGGACTGCATATGCACAACAAAGGAAACAGACTGGAGCAAGTTTAGATGGATCACTTCAGTGGGGTTCTGGAAGAGACGGGGAGGGAGGGTGTCACTGAAATTTTGGGAGGTGACAGTCTTCAATTGTATCTTTTAAGTAAAGCATTCTCCTTGGTGCATAGGCAAAAAACAGCATTAACATTTGGCTATCACATTTAAGCAACAAAGTATTGTATCTGAATTCAGAGTTGACTTTGTCTTCACATTACAACCTTCATGAGCAAACCAGGTTTGTATTAGAAGTTTCAAATACACAAGCTCCCACACTTCACCTGCTTACTATGGATTACCAATTACAGCAGCAGATGAGTATTAATTAATACAATTGTTTTCTTGCTTGGTGCACTGAAGTGCAAGATACTAATTGGTTTTCTAAAGATTATTCCTTCCAAAATACACCAAATCACCCTGTTAAGGACTTATATTAAATCAAACTGGTCCTTCTTTATGAAGGACATTGTTTCTTTGCTTTCAGATCTTGCAGCTATATCTAAACCCACATGCATGTGCTGTGCGTACAAAGCAGGGGTGCGCAGAGGGGCTCCACTTGAGCCAGTTTAAGGGTCCTTAATGTAATACATTCAGTGTTGCTGTTACAGGTTCCACAAATTTTCTACATTTCACAACGATGACTGAAAATGTCCAAGTATTTCTTGCATACTTTAGATTCTCATCATGTGCTTGAAATATATGAGTGTGCACTAAGCACTTCACATGCACAGTAACAACGATGTCGAACATGAGAGAACACCAAAGTCAGTAGAAATGCATATAAACTCTGTACTGACACCACAAACTCTTGTTTAAAATAAAATCTAACAGCAAACAGTCCTACAACATCCCCTGATTAATCATCCCCTCTAACTGCTGAGTTTACAAAACAGCAAGATTTTTTCAAGTGTAACTTTATATTTCCTTAGTGTGGCTGGCAAGCTGGCCCAAGGAAGCATCGACATAATTCGTGCTCTGTGGAGCAAAACACATCTGAGAAGTTCTACCTTCACTTTCACGGGGCTGATTTAGTTCAGCCTAAGTTACACACCAATATACAGATTTTTAACTCAAAGATGACCTTGCAACAATGGTTCCAACGTCCCTTCATATATATTTGTATGAAACTGGAGTTAACTTGTATTTCCCCAAGTCCATTTCTGGATTACCAATCTTGATCGCTGGAGGTGGGACAGCTATTGCTCCTGCAAATCCCATTCAAGGAGACAAGGTCGTCCTACAGACTGGACACAACAGGAGAGCCACCTCTCTGCTTCTGCTTTCTGCTACCAGAAGGGAGCCCGGCAGAGCCCTGGGGGATGGCTTCATTGGTCTGACACTGGCCCCAGAGAAGTTGAGGATGTCTTGGCTGATCACTAGTCTTTAGCAGGTCATACTCATAGCACCAGAAGCTAATGTGCAGTCTCCCCAAGGAGCAATACTATCATAACCACCCCAGACTTTCATGTCAGTAATTGGCGTTAACGAAGGAACAACTACAGCAGCTCAGCAGTGGAGAGCAGCACTGGTACTGCCTGCAGCTCCAAGGGAAAAGGCTAGCTGGAGGGCATAAAATCAGCCATGGGGATGATCAGCTTCAGCGCCTCAGGATTTTAACGGACTATAAAAATGTGCAGCCTTCGCCCTCTGAGAAGACAGTGGGAAACTTTCCAACGTGCACATTGCTTCTTCCTGAAAAGGCATTTTGTCTTTTCACCGGAAAGGGTACCGATAAACACACTGATAGCCAGGCAACTGGTTAAAAAAACTAAATAAAAATCAATTTTCACAAGGTGTACCTTGGATCATTATAAAATACCTATTATGAAACATCCAAAAATCTATGTCACTATAGATTTCAATATTCAAAAGACTTGTAGTAAAAAAAAAAAAAAAAAAAACCCAAACCACAATCCTTTTTCATGACCGAGCAGTCTTTCAGCCTGTCCACGCAGCTTCTCAGTAACATGCTACTGCACAGAGGCTTTTGCATATTGGTAACCACGTCTCGTTTTATGAGTTACCATTTCTCACTCCAGATAATCCTAGTAACCAGTTTTACTCCAAAGGGCATTCCTAAATACCGTAACTCAGATGTCACCTTCCAAATCATTATCTTAAAATATCACAATTCCATATAACCAAACACAACCAGAATTTCAGAACCAAGTAACAGTTAATAACGTTTCTCAAAACATGCCCAAAATTTCAGTATACAAATGGGAGCTCGCAGGAGGAGAGTCAGACAGAAGCACACAGAGATGCTACCTCCTGACTAAAAATACCAGCTGAGTGGAACAAACAGGAATAAAAATATTCCAACTGGAGACAAAACGTAGCAACATAGTTCCTCATCTTGAATACTCTAAAACACAAAAAAGTCTCAATTCAGATAATGCCAACTAAAAAGTCTACTGCAATAAATGCATAACGTGAACTGAAATTAAACTCTTAACTATGCAAGACAAGATGCTTCAAGAAACCAAATGTGTACCGAGTAATGAAAATTAGATCCAAAACATCCTCTTCTATTAGAAGATGCAATCCAAAATAATTTCTTGCTTTCCCACTCTAAACTGTGCCATGTCTATATCTCTTTTGTAAACCAAATTAAAATTTTGACTGTAGTAAGTCACACCTTCAAAGATACGATTAGTTGCAAGATTTTTGCTTCAGCACATCTAAAACTCCATTACAACCAAAACTTTCTGGAGTGCAAATAGCTGCTTCATTTTGAGGTTCTACTTGGCTTTCCAAAGGTTCCTCAGTTACTTCTGCATAGCTTTATGAAAGAGGGGTCTCAGGTACACGTCTACTAGTGACTGCTAGGAAGACTTCCAGCACTGCGCACCTTGACATCAACCATCTCAACACCTAGCAGCTGACAAATTATGCCGTCAGACTGGCAAGACAAATATTCCATTTATATATGTTGTCACAATTAAGTTAGCCAGCAAAATAAAGATTTGAGGTTTTGTAGAAATACAAGTTCTCCCTTACAACTAGTCTTAACTGAGGCTTTGAAAAATTTGCCTCTTACATCGCCACTGGTAAGAGCAACAGCAAAAGGCATTTCAGTGCAGAGTACAAAAAGCTGATTTAACGCTTCTGTTCTGAAGTAGATTCGATACAAACTGGAATACTCAGCAGGAATAAAAATGTTCATACCTCTTATAAACCAAAGAGCCACTCACCACAGTATTGCAGCTCCACCAGTGGTACTGTGATCAAGGGAGAGACTTCATCAGCACACCCGAGTGTGACACACAACTTCTCTAAGAGACAGGCTTCCCACGCACCAAGCACAAACCCCTTAACAATTCTATCTGCATCTGTAGCATGCATGCAAAAATCAGTTCTCATAACAGTTTCTATTGCTCCGAATTTCTTTACAAAATTAAGGCCTCATGGATAAGTTTGTGGAAAAAGGTCAAGTGCATTTTAAATACGGATCACAGAGTTTGGAGTACATGTAGGTAGATTTACAGTTTGTTTTTAAATGTACATAAACCTGAGATATAGTAGGACTGTAATTTACACAGTGGGTCATTCTTTTACACAGTCTGGATTTAAAAAGTGACAAAAAAATCTAATTCTCTTCCAACAATTTTTTAGGGGGAGGGAAGTAAAACAAACTCATGCATTTCAGAAGAAAATACATATCAATAAAGCAACATCAATAAGTTTTTGCAGGAGCCTCTGGAATTGGACAAGTTTCCTTGAGTTGCATTTCTGCAAATATAGTATCTAATAGTTGCAGAAGAGTGTTATTTGTATCGATTTTTGAAATAAGTAAATCTCATTTCTTAGCAAAAAATGTCTTTAATTACTTAGCAAAACAGTAAACCATTTCAGAAAATTAATCAATACCTATTCAAGGTTTTTTTAAAATTATTTTTAAGATAAAGTTTTTCTGGTTGTTTGTAATCTTTTTTCAAATGGCACAGTTCTTACACTCAGCAGTTTCTCATTTTGGGTGCACTGAATATTTTGGATGCAGCTGCCAACCATGAAAGGGTATATACTGCATGGTCTTGTGCTAGGTATGTTAAACTGTCAACAACAGGAACTAATCCAAAGATCAAGCTCTTGTTGATTGTTTTGCATTAACCATTCAAATTTTCCTCCTCTTACACGCCAGTCTTGAGTAATAAAAATCAAGAATAATCCAACTGTATTATGTTGGCTGAATACTCTGAAGAGCACCATAGAGTGGGGAAGGGAGATATACCATGCCAGAAAAAGGAGGAACTAAGACCTGTTTTCTGTAATGCAAAAGGATTTCATGGAATTACACTGTATAGCTGAAGGGAGCTGGTACAACACACCATGCTATTCCACCAACTATGGTTTCCATGGGAGGATGCAAAGTTGCAGGTAGTCTCGACTTGCATGAGCTTGATGCAACTACCATTCTAAAAGTTCACAGAAATGGCTGGCAAAAGGTCTTACCACACACTTCTACAACCTTGAAATGAACTTAAGATGGCAGGTCAGTGACTACAAAGGGCAGGGAGGGGGAAAAGACAGGCAAATAAGGGCTGAGGGACAGACACAAGGTGCAAAGAAAAGTTGAAAAACACCGAATTAAAAAAAAATACAGACCAAACAACACTGGCTATATCCTACATACCTCCAGCAGCAAACACCAATCCTAGTCAAATCCATGAAATGAAGTCAACCAAAACGATACCTCTTTTTCCACAACCTAATGTGTGGGAAATTGCATTCCTCTTCACACCATTATCAACAAATGGAAGGACTTTTTTTTTTTTACTTTTCATCCAGAGAATAGGACACATTTTTGCCATGTTATATCTAACAAGCAGATATTCTTGTACAACAACCAGGGCTTAGAAGGTATTCTGAAAACACAAGCCATTACAGAACTGAGCAGTTGTGTGCAGATTCCTGTTTGTGTTTACACTGTAGCAACACCTCGAGCAGCAAGGAGGGACACATTTGTCCATACAAGTGACAATAATTTGGCTTTTTCTAGAGATGGCTACTGCACTGAAGAAAGTCACTGAGGTATAAGCGTGGATAGAAAATTCTACAGAAGATATACAACTGTCACACTTTCAGGTATCCTAGCGGGCACTACTAATCACTCATGATAAGGCTTTTTAAAGAAGCACAGAAAAAGATGAGGCCAAAGGGGCTAAAAACAGGTCTCCAGTACAGGAAGTTTTGCACTTTGGTGAAAAGATATTGAAATGTCTCATGTTAGAATTGGAAGTCACTGTTAGGATTAATAGCGCTAATCAGGAACTTTATTCTTAAGCAAGTATTCCCAAACTGGAAAACCCCAAGATGTTTTTGGAGGGAAGGAGAGAGAGGGGAAACTGAGCACACATATTAATGCAAAAATAGGTATATTTCTTAACCCACCTGCTATTAGGTCATCAAGAGTGTCGGTAAGCGTCTGTGCTGGAGTGGCAACCATTAATCCGTCTGGTTCTTGAACTAAGAGCCCCTGCCCAGCAATTTGCTGCTGCTGTCCTACATTCTGCTGATTCCCTAATGCTTTCTGAAGTTCAAGAGACTCTGTCCCATTATAACCTAAATTACCAGAAAAATTACATTGCGGTGCTGGCAAAGGCTGGATAGGGACAAACTCTATGTGTTCAGCAGGTGGTGGAGACTGTTGTTGCTCGTCATCTTTAGACAAGATTGTGTCAACCTGAGGTAACCCTGAAAAGTTATCCTCTGGCAGACCCTTATCGACTTCCACTTCTGGGAAGACCCCTGTAAGCGGGCACTGCTGCTGCAGGGGAAGTGGTGTGTCTGTCTGACCTTTGGTCTCCAAATATTCTTTGGTAAACTGCTGTTGGGTTTTCATCTGCAACTGCCTTTCCACCTTCTGTAGCTCCTTCAATATTTTCTTCTTCTTCTGTACTTGTTCTTCTCTGTTCTTTTTAAGTTCTTCAATCTTATCTTTATTTAAAGGTTCACCTTGAATTAATTCCAATGATTTAAGTTGTGCTTTTTCAATAGCACTAATTCTCTGTCCAAGTTCATTCAGCTTGCCTTCAGTCTCTTCTACTATGCATTCCAAAGGCTGGTATGGGTGAAAAGGTGGCAGTAGGTCCTTATCTGCTACCTGCAGGGAACTTGACTTCTGCTTGGATGCACCTAAGCACATGAAAAATGTTTGAAAAAATGCCATGCTGAAGATACCCCAAACCTCCCCTCTCACCCACCCAAAAAAAAAAAAAAAAAATCTTTACAACTAACACTGCACATCTGTCAAACCACAGAAAGGTAAACCCTACACTCCATGTAAAGACAAGAAAGGACAAAGCACATAGCTGGAATTTTCAATATTGATCCTAATATCCCTTTGAACACAGCTATTTTAACCTTAAGGAATAAAGGAACCTTTATGGTTTCTGACATAAATGACAATGCATCATTGTGAAAAGAAGTGAAAACAGCAAGAAGAGCAAGGAAATTTAAATAATTTACTGAGTTCACAAAGTTGTTCTGGTGTGCAGAGCAATTAAACTAAGACTGTTTTCCAGAGGCTAACTTCCAACAGCAAGGTTACAAGCAAAAGTAATCTATATTTGAGAGAAGACTAACTCTACAATAAGATCAGTATTTTGAACTAGTATTTCTCCATAGCATTCCACCTTTACATTACATACAGAATCCTGCCAGTACAGACTTAATGTATACAAATATATTTTGAAGCTTTAGCACCTTTTAAAAAGTTCTGAGACAAAATTAACTGTTTGCTTGCCTCCCTCTCTCCAGTAACAAATTAACAATTCTGCTTGCTATTAAGATTTTAAAAATAATCTTCAACACAAATCTAGCAAGGAACACCAAGCCAGGGCAGCACCTCTCTGAGTGCTTACTGCCTTCAAGCAACTCAAGGGTGCCTTCCCAAAAGGCACGTCTGTGAAACCTCCAGTCAGACCTTGATAAAAGGAATCTATTAAAAGTACTGAAATTTTAATTATGACTTCAGTGTAAGAAACTTTAATTAAAAATCTGGAAGCTTTTAGCCTGATCAAACAATTTTCTGCACTAACACTCATTTGCTATACCCAAATAGTGATATATGTAGTTTAAAACAAACAAAACAAACCAACAAAAAAACAAACAACTTGAATATTCACAAAGCTGCCTCATACAATTAATCATTAAAAGGGGAATTAAAATTACATACAGTTTGAGCCATGACTTAATAAAGTTACCTAAACATCACAGAGTTAAGTGAAAATCTGGATGCAAGAACTAAATCCCAGATCAGTCACCAGGTCTGGAAGAATTAAGTTTCCTAAAACTCCAACTCACAAGTGACTTCATTTTGCATTGCTGTCAAGACAGGAGTCACATATGGCTCACTCTGAAAGGAATCTTTTTTTGAAGAACTAATTGAGAAAGCAAACACTTTTCCCTTAAAAGAGAATTTTCTCTTATAAAGAGAAACAACAAATACTAAAATTGAACCAATCCTGTGCAGAATATCTTCATCAGACTCTCTGGAGTAAAAGCAAACCATAGCTAAATTTAAGGAATACAACAAAAATCTTAATAACCCCGGGAAGTACCCCAGCATCCCACAAACAGTGCAGACAGTCTTCAGTAAGCTCTTTCTCCAGCTCAGTACTCTACACGCCTGCCATGTACAGGTCAGTAGTTCCAGCTGAATACCTATTCCAACCACTACTATTATTTTGTCTCCGAACCGTGAGTACCAAGACAATTTCTCAGAAGACAATAAGGAATTTACTGAAGTTTAGCAATAACTTGCTTTGTGCTGACTGGTGGATATTTAGCTCAAGCCTGCTATAAGCTGCTGGCTATTTGGCTTGTAGTGTAGCTTTCATTTTTAAAAGCATGACTTATAACCTAATGCAAATTTTGCAGACAACTCAGGAAAAATATATTTGCACTCACCAAAAATCTCTGAAATGCTTGTGTATATCTTTGTTAGAAACTAATAAAAGTCAGTTGGTCTCTTTTGAAACTAAGCTGCTCTACTGCTGAAGTAGCAGAAATATTATAGTAAACTAACTGCAAATTAACCTAGCCTTTAAGACCCAACTAAGATGGGAACCCTTTGCACTGCTTTGTTTAATGTCGTTCCTAAGGTTACCGTATCTATCATTTCCACCCTAACAGCAAGCATTTCCATGACCTGGCAGCTCTGGAGAGCTTCCATTGCTCTGTAGGAAAGAAAAGTTGCAGCTGCAACTGCAGTTGCAGTCCAAATAATAAAGTACCAATATTGTCCCTCTCAATTAAGTCCCACCTGGGGACAAAACAAGCCTGTCACAGGAAAACTTCTCTATGAGCACAAGAGAAAGTCAAGAGCAGAAGCACAGGCTCGTATTGAGACCTGGACTGGGTAGAGGAGCCAAGGCTGGTCTCACTGCAGGCAGTGCCCCCCCAGACAGCAGCTCAGATCGGGAATGACCATGAGAAGTTGGGGCAGTTTCTGAAGACAGTCGTTAAGAAACCAGCAAGTGAAGAGCTGGGCTCAAGTTCCAGAAGAGGTGCAGAGATTTACTTCAATCAGCTTCTAATTAGTTAGCAGGGCCACTTTTCAGGTTCCAGATCACCCTTTCCATGCCAGAAAATAGTTGCAACCTGTAACCTCGAGGATACTGGAAGAGGACGAAGGATAGGAAGAAAGATCTGCTAAACCTGACATGCGCACTTGAACAGCCAGTTCAAACCTGAGGTGAAGATGCTGTTGGTAGCTTCAAATATGTAAGCATTGTAATATAATATTATAATATTGGAAGTATTTAAAAGTAGCTATTTTCTGTTTTATCCAAATCTCTTCTATATTACAATACCCTGAAAAATACTGTGCCCATTTTAGTAAACTATAAACAAGACACTACTTTATACTTTCACTAGCAACATTAAGTAGTCCATCTAGCCTCTAAAGAAACTATTTTGGCCACTTTTAAAAAACTTGTTTAGTATGAAATGAAGACTGAGGATCAATGACATCCAGATGTTGCTACACAAACGCCACCTGCATCAGGTAATCATGACTACAGGACAAAGAATTGTTTGGTTGACAGAAAACCCAGAGTGGTTATGGGCACATGAGGAGAACCACAGAGTAAGGAAATGACTGTTTCCCAATTTATTTTTGTGAACAGTAGCACCAATTGCTCTTTTATTTCTATTTCTGTACTCCCACAGACTCCCCCTAACTTGAACAACTCAGCCTTCACCACCATTCCTGCAGAGCACGCACATGCCTTCAGACAGTTTTTTGACCAACACACACAACTCAGGGTAAGACCTACTCCACACAAATGGAGCTTCCCATCCATTTCTCTGACTACTACTTCTCTCTAGTAAGAGGTAAATGTTTCCTATGGAAATCTCCTGTACTTCTCCTGTACATTGTAGATAATCTCCTAAGTATCTGAGTTGCAATAGTCCGTTCACCCAGATGGGCCTCCCCCAAGCACCATTACCAGTCTCTTAAGCAGCCAGTAACACGCAGGGAGGACACCACTACCAGTTTTTAATGCCTTCTGGCTGCAAGTAGCATTACAATGTCCTAGATACTGTGAGCAACAGTTTAGAAAAATAACCTTCATATTTATAGTCCTGAGGTGGCTCTGCTAAGCAATTAAACTCTTCTAATTTAAACTTGCTTAAAACACATTAACTCTTTATAGAGTTGCTGCCTACCAATAAGTCTCATACCATATCTTAAGTGCTTATGATTCTCGAGGAACTTGCTCTTCTAGCCCTGACTTCTAATCCATAGGATGTCTTCTTGTCCCAAGAAAAGTAATTTATGTGCCCTTTCACAAAGAATAGAGCAGCACAGGTGAGATGCTACCAGTCCAAAATAAATCTACCTAAAATTAGCTCGGTGACCCCAATGACATTGTTATTAGATATACCATCTACATTTGCTTGTAGCCTTGTACCTTACAGCAGTAGCACAGGCAGGTACTTGAAGCCTAGTACAGGTCTTACACTAAAAGCACTAACCGACAAATTAGCAAGGACAGACATTTGTTGTATTTTAGAGCAAGCAACAAAAGTTTAAGGAAAATCACTACTTTATTTTTAATGTCTTTTCAGAAAATTAAAAAGATGAAAGGTTTGTTTTTACAATCCATTATACTCTCTAGGAAGTTTCTATCAACACAATTTGCATTTCAGCTTCGTGGTTTTCCTCTTGGCCACCACCTGAAACAGTTATACTTTACTTTTTATTATATTAAATTTTGGGACTTGTGGATAGCTCCTTAATTTCTAGTGTTGTTAATTGGAAAAAAAGAAGGAAAAAAAAAGGAGTGCACCCAAATCCAAACAGCTAAATTCCAAAAGATTTTTCCAGCACAAAAAAAATGACAGCAAGGAAAAAAGTAGTCAACTGTGTGTTACACATTTGTACATTCACATATATCTTCTCTACCTAGTATAGAAATCTGTATGAATCATCACGTCATTCTGATAGGTAATATTACCTAGAACTTTTTAATTACAAAACAGAAAAACCCCAACCAAATAAAAAAAAAAACAACCACAAAACAAACAAGTAAAAAACCAGATGCAGTCTGCTCCTCACACAACAAGAGGCAGATGTCAGGAAATGTAAATCCATACTAAGATCTTTGTGTTTTGTTAACAGAATTGCTTGTCCACTGTTCTTGCATTTTTAAAAATCTGATTTCACTCTGAAGTCACAAGTTAGATTTGCAGCCTGCGATTAAAGTTCACCAGCCTCATCAACAGGAGTAAGATGAACTCAATATTGAATTTTCATGAAAATTCCGTGTTTACCTGTAATTCATGTTTGGCCCCTATATCAATTAAATCACACAATGTATGAGATTTCTGTCAGTATATAACTCAGTATTAGGCATAAAAGTAAAATATTTTTTAGACCAATATCTATTGAATTTGTAGCTATTGAAGCTACATGGAGTTTGTTTTTCTTTCCTTTCTCCAAGCCATTAGACTGTTAGAATTAGCATGAGGATACAGTGGCTACTGTATAGTGAAGGTCTAACTTAAAAATCTTAGAGATTCAAAAAATCCTACTCAGCTTCAAGGAAACCGGTCTCCTTCCTATAGATCAAAGACAGATGTGGGCAGCTTTCATGTGAATAACTTGTCTATTAGGTCTTGTGGAATTCTAAAAAAACATGCACCCCAAATCAGAAATGCTGCAAGTTACTGCCCACTTAAATACAACAGTGTAGAAGTCTAATGACAGCATGTTGATAGGTTTTAAGCATTCACTTAAGGCCAATTAGTTCATTTATAAGCACAATTTCAGAGGAGTTATAAAATAAAACGAATCTGGAGAAAAACTTACACAATAACTGATACCTCAGCTTCCAGAAAGTCTACTTTAAGTTTTGACACATTTAAAAACACCTTACATAGTTCAAATATTTTGACTAAGAAAACAATCCTGCTGCTTTCCACAGACTTCCTGAGCATCCCCTTGTTGCACTAGCGTGTTGTTTTTCAATAATGTTCTAAACACATGCCATGGGTTCAGGCCACTGCGCTCACCAGGCACGTTCTGTGAAAGACTAAGGCAGAATCAGAAACACTGCTGGGAGTTGCAGATCCCACTCTTACTAATTATTAGCTTGCTTTCACAAACTAGGCAAGATTATCAAAGGCAACACTGTTCCACCAGCTGATTTCCTGAAGAAATCTGACAGCATTCCTTTTGACAATTTCACATGCTGGGCAGCAAGAGCCCCTTGCCCCAGGGAACCAGATGTCGGGGCACTTGGAGCTGCATCATAGCCACTGCGCTTTACACCCCTCACAACATAAAGCAGGAGACACTCGCTGGTCCTGCGGAAATAGGACATTTGTTTTCTCTAACCAAAAGAGTCTCTGTGTCGAGCTGCTGCATCAGAATTGCTGCCGGCTGCTGAGCAGCAACCGGTACAAAATGCCAAGGGATGGATCTCCTGCCTCTCCCCACAAAAGCACAGAGTTGAACTTCACTGGGATTTCATTTTTACATGGACACAACAGACACATGCTAAAAGTAGTGGACTAAACCCAATCCTTCCTAAGTATGTAACAGTTGGGGTCTGTTCAGTCCCAAGAACCGAATTCTTTCACCTGGTTTTTCTTCAGCTTTTTAGGAGGTTACCATCTTTGTGTATCCCCTTTACCCGAGTCCCTCTAGATCCATTATCAGCTCTGAAATGTTTGTCTCTTCAGTTGCTAAACATTGATATTAAATCCTTTGCCAAAATAAGTATTCAAATGGCAACTATCCCATACACCTTCTTACTTTACTGAAGAATAATAATAATGTAATTCAAAATTAGACCATAAATTCCTCTTGAAAAACCTCACACCGTATTTGAATCATAACATACAAGGGTATTCTAATTTTACAACTCGACTTGCCAAGAACTCTTCAGGAAACAAGTTGTTAGTATTGCATTTCTTGCAAAACTAACAGAGGTCCTTAAAAACCAGACTGTGCTGAGGTTAAGAAGGCTAGGTGCTCCTCTCCTTCCTCCAAGTAGCTGAGTTTTTGTATAAACTCAGGGGGCTACTTCTAACTGCGAAGGCAGGGAATTTGTCTTCCCCAGGATAAACAGTGTTGTTACATAAGAACTTAAGACCTCCTCCCCAATGGAAATAATGACCACTCCGTTACTCACACCCTCTGTTGTCCCTCCTCTCCTGAGGAGTTTAACAACGAAAGCCTGCTATATTAAAACCACGTGTGTATAGCAAGTTAAGAATGGAAGTTCAAAGAACACTAACTCTGTTGCAGTTAAAGTAGCAGAGTGATATCACTACAATGATCACACAGTGTTTATCACAAAAATACCCTTTCCCCCCCTAAAGATCTGAGATACACAAGAGCTTTGCACACAATGTTTTCATCTCTTGCAACGCATCACAGATTAGTTTCACTGACATGCATGAAGCATGTCCTGAAACACTGACAACAATTAGATCTCTCTGTCCAAGTTCCAACAACACGGTCCTGTTAAAAACTTGACTAAAGTATGTGCTGACACTTGCAATAAGGTGTTGTTTTTTAATGAGAGCTACTTCGTAAACTACAATCAATGATTTGCTTTTTGTAATTTGATTAAGCTTCTAATTTTAGTCTTCTGACTCTGATTCAACTAATCTCTCATCAATTCCCATGCATCACAAAATGTACTTCCAGAACACTAACCCACTTTATAATAGTAATAGTTATTTAATTTTAAGGGCACACATGCTAGTATATAGCTTTTTGCTGTTTTATTTGAACCAGAAGTTGCATATTCTTTTCATTTGTTTGGTACTCATTTTTATGAAATCCAAAATATCGTGTTGCACATCCTAGGAAAATGATATAATAGTTGTATTTGAGAAGTCACACATATGGCATATATGCATGAAGAGAGTCACAGCTGCACACTTAAACACCTTTAGGTACACTTTTTTTTTTCCTTCTCTTCATTTGTGCCACTGGGGGGTTTTTTTGTTTTAGGAAGTACTGACCACATCTAGAATAAAGAAATAAAGCTAGCTAATAGAGCTTTGGATAATATACTATTTAATATCCCCATCCAAAAACTGTAAATCATTAGGAGCTGCAACTTGTAACTTTCTATTTGAGAATCTGCTTCTCTTTCTGAGCTGACTTAGCAGACATGAAGAATTGGTTACAGAATCCATAGCTGGAAATGAACTGCTAAATTTGCTATTTAATGACTGCAAATAGTTTTAACCAGTGAGCAAACCATGTTCAAAGCAAAAACACTGATGTTATGATTACTTACAAGAGTACTATTACTAATAAAAGAAAAATTCTCCTGTAAGTAGATCTGCACTGGCATTTAGCAGTGCCAAGACGTTTGCACTGCTACTGCAGGAACAGCAAAAAAACTGATATATCAAGTTCACGTACAGTAGTTGCAACTATTCTAGATGACCAATGTACCATATCCAAAAGTTAACACCACACCTAGAGTTTATTGTTTTTTAATCAGTCTGCACTATGGCAGTTACCACACTCATATTCTTCAAAAAAAAATTAGAATAAGCATAATAAAGCCAGAAAAAACAGTGTTACTATACTATAGAATACAAGAAAATATCAAAAACTATGCACTACTTAAAATACTTTAAAGTTATACTTCATTAGAGGTGGTCAAGAATTGATGGAGTGGACTATACTATGCGTATAGCTCTAAGAAAATTGTCCCCAGCCCACCAGTTTCCAAACTGCATATAGTCACGGAGCGGCTACATACTAACCTTTCACCACTCCCAAGAGAGGTGGCGAGTTCTCTTGAGGGGTTCTGTCAGGTTCCTGGGGAGGTACAACCATGGCAAGTGTATGCACTGGTACACGTGGAACCTTAAAACAAAGCCACAGACACACACTCAGATAAAAAAAACCTCTTTTGAATGGACTAGGATCTTGAAGTGTTAATACAAAGACACATTTCTACAGCAGACCTCTGTTCCACTCTTCCTAAACTGCATAAACTTCCTATGCTACCTCTTGACATGACCTCTCCTATGCTATTTTATTGTGGATAATATGTCAAAGTTAACTATGTTAACTTTACAAAAATCTGGGCTGTGTAGGCTGGAAAACTGTTAACATCATTAGGGCTTTTACATCAACTAACTTCACTGGAAAGCTACATCTCCAGCCTGCAGAACTCTAAATTTACACAATATATTTTCTTTCATATAACAACGAAAATTAGCAACAATGTTTGAGGGGTGCTGTCACAAGGGTTTAGAACTTTGAAACGAAATGCTGAGCAAATACAACCAAGAAAATAATATTTTTTTGAGATACTAGGTTTGGGACTATCCTGTCTAAGGACTAGAAAAGGGAACAAAGTTCAGGCGTTCTTCAGGACACTGCAGACAATACCAATCAACTTTCTCACTCCTATTTTCAAATGCGTAGACTTTTTTTTAATTCTTTCCACTGTATACGTTCACATCTAAATTAACTTCAGAAGTTAAGTATGAAGGAAGTGCTTCTTTGCAACATTCATGGTGATATTTAAAAAAATTCCTTATGCCTTACCTGAGACTGATCCTGAGATGGAGGTGTGAGCTGAGACAAGTCTGCTGCAGGAACTGACAAAACATTGTTTGGGTAATCCAGCAAGTAAGAAACAACATTTGTATGTCCTCCTTTGGCAGCTTCAATGAGCATTGTTGAGCCATCCTAAATTGAGATTTTTGGAAACAAAAAGCCGGAAGATGAATTTTGCTACCTGGTGTAGCACATAAGATATGAATTAGACCATTTAAGATTACACATTAAATCAGCTACGTGGTTCTGTCAGTACCTACGATAAATGCATAGGTTTAAGCGACTTACCTTGAGCCGATGTGTAGGATCCGCACCGTGAGCCAGAAGGAGCTCGACAACTGCCAGGTGGCCTCCTGCACATGCCAGTGACACCACCGTGTGGTCATTATTAGCTGTAGCCCTGTTAACATTGGCACCTATAAAGAGAAGATCTCAGAATTAAACACAAGGAAATTCTTTTTAAAAGAAAATATCAACAAGTACAGTATTTTCTGGAATAGAGATAAACTTTTCTCTTTTAATCTTAATTCGTACACACTTCTAGGTTAAAAGCAAGGGATTTTGAATAACAGATGGCTTCTACGTATCATCCTCCTCATCTTGCAAAGACAAGGCAATAATGACAGTAACAATGGGCCTCCTAAGTGGTAAGAGAAAGGGAACACTTACAGTGTACAAAGCACAACTTTTAAATTTTTGTTCTAAGCACTTATCAGTATCACTACATGGTGCCATTTTTGCTGTTTCAGACAGTACTTGAGGATGTGTTTTTCTGAAGGAGGGAGTGTTTTTTTAAGAAACTGAAAATATCTGCTGTACTTGAAATCTACTCATTAATCTATACAACAGAGTAGGAAAAGTAACTAGCGATTCGTTGTATTGTGATCTAAATGAAATTCAAAAACCCCTTAACAATTTGACAAATGCTCATATACACATAACCAGATTATTTTTGAAGAAGCCTCATAAACACGCAGAATTGTAAAGTAGCATCTTACATTTTTAAATTAGTTATTTAAACTAGTATTTTACCTTTGCTAATAAGGAATTGCACAGTGCATAAGTGACCAGCTCGCGCAGCCTTCATTAGTGGGGTTCTCCCACCTTCAGATTCATGCTCCTATTGTAAAGGAGAAATAACAAACGTATAAATGGGCAAAAATTATACCATTGTGTCAGCTCTTGATTCATCTTTTGATGGGACCAGAATTACCTGTCTCAGTAGAAGACCTATCTTATAAGCTGACTACCATCAATATAAACTGACTGGAATCAATTTTGATGTTACCTTAAATACTGAATCACGCTGTCAAAAAGCATTCAGACCACATCCATACTGTTATCACACAAGGAAGTTTCCCTGTACTTACATAGTCTCTTTTTATTTTAGTGTTCAAACGCATAACAAACTCAAGAACAGTAACATCTTGTTTCCTCCTCTGAAAGGGAAGACTATTTAACACAAGTATCATCCAGCATTAGTAAGTAAACAAATAACTATGAACTGATGTGCAACTGTTCTGAGAACTGTCACATGCTGCATGCCAGACCTTTAAAATTGCAATAATGTCTGAAGAGCAGATAACTTTTTTTTAAAAATTACACTGAACAGGATCAACAATAAAAATGAGACAAATCACTGCAGGTCACAAAAAGCATCTGAAAAAGAGGACTGGAAAATAAAGCAGAAAGACGACAAAAGGATGATACAAACCCACAAAAAAAAGGAATGAGCGACAAGAACAATTTTTGAATTTAAAAAGTTTCTGAACACTGGAAAGATGTGGTTGAATACAACTGTATTAGAGAAGTTACAGAACTAAAAAAATTGCCTGTTATGTAGATGTGATCAATACCACAAAGAATACTGACTAATACGTATCAACCCTCCTGCAGCAACAAGGGGAGAGAACATCATCTTCCTGGGAGTGTTTGTATTTGTGCTCTGAATATTCAGTCTGATCAATAATATACTAGGACTGGGGTGGTGGTGGTGTAATTAAATATCTGGGAACCCAAGCTCTAAATTCACTATTTACTTCTGGAATTGCATGTATATCTGATAGTGAAAGTTAACATTTAGTACTGACAGTGGATGATACTGCTATTTAGAAATATAAAAGGACAAAAATAGATTTGACAGAACAAATCAACTCAATAGTTTCAGTATTCCTGAAAGCTCTGCATATGTCCTTTGACATATGGCTTGCTTTGGTTGCAAGCTGCACCTTAAGTTAGATTTCTGTTCGTACACTTGAGGAAGAAATCTCAACTGGATCTTCTACTGGAGAGCGACCCGGTGCAGAAAATGCAAACCAATCCTTTGCTGTAATGGGGGTTACGCTACCCCTCTCAATGAGCTTTGGAAAGTGCAGAAAAACTCTGCTCCTGCACCTCCATAAGAACTCTGTATTATTGTACACCACTTCAACACATATTTAAACTTCGTATTAGTGCTCTGATTTCTTTGCTTGCTTGGCAGTACAATGCATAAGTGCACGCAGGCAGATAGGATGCCTTACAGACTTACTACTTAAGTCACTTTTTTTTTTTAAATAAGTAGATTCCATTCCCAGGGCAAGTGACTGCTTAGCTGTTGATAAATATATGTGTGCTTTTGGATTGCCTGCATGTAAGAAATATTTACAGGACATGTAAAGCTAATTATGTTAGTATATGGCCCTATGATGTGCAAGAATTAGTAGCATGCCCTTGAGCTCTGATGCACACTCTGGTATTGGGCATCATTTTTCCCTCCTCAGCCACTGGAGGAAGGAAATAAAAAGCCAGATGCTGCTGTTTGCCTTGTGCACAGTAAACCCCTGGTACTGCTGGCAAGTCACTCACAAAGCAGCTAGGGATCCAAAGAAATATTGACCACCACATCACTTGCTGAGCAGGACCAGAACACTACTGCCCAAACACACATTTCTAAATCCCCATTGATACAACAACAAAGATGGCAAGAAGCAAAATTTATTCTACATCATCTTAGCTATATTCAAGATAATGAAAAGCCATTCTATATTGCATTGAAATGTAGTATTTCAGACAACTAACAGTGAGATATCATTACTTGCAACATTCTCTATTCCTAAGACACTTAACTGTTGAAGTCTTAAACATGTATGTCAGGAGGCTTCCTCATTTAAATGCAATGCAGTTATTCTGCCCAGTTTAACCAACTGTCACTTCATGAAGCAGGCAGAACTTGATCCTCAACTATAACACACTTCAAATACGTGCAGCACCATACACATCATCAGTCCAGCCAAACTAAACCATTTGTGTGCCATCCTGCTCTAAATCTGCAAAAGTTACTGCATTTTGACAGTATTTTTCACATCAGAAAATAGAAATACATATTTTATTTTAAAATGAAATTAATTCTATGACTTCAGCACTCCATTTAGCCCTAACAAGGGCCAGCAGATAGCATCAACTCAGGCTTTAAGGGAAAATTTCTAGAACAAGCCAAAATAAGAAGCTGAGCCAGTACAGTGCCTTTTGTAAACTCGCATCCTTTATCTTTTAACTGGAATGCCCATAATTTTTTATTTTTTAAGCTGCAGTAGATAATCAAAATCAGGACAGAGAACTTGAAAGCTGTCCAAAAGCATCCTCCATCAGCTTTCCAATGTGCTTCTTCCTCATATTAATATGAAGTACATGCAAATGCTTATTTTGTAAGAAAAACTAGCGAGTAGTACTCATCTCTAAGGACAATTTCCCCGGCTATCTGCACTGTAGGACTCACCACAGTATTCTGTCTCTCTCCACTACTGAGAAATATTGCAGTTAGTACGATCAGAAAGAGGTATAAAGGAGAACACCTATGCCAGCTTTGACTAGAAAAGCCATTCTCTAGACACTCGAGTGATGTGCTCTCCTGCTAATTCTGCTTGAATAAAATAAGCTCCCGAAAAGAATTTTCTGTAGGTTTGGGTACCAGATAGGAAGGAAGGGGAAATCGAGAGTATCACCCAAATCAGGTAAGAGCTTACACTATCTGCACCTTTTACATTGAGACTCAAAAAGGAGACGAGAATCCAGTCAGTAATAATTATTTTCTTTCTAGACAAATCAGTACTTCAGAGAGCAGAGCAAAAGCAGTGTTATTATAAGCATCTTACAACAATCATTGGTATTTTTTATTCTTGATTTCAAGTTCTCTGTTTTAGCCAATTCCAAGATCAGCTACATAAGGGCTCTCCCGCCCGCCCTTTGGTTCACAAGTATTCATGGTTGGCAAGTATTATTCACTAGGATATTTTTTTCGAGTTTGTTTCCAGTGTCATATGTTATTTAAAAATTCTAGAACAAAACCTGCATTTCCAAAGCAAAAGTCCAACTGCTCTCTTCAATTCTTTAACAAGCCTCTCTCTGCTAAATATTCACTGTTGTCATAGATGAATGTTAAATGTTATTTTAAGCAAAATGATTTAGACAAAGTTTTTGATGCAACAGCCAAACAATACAGTTCTTAACACTATGCCACTTTGCTAATTTTCAATATTGAACTCCTATCAAGAGATACGGTATTCTAGCAGTCACCAACCTAACTGTCCCAGATAACCTTCCTGAGATATATAGCAAACCAGTATTTCAGAGGCACCTAAAAACTCAGCTAGGCCTCTAGTTTGAAGTAAATATCTGAAAAGGGAAGACCTTACAGGAAGCTAGATATGTACTAACAGGTTTAACGTATCTGCTTGTGCTAATAGACTCAATGAGATAACATGCTGCATTTGTGAAGGTTGAGATACTGTTTTTTAAAAATAGGGTTTTAGAAAACCCAACAGAAGAGAAAATGCAGGACAAAGATGACATGCCTAGTCTACACAGTGCGTCTTTGTATTTTTGAAGAAATTTAGATGCCTTAAAGCCATGCTTATCATTAGCATGTATCCTGAGGCTGCAGCTTACAAGCATCAAAGGCCAACCTCACCTGATGCTTGCTCGGCTCTATGCCCTCCAAAATAGTCTTCTTTAAGTCCTCCTGCTTGTCCTGCGGAAGGAAAAAGAAGAACTCACGGCTCTTGTTCTACAAATAAATGTTGTTCTTGGTCATGAAGACCTGGAATGCAAACTTAAGTGGATCAGATCCACCAGCTGAAAACTCCATTTTGCTGGAATCAGGCAAGCAAGCACAAAGGTAAGACCAAGCAGTGCAGCTCTCACCAGTTAAGACTCCTACCACAAGCCATTCAAATTCATGAAGAGAGCACAAAGGTCGTACACAGCATCTTGTTAAATACGAGATGACTTTTTGTTCACTACTGGCAAAAGAGAGGATTTCATTATACTTTGCACCATCCAGAGACTGCAACACAACATCCAAAAGGTGTTAACTACAAAAATTAGCTTCACATGTCCTACAACCTCTTGCCGTATCTGTAAAAGACTGAGGGCCAAGTCTAAAAAGACCTGAAATCCCTGACCTTTCCCCGACAGTTCAAGAAACAATATAGAAAAACATGACATTCTCAAATCCCTCACTGTAACGACAACATAGCTATCTCCAGCATGGTTTCATTCAAATCCATAAAGTCTTGGATATTTTTGTATATGTTTAAATGCTGCCTTATGCACACAGCATCAAATGTGCAGTGTCCTACACATAAAGGAAAGTGAGTTTCTAATTAAGGAGCCACGTTTGTGTGAGGAATGTTATCAGCTGAAGGCAAATCAATGATCCTTGCAATGACAAAAAGATCTGTCTGTAAAAAATATGTTGTCATAGGGAAAGAATCAAGAGGTAGTTTGGCATGCCTGGGTTTGGTTGGTTGGTTTTTGTTTTGTTGGGTTTTTTGGGTTGGTGGGGTTTGGGGTTTTTTTTTTGTGGGGTTTTTGTTTTGTTTTTGCAACTGGAGTTATGTGGATGCCAGGTAGCCGGTTTTAGTCTTTTAAGGAAAGCCACATGTGGAATTTTAACAAGCATAAAGAGCTCGGGGAAGAGCTTGACAGTGTAAAATGAGAAGACTACAAGGATGCAGCTGCCCTCAGGGGTTCTCTTCCATCTCTCAATTTCAGCATAAAATTTCAGCATGTAGTAGAAAGGTAAACTCCATCAGTAGATCAACGCTCCTGTGCAGCAGAGCCTCACATACAGCTGCAAGACAGCCCAGATTAGAAAATACCAATTTAAAACTCTTTACTTCCCAGCTGAGAAAAGCTGGGTCTTCTCACTGTCCAAACAACAACAATCTCTTTTGTTTTCAGCTACACTAAAACAGGCAAAGATGCAAACCTTGTCAAGAGCAGTCTCACTTTCAAAAAGGAGACTGACATCTCCGGTGTGCAGCATTTCATCCAGGTCTGATTCTACACTAAAAGGGAACAGGCATCCCAAGAGGCACATTTATAGAAAGATATACAGCTTAAAAGTAGGGTATTACCTCTCATTAAACATCACCAATACTCTTTGTGAGCTTCACAGTCCTTAATCTAGTTCCTGTGGGAACATACAGGCACCAGCATGTCTTACCTTATACAAGTTTTGAGATGAAGGTAACTGCTAGTAAAGACACAAGAAGAAGAAAAAGAAAGAAGAGAACTCTTACAGTAAAAACAAGTCTCCTCTCACACCTTTGAGATTAGACAAATCCTTGCTACAGAGGTCAATAACTGTATTACTGAAGTGCTGGTTATTTCTCCCTGAAGCTATTAAACCATACCACCACTTAAAAAAAATAAATGCTTTAATCAAATCCTATCTAATTCTAATCTCCAAAATTTTACTGCTATTAACAACAAAATCTAAAGTAGCTATTTTGTCCCCAAAAACAAATTTGGAAATTTGGTCCAATGGCAGAAGCTCACACTAAGACCCTGAAAGTCTTTATTCTTGCAGGCAATAAAGGAACTAGAATGCAACTAAGGCACAGATGGGATCACAGGCTGAAGTCTTCAGATGTGCCTCATTAAGTGATATACTTGGCAAAAGCAAGCCGATTTCAAAATGCATACATTAAAAAGGAAAGGCCTGCCAAGCTAGTTTTGCTACAGATTTTGACAGGCCAACTTTGTCCCTGTAAGGACATGGAAAAGACAGATCCCTTAAAGAAAGGCATCAGAAAAGCATCAGAAGAATTGGTAATAAGCCAGACTTCATAAACAATTAGTCACAAGGAGACACAAATTCATCAATACCATACAAAATTGAGCAGCTCTCCAGCAGACAAACAGATGAGTGTGTACTCTGACACTGTTCATTTCTAGTATAACTTGCCACTGCAGAGTTTTAATGAAAAATTAACCACAAACTAAAGAAAGTTCATCTTAGCCATTGTTTTCTTTTAGTTCTCCCTGTTCTTATAAAGCCACATTCTTTAATGAATCTAACAGAGCTCTCCAGATCTTCACTGATTCTTGAACTGAATTATGTATTTGATATCTAGGCCAGAGGACCAGTCCCTGAAAAGCGAGAGTTCCCATTTTCTACTTGCAAAAGCAACAGCCTTTTTGTGCTGAGACAGGGTGGTAATAATCACTCCCAGTTCAGACAAAACTCTACCAGGGACTAGAAACACTTACATAATGATCATAACACAGTTTGGGTTAGACAGGATCTTCAAAGACCCATCTAGTCCACCCCCCTGCCATGGGCAAGGACACCCTCCACCAGACCAGGTTGCTCAAAGCCCCATCCAACCTGGCCTTGAACTCTTCCAAGGATGGGGCATCCACAGCTTTTCTTAGCAACCTGTTGCAGTCTCTCACCACCCTCATCACAAAACATGCTCAAACTTTAGCTCAAGGTTCTATTCTGAGATTGAGAAAACTTCAACTGGACATGAGCAACACATAGGAATCAGTTCAGTAGAGTGAACTGGGTAACTTTGACAAAGTTGGAAGACTTTGGTTTTCAATGAGCACAATACAGGAAACCTCCTGAAAATGTCTCCTGCCCTCCGCTGATTTGGCTAACCCAGCATGAAAGAGGCTCCTCTTCACAGATGCAGTCTCAATATCTTCACCTCAAATCCCACTCAGTCCTAACCTCCTGGCAAGTGAAGAGAGATCTGAGAAGCCAAGAACAATTGGAGGTCTTAAAGTAGATTATATGCTTTCCATATCATGGAATAAAGGCTCTGAACTGGAAAGAAATGGGAGAACTGATCACAACAAATCTTGACAGCCAGTGTTTATTGTTCCTTTAACTCAAGGGCATTTGGGGAAGAAAGAGTAACTTTCTTTCCACAATCTAGAATCAGGGAGAAGAAAAAAATCCTCAAAAACTATGCTCCTTGCTTTCTTCGTCTAGAAGAAAATAGATTATGCAGGTGGCTCAGAAAACAGCAGCAAAATCCTGCAGCAGCTACATCTCTACAGATAAATAAAACAGGGCCAGAGGACAAGCTTAGGCACGGGATGACTGGTCATTCACACTACTTATTTCTTTGCAGCCTCCCTAGCACAGCCCTGCAACCTCAAGAACCCTTTCAAGACCTCATCCTGTGGGATCCAGGCATGTCCAATGTATGCTCCCACTATTGTGTTATGAAAACACCACTCTGGCAGGCTGCAACATAGCCACTGACATTCTCACAGATGCGGGGGCACAGCCCCAAGATCAATGACCTGCCAGGCTCTGTGCTGCATCAGTGGTTGTCATTTGTCCATGCAATCAGGTAACGGCCCTCAGCCCTGTTTTATTTTCCTCAAAAAGGACTGCTCCACAACAGGGTAAGATGCTATACGTCCAGCTCCTCAGCGACTGTGATATAAACCTCAGATATAAAGAAGGTTTCTGGAAAACAACGAAACATCAGTGAAATCAATCCCAGGAAAGTTTGAAGAAGCAATTGGAGATATACTTTCATTTGCTGTGTCTGAACACCAGAAGGAGAACAAAATTAACTAGACAAATGAAGACAAACCGACCAGAGGTCTAAGTCCATATCTGCATTCAATTCCCGACTCCACCACAGACTTCCTGGGACAACTTGGTGACATCATCTAACCTCATTTAAATTACTAATGAAAACTGAAAACTAGAATAATCTCCAACGGTACTACCAAAGAAGCTTTTTCATACTCCAGCAGTAAGGCAACACACTTCAGAAACGTTCCTCAGAACAATTACAAAGATAAATTTATTCAGAACAGTTTACAACTTCTAATAAAGCAAAGCAACGCAACACAGAGGTTTGAAAGGAAACTGCTCCAAACCCAAGGCATCTGCCATAAGCAGCGCTGCAGTTTTGCAGGCATTTCCCCGCTTACAATCAGAATTTTAAACTGGTAGACTTATATGGCAGGTCTCTCTCTCACATGCAATTTTCCTTTCCTTCCTTACCATATTTTTTTCTTGACAGCTCCCCATTTTGATTGGCAGTACAAGAAAATGCAGTAAAATAAAACTCAAGTTTAGAAAGGCACGAGGTTTCTCTCAGCAATACTGATCAGAACTAGATGCTAAAGGCCACAAGCACTGCTCACCTTAGTAATGAGAGGAAAAAAATTAAAATGACACAACTCTAATTTGAAGCAACATTTAAGCAGCAACCTTTGCATGATTTTAAAAGTTTACACATAGCAATTTATAATTTTTTGTTTCAGGCTTTGCTCCTCACTATGAGATACTTCATGGATTATACTTTTTTATAACCAAGTTCTTAAATATTCTTTTTAAAATACCCGATAAACCCAAAAAACCCTATCCTGACTCTACTAAAGTGGCTGATGCTCAGTACCCAACACTAAATTGAGCAAAGTGCAGCAAGTGTGCCAAAAACCCCACAAACACACACACACACACCCCCTCCCCCATTAACATGACCTTCCTCCCTGGTAGGAGGGAGCAGAACTTTACTGCAGAAGAATTCATAAGGCCTGAAAAAAGTGTATTCACAAAGAAGAGTGGGAGTATTATTAATTCAGAATGATAACATTAATTTATATTTGTAAAAATAGACTTAATATAGTACTTCATTAAGTTGTTGATATATCAGGTTCAATGATAAACTTTTCTATCATTCTTACAATTTAAAAGGAACAAAACCCCCTAAAATATCCAACACCCTCCCCAAATCGAAAAGAAAAAAAAAAACCACACCAAAACCCCCCCACACACAAGTAGAGAGTGCGGGGGAAAAAAAGGAGAATAGTGGAAGAAAAATCAAAAAGGCAACCAAAAGAACCATCTTCCCTGCTTATGCCTTAGTAGACACAAGGCTTCCAAACACCTTTAAAAGACTAACGTATCAATTGCTTTTTACTGCTTCAAAGCCAAACAAACATTACATCCCTGTAGCTGATGAAGAGGCAATTTTAGGTCTCCCACTATGTAATATGAAAAAAGTCAAGGCAATTAAACAACTTAGTTATGATTAAATGCATTATAGAAAATAAACACTGTGAAAGCAATATGCTAAAACCAAGAGTTACAAGAAAGAGAAGAGTTCTGGAGAAAAGAAAAAAAAAGAGATCATATGCTGGCTATTTAAAAGGCATTGCTTAGTTTGGGGTTTTTTTGTTGTAGTTTTTAAAAGTTGAGACACACACAGTATTCAGAAACTAACACTAAAATAGAGAAGTAGTAGCTCCTAATACTAAAACATTTTAAATTCAGGGCAGTGGAGCAGGTAAACTAATCCACAAGCGTTTGGGAATAATAAAGCAGCATAATGAATAAAGGCGACACTGAAATATATCCCGCTAAACAATTAAACCACAAATCACACCAATATATGAATCTCAACTACTGAAATCATCTTCCTGCTCTATAAGCATAGAAGCTTTGGCATACAGTTTGAAACCAAAGTACTTTCCCCACAAGATGCTGCAGAAGTCTTACCAAATCAGCACCAGCTTGAAGCAACACATCTGCAACATCAGTATGTCCATTTTCACAGGCATAGGTTAAAGCTGTATCTCCTGTCGCTGTGGTGGCATGAACATTAGCTCCTAGAAACACAACATTATTTTTTCTTACTGAACATCTCATCAAGTATTTCATATCAGATAAACACAAAAACCAAGGCACTTCTGTGACAACAGCTATATCCTACTGACCAACAGCTTCCACAGCCCAAAGGCATTCCTCTCATGGTAAAAATTGTTTTCATAAAAATACTCTGAGGAGAGGGGATAAGCCAAGGCTTAGAAAAAGCATGACCAGCAATCTAAGCACTTAAACATATATGCTCACTTATTCCTACGTTCCCTCTACAGCAGTGAAGATTTCAGTTGTTACAACAAATAAAAGTGAATCCAGACAGTTGTCTAGACCATCCATTTGACAGGGAGCTGCACGCCAAGGAAAATCAGACAAAATGCTTGTTATTGAATTTATATTAATACTACGAGACCACACACTTCTACAAGTTCCTTTTCTTTCCTGGTCTTTAAAAATAATTTGCTTTAAAACCATTTTGTTGAAATAATTTGACTAGTTTCATATAAGCCAGCTACATGAAAATATACACAATTCTTGCTATGTAATGCATTATTCTTCAAAAAAAGAGGCCAATGTGATTAGCCACTTTCTTATTTTCAAGGTGTGAGATAAATTTAGAGACTCCCTGATGCCAAAGCAAGGCTCCTCAATTAACTCTCTACATTATCAGAAGTGAAGTGCAAGCAGCATTCCAAGTGAGCTGGTGATAGGTGTCACATGCTGGTATCACTGCACAAAGAGACACAGTTGTTCCTGTCCCTCGATGAGCAGGGAGCATTACTTTCTAGAATTACAAATCCGGACCATTTTATGCTTATTCTTAGAAAAGAGCAAATAAATAAATCATCTCCCATAACAAGGAAGATTTCCAAAATGCAGCTCCTTTTTATTTATTTCTTAATTTAAGCGGTATTACTACACTCTAGTTTCTACCAACCTTAAACTGACAGATGAACGTACAAGTGTCATTTCCCCCCAATTCCAGCAAGATTCAATTTTTATTACTGTGTAAGGTAGTAGTAAAACTCATTCATCACAGAAATTCATCACATTCCAGAATCTGTCCTGCATACTATTTCCCAGGGCAAAATTCCCAAAGTACTTGTTATTCAGGGAGACTGACTGTAGATAATCAGGCTCAGTCAAAGCAGGAGTAGCACATAAACCCAAGCATTATCTGTATTAACATTTTTGTCCTAAATGCAGTTAGCTGGGAACAACATTCCTCATGCACATTGATGTTTTTTAGATACGCCACAGAATCCAGTGCTCCATGAGGCACTTCCCTCTGTTAACAGTATCAACAACATTAAGGTGTAACACATGCTTTTTTCTTCTTATTAAAGTATCTGAGAATACAGTTTCTTGTTACAACACTGCCACTGTCAAGCCCGGGTATGTTCTAAACTATGAAGAACAGAGAGTTCATATCACCTGTGGGCTAGATCATTTTCACTGTACACATACCTGCTGCCAGCAAGTATTTCACCAATTCAAGATGACCCTCTTGAGCAGCTTCCATCAAAGGTGTTGAGCAACCAAGCTCTATATCAGCTCCTGCCTTAATAAGGAAGTCAGCTACCTCAGAAAACCCTCCACAACATGCCAGAGTAAGAGCTGTTTCCTGTGTTTCTTCTGTCTGTGCATTTATATTCGCCCCTAGGAAACAAAATAGCAGTTATCGTAACTGATCAGACACAGGGTAGAAAGGTGAATACTCATCGCCTCCACAGTCTGGGTGTTTTAGCTTTGCTCTCTAGTTACAGCAATGAGCGGTGACAGCCACACTCTACATCAGAGGAATTTGCACAGAATACCTAATGGCAAATGTTCACTGTATTCTTCATAATGCTCAAGAAATGACAGTGATCTCACCTTGTGCCAGTAGCAAGGCTACCATCTCTTCATGGCCTTCCCGGGCAGCTTCCATGAGAGGAGTATAACCTTCATCATTAACTTCCTCCAGGTTAGCTCCCCTTTCAATCAGAAGAGCTGCTAACTCCACGTGTCCACCACAAGCAGCCAGAGTGAGCGGAGATTCAAATGAATCTGCAGGCATATTCACTTGAGCACCACTGTCTAAAAGCAAGCGTGCCACTTCCACATGTCCATCCTACAAAACAAAGGTGAACACAAAATCAGAAACAGCTCAAGTCACCCGATGCTGTACTCACAACCGCTATTATACTAGGTCTGAAAATGATCCTAAAAAGACAGGCTCAATTTACGATATAGTTACTGTAATACTTGAATTCAACTGACACTTAGGTTTCTACTTACATCTAAATTAGGTTTAAATGCACGAGGAAAAAAGAGCTACATATGTCGTGTTTGTTTGCGGTTGGTTTTTTTCTTTCTTTCTTGCAGGAGGGAGTAGGGAAAGAGTTATGGGATAAGACTTTCTTAAATATCCAGCAAAATACCTGGCACACAAAAGTAGTAGAGATAGCAAACAAGTACTGTAAGTAATAAACCCACTCCATGACTAAACCCCAAAACAAGCATTGGAAAAAACGTTTTCTTTTTCTTTGTAGTGGATTTATGGCTTCTACAGAAAAAAAAAGCTCCAACTGGCAGTTTCTAGATCCTTGGAAATATAACTGCAGAGAAACTGAAGCGGGTTACAATGAGGTAGGTAACAGGAAGAGGGAATACTCCAATCTTAAAAGGAGACTGAAAAGTGCCTTGGGGTGAAGCAGTCTTTGCCATAGAGGGAAGAGAATTAGGATTGCCAGAACAGTCTGTCTGAGCCCTTACCAATCAAAGCATATAAATGCAGCTGTCAGCTGCAGAAACTATTACTAAACTCCTCAAAGTTACTTGAAATAGACTAAGTCCCAAAAATCCATGTTTCATCTAATGTGTAGTTTGTAGTGAGCCACAATACCTCTGAAAAGGGGAAAACTTAAAGAAGTTTTGGCATTAGGAAAGAAGAAACACTCCCTCCCACGTAAGTTAAGAAACTGGGGCATAAACATGTGGAACAATTTTGAGAAGAATCTTGGAAAACTGAAACAAACTACACCTAATGAAGGGGGAAGGTTCAAGTCAGGCAAAGAGTGCTTAGTGAGATACAGACAGTCTGAAGATCTAATCAGAGGACATTTCATACCAGACCTTTCTTGAGCATACACAATTAATAGGATAACTTAAGGATGGAAAGGGAGCTCCAAGTAAAAGACTTGAATCAAAGCATGCTCATTGTGTCTCAGCAGAGAGAAAACCACTTGCTACCTTGCATACTGTGGTTGCATATGTATTACGTGCATCACCTCAGTCACTCCTTTTGCCATCCAAAGAAATACAGGGTTCTTCTAGGAGTAAATTATCAGCCAGTTTTGATGATTTAGAGCCCTGTATCCTGACACAGTGGTTCTCCTGGGATTTGACAGTTCAGTTCAACTAATTCTTTAAACTAGCCCCAATGCATGCTGAAAGATTTTGCTAGAGAACTAAATAATACTTCTTCCTGAGGACATAAAAAGCACCAATTTCAGCAGCAAATAGCACATGTTTTTATGTCTTTGGAAGAAAATCTAAATAAATTTGGGAAATACTAAAGAGCAAAAAAAGACGTTAGAAGAACTCTCTGCCCAAGGTTCAAGCCAGAGCTGTCCAGGCTAGGGCACTGACACCTAAGGGTGATTTATAAAGTTATAAAGCTAAGAATTCCACTAATTCCCTAAATTTGATAATTTCATATGTATTAAGAACAGCAACCTCAAGCGAACTACCAGTTCCCCATTCTGATCTCACCTGAAATGTCAGCCAGTAACTCAAAGAGCTAACACAGAGCGATAGAAAAGGGGGCAAGAGGGGTATCCTCTCAACACTTGACTGTGAAGCAGGTAGTAAGTAACCTGGGATTGACAGCAATCAAGTCTGTAAATTAAAGACAGGCTGTTGTTCTCAGAGAATCTGGCTAAAAGCCAACCACCACAACTAAAGGTATTATCCTAGGTATGGCACTTTGTCTTGACCAAAACATACTAAAACTCAGAGACACTTACAATATAATTGGTGATCAGAGACCTGACATCTTAGCTTCCAGTATCTGCAGCATTCATTAGTTGGAAAACAGTGAAGACTGGGAGAATTCAAAATAACTTGGTGGAATGGTTCCCTTCTGCAAGGGTGCAGCCAAAGGATAACAAGGAACAAACTCCATCATTTGACTTGGAGTTGGGACTTCAAAGGATAATTTCCTCTCTATTGCTTTTAAAGGTCAATACATACTCTGTAATGCAAACTAGTCTGAAACATCCAAGAGCTAAAAAACACGCAGGCAACCAACACAACTTTATCTTTCCCAAGCAAGACACTTCAGAGCCTCCAAGTCAACTCAGTGCTCAGAGTGTATCACCACAAAAGAAGAAGGAAAAAAAAGAAAAATACTAAACCTAAACAGAACAGTGGGCTGATGACAACATCCAGTTTACAGTCATGCTGCAATGTCCTTTAGGTGACAGCATGCACCCACTGCAACTGCGTTCTTCTGAATTCCTTTTTGACACTAGGCTTTCATACAAGGAGGACTATTCAAGGATACTATTACCATCTCACTATCTGAATACTTCAACACATCTTGAGACATCATAATCTGACCTTGGTCACTTGCATCATCACCTCACAACTGCACTAAAAGAACACTTGATCCTCCAGCTCTCAGAAGACT
Organism: Balearica regulorum gibbericeps; assembly: GCF_011004875.1. Classification (NCBI taxonomy): domain Eukaryota; kingdom Metazoa; phylum Chordata; class Aves; order Gruiformes; family Gruidae; genus Balearica; species Balearica regulorum. Next base: position 154,862 of record NC_046197.1, read on the forward strand.
GGAGGAACATTGCAGCCTATCTTCTAAGGACTATAGGCTACTGGGAGCAAATTAAGTTTTCCTTTATGCTTCCTATGAAAACAAGGTCCTTGTTCTTTCTTCAAAGAAGTTCCCCAGCTTGAAGAATAGATAAAAGGTCACCTAAGGCCTGGACAAAAATGGTTGCATATATGCTTTGACACAATAACGCACTCTTTAGGAAGATGAAGCTCTGGGAAAAGAAAGTTTTTCCTCAATGGCTGCTTTGAAATTATAGGAGTTGCACAAGAACTAGGAAATAAACTTACTTCTGACCATTTTATTTTCAAAATAAAAACTTCACAGCAGCATTTACAGAAACCTAGAAGAGAGCAAGCCATGTCCACATGCAAAACACTTCCTGTAGTGATGAAAGGACAAGTGTAATGCATTAGTCATCCAGCTCAATGCACTTCTGAAAGACTCATACCATAATGATCTGAGAGACCTTATTTATGAAGACAAACATGGAAAACTAACTCTTAGACTGCAGAAGAAACAGTGACTTGGGCTCAACCTACTACTTTACTGCACTGCAGGCTAGTTACCCCTTCACATAGGGAGTATTTAAAACACATCACCCCCAAAAAATTTAGAATACCTTTTCCCAATTAGACTTGGAAGCTGGCCACCTGTGGTAACTACAGTAAAGGGTTTCTTATAAAAACTAACACACACTCAATTGAAGAGCCAAAAGAGCTTGTTAAGAAAGGTTCACTTTGTTTTATCATCTCTTTTATTCCTCTCTTATTGAAAAGGGAGCAGGGCAAATAAAGGCTATTTACCATGCAGGCCTCCATTAGCGCCGTGTGCATCTCATCTGTTTTGTGTTCTTGATCAGCTCCAGCTTCAAGCAAAAAACGAACCATATCTAAATGGCCTTCAAATGAAACAGATCAAAATAAATAAGCATTTAATATTGTAAACTTCTAGTAGTACAGACAATACACTTAATGAAATAAATTTAGATTTTCATTATTTATTACAATTTTTACAATTTATAATTCACAAACCAGCTCTTTTTAAAGTAATCTAAAAAATATCAATGCAAAATGGACAGCCAGACTTTAGACAGTCTTTCCGAAAGATACTGCCCAACTATGAGATGAAGACACACGTCTCAATTCTAGTTTACACAACAGGAACCTTTCCTTGTGACTTCAGGCTATAAAAGACTGTGCTTATTCCTTATTCAACTGTATAGTGACATACCATTAAAGTGTTCCAAGGCAGTATACAACTGGGGGGATTACCTTTTAGAGATAAGTCCATTTAGATCTGAACCTAACTTTAAGCTATTTAATCATAGCGTTCATAGACATATTTCTGAGAACTAAGATACACACATTATGTCGTATGTTATTTGACACTATTTTTAAAAACTTCTACTGAGCTTTACCAATACTTGTTTTGTCCCTTACATATACATTTTATCCTCCTCCAAGACAAGACTTAGATAAACTGATAGGAAAACAAGGTAGCTCAACCATCTTGCCAAATATAATAAAGGACATCTGTAGTCAATGAAGATCTTGGATTACATCACTAAGTTTTAGGTCACAAGAAACAAGAATGCCCCTCCAACATATCCAGGAGTACTATCACTGAAATTTCTCTGTAAGGAATTACTACACGCTGCAGGAAATCCATGACAAATCCAGATACAAGGTTTCAGATGGGTTATACATAGTATATATCCTCCAATTCTAACCACAGACACAAAACCTGAAGTTACTATGAAAATCTGCATCCTTAAAGCTTCTACTCAGAGAAAAACAATTACTGGACATTTTATGGAGGTTTTTGGAAGGAAAAAAAAAAACCAAACATGGAAGCACATTGGATTACCATTGCACAAAGTTACTTTCTATAGAAACTTTAGACAACAAAAGAAGTTAAGTCAAAAGTCCATAAAAGTTCATAATACATAACAATTCACATCCTCCAAAATTACACTTAAAGAAAAGTATCTAGTAATAATACTAGCATTTTCACCCCATCCTGTATGTCAGAAACATTTGTTCTAACTTCACATTTTCCTAACAACTAATAAGAGATGTTTTCAGAACTTGCAGATAGTTGGTGAAGGGAATCTGAACAAAATAGGGAATGCGGTAGTGGGCGAAGAGGAGAGTGGTGGTGCGTCAAAGCACAAGTTTGGATGCAGCCAGTCACAAGTTTTCACGTGCAGCATGTCAAATACATGTCCACCACATTTGGACACTAGTAGACAAGCTTAATACCTCTACACCATGGATGAGCATTTCCTGACACTGAGTTTAAACCCAAAATCCAGTATTCCAAAACTCTTAAGAAAATATTTAAAGTATGGCTGGAAGCTTTAGTTAGATAAATCCTAGCAAATAAATTTAAACAAAAGTACAAAACAAGGCAAAAGACAATACCTTTATAGCATGCGAGCGTAAGTGCACTTTCTTTGAACTCGTTGGAGTGAGTGTTGATTCCTGCACCGTATTCCAGCAATACTCTTGCAACCTCAACATGACCTGCACTGGCTGCTTCCATTAAAGGGGTATGCCCGTTCTCATTGTGGTCTTCTATATTAGCACCGGCTTTCAATAGCACCTTCACTATGTCAACAAAGCCCCCAGCACAAGCGTAAGTGAGAGCTGTGTTCCCTGCAGAGAAGAAGTAGTTTACATGAAAGCCCCTTCCATCACCCATTCCTAATACAGGAAGGAAATTGGTTCTGTTCAGAGCTGTTAAAACTAAGTATATCACTAGCAGCAGCCTTTTACCTCATAGCATTGTTATTCCAGCAAATAATTTCAGGCTGGATATAAAATCCCGATACAGTGTGAAAGAGTTTTAATGCTAAGCCAATATTACAAATCAGGCTTTTTTTCCCCCCTTTGCTTCTTGTATTTCCTACATCAGCACACAAAGAGGATCAAATACACACACAGAGATCAATGACTAATTTTCATGCTCACTGTAGAGTCTGGGCAGGAAGAGGGTGGGGGGGGGTTGATTTTTTTTTGCCTAAAGACTGTATCCTGTTATCCCTTGAAAAACTTTTACTTGCTGGATGACAAATTTATAATTTAAAACGCTGGTACTGTAAGTGACAGACAATCACGTACGGCTCATGTTTTAAATGCTACAGTCATTTTTAAGGTAAGTTCTGCTTAATATGGTTAAACATCAAGCTAAAAAGAACATTTCATAGGTCAGACACTTGACTAAAATTTGAACAAAATTTAATTCTATCTTAATATTAGGAGAATCCAACTGCAGGTTAATACTCAGCAGGTTAGTTAAGCTGTGGTCAAGCATCAGCAATGTAGACAACATTCAAAGCTTAAAGAATGTACCTCCTCTTTGGTAAAAAGCAACAGACCAAAACAACTGGTCTTGACCAGATATGTTCCATGGTCTTCCTACTGGGCAATTTTGGATTATAGAAATGAGAAAAACTAAACTTCATGTATTTTTCTGGTCATCTAACATCACAGTGGTTTTCACATGAACAGTGCTTTCCACTACAGTTTATACTAAAAACAATCTTTTATAATGGCCAGGTAAGACTAAATGCATCCACTATTTATCTGGCCTATTGTTCATAGTTTCATTCACAAGAAAACATTACAGGAACTATCAGACAAAACCACAGATGTTCAGAACAGCTTATGTGCCGGTCTTATTAATTCTTTGTGTTCCTGCTTCCCAGTTACCTGTTGAAGACTGTGCGTTGACATCTGCACAATGCACAAGGAGAAGTTTAACAATATCTACATAGCCTCCGCTGGCAGCTGCCATTAGGGGAGTTATATCTCCTTTATTCCCTCGATCTTCAACATTTGCATGCATTGCTAGTAGCACCTAGAGAAAAAAGTTCACTTTAATGAATAAATTGCAACACCAACATTTTGCTTTTAGTTCAGTGGGGCCTGTGAGAATGATTCTGCAATCAGCCGTGACATCCCCTCGTAGTAATACCCCAACGGTGAAGCACAATGGCACTTCCCGGGACCATTTATAATTACTACCTGCACTGTACTCTGCTTCAGGAAATGCTGTTTTTCTACATTTGTTCATATCTGCTAAAATCAACATGAAGTTACAGTGCAATATTGACATTTTCAAAAGTCACAGAGGCAATTCACCAGCCAGAACAAGAGCAGAGAAACTAAACTTGCATTAATGACCACAGCACACATCAGGTCAAGCTTACAGGTAAACAGTTTTCTCCTTGTACTCTTGCCTGGCACCAAAACATGAAGCTGGCCACTTTGAGAACTATCATCTATACAACTTCAAAGAAGCATAAATTCTGCCCTTAGATACACAAGTAGAAAAGCCAAAAGTTAACACAAATTAATACACTGTTGATACAGATGTGATTAAAAAAAGGATTGAGTGACTGAGAAATGAGTTTTCAGAATGTAACCACTTTAGTATTTGATTTTACTTCTATTTTAGATCCTCTTGCAGTATCTGCTTGACAGAATAGCTTGACTGCATCTAGAACAATGCCAGAAAAGCGGATACATCATAAAACACAAGATACATTCCTCACACAAGTCCCTTAACCTAAAGGCATATATGACAGCATTTTCCGTTAAAGAAACAAATGATAACTGGAAGCCCACAATAAGATGTATTAACTGATATTCTGTTCAGATTATAAAAAAATATTACAATCAGAATAGCTAAAATGTTTACTTATCAAAGAAACGCAAAGACAATGCTTCACAAAGGTTTAGTTGTGATTATATCTGTTACTCACTTGTGCCAATTCATAATATCCTGCTGAACAAGCCAAGCAAAGGAGACTTTCTCCTTCTTCGGTATGTTCATTTACGCTTCTTCCTTCATCCAGCAGCTTCCGGACAGCATTTACATCCCCATCTGAGCATGCTTCTGCCAAACTGCGACTGGAAAATCAGTTACCACAGAATAAGCTCAAAATAACTCTGCAATAGATGGGTAGCTTTCCTACACAAGGAAGAATTGTTTACTTCAAGACTCATGACATTAGTACTAAGCCTTACTAGAAAATATACCTTACAGGGTTTTTTTAAGAGTGTGTGTGTGTGTATATATATATATATACACACACACATATTATTTCCATGAGTGAAATGGAGATAAAGACCTTGCTTATATCTAAATTAGCTCGTCTTCATCAGTTGCTAACTCACGTAAGCTTTTATATAGACTAGATGCAGAGAAGAATGCTCAACACTAGGTAATTTGTTGTATTTTCAAGATACAGAAGTAAATACCGATGCTATTCACACTTCAGTGGAATGCCAGATGCACAGAGGCTATGACCACAACAAACTACTAACTATAGGTACCAAAGCAAATTTCTAGTAGAGATAAAGCCAAAAAGTGATCAGTCTGGTATCACAGAGACCACTAATACTGAATACTGCAACAACATTAGCTTCTGACCATTGCCTCTCCTGTAGTGGGACTATTTCCTTCTTAGCACTAGCACAAAGTGGTTATTTTTTCTTTTAATTGAAAACATCAGTTTCTTAATTTAAGTAGCCCTTGCAAAGAAAAATCCTCACTTTATAAAAGGACATCTTAAAGGAAGAAAGGAGAGGAGCCTTGCAGAAGTTTACTATGTTTCCTTTCATGCACTGTTAAAAGCATATTACAGAAGTTTTCAGATGGATGAAATAAGCCAATTGAACTGCACGTATTTTAAATAGCAGTAACACCACAAATTCTGCATGGAACACCACTAACTCATCCTTAAAAAAAGCCGTAAGAGGTAATTACAAGCTAAGAGTTAGAAGGAAAAGACAAGACAAACCCTGAGTTCTTGGCATCTAAAGCTCAGAAGTCTATAATCACTACTTTAACTATCATTAACCTCTGAAGTAGAGAGAATAGCTATTTCCCCCAAGACCTAGGAAAGTACACTAAACAAATCTTGAAAAAGGTGAGCTGACCTTCTATTTATTTCAAACCAAGTCACCTGTCTTTTTTTTTTTGTACAGAAAAAGATTTAAAAGTGTAACAGCAAAGACCACTGTTAAAGCACTGCTAAATGCAAGCTTAAACAAGAGCAAGTCACGCCCAGTACCGAGTTACACTTCTCCAATTGATTATATAATTTTATTTATAAAAATATATGCAAGGAATCACGGTGCCTCAGCCACTGGGAACCAAACCACAGTTAATACCCTGGTGGGAGGGGGAAGTGAGGAAGACCCTTCTGTTATAAACAGTAGTGGACTGTATGTGATCCTCTTTCTTGCCTTTGTTGAGGACAGGGGTGACATTTGCTTTCTTCCAGTCCTCAGGAACCTCTCTCATTCCCCATGATCTTTCATATAAATTGAGACTGGCCTCACAGTGACATCAGCCAGCTCCTTCAGTACTCATGGGTCCATCCTATCAGGTCCCATGAACTTGTTCGCTGGGCTATGTGCAACCTGCTTAAATGGTTCCTGACCTGATACCAACCAAGGGCAATCCCTCCTTGGTCCAGACCTTCCTGCTCATCTCAGGGGCTTGGGATTCCTGAAAGCAAATCTCACCAGTGAAGTCCAAGGCAAAGGCAGCATTCACTACCTCTTCTGCATCCCCGTCACTAGGTCCCCTGCCATATTCTGATGCTGGCCCACATCTTCTCTCATCTTCCTTTTGCAACTGATCTGCTCACACTATCATATCTTGTTGCCTTTCATGCCCTTTGCCAGATTCAACTCCAGGGAGGCTCTGGCTTTCCTAATCACGACTCCCGTATGCCTCTATATTCCCCATCGGCCACCTGGTCTGCTTCCACCTCTTGTATGCTTCCTTCTTACATTCAGGCATACTTCCCCAGCATATTTTCATCTCCCCATGTTTTGATCCAGAAGTAATTTTTCTAGCTTCAGTTAGGAAATGAAACTATATTTGTTCTATATTTGAATTTACATTTTGAGCAACAACTCAAGACTACTGTCCTTACTGGAAACACTTTGTTTTGCAAATCCCAAGTCTGAATTTCAAGAGGACATCCATATGCAAGGAAACTTAAGACTTTCAATTTTTGATTGTAGATCTGAAGTTCAACAGTAAATGCAGTCACACTGTCCCAACAGTTTAGGAACTATTTGCATCACTTTGAGAGTACAAAAATCTTTCAGGACCCCTAAAGATGCTTTAAAATTATCAATGTAGAAGAACACTTTTGACAACATAGGACAAATTCTCAGTTCTGTCATCATGGGAGTTAAATGCTGTCCTCGTTAATTATCAGTTACAAAAACTTATCAGATAATATAGTTTCATTTTCCCCTAAGTTCCTGAGCAAGATCCTGGGGCAAATCTCTGCCCTGTAAGTATTCTTATTCTCTTCCAACTTGTAATACAATGAACTAAATTCATTAGTTTCCAACAAAGTACACTGAGGTAGTATTTAGAGAACTATCACCAACCTAAGAATTTAGAGAACTATCACCACAGCTAAGAATTTAACCCATTTTTGAAAAAGATATTAACTCTCTAGTACACAGGAAGAGCAGAAGGTTAGAAAGTAACATTTTTTTTGTACTTTTCTCTTATACTTTGAAGCCAATAACCTGATGGGATAGTAGTTACACCTTCAGATTCAATAACTTTGCTTCTGCTAGTAGTAGAGCAGACACATTACCAAGTACTAACTATAAAGTTAACTGATTTTGAAATTAAAAATACAAATTTACATTCTATAGTTGGGAAACTGGAGGTGGGGAGCAATCAATACATACTTGTCCACTTGTCCTGCATTGTGATTGTTCTCTGCTCTCATCCGTGTCAATGCAGCAGCAGCTTCATCCAGTGCGCAGCTGACAGAGGACGTCAGTCTTCGGAGAACCTCAGGATCTGCGAAGGCTTTACCATCGGCAGTGGACAATTTACCAATTCCTTCAGTGTATGTTCGTTCATCATTCAGGTTAGTATGAAAGTCACACAAAAGAAATGCAAAGACACTATTTTAGATTTCAGCCACATGCACTATTAGTTAAAAATCATACGCAAACATGCCAGAAAATCAGCTACTTAAAAGTAACTGTTAACATTTGCCTAAGACCTGAACATTTAATTAACTATAACACGGGAGTAAGAAAACTATTTTTCAACTGGCAGCACCAGTCCCAAATTCCCAACTCATACATTTGAAGATTTTAAAAAAAAAAAAAAATATATATAAAATAAAAATCTTGGGGAAATAAGTCCAGGTGTCAAGCCCAGCTTGGTTTAATATTTTCTGAATGTGGAGAATTTTCCAATTTAAAATGTAAAGCTATTGCCCCTTTCTCACCCAAGTCCATCCAAGATGAAGTGGACTTAGCTCTAATACACCTTTTCTTTTTTAAGGGTAGGAGAAAAAATTAAAAGTTATTAGCTTCAATTCCCAATAATTTACATTCTAAACTGCACAGCTCTAGCTACCGGCACAAAAATTATGAAACAAAATTTCAAATATTTTAAGTATACATGAAATCAATGCCCCCTCTACATTAACACTGCACAGTAGAAACGCTTAGACTCAAGGAACTTCTGTAACAGTTTCTTTTTTAAAAACAGTTTCTTTGCTGAAGGCCAATACAGACAGCATCATAAGAAGGTATTTATCCCTCTCATTTACATGGCTGATATAAAACTATGGTACAGCTGTGTAGTTTTACTCCACACAGGCTTTACGCAATATAGCTCAGCACAAGGTATTTTACATATGCAAATGTCACTGCGTGATTGCCTCTGCAGTGTAGGCAGGGCTTCTATTTGCCTGTGCAAATAGTGTAAAAAAGAAATGCACTGATGAATAGTATGCCCCCCCCCCAAAACAAACAAAAGAAACCCCAAAAAACCACACCCACAACACAACCCACCAATTTCACATGCTACAAAAAGCAAATCGTTACTGGTTTATAGATTCGCTACCTTCACCAGTGATGAATCAGTCACTTTTCAATTCCTTAGCTGTTAAACAGGGTCAAATTAGATATAAGCCTCTGAAAATAACACATCTTACACCTCAGAAAATTTGCTATTTAGTACATGCATACCTCTACAAGACTGATGCACCATGTCTCCCACAACCTAGCTTGTAATTACTACAGAGTAAATACTGAAATCATACTTTGAAAGTTTCGAACATTGTCTTCAGACAACGTGCTTTCCCAGCTTGAGAACATCCAATTTGTTTCTCATTAATGTCAGAATCAATACTTACTAAATTTCTACACCCTGAAAACAATTTAGGCCAGCATACACCAGGCACACTCTGTTACATTGCACCACATCTCTGCTGCAGTGCTAAGTGTTAGCTTACAGTATTCCAACTCAGTGTTGCTGGAAATGAAGAGTCCCTATCCTATCACCAAGGCAAACACCTGTGATGGAGTGCCGAAGTTTACTTGGCTGACTGAAACTGAGTACAGTGTATAAGATGAGCTGCCTAAGACAGCTCATACTACCAAGCATACTACCTCCCTGGCTCTAACATCCTACCTCTGCATCGCTTCAGCATTGTCAAGAGGTTATGAAAAACAATTTATAATTAATTACTCACTCTGTGATAAATTGAGACATTACAACTAGATCTGTTCACATCACATCCATCTCGTTTTCAAAGACTGTCCAGCGCACTGCAGAGCAATCATAGCAAAGAAACATAGGGTCACAGACTCTTGACTCCACGTACCTGAAGAGACTACGGGCCCCATGCCCCGTTCCAGCTACAAACTATTGAGGCCATAACCCTTCCAGCCACTGCTGTTAAATATAGCGAGGCCGTAAGCAACAAGCCTCAAATACCACAGCTCACAATTCACATATTAAGATAAACCGAATTTGTTGTTGGTTTAAAAGGGGATGTAAGTCTCATCAGCTCCACAGTTGCAGCAGGTGGGACAGCGGGAGACAGTCACTATGAAACTGCGCTGCGGCATCGATTTACTACCAAACTCACAGAGAAAGTGATAGTTTTTACATAGATCTGCTTGCCTAGGACAGCTCATGGTAGCTACACAGATGTTTACACTAGCTATTTCTGGTGGCACTGCTGGCATACAGCAGCTTGCTGTGTATAAAAAAGTACTGCCTAAGGAAAGGGAATTACGTCTTCACAACTGAGCACTGAGGCCTCATCCAGGACTGCCACAACCAGACATGAACACAGAGGTAAGCAAAGTGGAAAAGTACTCGAGATAAATCCACAGGATTTAGAAAAATGACCCCTGAGCAAAGGATAAAAAAGTGTAGATTTAAGCTTACAAGGAACAGCACAACAGCAGTTTCCCTCCACTTAGAAGGGTCTCACAAAGGAGCTGGTAAACAGCTCTACTGCTGGCAAAAGAAGTGGGAAATAATAAGTCCTGCCAAAAAAACAACCCTAAACACTCCACCCTCCCAAAAAAAAGTGACCTGGCTATCTCAATCATTTCAACTCACTAAGGCACTAGATCAGACAGGTTACCTAGACGAGCAGAACCCACACTTGACCACTCTCTCCAAAGCTTGCTCATTGAAGCATTCGTACACAGGATTTCTGAAGGCAAGAGAAGTCACACCACAGATCTAAGTCCTGTGTCCTGTAAAGACAAACGAACTTCAACCGCTGCAGAGCTCTTGCTCCAAATAATCTGTTTTCATGGATTACTGCTGGTGGTCTCCTGGAGGACTTATCAACCACAGGTCACTGGCCCTTCCTTCCAGCTAGTAAGAACACACTTCCAGCTCACTACATGCAGGACTAATACTCTTCTTGTCTCCTCCCATCCAACCAATACTGAGAGCATTCTCAAGAACGTTCTCCACATTTGCTCAAAATTTATCCTTCTTGCACACAAGTGATCAAATTCTCACATTATTACAGTCTCACTAGCACGTTACTGATTACTGATCTGACACTGCCTGAACTGAAACCCAATGTTTGACATTCTGTGCTTCCTGCAGGGCAATGGCACATTTTCAGGAACACAAGCCACCACATTATCTTTTCATGAACTGATCACTGTGGCAGGGTAAGTCTGAAAAGAGAATATGGGAGCCACTGTGGACTGTTTTTTATTGAGAACAGTCTACAGTCATTAACCATATGGAGACAGTGATGTTCCCAATGCAAAATTACAGCTTATCACTAAAATTAAGAGCACATTCATAAGCAAATCAAGAGGAAGTACTTCCATACAACATGAGCTACCATGCCAAGGCCAAAAAGGTGAATTTAAAAATAGATTAGATAGGCTCATAGTATTACTGTAAAGCCTGCACCTTCTAAGAACAGTGGCCCTGGAAGTCACTATTTAAGGACACCCCTAAAGAAGAGACTAGTGGAAGGATAGAGGAGAGACTATCACCTGTACTGTGATTTTACTGCTATTCCCTCAAGTGTCCGCAGCTAGCCCACTGCAGGGCACAGGGAGCTAGACAAGTCTTCAGTCTACCGTTGTGGGACAGTTCTTTAGCTGAGCATCTTCTGCTGAAGCCACATGCCAGTGTGTTCACAAACCCTGGCAGGGACAAGGCCAGCAGCATTATCCAACAACTGAAAAGAGAGCTCAAACATCCTTGGGAACAGGTTGCCCAGAGAAGTTGTGGATGCCCCATCCTTGGGAGTGTTCAAGGACAGGTTGGACAGGGCTTTGAGCAACCTGACCTAGTAGGAAGGGGGTAAGACTGGATGATTTTTTAAAGGTCACTTCCAACCCAAAAACCATTCTATGATTCTATAGTCTCCCCTGAATGGAAGTAGATGACCTAGCTCTTCTACATCTGACACATCAACGCGCAGACTGTAGATCTCTAATTTAGAGAGAAAAGCATGAATTCCAAGATCTGCAAGCAGATTAGTCCTTCAGCTGGACCACAAAGCACCAACTCTATGGTATACAGATTCAGGCTGCATCTAAAAAGGGTATTTCCGCCAGGTTAAACAAGCAAACAGTTGAACAGTTTAACAGAGATGAAGTGTCCAGTACAAGTGACTACTGCATAACTAGGTTGGAGTCAGGAGCAGATTGCTTTTTCTCCTAAAGCTACTATGGCAAACAGCATGACTGAACTTAGTGGCAGATAATGCCAGATATTCCACACATTAGTGTCATACTACTGAACTATTGAACTACTTAAATTAGCCTGAAGTTGATTATAGAGGTGTATTAGAACAAGAAGCTCATCTTTTAAGGGAAAAGCTTGCTCATCAGATACATACCTATGCATCTATAGCCAACACTCCAACCTGAAGTGGATGGTTTCCTTTTTGACTTTCACACTTACCAGGATATTATTACTACGTAACTACCAAAGTTAGAGTTTTAGGGTAACATGAAATGAGCTGGTAACCTCTCAGTGTGATCTTCCTCAGTTTAATGAGTCAAAGATGCAGATATAACCTCAGAAACACTGGAATACAACCAGATTTGTGTCTTTGGAAATCCCAAAAGGGCAGGACCTTCTACCACTGGTGCAATTTTGCCATGAGGAATAAGAGATTACATTCTCTGAAAGCCATGTCTGTGTATTTTCACAATTTGAACACTGAAGTTGAAAGTCATGAATAAATCTTGAAGAGCCAACAGGAATAACCTAGGCCAAAGTTGTTTCAAGTGCACTGCAGTAAAGGAATAAGTCAGATACCCACACTCGAGCAACCATTCCCTTCCCTTTTATTTAAAGAAAAGGAACATTCTCACAGGAGCATCAGTTGCTGTACCCTCCCTAAATGCATAAAGCTAATATCGGGATAGAGACAATACTTAATTGTAGTTTCTAACTAGTAGCTCATAATTATCACCATTTAAAATACCTTAAAAAGAAATTACTCTGGTATGGAGCCCACAGTTAAGTCCCTCATACATGAGTACGATCATATGCTCAAAGGAGACCGTTCCAAAGAGATCAACATATCTAAGCATAACAGATTATGTCCAATAATCCTCACAAAAACTGCAGACTCAGTGGTGATTATATTCTTTCCCAGTCAGTTCCAGCACACAGTATGTTCTAACACACACTTGAGGCCATTCACCTGCTAATATGTCCAATTTATGATCTAACGTTCATCACAAAGTTTAACTCAACTTTAGCTCACGTGGAATCATCTGCTGATCCCAGAAGCTTAAAGGGATCCTCTGTTTCCTTACGGTCTTACATCACTTGACCCCAAAGGCAGGTTTTGATGGAAATGTGGACAGCTTGAAAAGCCCAAAAGAAGAATGAAGTGAGAATTGTGACCCAGAAACGTGTCTTTCTTTTAATGGTATGTCAAGAACCTGCTTTAATCAGCATTGTGTACAAGTAGCATCTCAAAAAAGATGAAGAGGGTTCAGGAAAGAGAGATGGGACATTGTTTTAGCTCCTCTATTGGAATCTCCATTCAATAGGATTGAGAAATTCTAGACTGTCAAAAGCAACTGCTACAGCCTTGTGCCAACAAGCAGTAACTCTACCAGCAAAGTATTAATTCTAGCACATCACACAGGTGCTACCACAAGACAAGGCAGCAACAAGCAGGACTGAACATACCCTGTTCTGCAAGGTCTCAGGTGGCTTAACTCAAATTCTCACCACAGGTATGGCTCCCTAAGAGCACATGAGAGGAATTCAGTTCACATACGTTAAGAGTAGAACCTAACGGAGAATTCCTAAAGAAAAGAGATTTCTCAGGACCTTTTAATCCACCTTATAAGTTTATTTCTGGTAATACTTAGGAGCAGCACAGCATCCACAGAAAATTATCACTTACTATTTTCTGTAAATTCTATCAGTGGCAGAAGCAAGCAGAGATGATATCAGTCATCTACCAAACAGCAGGCTGCTGCTTTCTGTGATGTCACAACTTTCTCCTTTGTGTATGTTAACAGAAAGCGATTTTTTAATTCCCCATATAACTAACAAAAAGGGTGCACTTTGCACCTCTCTGATGATGTCAAAATATTTTCACAAATACTAGGTTCATATTACATCATTTTCAGAGCCAGTAAACCAAGTATAGCATTGTCAGCACACTCACCAAGACACACATTGATCTTCTGGCAAACCCAGGAAAACATCGAATCAGCTCTAACCTGCTGCCTGTGTTTAATGCCTAAGCAAGGTTTGCAAAATTCTAGTTGCCTTGAACAAGTAACCTAAGTTAGCAGCCAGGTGGTGAAGCAACTGGAATTGGCAAGCACAGCACAGGCGCCAAGAGCACATTCATTGCCAGACCCGTGCCCACGCCACTCCAGGTCAGGCTGCAACAACTGCCCGATGATCCCAGCATGGGCACTGCTGGTTAGAAAGACATGGGCACAGCAGCATTGAACACAGTTTTGCATCACCAGTTTTCTAACAGACCCCAGCTACCAAAAAAAAAAAAAAAAAAAAAAAAAGGTGGCAAAGCTGGGTCCCACTGATTACATGACCACATAGCAACAGAAAGACAGACAGACTTTAGTCTTGCAAATGAGATTTCAGCAAGTATGAGAAGAACTATTTCAGCCCATCTAAAGTGAGAGTGGATTGTGCTGGCTCTATTTTTTCTTGTAAAAAACAGTCCAAAGCCAAGCAAATCAAAAGTAATACCCATTTTCAAGTTTCACTGTTTCTGCATTAAGATATCTAATTTACAACATCAGAATGAGGGACATAACATATTAAAATATTTAATATATTTACAGTTTTTGGAATGTATTTTTTCTTGTAAGCTGATTGCTCAGAATAAAGTTCTCAAGGAAGAAACCACACGTTGAATAATGCTCTTTGTATACAGGAATTAGAAAAATACTAATAATTCATTCTAGTGTAGTCATCTTTCTAAACTTCACAGGCTTTTAAAAACTTCAAGATAGTGTTGTTAAAAAGGGAAGGTTTACTTGCTGTGTAAGGAAAATAACTGTTTTAAGTCAGAATATAAATTGAGCTATGCCACCGGGATTTTTGGGTAAACCATTTGGCCTTTAAAGCAGACTTCTTCATTAAACCAGTTAAAGTTTAAAACTCTCTTTATTAAGTTAAGCATGCCATACTTAAATTTCAGTATGATTCTGGTGAGCCTTTGAAGAATTCATACATTATTTACAGGCCCTAATCACATCTAATGCAGTACCCAGGACCATGTGTGAATGGAGACCTTCAGTAGCTTGTAATCCAAGAATGCACAAAGACAACTTGTGCTGAAATCTGCAGACATTTTCCATCTGGAATATCCCTGAGATATGGAAAGACAATTAAAAAAAAACAACCCACAAAACAAAAACAACCCAACTAGTTACTTGAGACAATATACTTTGCCTTACCTGCCTACATTTCATTGCTAACATTATTTGTATAATAACACAACCTTGTTCAGGAATAGCTGATTCTATTTTGCCTTTCAAAAAACCCCACATTGTGACATCAATTTCATACCATGCAAGTCCTCTCCTGACATACTTGCCCTTAATACATTGGTAGCAAATACCTTTTTACTATAATTTTTTGTTTTAACCTCATCTTTTGTATCATTCAGAAGAAAGATGAACTTTGATCAGAAATGCTCTTTCCAAGCTTTTGAATTCTCATTCCTGACATTTAAAATCGCAGAATCATAGAATGGTTTGGGTTGGAAGGGACCTCAAAGATCATCTAGTTCCAATCCCCCGCCATGGGCAGGGACACCCTCCACTAGACCCCATTGCCCAAAGCCCCATCCAACCTGGCCTTGAACACTGCCAGGGACGGGGCAGCCACAGGCTCTCTGGGCAACCTGCGCCAGGGCCTCACCACCCTCACAGGGAGGAATGTCTTCCTAACATGTAATCCAAATCTATCCTCTTTTAGCTTAAAGCCATTCCCCCTCGTCCTGTCACTACACTCCCTCATAAACAGTCCCTCACCATCTTTCCTGCAGGCCCCTTCAGGTACTGGAAGGCCGCAATTAGGTGTCCCCGGAGCCGCCTTTTCTCCAGGCTGAACAATCCCAACTCTCTCAGCCTGTCCTCATAGGAGAGGTGCTCCAGCCCTCTGATCAGCTTTGTGGCCCTCCTCTGGACTCACTCCAACAGCTCCATGTCTCTCCTGTACCAGGGCCCCCAGAGCTGGATGCAGTACTCCAGGTGGGGTCTCACCAGAGTGGAGTAGAGGGGCAGGATCACCTCCCCCGACCTGCTGGTCACACCTCTTTTGATGCAGCCCAGGACACGGTTGGCTTTCTTGGGCTGCAAGCGCACACTGCCGGCTCATGTTGAGCTTTTCATCAATCAATACCCCCAAGTCCTTCTCCTCAGGGCTGCTTTCAATCCATTCTCCACCCAGCCTGTAGTTGTGCTTGGGATTGTGCCGACCCACGTGCACTTGGCCTTGTTGAACTTCATGCGGTTCGCACGAGCCCACCTCTCCAGCCTGTCAGGGTCCCTCTGGATGGCATCCAGCGTGTTGACCACACCACACAGCTTGGTGTCATCGGCAAACTTGCTGAGGGTGCACTCGATCCCAGTGTCCATGTCACCAACGAAGATGCTGAACAGCCCCGGTCCCAGTACTGACCCCTGAGGAACACCAGTCATCACTGTTCTCCACTTGGACATTGAGCTGTCAACCGCAACTCAGAGCGGCCATCCAGCCAATTCCTTACCCACTGAGTGGTTGTACACTGATGCCATGTACTTCTGAGTTGCAACAAACTTGCTTATCTTACCCTATCATCCCAATCCAAGAACACTTCGATTATGGCCTAGCACATCCTCGAAAAGATATCTGAGACACTTGACAATGCTCTAATCACCACATAACAGATTATCACACATTACTGTGCCATTATGTATGAGATTACCCATTAGTGCTTAAATAAGCATGTAATTTCATAGATAATATGAATCTCTTTAAACATCAATAATTATTTTGAATGGGAAAATATCATGAACTAAATTGGTTAGGTCCCCCTTCCTGCTCCAGATTCTTCCTAAATCAATCCTTCTGCACTGTGTAATACTCAAACTCTAAGATAAGAAACCTTAAATCCTATTTAACAGAAAGGGTTATTCCCAAAGACAGATGTGAATGCAAATCAAAGGAGACAAAATTATGGTGACACATACTGGTCATGTTTTCAAAGGCCTGATCAATCCTCATTCAGACTAAACTAGTTCCCTAGCCTTCAGCAGCCAGTAGCAGGAAAAAAAAATGTAATTATATACCTGCTCTCTCCAACTCCTTCTATACATTGCCACATGCTTAAATTTAACCCAGCTGACCATTACTAAACTTCTTCACAAAACTCTCTCAAATACGGCAGGTTTGGATTATTCAAATTGACTAAATGGTGTATACACTGAGCTTAGAGATCTAATTTTTGTGCTCCTTACAGTCCTTTTTACTAGGGCAAAACAAGGTACCCGAGTGATTTGTCTTACCACTAGCCATATCCTAACTGAAAGACTATTCCTTTCCAAGAAATACAGATTTCTAAAGGCTCTACAACAGCACCTTCCAAAGGTTTTGAACCTCGACTAGAATCACCCAGTAACATTTCTAGAATTCCTTCCTTCTTTATTACTATGCCAATTAAAAACCAACCTCTCTAAAGGCAGTGCCATTCCCTGGGAAGCAGGACTTGAGATCTAGGCAACCACCCCAGTGCTTCAGACCACACCTACTGCCCCAGTTTGCTCTGTGATTTTCACAAGGCAAGTAACTCCTGTACAGCACAGTCAGCTTGCCTGAACAGGCTGCAGCTTGGTAGCTTCCTTATCAGATGATTTATCACCTTATAAAATCAAATATAAAACCTGGGGTAGGAGAATGTCTCTTCTAATGTATTCTGCTGTATTTACCAGATTTCGGCTCAATGACATTCCCAGATTGAAATGGTAACCCTGAAGTTTACTCAGTTTCTTTGCTGCCACAGAGGTTTGATTCCTTGGCTGTTTTCTGTTGGGTTTTTTAGTGGTAAACCTATGAAAGTGTGAAAGCGCAAGGTAGTACAAAGCCAACGTGATACATCAAAACCAGAGCTTATCTTCCGCCCCAAAATCTCTAAGATAAAAATCCAATTAATAAATAAATTCCCCTCCCTGAAGTCATGACAACTCAAAATCATGCATCAGTAAGATGTTAGCTTCTAGTTAACATATAAAAATCTTCAGACAAGCGCCAAGTTTCCTGTTGGCTATTCCCTCCCCACTTGCAAAGGCCAGATTTCGGGGGGAACTCAAATTATAGGAGACTTCAGCAAGAGGTCATGTTCATTTCCTCACTGCAAAACATACCACCTAGAAGGGATTCTTTCATACAGAATGAGATTTAAAGTTTTCCCAACACCTTCTGAAATTAAAAAAAAAAAAAAGTTCAGCACTTTCACTGGAAACAGATCATGCAATAAGGTAAATGAAGCATCCTTCTGACATGACATGGTGGGTGAGCAGACCACCACAGTTACACTGAAAAAAATCATCTCACTCCAGAAAGGATTTCCAAACAAAGCATACAGGCAAAAAATCACGCAGAGGCGTCACCCAACCATCTCGTGTGCAGCCAAAGCTAACCATGAGCCTTCCTAATGTTTCGGTCTTTTACACTGATGTGTTTGCAGAGCAGTAACAGCATTTCTTAGTGAACTAATCCATATCAAAAGGCTGTTCCACAGCAGCCAAATCCTGTAATTAGCACTGCCATACCTCCACCCAGGCAAAAGCTTCAAGCACCTTCACACAGCACAACTTCTGCTTCAGGGAAGTCATGTCTATGACTCAGGTTTGTCAGAGCTGACCATGTGCATTAACTAAATTGGGCACTTCTGGGATGCATTTGAGCAACTGTGCCTGGCCAGTTGGCCCATCAGATACCTTAGAGAAGGGCTGTGGCCACATAGTGCAGAATAACTGTAAGAGGTCTCTGCAGTAGGTCTAGCTTTTTTTAGAAGAGCTGATCTTCCTCAGCCTGCACAGTTGTTCAGTCCAGTAACTCCTATCATATGCCTGGAAATCCCATACAGCTACAGAAAAGCTTCAAACTTTTCCCATGCAGAGAAGAAAGAATAGCCTTCCCCCCGACAGTACCAGCAAACAGAGAACGATAACCTCAGCATAGCTTAGGCACTTGGTGCCCATCTGACAGCAGAAAGGCTCAGCCTAACTCCTTGAGTAAGCCTTTGCCATCTTCTAAATCACAACAAAAGAATTTTCCTGCAAATGGTTCTGCTGGTTTAACATGACACCAGGAGCTGACACAAGTGGCAGAAAGAAAGCACTCATTACTGTGCAAAGCAAACGATGTTGTGCCTAACTTCAGACCCAAAAGGATGAAACAATCAGACAATTAATGGCAGCACTACTATTTAAAATCCTGGCACAGCTGAAACGTGTCCTCAAGATGGCAAAAGGCATGTAAAAATAGATAAATTTGGTTTAACTGTGGAAGGAGAGGAGGAAGGTGGCAAATTCCAAATCTCTTAGGAGAGAAAACCTGCCAGGGAAAGACAAGAAAAATCTCAATCACAACCACAGACAGAGAATAAGCATTTTTATTATGTAATGGTGAACTATTAAGACCACAACTAACTAAATTTCGTAGAAGTTTTACCTTCCCTCCCCACCCCGAAAATAAAGGGGGTTTTGGGGGGTTTTTTTTTTGCTTAGCTAGATCTCCTTGAAAAACATGTTTGGTCCTTTGAAAGTCCTCATTTAGAAGATATTTTAGTGTAGATACAGTCTATAGTCTCTTTCTGAGAAAAGCATTAACCAGAAGAATTCTCCATTTTTCAATTGGTCATTCCAACGCTATTAGTCCCAGGCAGGGAATAGCAAAGATTTGATATGGTAGGGTTTATTTTAGCTTTGTTTTCAAAAACACTAAAAAAAATACACTGAGGCTTT
The DNA here is from genome assembly GCF_011004875.1 of Balearica regulorum gibbericeps. Lineage (NCBI taxonomy): Eukaryota > Metazoa > Chordata > Aves > Gruiformes > Gruidae > Balearica > Balearica regulorum. Next base: position 174,670 of record NC_046197.1, read on the forward strand.
CAGTGTTTCCAAAGTCAAGTACACGCCTTTGTAATCTTCACCACTGAATATCAAAATGACAGTCTGATCTTAGCTCCAGTGCACTAAAAACTTAGGGTATCCTTAACATCCCTGTTGTGTTCAGCATAGTTACAAGAATTTATCCTTTTACATATATTTGATACAAACTTTCACTATAAAACTGTATTTTTCCCCCGTCTCACTGAGTACATGGCACAAACAGAATTCACTGGCTGCAAATTATATTTTTGTCTCAATTAGTATTTGGACATGCTAAATAAAACTCATTTAGCATGAAATTAAGAGCTACAGCTTGAGGGTGTGGTGGGGTTTTTTTTAATAATTAGCATTTTACAATACCTCATATGTCGCCATCACAGTTCCCCACAGACTTCCAGAGGAACCAGGTTTTCCATTTCTACAACTCAGATTCCTGTCAGCAAACCATTACACCCAAAAAATGTTTTCAATGCTATCTGAAAAGTCATGTTCAGATCATCTGCTAAGAGTTTTCTGGCAAAAGCAGAAATACAGTTGTATTCTCCTGGGTTGTGTTTCATGGTCTTAATCTAAAAATATCCCTTTCTTCACAAATCCCCACTCCTACAAATAATAGGAGTTCATCCACTTGAGCAATATCCACAAGCGAAAAAGTATGTCTGAAAGGCCATCACGACATACACACGCCACTGGAGAAAGTTACCCTTAATTCCAGCTTCTAATTTTTCACTTGCTTGACACTGCAAACTCTCAATATTATATTTGCATTTACATATATTTCAATGTAGTTGTCAGAATGGGAGGCAGAAATCTCAACAACATTTCTCTCTGCTTTCCAGTACTGCAACTGAAGCAGCGAGATTGTCTTTTTTCAGAATCAAAAGATAGTAAGTACTTCTCCAGCTATTTAGTTCTTATTGTTATTTTGGTAACATTTTGATGACAAGGGTTCCTTTTTGGGATCATCTGCTTTTAACATCAGTGTGCCCAGATATCTCAAAATCTGAAAACTAATTTTCTATACTTCAGCACAAACATGAATTCTTGTTTAACTAGTTAATATGCATTAACAGTTACATTTCTTTTGAGAGTTTCCCTATTAAATTTCAATTTAGTCTCATGTCACTTCAGGTTACCTAGCCAGGTAATTCACAACATTAGCCAGCAACTTCTACTTTTAGTAAAGCTTAGAAGCCCCATAAGCAAATTCAGTGATGAAAAAACAGCTCTAAACAGACTTACAGATGTTTCTAGCAAAATCCCAATCTCCATAGTCTGCAATTTCATCTAATTCCTCTCCACCAACCCAATCCACCCATTTCCTTTGTTTTCAGAATGCAATAAAGAATACTGATATTTAACAGATAGGGAATACCACACATATTTTAAACTTAAAACACTAAAATAAAAGATTGGTTTAAACCCTGCAACAGAGTTTTGTTACCATATGAGAGTTCAAAAAGGAAAAAATAATACCAGAAAAGATATCCATATAACTATGTCCTCATACTCTTCATCTTATTTAAATTCTTGACCATGACAGACTTTGCTACGGCATAACTCTAGATTTGCTATCAGTTTGATTTTTTTATAAGCTTTCACTAGGCAACTATCTTCTCCCATCATATGAAAATTGGGTTACCTTTTCTAAAACTGAGCTCTTCTGTGCCTATCTAGCATTTGGCCACTGCCAGAAAGCACTTGGTGCTCCTCCTCTCCCTGGGTTTCCCCAGACACTCCCAACAACTCCACTGCACTCACATTTGGGAAAAGAAGAGGGAGCTTTCTACCAGCACAGCAAGATGAATTTAACCAGCAAAGGGTCTTTCTAGCCACCACCAGAACTGGCAAGACAAGAGAAAACCGTGCAGCCAGAAACAGAAGATTCCTGCCTGATGGTGACAGCAAATAACCACTAAATCACCTCAGCCAGCTCACACACCTTCCCTCTGTGCCACTTACTCAGAATGTCCAAATTTTTATGTTTCCTAACCAAGTATCTTTATAACGAAACCCAACCTTTCAATTTTTCAAGATTTTGTTTCTATTAAATCTCTAGCAAAGAAACATTTCCTTACTACAAGGCAACAAGTTCCCAGATACAATCCTCAACACTGCCGACTCCTTACAGGAACCAGGATATTCAGACACATTCATCACATGTGCGCATAAAAATCATGCTGAACACTCAACCAAATGCACTTTGATCCCATATAACATGTAGATAATTTGGGGGCATCATGAATTACTCCTGCATCATAGTTACAGCTGTACTTCATCAGCAAACAGCTTTTTTACCCATCTCATTGCAGATAAGCATCTGGGAGAGCTACCTGCCTCTTGGATTACCTCATGCTTTAAAGCTGCTGCTACAATTGGGACAAAAGCAGTACAACAGTAAAAAAATTGCCAGTTCTGTCGCAGTCATCATTTAAACAGCAATCCAATGGCTGAATTGCTTTAAACAAAGCAAACAAACTCAGGGGAGAATACAAGAGGGCATGTAGTTCAACACAAAGCCTGAAGAATTATATTCAAGAAAGTGTATTTCCTCTAGAAGAGAAGCAAAATTTAACACAATTATGAACTGAACAGACATTAATGCTGAACTTGTCTAGATTGGTCTGGAGTGTTCACTCATTCTCTCCTTTTTTGTTCTTCTTGTTCTTGTTTTTCAAGCACCTTTGGAAGAATTAAGCCTTGGTCCAAAACCTAGTGAATACACTCCCCACACCTACGAAATACTACAACCAATCACGGCAAAAAACTACTTGGTATGCACTGAAAGCTATTACACATGTGAACTCCTGGACTGAAGTTCTTACTCTTTATCTGCCACTAACAGCCAGGCTCCAATCGACATGCAACTGCTAGTTTATATCATTTTTGATTCCACAGCATCCCTGCTGGCCAGAGCATCTGCTCAGCTAGCATATTCAAGAGGCAACAAGATGGAGAGTGTAAGATACAAAGGAGGGGAGAAAGGAACATCTTCCTCAGCCCCAAGATTTTGTACTGGAAAAAAAGAAATTTAGTGTCTGCAAGGAACTTGGCTTTTTTTTTTTTTAAAAAGCACAGGGCAAAAGAGATGAAGTTAAACTAGATCTTTTCAACGTGTGGCAATAAGAGATTCCTACAAAAGAGGTTCATTCAAACTATCAGTGTTTTAGCTTGCAAGACATATGAAATGCAAGTACAGACATTTGAATTTGGCCTTGGCGGAGGAGAAAGCTTCTGTTTCCTCATTATGAGTTAAGAGCAATGGTAGAAGACCAGCCCAGGGACAAAAAAAAACAAAAAACCAAAACCAAACAACCAACCCCACCCAAAAAACCCCAAGCCAAAAACCTGACTGACATCCAGAGAGACTGCTAGGTAAGAACTGCAATAGGAAAGAGTCGGACAAAACAATTATTCATCAAGCAATTGCTCTAACCCTGGGACAGTTGTAACAACAGTCATAGGGCACATGTCAAGCCAGTGATGATCCTCGCAGCACATACTGCTTTTTTTTCTACATTTTCTCAGTCTGTAAAGATCTAATGTCAACTAGGGATCTATACTGGAATATTTAGAAAAAAATTTCTGCATCCTATAGAAAAATCACCGTACCCTGCCTATCTTCCCTTAGTATATGTGCTAGTTCTAGTTAATGCAGTATTTGGGTTTGTTCTGGTTTGTTACTTGCCATGGTTAAAAGTGCTTTTTTTATTACACAACAAAAAGCATCTAAGGCCTCCTTTCTAACTTGTTTTTGATTGTATGAAAATGTACTGTCTTGCATTTGAGAGGAATATTCAAAGCATAATGCTAACTCAATCCAAAATAAAGGACAAGTATGGGATTAAGCACTAGATTATAAACATTTGTTTTGGCGCTTCTCTAGGATTAAATGGGAGGTACTGTATATTACAGTTAAATAGGATCTTACCACTTCATTCTTGAAATTTTTGAACCAAGTCGGGGGGGTGGGGGGGGGGGGTGTTCACCCTTAACATAGGTAAAAACCAGCAATACACACCCAGAAAGATTTGCCATGTCAGCAAAATCACAGCTAATTACTTAGGTGCCTGATGCCTTTTTCATTGCCAGCCTTCTCTTGCCTCCCTTGCTACCACCTCCTACAACACCTTTTCCAGGGCCACAGCACCAGCAAGTATTCAAGTACATTTATGCACTTAAAACAAATGCTGTTCTAGTTGTATCACGCTTGCCAGTATCACTGTGATTAGCTAAGGGAAAACTTCAGCCACAAGCTGAATTGTTTGCCTGGCTTTGTTTAGCTTTTAAATGGACACACACTCAAATGGCAGACTCAGCACATCTCCCCTAGAGACGGGCAGTCACCTGCTCACACCCTGTCAAATGAAGCATGAGGGCACACATACATACCAGCACACTCAACTGGATCGTAATGACGGTATACAGTGCTGAACAAACATGCAAGAATTGGTATCATCTACCAAGTGCCCCAGCAAGAATCAAAGGAGCTAGGCTCCAAATTCAGAGCTCTGGACATCAGCTCTGACACTCCTGTATTTCAAGGAAGCATCCAGGCTAGAGACTGAGAAAAGAAGAATCACATTGCTTCTGGTTGCTTATACAAAGTAGTATCAAAACCCCAAGCCACTCTTAGGGAATGTTGACAATTTATTTAAGCTTACAATATGTACCCAATACAACTATAAAGGTAGAAACTTTGTAAATGATCCAGAAGCAGAAATCATGACCTCTGTAAGGAAAGCTTCAAAACAAACTCTTTACTTCGTGCCATCAAATGTGAAAAAATTTACAAGATTTATTTCATTATTTTACAGAAAAATATGGAGGCTAACAGTAGGTAATTATTTTTTAATTCCTGGTTCTTCCTTTCATGCCTTATCCAAGAGAAAATCTAGTATTTCCTCATTTCAAGTCTGACAATGGCTTGCCTCCCAGAATCTGAAAGATACACCTTAAAGAGCTGCTACTGAAACATGGAGGAATGTGGAAATGGTACTGTTCACTGTGGGAGGGTAAGGAGCAAAGAAAACCTCCACATATCCCTGAGAAACATCAAGAGAAGAAAAAAAAAATTATTCATGCTGAAAAAGGTGCACAAAATTCCTATTCTTGACTTCTAGTGTTCTAAGCCAAATATTTTAAGTCTCATCTACTTTAGGGCTTTGAGAACAAGTTACTTTACAGACACTCTCATCTATTTGGGGGTAGAAGGAGAAAAGAGTGGAATTACTTTCTGCTTTTTGAGTAACCTAAGGCTTATGGAGTAAAAGTATCATACCCCTACAGAGACTAACACCAGGATACGAATGCCATGCACAATAGAGATGCAGGAAGAGGAGAACTCAAATAACCTTTGAATGCTATTTATAGGCCAACACCCCACTATGAACTCTTTTCTCCAAATTTCTAGCATTCAACTGGAAACTGAGTCCAAATGGGCTGTAATTGCTTTCCTGAATAAGAAAATGGCTCTGGCTCAGTACAGTACTCTGTGACTATCTGGGAGGAAAAGATTTAAAAATACTTCTACATTTTCAAGCAAACAACTAACAGTAAGCTTTGAGGGCTAGTAACATCATCAACTTAACCCAGAAATCCATGGACTTTCAGCCCCCAGTTTATGCCAATTATGTATGGCAAAGCAAGCCAAAATACTCAAGTATTTGCAGAGGCTGTCCAAGTGTGCCACTTCTTTTAAAAAAAAAGATCACCACCCTAATGGTGTATAGCACAGACTACTGTATAAATTCATAAACTTTTGAGAAACTTCATAAAACCTCTCCTCTGCCTGAAAGGCTGTGGAGCCTTTCAGTACGCTGTCATTACATACACACTTGTCCTGGTTTCAGCTGAGAGGATTGATTTTCTTCATAGTAGCTAGTGTGGGGATATGTTTTAGATTTGTGCTGGAAAGAGCATTGATAATATAGAGATGTTTTTGTTCTAGGGACCTATGGTTGAGCAGTGCTTACACAGAGCCAAGGCCTTTTCTGCTTCTCGCACTGCCCTGCCAGCAGGATGGCTGGGGGTGCACAAGAAGTTGGGAGGAGACACAGGACAGGTGACCCAAACTGACCAAAGGGGTATTCCATACGATATGACATCATACTCAGTTTACAAGGGGCTTAGGGGAAAGGGGGGGGGGGGGCATTCAGAGTGATGGTGTTTGTCTTCCCAAGTAACCATTACGCGTGACGGAGCCCTTTCCTGGAGATGGCTGAACACCTGCCTGCCCATGGGAAGTGGTGAATGAATTCCTTGCTTTGCTTGTGCGCATGGCTTTTGCTTTACCTATTAAACTGTCTTTATCTCAACCCATGAGTTTTCTCACTTTAACTTTTCCAATTCTCTCCCCCATCCTGATGGGGGGAGTGAACGAGTGGCCGCGTGGTGCTCAGCTGCCGGCTGGGGTAAAACCACAACACCACTGCATAAAAAAACATCCTGAAAATAAGATCTCTGAGAATGCCACAGAATACAAAACAACCAAAAATCAGGATGCTACAGTCTTTAGAAAGAAAATAAGGACTTTATTTTACCATGACCCAACCTGAAGAAAGAACACACTCATCTACCGTAAATGCATTAGAAAAAACTCCCCTCCACAAGAACAGTCCAGGGGACTCATATCATCACATCGTTTTATTCTTTGTGGTATCCTCCTGCAGTCTAAAAACGAAAAGGGAAGAGGACACAGGTGCATCAACAGATGCACTTTCACCTAGGTCTGTGTCTCAGCAGCTCTGCTTCTTCAGATGGAGTTTTCATCCATCAGAAGTCACAGAATCCAATGTGTGGCACCACAGAGCAAAACTGAGCTTCTTTGGAGCACAATGTAGAGAGAAACTGTAACAAGCATTAGTCCAATGGATAGCTTCTGGATGGAGTTGCTTCAAAAAGCGACTATGGAAAAGTCTGGCTAATTAAGATTTTACTAAAGCAAACTTCTACCATTACTTCTCTCCAGGTCCTTGCTCTTACGTAAAGACTAAAATAAGGTTATTCTACCTCTACCTCTTCTCTACAGTTTAGGAAGATCAGACACTGAGTGTGCTCATTGTAAGAGAAGGCTAATAGCCAAAAACACAGCCACACTTCAAGTTTCTCCTCATTATTAAAACTTCCTACACGCTCCTTTCCCTGCAGAGACTTCCAAAACATGCCGCTTGCTTGTTTTTGGCAATTCAAGGTAAAGCCAACTGGAAGTCAAGCCATGTTGGTTAGAATATTCTTGCTCACTGTGGCCTTCATCTGTTACTCAAAAGCCACGTAATTCTTTGAAAGCAAAGATAGCATTTTAGCCTTTTATAATTATTCAGATTCAAGATTTTTTTTTTAAAGGACATATCCAAACAGAAGTGTCAGCAGATAGATATATATATATGCATGTACACAGAAATAGTCAACTGTACACACAGAGGAATAATTTGTTCAGGTTCTTCAGAAAAGTATTGGGAGATTTAAAGTCAAATTCAACTTGTAAACCAACATTTCTCCTGCAAAAGGCAAACAACAAACTGAGATGTATAAACAAAAGCACAGCTTGCAGGACAGATGAAATAACACTCCTACTCTCCATGCATCAATAGAGCTCAACTTGAGTAATATGACTAATTTGGGGCAACAAGCTATGAAGAACAGACATCACGTACAGAGACTCCAGAACAAGAGTAGATGAAAGTCTAAATAACGTAAGTTAAGGGCACAGAAAGATTTGATGTTATTCAGCACAAATAAACAAAAAACCCAACCCCAGTCTGCAAGTCAGTTCTAAGAATGGCTGCATTGAAAAGGGGAACACTGAACTTTGGTACGATGCATAAAGTAAGCAGGCAAAGCAACTCCACTAAAAAAAAAAATCAATTGCTTTACTACAACAACTTTCTTCCTTCCCTCATGAAGCTCTTCCAAAGCAGCTTAGTGCCCTCTTCGGCCCCAAGTTATGTATTTCAGCATGTAACACTGAGGACTGACACTTGGAGAAACCTTCCCGTTCTAAGGACTGCAGCTGGCTTGGCACACTACGGAGCTTCCACCACTGGAGATAGTTTGTCTAACCAGTTCTTAAAGCCACCTGTCAGGAACAGCACAAGCACAGCTGAATTTGCCTGGGGAGAAGGAAGAGGAGGAGATAAAACTATATCTACTGAGATTTCTTTCAGCCCTATTTTTCAAAAAGTTTTAAGAAGCTGTACAGAATTTGAGGAAAAGGTGATGGCTAAATGACAAGTTAGTAATCGCTGGTTTAGAGATAATGCTTTGTTACACAGGGAAAAAGTCCTTACAGAACTGCGCTGTGCCTTTTGTTCCCACAGCAAGAATTTTCTCGATGGATACAATGAGGATAAATTTGTGCAGTGCAATAGTTTTTGTTTTTTTTAAAGCTTCCTAGTACATGTTGAATCTTCAAGAAAATAATTTATAACAGACAATGAAACTGCTCATGCCCCATTGCAAAAAAGCCACTTGCTTCCACATGTACAATCAAAGATGAGTGGCAGTATATTTTACATAATTTTATGTTTCATTACTCTGGGGAAATTAGCATGACTTTCTAGAAATAAGCAGAATTTGCTCATTTCTGCCATGCATATACTACATTATAATTTGTTTTCCTAGAAACTTGTTTATTGCAATTACTTCCTAAACATACAATAGTGATATTTTGTCAAAGGTGAGTTACCAATTGAAAAAAGCAGTAGATTCACCTGTTACACCATATCCCGTAAAGTATTGACTCAGTATAATCTGTTGCTTCTGACACTTAAAAAAAACCCTAAGTATTTAATAACATTATAAAACTGATAGAAGAACAACATATTGTAGGTCCGCCAACAACAGCTCAGTTAATTCCGCTCATGTGTCCTGAGACACTCGTCACAGCACACAAACGAGACAGTTTAAGCAACTCTTACATAAACAGGTAGCAAGCAGCCCTGCTTGCAATATAATCATGTTACATCTTACAGTATACTTCCAATCAGCCCCAGAAGGGGTGGCTACACATTCAAACCACCAACCTGACTTACCAGTCTGTCTAGTATGGAGTTAAGTGGCTGGCACTAGTTACTGCCACCACACGTCACCATTAAGTTACACATCAAAAAAAATTGAAATCTGAGTGGGGAGATTCAGATCTGATCTTCTGCACACTATAAAACATTCATTTAATACGCAAACTCTGTTCTGAAGACTTCCAAACTCTGGTTTTATCATCATGTGCTAAGGAAAACTGCATGACTGACAAACGCAGAAAACAACTAAAAAATGCAAACTTAAAACCTAAGTCTGTGTAATTGAAGTTTTTTAAATAAACTACTACTAGAGTACAGGAGATACAAGCAAGAGACATAGGCTTTTCTACCTCCTGACTCTCCTGATGTGCTTAGGGAGAAGAGTTACATTTTGATGAATTCACACTTGCAACCATAGTAACTGCTTCATTTCACAAGGTTAACATGTATGCTTCCCTCTTACACAGGCATCACAAAGAAGGAATCATACAAGTAGCCATCTGTTTAGAGAGAGAAAGCATGCACATGAACGAAACAGAAGAAAGCAGAAAAATACTATACCACAGTCAAATAAGATACATTCTGTGACAAGACCTTTGGGTCACCAGCAATATTTGGCAGATATTAGCTTTAAGCAATCTGTAGTTTGAGCTAGTGTTTTATTTTTTTCCGTACCTGATTAATATCATAGGCCCACATAACTAGCTTACCTGCTATTGCTGTAAAAGATCTTTATTTACCAACTCTAACACAAATCTCAAGACAATCGAAACAGAAGCTTGCTTAAACGTACAGTCAACAAGAGTCTTTACTAGCTGTCGCACAACAGACACCTGGTACCCTGTAAGGGGGACCAGCTCCCCGGTACAGACCGCAGTGCTACTCAGCCAGCTCTAAGCCAACGGCCAGCAGTAGCACAAAGACCAGCGTAAGCTTCTGCACCCCACTGCAAAGACTGAACGCAATTATTTTCATTTGATAGATGAAGGAAGCATACATGTAAAAAAAAAAAAAAAAAGATAGGAATTCCTCTTGGTAGAGGCATTAGGTAGGACTGTCAATAAAGCACTGCTGCTTTTCTCCTGACAAAAATACTCCCTACCTTCCTTCTTTGGCTGAGGCTACTGCAAGCACTAATATAACAAGAAGTCCTGAAAACAATACTGAATAGAAAAAAATATTTAACTAGCAATATCCTCAGATTAGAAGAGGAGAGCAAAGGGGATTTTTATCTTGCAGAACAACCCAACTTCCATGAAAAATAAAAGATGGCAGAAGTAAAACAGAAAGGAGAAGTAGAGTCAATAAATAATATATCCAGGACTTTTAAAAAAAAATTCACGTTAAAAGGAGAATTGCACAAGTTGTTTACACTATGGTCATGAAGCACTGGCTGATTAACAATGACCTCTGAGACATACATGGCAGATATACATAGATAGATATAAATATGCAGACAATTTAAAAGATTGAAGAGTACCCTGGCCAATTAAAACCTTAACTTTTTGCCCTGTCTCTTCCCCCTCCCCATCCCTCCTGAAGAGTTAAAATCTCGGAATCATCTTTGCCAAAGAATTCGAAAAGTATAGTGTTCAGATCTGATAACAGAACTTAGCTGTATGAAACCTAAAAGCATTTAAGTGTTACAACAATGAAAACTGTTCTTCACAGCAAAATCCAACTGAAAGAGCCAAAAAATATGAAGTTGGTATATTTAATGCACTTTCAACGTATGGAAGTTAATTTGACTAAGCAGTATTAGACTAGACATTTGCTAATCTAAAAGCCTACTAGATTAGAAAAAATATTTAAATCATGCAAAACCTCAGAGGAATATAGTATTAATAATTCAATTACATGCACAAAATTCAGACAGTTTATCCAACTTACTCAAAAGCATAACACATCTGTACATTTCACATACCATATATTCCTTCCCACTCTGAATCTTTAGATGGTGAAGAAAGAAAATGAGCAAGTCACTGTAATGTGCCAGTAACTCAAAAGGCAAAAGTTTTCCAGTTAATAAGACATTGGTGATTTTAGTAGTAATACAGCTTCGATCTCTTTAAACACCTATTCGAACTTTCTTAATGAAAACTAATGTTTCTCTTATTTGAGCCATGTACTTCATCCATATAACACCAAGTACTTCAGATTAGATCAAATTAGGGTGAAAAGCCTTTCTTAGTTTAAAAAAACCCAAACAGTTAAAATAGCTGGACTAAGGTAAGACTTTTGCCATGTTGAAGGTGGCTAAACACACTTCAGATTTGATACTCCTACATTTTTACAATGAAGTTCCATCTTCGCTCAGATTCAAACAATCCTCTCTGATTCCCCCCACAATAAAGACCCTATTGTTTTTTTTATTCAAGAACACCAAAACATATCTAGAAATGTATTTGTTACATTCCACAAGCACAGAGGTGCAGCCATTAAATTGATAAACATGAATTGTATGTTTTCTGCAGCCTTCAACTTCTACGGTTTGAAGCAGAGCTTGGATAACCCTTCAGAGGTTAAGTTTCTAATGGTTTAGATGCCCACCTCCATTTAAATCACAATTCTGTTCATTAGCCCTCAGAAAAGAAACACCAGGTCCACACACGAATCTTATTGATTAAAGATAGCCCAGTCTGTGACACTGTCTCTCCAATGCAGTATGAAAGCAAGCTGTGCACCTTTTGAACTGTTCTTTTAGACCACAGCTCACTTCCCAGTAGTGCTTGATCACAGGTCTATCTTGTCACATTCAAGCCATCTAATGTTGGGGGAAACAAATATAATTTATATATTTTAATCAAAAAAAACCCCCTTGTCATTAGCGACTAATGAATGAGTTTGGTCACACCACGCACACAAAAAAAAGCAGCACATTTGGTCAACAGCTTGGCAAGTGGGTAAATATTGAGAGACACATACACACACTGGAAAGCATTCAATTTTACAATTACTGAATCTCACTCTATCCTGTCAGTTTATCCTAAAGCAGGCAGATTTTATCTGGGCCCATTCATATTTTGACCTGTGTTCTGTATTATCACTAAGTAGGTGATTACTTCCACTTTTTGCCTTCCCCAGTTCCAGAATGCACAACCCGTTCCTCCCCTACGCTTCATCCTACTACTGGCTTTCCAGAGAGCAGCATCAGGCCCTCATGCCTGAATCAACTAATGAAATTCGCCAGGCATTAACAGACACTTGTTATTAAAACTAGACTTCTCTTTCACTATTTACACTGCATTTAACCCTCAAAGTCTCAAATACACCAAACCATCTATGTGAGGATCTCCAGTCACCTTTAATCCTGTATTTCAAAAGAAGGATGTCTGTAACTCTGCTCCCTGTTTGGACATAAGGATGGACTGCTCACATCTGTTTCATCAAGCAAACCCTGGACTGAACACAGTTTCTCTCCAAAAAACCCAGATTTTCCTCACAAGCCTCTTTATTTATAATAGTAGGACTTCTGAAGAACTTACTACTAACAAAACTCCCTGTGTACATGCTGAAGAGGAATACCAAGCACTCCAATAATAGACAAAGAGTTTCTTTACCAGTTTCTTCTGCATCTATATTTAGATGCTTCATTGTCAAAGTGCTTCAACATTCAGATAGAGAAGGAACACACTCAAAAGATCTGCTGGTAAGGATACAGGCACCCAAACTATTTCCTCAAGGTAAAATCAGTTCAGAAACATTCTACGTCACTTCCCAGAAAACTCAGCAAAACCATGCTGAAACAATATGAACAGGGTATTTCAACTGCAGGGATTAACATTTTGACATTTACAACTTTCTGTGGAATTCTGTGTTTTGGGTGCAGAATACACCAAACAGGCATCCAGAATTTCTATTTGGCCACATGCTTCAACCAACATCTTTCTCTATCCTCTTTAAGAAACAACCTGTACTCCAGAAAGAGGACTGCACTACACAAGCAAGTCATTTTCCTTTCCTGATGCCTATAAAAGGCGGGACCAGAAAATTAAACAGCTTTAACCTGTCAAACTTTCCCCAACTCTTTGGAGGTGAGTTTGCCCTGTTTAGAACATGTGTTGAGGGACTCACAGAGGAACCTGCCAAGAAGGGCAAGAGCTCTGAATGCTATAACCACTCATTCACAGCAACAAAGAGCTCTCATCCTCCAGCAGTCAAATACTGCCCCTAAAAAGGAAGTTCAATAGGCAACCTTATTGAAGATCCACAAAAGAATCATGATTCTTCAGAGCTGGAACGTTAATTAGGGTGCTGTTGATTTCTTATAACAACAGTGAAGCCGAATGTTTCTAGTGCAGAACATGAATCCACTGTCAGAATACTAAGAATCTGTTTAATTACATCTGAAAAATGGAAACATCTCCAAACAGTATCATTCTCCTTCCATAGGTTATTTTACCTATAAGTCTCTTCTTTGCTACTAGAAGTCCAGAGGAGGGCCACAAAGCTGATCAGAGGGCTGGAGCACCTCTCCTATGAGGACAGGCTGAGAGAGTTGGGATTGTTCAGCCTGGAGAAAAGGCGGCTCCGGGGACACCTAATTGCGGCCTTCCAGTACCTGAAGGGGCCTGCAGGAAAGATGGTGAGGGACTGTTCATCAGGGAGTGTAGTGACAGGACAAGGGGGAATGGGTTTAAGCTGAAGGAGGGTCGATTTAGATTAGATGTTAGAAAGAAATTCTTTACTGTTAGAGTGGTGAGGCCCTGGCACAGGTTGCCCAGAGAGCCTGTGGCTGCCCCATCCCTGGCAGTGTTCAAGGCCAGGTTGGATGGGGCTTTGGGCAACGTGGTCTAGTGGAGGGTGTCCCTGCCCATGGCAGGGGGTTGGAACTAGATGATCTTTGAGGTCCCTTCCAACCCAAACCATTCTATGATTCCATCATTCTAGGATTCTAAGTCAAACTGCAGGAAGGTATACAAAAGACTTGGTTTGTTTAGGATAAATTAAAACAATTGAATCCTGTTCTTTGGGAAGTTATCTTCAATTTCTAAAGATGAAAACAACTCATATTTACGATGTTCATAGAACAGTGAAGTGTCTTGGCCTTCAGAATGTAAAACTAGGGGGGTTTTGTGCAATAATACAATCACTGACAGTTGTTTAAAGATAGTTGTTCATTAACAAAGTGCCTGTGTTTTACTTAAACAGATTACAGAAGGAAGTTTGGTTGTCTAAACTAAAGCTAATCAACCAGGTTTTCAGAGAACCTCGTAAACATAAGGACTCTAATTGCTGTTTGTGTGCACATGTATACGTATGTATGTGTATGCTTGATGCTATGTTAAGGGGGTGAGACACAACCCTCTTGCTAGAAAGTAAAGCTGTCACCCTTAGCATCCAAACTCACAAAATATTTTAAGTCCTATTGGAAACACAAAAAATAAGCTGAACTGCGAAAAAATATCCAGCACACTTCTGATGCTTAAATACAATGTATAGAAACATTTTTAAGCAGCTCAACTAACCTCTGTCCTCTACACTTGCATATGCAGGCCTAACCAGCTCTTACATCAAGAGAGCTACTTAAAAACAAAACTCCCACAAACCTTCAAGAATGCAATGGTTGAAAACCACTTCTGCATAAGTAATTTGAAGAACATCATCCCATCTGGCTGCAGCTACTAGAACTTCCAGAATTAATAAACAGCATGTCCATGTGAGATCTTAGCATGAAAGGATTCATGAAGAATGAGCAAAACTAGTTTTGCAAGTCATACTCATTAAGATCCTAATGACACAGCCATGAACCCTGCATGTGAGAAACCCTAAGAAATCTGAGACACTAAATGCAAGACCGATTTTCCTCTAGGTTGTAAGCTAGGATCAAGCCTCCGACAGGAAAGGGGATCATCACAATGAAGGCCAAGCTACCCTGGAAACCACATCGGACAAGGCCGTAGCTAAACTACTTGTTCGAGCAATAGTCCTGCCATCTACTTTTGCAAGCCATCCTTAATGTTGCGGACTAAAATAACAGGGGAAATCACTTGCTTTTGTTGAACTGCAAAACAATACAAAGTCCCAACACTAGGCCGCTTTCTTTGTTGCCATGATGGAAACCTAGAAGCTCACTTAAGGTTAGAAAGGGTATTTTCAGCCAAACCAGCCAGACAAATCCAATGAAGATACCAGACCATCTTGCAAAAACACCAGCTTCCTTTTCAAGCACTTGAAAATTATGGCTTTTATTAATAAACTACTAGATTCTCAGTGTCTCCTTTAGGTTAGCCTAATGATACTTTTAGTGTTCAAATTCACAGTGGGAAGGACAAAGTACTGCTTAACTAAAAGACTTTCTCAAGAGTGTTTTCAGTCTTTTGATCTCACACATCATCAAATGGCATTAATTTTGTCCAGTATTTTTAGAGGGAGATGGAGCCCCCAAACAAAAGCACTCTTTAATCTGCTCTTCTTTCCAGATTCCTTTTCTACATTCTTACTCCAAGCATTTGGGGAAATCGAAGCATGGCAACCTCAGATTAAAAACACATCATCTAATCCTGGGGACAAGTGGCCAACTACTGCTCAGAAATCTAAAGAAAGCATTCTCACAGGAATTACAAGAAGCAATGGTACTTCTAAATCTGTTAAACACCATGAAATAATTTTGAACACTGCAACCCTAGATCTAAGTACATACCTCAAAGACTGAATGCCCTCATAACACTAGCCACTGACAATTTATAAAGCTAGCAATAGGTTTTAGGGTACGTCAGTCATCAGGTACATGAGAGAAATTGATTTTCATTAATAAGTGCTTAAAAAGGGATCAGATTATTCAAATTCTTAGTGTCCAGAGTATCCCAGAAACAGTCTATCTTCCCTGCAAAGTTTGGTTCCCAAGAGTTACATCAGGTTAGAATAATTTTAGAGGATCACCTTTAATTAAGCTGCTGCAACTTTCTGCTGACAAAAGCTATGCTATGTTCTAAGTTGGATTTTTTCAAATTAAAAATGCAAAGAGGGCCCAAAGCCTTGCCCCCTTTGCTTCCTCAGAATTAAGTTCTCCTTTAAGACTGTATATAGCTTTACATCTAAACACCTGCAAATAAATGCTATTTTATCTAGCTCTTAAGTGAGTTCAAAGCTAAAATCTGACACTCCAATTTCAGCACACTACTACTAGACTGAGTATGCACCCATAGTGATCAAACAGGATTTGTTTTAAAGCAGGGGTTTTACATCTTTTTATCGTTGGAATTTTGAAACTGACAAATAATTTTCAAATCCATTGCAAATACCCAAGTCACAAACCTTAGAAAGAATTAAATTAGTCAAGCTTTCACTACAAAAGTAACAAACGTGGTGGCACTATGTTCATCTAGTCTGGTTCCAAAGCATGAACATTAAATATGTATTTTCCAACAGTCATATCTCAGACTTACAGAATGGAAAAATATTTTTGTGAAAGTCAAAACAGAGAAATAAGTATTTAACATATAAACTTCTGGAGTCATGAATTAGTAATTATATATTGACCAAAGCCACAGAAAAAAAAAAGTCATTTTAGCAGGTCTACTTCCTTCCATTCTCTCCCCTTTAATCCTCCCTCTGGTAACACATGTAATCTCATGCGGTCAATGAAATACCATTTAATTCCAATTAACTTTTCTAACTTTGTATGTACAGAAAGAGTGGACCAAGCAATCCTCAACACCTGTAGGAATTATAAGCTTGTTTTCCATGTCCTGCTCCCCATTATCATGGTAAATTTCCAGACTTGTAAATATTTCACTAGGGTCAAAATGTACAGGTTGTCAGATCTGTGTGCAAGTTAGGTTTAGAAAAAAGCTATACAAAGAAAGTACCTGCTGCCTCCAGTAACGCTTCTAGTCTTGCTTGTGTTTCTGGATCCACAGTTCTCAAGTCCGCACCTTCTGCAGCACTCGATAAGAATAACTCCGATGTGGTTTTAAGTACTGGGTTATCAAGATCTTCTTGGTCCAAAATAAATGATTCAACCTGTTTGCCAAGTTACAAAAAGAATTTTACCATTTTTGAAGTTTTATACTAAATCTAACATATTAGAAAAAACACAAAGTAATTAAATTGTACTATTATAGCCATGTTTTAACGGTACAGACTATGGGATACAACTGTAAAAATCATCTGGTCAACTCACTAAAAAGGTACTTAAAACCACAAAAGAAACACCTCTACATAAAAAAGTTTGCTGTAAAAGTTACAATTTACAAAATCTTAAACTATAGCAAGGGCAACTCAGATTAAATACTGAAAAAATGTTATGCATGTTTGGACAGTTAATCACCAAAACAGACTGCCACAAGAGGCTGCAGCATCTTTGTCACCAGAAGTCTACCTTGTTATTAAAAAAACCTGTCAGTAATGACTGGTATAGCTGAATCTATCCGAAAGCCAGGGAGGGATTGAATGGTTTCCCAAGATGCCTTTCAGTTCTATTTTAAAAGTAATTTCAACTAATGTAGCACAAGGATTTTGTTTGTTTTGAGTAGAAACATGATAGTTGACTAAAATTCAAATGCAAAACATCTGTTTCCAAGCTGGCACTTAGTATTACCCCAGTCATTAATATTTTCTAGACAAGAACAGATACGTAGAATAATTAAGCAAGCAGGTAATCCAACTGAGCAGCAATAATGCTGTCCCACCAGTGGCCCACATGATCTCCAAATACAAGCTCATGGAATTGCTCAACATAACACACTGTAGTTTTATGACAACTTGCCAGAGTAAACAAGGAGGATATCTGACTCATGCTCTAATGACAGCAAAACTACATTTCAGAATCCGTCCCAAGTTCAAACATAATTTCTTCTGTTTTCAGTAGTATTTTAAGATAAAAACACTATTTCGTAATTAGATGTTCAACACTATCGGTGACTTAAATAACACCATAGAAATGAGACATGCTCATTATACAATCATTGTTGCCCTTTCCCACTTCATGCCCCAGTCTCATCTTCCATCCTCTGTTTTCCCCTAATACTTCCCCCATTTTTCTCATGCCAGCAGTAAACAATCATCATATTCAGCTCTATCACACAACACCCCACAACACCTTAAGAAAGGGATAGTTTATACTTAAAAAAAAAAAAACAACCAACAAATCAGGCCATCTGCAAATTCATTAAGTACTCCATTCTGTGAAAAATGTTAACAGGACTCTGGAGAGCTATGTAGAGTACTGCTATTCAAGAGCAACTTGGGTTAATTTCTTCCCCTTTTTGATATGTGAAGTTTCTGCAATATTATCCCCTGGTGTCCAAGCCAATCCGTGGATCCCCGGCGAAATGCAGTGCTAACGTATGAATACAATCGGCATCAGGGAGAAAGAGTGGCTTTTAGGAACACAGAACATGAGTTCCACATCTTAGTGGATATGCATGGTATTGGCTAGCTTACAGGTATTATATCTTGTGTGCCAAGGCACAAATATTAAAGCTAAGACAGCAGACTATGATTTAGGGCTCAAAGCAGCAAGATTTCTAGATTAGTCCAGCCAATGGTCCTAAAAAAAGAGAACCGTCAGTGTGAGAAAGAGTTCAACATTATACAAGCAGAAAATTAGTGCCCTAAGCCAGTGATACACTTTTTACTACAAACAAAGACAACTATTTAAAATTCACAGCAAGATTTGTCCCTACAGTAAGATTCCCCTCTGCAGAACTCAAATTCCAGCTTATGTCCATCTAGACAGCTTGAGGACTCTCTGCTGACATAACCTCTGATGCAAAACTGACTTCTGGAAAAATTCACCCTTATCTACGGAGTGCTTCAGGGTTTTTCATTTTCTCCCCCAAGACTACACAAAGCACTTTGCCTCATCAATATGCTAGAAATATTATTCCTATTGCAACAATGTTTGCATGACCTGGTGACCAGCAGAAAATCCCACTGTCTATAAGGGACTATTCATGATATACAGCTGAGAACTACATACAAGGAGTTTTATTACACACTAATGGACTTTTCATTTTTCAATTACACCACTAAATCTATCAGTCCTCCCTTTCAAATACATACCAAAAGGGGTAAAAATGCTACCTAATGCAACTGCACTTATGAACAACAAATACTGCAGAAAGGTTCAAAGCAGCTTCTGGCAAGCCTTAACTTTCTGCCTCAGGAACAGCCTGACAACACCCAGGCAAAGCACATCAGCCTTGCATCAACCTCCCAGAAACCTCCCTGTCCCACTGAAAGTTTTAAAATTTCTTTTTTTCACACTTCAGTAAAGGCATGGACCATTTTCTCCCCGACTGCTGCCACCCCAAGATCAATTGTATATATTTACAGGACATTACCTGCAATAATACTACACCTCTTGAGCCTGAATCAGTGTTAATTCACCATTTACAAATACTCTATCAACTTGCAAGGAACTTCTCTCTCTCCCCTCAACACGAACTACATTTTGCTTACAGTAACCTCTAAAAAAGTCTTTTTAACATCGATTATGCAAACACTACTTAAAGTGAATTACAGATACAGCTTTTACTTAGGGTACAAGCTGGGTAGTATTGGTGCGATCTGCTCTTTTCACCAACTCAACTCTTACTGCCTTTCAGCTCTTCTGTAGGTTTGCAACTGTACTTCCAGGGACTTTTCACATTTAAAGTCTCACACAAAAATCTTGCTGCACATACAGTATTTTCATCTTAGTTTTATATCGCAGCAAGAAAAGGCAGCTGCTTTCATTATATCCATACATGTTGAGCATCAATTTCTAGTTTTTGTTTTGATTTTTAGTAAGAGCTTAGTAACATACCCACAATACAAATATAACTTGAGTGTGAAAATACTGAAAATCCATATGCAAAATGTTAAAATAGCTGTACCACTGCCAGTCTCCCAGAACAAGTTTCAATGCTTTTCAAGTCAGAACATCTGACATTTCTATAAATCAATGCAGTTTCTCACACAGAAGGCAAGAGAGGATGAACAGTTGGATATCTATCACTAATAACTGAGTAAGAAATTACCTAATCAACTAGACTTCTCTTGTGAATGGAAATGCCCTGTGATGATCACATTATTAATAATTTTTAATAAATTAAAAATCAAACTACCCCAAATACATCAATTAAATCTTATTTTTTAAACAAAAAATAAACTTCATTAAAAAAACAAACCAAACAACCAAAACAGATTTCATGTTACCATTCCCAGAAGACTTAATACACTGCTCATGTGGGAAAATTTAGGCACTCTGTTCTATCCTAATCAGATCTGCAGCAAAGCCATAGAGTAACCAGTCACTGTGCTATTTTTGGATTATTTTATGAGCTGCTTTGGGCAGTTAATAAGCATCTTACTTGGTAAGGCTCATTAGGAACACATGGATTCAAGACATTATTCTAACTCCCAAAACAACTGCAACTACTAATAATTCCCAATCAAAAACTAAAAAAAGCTGCTAGCTGCATGGGACCTGAGGACAGGGTGCTGAACATCAGCATACTTCACTACATCATCGTGTTGCACGCTCATCGACAGGAATGATGGACCTTTCCTGAAGTTCTGCCAAGGACTGCAGCAGCCTCACAGCTCTGCAGATCCAGTTACACCACTGGTTCCTCCCTCCACAGCAGCTACTTTCACAGCTATTTGGGCGCAACTACATCAGTATTTATGTTAATACCATGACTGAGTTTACTTCAGGTCGGGGTATGTAAAGGCAACGTGGCAAGCACTACCATCATAACAAACACTAGCAATTCTTGCAAGATGGGCAATGACATACAGGATTAGAAGCACATTTCTAATATGAAGTCTAAACTGATCTTTCTTATATTAAACTACTGGAGAAAAAAAAAAAAAGTACTTCTCCCAGAATAGCCCGGACCTGCTCACAAATAGCCTGTTACTGACACAAGCTACAGACAATGGAAAACCTTCCTGTTGTAGCTGTATACCAGCACCATTCTCTCCTCCTCCTCCTGCAGGTAAGAGCAGCAGCAGAGACAGCACGTTCTAACGTCTCCTTCCATTTGAGCCAAACTAGTACTTCTGGGAGACTATCTTCACAAAAAGCCTTAATAGGAAAGAGAAAGCTGCTATTAAATAATTTCCTTGAACTTGCATTTTCCAGATACACCTTGAGCTTTTCTGGTGTAACAATATTCTTTGTGTGTGTGGAGCACATACAAATAATGAAGACTGGAGCCCTTGATTGGGACTCCTAAACTCCTATTTATTATGAAAATAAATGACTACCTGATTTTCTCTTTTGTATTAGGTAACCCTTCCTAATTATTTCTATAATAATTCCATTTGGACATAGGTCTAAATACATCTGAATATATGCAGAGGGACCTTGGCTTCCTTAAGGCTAATACAGGCCTGTAAATCAGGCTGAAAGTTCATGCCTATGAAGCTGAAATAGATCATCTATATTTAAACTATTTTCATTCCATAATTCTCAAGATGTGCAACACTGTATTAGGATCACACTAGAAAGATATTGTGGTTTTGTCTGATAAACCCAACCTCTGACAGTTTATGTTGTCACATCCTTTATTATACTGAATGCCAATATCTGATTACTACTTGTAACCCTGCTCTAAAAGTTTTAGGGAATACTGATAGGACATCGAATACCACAGCACTAAGTTAAGACCGAAAAGGAGTTTGTATTTCACGTTTGACATCAAATCCCTTTATATGTGGAATTTAAAGAATGGCAGCTTCAAAACTACTACAAACTACTACTACTATTCCAAGGAGAAAGTAAACTGGGGGACTTTGTCACCAACATGGCACTCAGTAGCTTCCTGTGACAAGTGCATCGCTACACCCCTGGTGTAGACACTTCACACCAGCAAAAGGCCTGGCTTTGGTTTACCTTAAGATGTAGTTTTCAACACTGCCACCCCCCAACCTAGCCATGCCAGTCAAACATTTTTGCACCTACTTCAGGTATCTTCCTGGCATTACTATTACGCCATCTCTTGAAACTGAAAGAGGAAAAACCACACACGTGGGTATTTTCACAAAACCTTTCAGTGGGACCTCAGTACACTGCCCTTTCTTGGCACTTCAAAACTAGAGAAAGAAAAGAAACATTTCAGATAAGTATTTCAGAGTCAGTACCTAGGAACAACATATATTCAATGTAAAGAACAATTCAGACATAATTAATGACATAAGACCATACCCACTCTGTTAGGTTTGAACTGTAACTTCTGAAGATAGTTTCTTCAATATTCAAAAAAAAAGTGTCAGCCCAAGACAGAAGTCACTAAGGTCCGCGAATCGCCAAGAGATCATATTCCAGTGCTGGCCCTATGGATCATGGGATTACAAAGTATCCTAACAACCCAGGGGAGTAACGGGGTACTTTGTTGCCTCCATAGAGAAAGGCTAAAATATCTGAAGCATCATTTCCAGTCACTGCTCATCTTGTGACAAGTTGGGCAGCTATGAGACACTTTCATGGGTTCATTTAACAGATCAAAAAGGGAGAAAACTCGGGGTGGGAGGAGGGGGGGGAGAATAATTTTCTGCCACTTTACTGAATTTCATGGAATTATAAAGTGGTCTGATAAGCTGGAACATCATTCTTCTGGGAACAGCAAGCCATTAGATCAGCTCAGTTCCCTGCGAGGCTACAAACCCAACTGCCCCCCACATTTAAGCGGAGCTGTTAGTACTGGCACACTGCCTTAGCTTAGCAGTCTACAACAACAGTTCTGTAGGCAGTAAATTAGATTGGGAGGGCGGGGGAGAGGAGGGGTGCAAACCTATTTAGCTCCAATTGCAATAGGAAGTTGACTAACTTGAGGCAGGATTATCTAAAGGACAGTCTTTATTCCAATATATATTAAGTAATTATCAAATAACAAAACAAGCAGCTATAGGATCCAGGCTGTGCTAAATTCATTTCAAAAAACCGGTTCATTTTGCAAAGGCTGGTATAGATACAACGTAAAGAAAGATGGATACAACTTTATGCTTTGTCACTGGAGAAAAGCGCCTCTCCATGTAGTGTGGTCCACAAGTCTGACATTCGTGTATAAAACTGTGCCATATGTTCTTGACATGTTAGCACGCAAACTGATCTCAGCATTAACTTAAGCTCACTAGAACCATGGGTAAGACAACCAGCAATAAGAAAGGCCTGACATTTGTATGCCAGCTCCTCTGCTCAGGCCAGCCCCAGCAAAGGATCTCAAGCCAGGCACTCCAAGTCATTAGTCAACTCCCAAAATTCTTGCTAGTATTTGAAACATGCAGATAAAACAATAAATCAGAATTAATGTTTTATGGGACTACTCTCTCATGCCACAGATTGTTGACCCTAGGTTCTCAATTTTCTTGCACTAATACTAAACACATAAGCAGGCATTCACGAGCAAGTGCCTGTCAAACGGTTCACATAAGTTTAACCACTTACCTAATTTCTCTCGTAAGCCATCAACTGACACTACATATCCTTATGCCAATTTAAGTAGTTTTGAATACTAGAAACTACACAATATCACATTCCTCGAGAGACCTGTCTGATTTATGGTTCTTCCACAAACAAGAAATTTCCAATTCATTTTTATTAAAACACTGTTCCACAACAATAAGCCCAAGATATAACTGCACTCACAGTTAACCCTCAAAAAAACTAAGCCACAGAACACACAGGTTGAGTCCTCCTGGTACAAGAGGCTGGCAATATTAAAAAGCCTCTCTGTATAGCAGAAAAGAAAGCATAACGCACTTCAGTCACTACTGGAAAAAAAAAAAAAACCAACTGTTAAAAATCAGCCTGCAGCCATCACATATTCAACGTCTGATAAACTAAAATAATTATGACTGAGTTTTCCTGATGTACAAGAGAATCTTTTCCAGCAAGGAGCTGCCATTTACAGAACTGGAACTGACATCTGAATTTTATTCAAAATTCACATGAATCCCAGTAAATCAACTGCCTGTTCTTGACATCTACAGTCTTCGTACTGAAGAAAACCATTGAATGGAGACCAGTAAATCTTACTAAAACAAACACCACTTACACTAAGCACTCATTTTCACATATTCTATTTCAGTCCACTCTAAATCATGTTTTCAGTACTCTATCTTCTCCATGTGCTTTAAGATTCCCTCTTCCCCCCCCCTCGTTTTATCTAATAATCCTGTAGAAATAGCCTCTCTCCTTTCCTCACCTCAAAGGTATAACTCAATATTCTGGTTTATTAGAATATAAAACAAGATTGTTGCATCAATTTAGCCAGGGCTTTGAGGGTGGGATCCTTGCTCAGATATTAAATCCCAGGCATTAAAATAAAGTGAAGGAAACTTCAAAACAGAAGATGAACAGATGCATTTGTTTGCTGATGTAAAAGCTCACACCCATCCAAGATGGCAAGTTTTCTAAGCCACCTTCTGGGGAATAACCTTTTAAGATCTCCTATCAATCCAAAGGGACAACAGTGCTCAAAAAAAAAAAATCATACAGGTGGGTCCAATAAATGTAGCCCAATCTCCTAATTCAATAATCTGTTCTCAGGCCAACCTGTATGTTTCAGGCAGAGAGGAGTCTTAACATTTAAAGTGACAATTAAGTTATCTAGAGGCTTGTACCAAAGGGAAAATCATACTGGGCTTTCTGCTGTTCTCAGAGCTGAGGCTAGTGGTAGCTATTTTTTCAAGGCTGTATAAACAGGTTTGTGCATGCTCTACTACTGCAAAACCAGCAGAAACCATAATGTAACTACTGATCCATCAGTTAGGGACCTCTATTATTCATTCTGAGAGTTTCTTTTAAATAGCTATCTAAAATATCATCCACCAAAAACTCAAGTTGTAGTTGTGAAAGGGCTTTACAATGTAACTATTTTAGAAAAAACAATGAAAAGATGTACATTTATGTAAGGTATTGATTTTACCCTAACAAATCCTAAATATTAAGCATCCACGTCATAGACTCCCTTGTCCCCTGGCTACCTTGTCATGCTGCGAGTGAACACATGCTCCAAACAGGCGATGCTCTGAAGCCACCATGATCAAGGGACATGGTTTGGAAGTACACCATTCAGGTTTACAAAGCTGATATCCTCTTTTCCCTTGGTTTGAAATACAACTGATTTACTACCTGCCCACCATGTGACACCATTAGTTTTATTCATGATTTTGGAAAGGGAAGAGTTCAACAGGGTTAGGGATTTTCCTAGAAGAAAATCTTAGTTAATTAATAATCTCTGTGTTTTACTGAAGGCAAATGAGAATAACTTAGAGACCTAGCTGAAACTTAACGCCCATGAAATGCTAAAACAACCAGAGAGGTGCTTTTCAGTTGGCCCACAGTTCATCAACCAGTAAAACATCCTTTTTCTTTTTTTTTTTTTTCCCCACTTTAAAAATAGGGAATAATTTTTCCTGCAGGATGGGTATACAGTTAGGTAACTTTCAAAACCTCTCCTGGTCAAATAGGCCAGCCACACACGTTCCTTCTCGCTTAGCACCAGCACTCTGACAAACACAACTCAACTATGAGTAAGCCCCTCCAAGTCTAGGGCACTTACCCTTCAGATTCTGAGATGCTTTGGAAGAGTTAATAATGAAAAGAAGTTTGAAAAAAAATCTGCATGACTCCCTCATAAAAGCAAAAGGCAAAAATTAGTAAGTGGTCTCATCCCAAGAAAAGCAATTAAGTAATAACAGGATCCAGCACAGAACCAATTCTTTTATTTATATTTTATGGTAGTAAGTGTTTTCTATATGCATTTGAACAGCAGATGCACAATACTCCCAAATTTGAGAAAATTGTCTAGTATTTTATAAAACTTTCCAAAAAATCAATGTTACCTAAGAAAACATTAAGTGATGAGTTGCAAGAGTAAAAGGAAGACATTATCTTCTGATAGGATGCATTTCCATAAATTTCACTTCCTCAGCATTCCTCCAAAAGTATGCAAAATGAAACTGCTGCACTTTCACAACAAAAAGGGAGAGCTAGTTGTCAGGGAAAAAAAGAAAAACCACACCAAAAACCACACAAACAGAAACTATCTATTATACCAAAGGTATACCAAAAGGTTAGAGCTCAGACAAGCATATCATCCTAACTAAATGAACCCTTAAATCCAAATATTAATTCACTTGTACCCATTTTTTTTTCCTCTTATTCAGAGGCAGCATGGTTTTATTACATAGACTGCAGTAACAAGGTTGCTATAAAAAACCCCAGTATTTAAATCATTTAAAAGTTAAACTAACCTTCAGGTTATCATAGAAGACCAAGGTCATATGAGGTATCAATGAGAAAGTTTCTATTTAAAATAACCCCTGAGGCCAGGTACTTTTCAAAAACTTCCTAAATTTACAAAAGTACTTGAACAAATCACTGATTTCTGAAGTTTTGCTTACAGCATCCCATTCCTCACATGAACATTCCCATTAGGGAGATAAGCTTTACATGAGAACTTTAGACAGTATTTGCATGGTACATGGGCTGCTATTAGGAAAGAAAATATCCACAGAAGGAAAATGAAAGCACCCTACTGAAGACTGAGGCTTCACAGCTTGACTTAAACACTGAGTTCTGCAAGTAGTCATCAAAAAAGATGTAGAAGTTATTTTTTCTTGCTTCATGAAGTTTTAAGTGGGAAACAAATCTAAGAAAAATTCCTTTTTCCATATAAGTCAGACTTGCCTCTGTTTTAAATCCAAGAGTCCCTTTTACTCCCCAACAACAGCTTAAGACTTCTAAGGAACTTTCACATATAAGAACTCAAAATTAACTATTAAGATCAAAGCCATGCAGCCTCCTCACCTGCAGGGTCTAAACCCCAGTTTTAAACTCCTTCAACAAGCATGCCAATTCAGTAATGTTGCTGCTCCCAGTTTTAAAGGCCAGGCCACATGCATGCACAGAAAACAGAGTGCCTTTATATTCCCCTTCCTTCCACACCTACCCTTCTTTTAAGTGTCACAGGGACAGTTCGAGCTCTAAGCACAGGACAATGTTACAGCAGCACCATCCAGCCATCCTTACAGCTTTATGTCAGGATCCTCTGAGACTAGGAAAGGAGAGATAAGAGCATCCCAATATCAAGCGCACAGGGGAGCAGCTGGGTAGCCCCAATTTAAATCAGAACACAAGAACTCGTGATTCACCAGCTGTAGTTTTGCCTTGCATTAATGCTGAAATGAACCCTTCCCCCCCAGACTGTAACTAGTTGACTGGTGAAATCTATGTGCAAATTTGTAACTAAATATAGATGTTCTGCTAAATTTGGTAAATCTCTCCTTACCAAGGGGTTGCACCGCACATTTATATAATTATACAGTGGTATTTCACATCTTTGCTTTCTACACCTATCATTAGAAAACGGTTGCTGACATTTATTTTAGGTCATGCAGGCAACTGGGTCAAACTGCACTGAAGGGAAACTAGAGTTCTGTAAGAAACTTTAGAAATCAGTTCATTTCAAAGTGTTATTGAATAGTAAGTATTACCCATAACTAGACAGATTGTTTCTGGCTACTATAGGCCAGACTTTCAAAGTTACTGAGATACCCACCATGATTTTTCCAAGAATTAGAAGCCTAATCAGGCTGGGAATGAATGAACACACTACTAACCAGCTCTCTGCATCCTTAAGCGTCATCTGAATACTTTTGGAAACTGAACCCATTATCTCGCAATGTTTTCTAATCACTGGATAATTCTTGAAGAAAATTTTCCATTTTGTTCCACCTCTTACTTCCTCAGCTTTGAAAGAGTTAGTAAAAATAAGAAAAACATCAAGTGCTAAACTGAAACAAATTTTTCAAGAGACAAGGCTTTTACATCTAGTATTATCTACCTGAATTTACATCAATATTTTGCATTTCTATTCCTTATGGTCAAAAAAATGTTGCTATTATTTCAAATATAATACAGAAAAGTTAAATTTGTAAGCATTAAATTAACCTCAGAAGTCAAAGATATATCGTGTATACCATTTGAGAAGCAGTGCCACGTTAAGATGATTCATTAACATAGCAATGACTTTAATAGACTACATTGCCAATTTAAAACAAACTAAGTATTTACTCTGAATTCAACACCCAGTTTAAAAATTAAGAGACTGGATTTGGAAGGCAAAGAAAAAAGATCAAGCCCCAGACAAAATCACCAAGTACTGAACTGATCTTGAGTGCATGCCATTCGACTATGAATTCTACTCATCGCAGGAGGTAGGTTATGTCTGATTTTTAATTATGCTTTATGTAAATATCCCCAGAGGCTTATGCAATAGGTACAGGCTTAAGTAAGGCAAGCTGGTGGAGGCAGGCAGCCTGCTCTGGAGCAGGAAGCTGAGAACTGTGTTGACTCCATAGCCAAGGGGTGGGTGAGCTCCAGTTGCCATTGCAGGCCTCCAAACCCTTGAATTATGGAACACAAGAGACTTGCTACATTATATGCTCACAGCCAAAAGCCACTTTACTGAACAGAGCTCCAAGATCCTCTGGTACTTTTGTCAGCACAGCTGGCTTCTCCTACTTGATTTACAACAGATCAGCAAACCACACAATCCTGTGAGCACTAACACCGCCACATTGCTTCAACTCTCTACTTCCACAGGCCGGTTTTCTGCCACAACAGTTTTTGTTAAGAACCTGTGTGCTCTGTGGCCAGAAGCCCTCAACCAGCAAGGACCCTATGGACCGCACATACACGTGCTATTAATCACTGCCCTGCCAGCACACCTTCACCTTGACCTACAGACTTCACAACTAGTATGGAGGAGGCTGTTTAATACTCATGCCTTTGGCATCACTTTAAGTGCCAGCAAAATTCACAAGGAGCGGTAGTAATATACTTAAAATTACACCAAAATCTCACTCTAAACATGTTGCAGGCTATGTTCAAACCCTGATCAAGCTTAGAAGACAACCAAGCAGCTATTTAACATCGATGTCAAAACCACCTCACCTCTCAGACTGCAACCAGTGGTGAAAGTTTCTCCAACCACTCAGGAGAACCATGGCTTCCCCTCTGTTTTACACGGAAATAGCACAAAGCCTCCCAGCCTTGTCCTTCCATGCCCAAAGGCGTGCTTCAGCTTGCAATTGTTTCTATTTGCATGTGATAATTTTAACTGGTAATTCTAGAAAATATTCTGTACAGCTGCATTTAAATTTCACCATGCAGACCCGATATAACTCATTTATACAGGATCCACTTCAGTTCCTGGTTTCCCAACCAGCAGACTGGTGACTACCATAAGCAGGCACTGAGCTAGGAAATCAGAAAGCTTTGATTTTTCTCCCAGTTCTGCAAAGCGGGATAAATGCGGTACACTCTCTTCACTGTCTTCATCTATAAAATGGGGACAGTACTCCTACTGTAAAGTACTTGACAATCTGATGTAAGAAATGCAATACATGTTAAAAAAAAAAGTTAAGCTAAAATATATTGCTCTTTTCATTCTCCAGATAAATACTTCATTACACTCTTCACCCTGCACTTCCCTGATGATTTTCTTTTCTACCTAATTTGCCATTTTGACTAATCCAATTATTTTAGTGTATTAAACTCAGACTAATACAAGGATACAAAACCTGAATACCACTACAGACACACAGCAGAGCCTACAGAATATTGTACCATCATTTTTGTAACTTCGAAAGTAGAAAAAAAGAGCACAGATCAAGGCAGCATGGCAAACGCTTACTTTATTTATTTTAATTCTCCCTTCTAGTTCTCACTAATTCCACTCACTGCTGAAGGCATACACCCAAATCAGTGACTCATGGCACAAGACCACAGTCTAAACAGTCACTGGGTTTTCAAAGCAGTGCTGTTCAAGAATTGCAATGTTCCATCCCAGGAGTTTAATTGCCTTTTCTTTGTTGAAGAAAAAACCAAAAAACACCCAAAAAATAGCACTGACAACAGGTGCTTCTTTAGTTCTTATACATACAGAAGAAAAAAAAAAAATTGAAAAAAAATTCATTCTTGGTCCTCCCAGTCATACCCCGTAGTCTAGCAACGATGTGAGGCACATTCTTCCCATCCACGCTTCTTCCCCAGGTTACTTTCCACAACCAGAAACACAAGACAGAAGAACTCCCCAGGCAATTTCAGCTTCGAGATTAGCCCAACTCCTCTACGTGTGTTCTGGAAATCTCCAAGTGTTTTAAATCCACCTTTTTTTGTTATATATTTTAAATAAGAAAGCTTTTCCCAGGTTTTTCGAATAAGTGATTTTTATTTTACCTGTTTGTAAACCTTTTTTTTTTTACCTCAGTGCTAACCTCCCAGACACATTATTTATAACAGGTTGTCTTTCTTAATACTTGCTATTAGTCAAAAGACCAACAGAGTGCCTAGTAAAACTTTAGCTGTTCAATCTTCACATCCTTTAAATAATGGGGCGGGTTCAAAAGCTTTCAAAGCAGAACTCTGCTCATCTTGTAGAGAGCCACAAACACTCTGATACAGCCCATTTCCCAACGTTTTTGGGGTTCTGTAACTACTGCTTTGTATCTTCAAAGATACGTTAAAATGTGACATAAAAGACATCCTAGAGAGCAGAAACTCATAAACTACTTGCGTCCTATTCTAGCTACAGTAGGCCTTCCAGTTCCCCAAAACAGGTATGTACTTGAACAGGTAATCCCGTATCATCGTATGTTCAGGATACCAATCATGCAAGGAACATTCACACGCAAGTGCTCATCTGCCTGATCATTAGATTTCTAGTTTAGCTACACGTCCAGCTGTTAATAAAATTTTTAACTTAGGTTAGGTGGTCACGAGCAAAGTGCAAATGTGGGTCTGCATCAGTTTAATCACTCTTTTATTCAGATAAGACCTGTCAGGAAGGCTGGACAAAAGAAGATCATCAATGGAAGACAAAAATTTTAGACACGGGAGGATGAATGCAGGCCCCTTTCCTTCCATTTCTTCAGAAGAAATGTGGACACATACCGAAGTACCCACTCCTGGCCCCTGAAGAAAAAATGGTATGTATCACCTTGGCTACTATCTTCTTCTTTCTGGAGAAGCACCCAGAAGTACAGAACACTGGAACCACAACTAGCTTGCAAGTGCTAGCCACTTTCTCCTGCTTTCCACTAAGACTACCTAAGGGCTACAATGGTGGCTGTGATCTTAAGTCTTCTTTCTAAGAGGCAACTAAGGAAATAAGATTCACCTTTTGGTGTACAATGAGTGAGCAGTAGTGACAAATAAAAGCCTTCATTTATCTCCTCTCCCTAGGCTACATAAAGCAGTATTAGATGCAAGTGTGAAGGTCCAACAATGTTCCAGTTGGGTTGGGATAAGGCTCCAGACCCTCCTCCACACCCTTCCCTTAAAACTCTCTGCAGGTTCGGAAGATCAAAGGAAGACATCTCCATTACCCTCTTCCATTTCGTTGGGTAAGAAATATTTCTATTGCATAAAACTGCACATACGTATATATACACACATATCGTGAATTTAGTGGAGTCTGGGAATCCCATATCCCTGCTCCCAAGTCTAGGGTAGCAATACCGGGGGTCGGAGGTTTTACTTTGTTCTCCGCCGGGTGGAGGATCTCACCTCCTCCCCCAAACCTGGTTCGAAGTGGAAACCACTCCTAGAGGTCAGGAGGCAGCAGCACGGGAGACATCTTTCCCCCACCTCAACACGGACAGAGGCAGCAGCGAGCAGAGGGCCCGGCCGCCCCAGGAGAGAACAGGCGGGGCGCCCGGCCCCCTTTCCCCGGGGCCCGCGGGGAGGCGCGGCGGTTGCCGAGACCCCCTCCCTCCCTCCCTCCTCCACCACCTCAGCAGAAGGCCTTGGGCCGCCCTGCCTGTGCGGAGCCAACGGGACCCCGCCCCCGCGGCTCCGGTGCGGCCGCTCACGCCCATGGCGGCGGGGAGGCCCAGACCGAGGAGGGGAGAAGGGGGGGGAGGGGAGATGCGGCCCGCGACCCCCGCACCCGGTCGGGGCGGCGCCGAGGGCCCGGCTGGCGGCGGCGGGCCCGGCGCGGCGAGCGGGAGGGCGGGCGCCGGCCCCGGCCGCCGGTCGGGCCTGTCAGGAAGCGACGGAGGGGAGGGGAGGGCCGGGCCCTCCGGCGAGATCGCTCACCTCGGACACCTCGTCCTCGTCGCTGCCGGAGCCGCCGCCGCCCCCGCTCCGCAGCACGGCGGCCGCCAGCTTGAAGTCGAGGGCGGCCTCGCCGGCCGCGGGCGCGCCGGGGCCTCCCGGCCCGCCGGGCCCGGCCTCCCCGAAGAGGCGCACGGCCCGCAAGCCCAGCGGGGAGGGCCCGGCCGCGGCGGGCGGCTCGGCGGCGGGCGGCGCGCGGGGAGCGACGGAGTCGATCTCCTCGTCGCCGACGGGGGCGGCGGTGCCGTCCGTGAGCATCGCACTGATCCGGAACCGCCGCCGCTCGCAGAGCCCAGCCGTCTCCGTCCCCTCACGGCACCGCAGCAGCGCCACTAACTTCTCACACCCTACCCGGCCGCGGGCGCCGCGCCGCCCACCCTCCGCTCCTCCCGCGCCTATTGGGCGCGCTCGGCCAACGACGGCGCGCTATTGGGCACCGCGCCCGCCACTCCGCGTCGCGTCACGCGCTCCCAGCATGCTGCCCTGAGAGCGCACGCCGAGGCGGTTAGAACCCACCGCCCCGCCCCGTTCCTCCGGCCTCGCTTCCTGAACTTCCTAGGAGCTGATTGGTCGTCTGGAACATCAGTCATGTACCTTGCCAGAGCTGCGGGCGTCGATGGGGCGAACGAGCTGTCGGTCAAAGCGAATCCGAGAGTCACGGATTTCGATTGGACGCAAGGCACATCGCTCACAACGCACGAAGTCTGGCGCCGCCCGATTGGCTCCTACCCTACCCTGGCCCCCCCCCCTTCGAACCTCTGAAGGTCTCCGTCAGCGCGAGAGACCGTCACTCGCCCGCCTGTCCCGAGCGGCGATTGGAGCCGGGCGCTGCCTATCGAGACGAACGGCCCGCCTCCTCCCTTCCCGAGAACGGGCCACCATAGGCTGAGCGCGCCGTCACTCTGCTCGCGTTGCCTCTCCGCCCGCCGTGACGACACTGGCGCGGCCACGTGGCCTCTGTCAGCACTGCCGGCCGGGCCCGGCGCCCCCGCGGGCCCGAGGTCAGACCGCGTCGTTTATTACCGCCCGGGCCGGGGGGCGCGGCGGGACAAGGGGCGACGGCTTGAAACCGCCAGAGGACAAGGGCGGGGCTGGACACGCGCAGGAACGTCGTCGGGTGGGGGCGGGGGGCCCCGGGACAGGCCCCGTCCCGGCGGGGGGGGGGGGGTCCGAGACCGGGCTGGGCGGCGGCCCGAGCGACCCGGCGGAGCGGGAGACGTCCCTGCCCGCGGTGGGGGTCGGCCTGGCCGGGCTGCGAAGGTTCCTCGGCCCCAGAGCTACGCCGAGGGTCGATGGCGCCCGCCGGCAGAGCAGACGGGCTGGGCCCGGCCGCTGCCCCTCGCCCTGCGCTGCGTCCCGGCGGGCCCTAATTCACGGAGATGTTGATCTCCGGTCCTCGGCGGTGCATCAGCTCGGCCTGGGGGTGGAAGTGAGAGGGGGACGAGGCTGGCAGCGCCCCCAGCACGTGCTCCAGCCCCGCCGAGCAGCTCGGGCTCAGCCCCCGCACCAAAGCGTCCCCGGGGACGGCTGCGAAAGAACGTCACCCAGGATGTCACCTACGTCCTCGCCGTCGCTCTCCTCCTCCTGCTTCCCGGGCTGTTTCCCCTGTGCCTCCTTCCTGGCCGTTTCGGGCAGGGGGCTGTCCAGCCAGCTCAGGTCGTGCAGGGAGAAGATGCGCTCCAGCCCCTTCCGGATCCCCACCAGCGCCAGCAGCTGGGGCCAGGGCGAAGGGCAGATCAGCATTGGACGGGGCTGGGGGCTGGGGGCCAGGGAACAGGCAGCGTGGTCCCTGTCACACCCCCCTCCATCCCCCCCTGGTAAATGCTGGGGACGTGGCATGTCACCTCTCGTGGCTTGGTCCCAGGAGATGATACTTACACGGCGCCTGCAAAGCAGCGACAGCCTCACCGGCCCCAACCCAGGAGGTGAAGGCTGCTGGTAAAGCCATGTTTGTTGTGGCCCTGCAGGAACCCCGCCAGCTCTTGGGGGTCTGAGCACCCACGTACACCACCTGCCAGGGCGTGCGCCCCCGCCCAGGGCAGCACCCGCATCCCTTGCCCAAGGTGAGTGCTGGGGCTCCGGCAATGCTCAGGGCACGTGTGGGCACCACCCAGCCCGGCACCAAAGCAGTGCCACCCGATTAAAAGGAATGTCATACCATCACTGGGAAAATGATAGCAGCCATGGTGGACTTGAGGACCCAGAGCAGGGCCAGGCACAGCAGCTGGATGATGGTGAAGAGGTGCACCCGGCGCAGGGGCACGTGGTGGAGGTAGGGGAAGTCTGGCTGGTGCTTGGCCGGCATCAGGAGCAGCCGCACGCGGTCAGTGAGCTGTAGCGAGAGGACAGCATGTGGGTCACACACCCCCAGCTTTCAGGCAGCTCTCACCCACCTCCCAGTTGGGACCCAGGCTGGCAGGAGGGGTTTTTGGCATTGGTTTTTGCCGCTCAGCCCTCCTGCCACCTGCGCTGGCTGTCAGCGTGATGCCTGGGCAGGTGAGTTTGTCTGCAGACCAGGGGTCCTGGTACCACCATCACCCCAGGCCCGGGGAGTGCTTTGCAGGCAGACATCTAGAAAGGACTCAAGCTGGTCTTAAAGGATTAATTGAGATAACAATGCTTTGATTCCCTTCCCTGCATGCAGGAAACTGCTGCTGCCTTTGCCAGAGCACAACCTGGGATTCACCAAGCAGAGGGAAAGCCTTTCCCAGCCCGTCATCCAGAGCAGGGTAATTGCAAGGAAAAGGTACCATGTAGAGGAAAAAAAGGGGTAGATATTTCTGGAGTGGGGATCTTTTTCCCCTTCATGGGTTTCTCAGGAGAGGAACAGAGATGGCACATTAGCAGCAATGCCAGGACCAAAGGACCAGCAGGTCCCAGCTCTGTCTGAAGCTCCCAGATGGGGACCTTCCTGCGACTCAGGAGAGTCAGTTTGGGTTATCCACAGGTCCCTCCGCTTCTCCCAAACCACCCGATCCATCAGTGCAGAAGTCGCTCAGGCCCCTCGGCATTCCAGATGCCTCCCTTTCCTCTGCCCCAGAAAGGCCCCTCTGTCCCTCCTTGTCCTAGGCCTGGCAGGGGACAGACCCGTGCCAGGATGCACATCGTGCAGAGCTAAAATCCAGACTCTGTTGTGCAGTGAGAGCTGTTATCAAGCAAACCCGCCCATCTCCAAACCAGCCCCCACCAGCACTCCCCGCACAGCCCCCCACTCACCTGGATGCTGTTCAGTGCTGCCACCCCCATGTGCAGAAAGACCCCATACAGCGCTGGCATCGGGATGTGCTGCAAAACATGGGGCGAGGGCTCAGCAAGGTGCAATTCCCCGAGGGGGCTGTGCTCCCTGAGCATCCTCTCCTGTATAAAAGGCTGGACGCATGGCTGCAGCACTTGCTTCCTTCATTTCCAACAGCCCAGTTTAATTTCATGGCTTTTTGCTCATCTTACGGCTTCGAGGGCTTTAAAGCCTGGACAAGCTCCCAGCTATGCTGCTCATGTGGGGACATCACAGTCTTCAGAGAGGGGAGACATGCACAGAGTTCCTTGCCTTGTTTTTCAGCACATGGGAGCAATCCAGGCTGGAGACGGAGAACACGATGCCAAGCCACTTGGGGATACGGCTTTTGGCTCAGGATCTATAAATGCCGGGGGGTCCTGCCTCTCTGGCACACCACTTTCCTTTTTACCTCCTCTGCAACTGCAAACCGGCTCCTGCTGTGTTGCTCAGCATGGTTTGGTCTTCTCCCAAGCCCAGGCAGGCAAGGAGGGAGACGGGCATCATTTGCTGATCCCAACGATTCCACCAGGGACTCAGGGACTGCCTGGGGCTGGGTTGGTTTCCCCAGCATCACGCAGGGGCCATTTGAGAAGAAGCATTGATCCACATGCCCAAGGCCGGAGGTAACTGCTAGTCCTGGGACTGCCACGGGTATGGCAGGGGCGATTATAAGGAGAGATGGGTCCTTGCATGAAGGACCAAGCCAGGCTCATCCTGGGGCTGGAGAGGCAAGAAGAGTTGCCCTGGGAGAGGCTCCCAAAGCCCAGAGAGACCTCACTGCCCTGTATCTCGCCACCCACAAAAAAAGGGAGAGGGAGGACCAGGCAGGCTTGGTCTCTGGTTTCTCCACCACAAAAATCACAGACGGGTTTGGATTGGAAAGGACCTTCACAGCCCATCCAGTCCAACCCCCTGCCATGGGCAGGGACACCCTCCACTAGCCCAGGTTGCCCAAAGCCCCATCCAGCCTGGCCTTGAACACTGCCAGGGACGGGGCAGCCACAACCTCTCTGGGCAACCTGTGCCAGGGCCTCAGCACCCTCGTCGTAAAACATTTCTTCCCTATGTCCAACTTAAATCTGCCCTCGTTCAGTTTAAAACCGTTGCCCCTTGTCCTGTCCCCACAGGCCCTGGTAAAAAGTCTCTCTGTCTTTCTTATAAGCCCCCTTTATATACTGAAATGCCTCAGTCCAGGCTCCCCGGAGCCTTCTCTTCTCCAGGCTGAACAACCCCAGCTCTCTCAGCCATCGCAGAGCTGTTCCAGCCCTCAGACCGTTTCGGTGGCCTTCTCTGGCCCCGCTCTCACAGCTCCTCGTCTGCCTTGTGCCGGGGACCCCAGAGCTGGACGCAGTGCCCCAGGGGGGTCCCACCGGAGCAGGGCAGAGAGGGAGCATCTCCTCGACCTGCTGGCCACACTGCCGTTGATGCAGCCCAGGAGATGCTTGGCTTTCTGGGCTGCAAGCTGCTGGCTTATGTCCCATTTGTCACCCACCAGTACCCCCAAGTCTTTCTCCGCAGGGCTGCTTTCAATCCATTCATCGCTCAGTCTGTATTGATACTAGGGGTTGCACCCGCCCAGGTGCAGGACCTTGCAGTTGGCCTTGTTGAACCTCATGAGTTTCACATGGGCCCGTGTCCTCCAAGGTCCCTCTGGACGGCATCCCTCCCCTCAGACGTGTCAACTGCACCACTCAGCTTGGCGTAATCTGCAGATGTGCCGAGGGTGCGCTCAATCCCACTATATCACCAGTGAAGATATTAAATAGTATTGATCCCAGTAGTGACCCTTGAGACACACCACTTGTTACTGGTTTCCACTTGGACATTGAGCGGCTGACTGTAACTCTTCGGTCACAGCCATCCAGCCAATTCCTGATCCATCTGACAGTCCATCCATCAATCCCATCTCTTTCCAATTTGCAGGTAAGAATGTTGTGGAGGACTGTATCAAGGGCTTTACAAGGCCATCCTCAGAGGTGAGGACAGAGTTGGAGGAAAAGGGACCTCCTGCCTGCCCCCACGTAATCTAGATGCGACCAGGGTACACACACTGGGGGGTCTCTGCCTAACATGGC
The DNA here is from genome assembly GCF_011004875.1 of Balearica regulorum gibbericeps. Classification (NCBI taxonomy): domain Eukaryota; kingdom Metazoa; phylum Chordata; class Aves; order Gruiformes; family Gruidae; genus Balearica; species Balearica regulorum. Next base: position 212,101 of record NC_046197.1, read on the forward strand.
AGCAGTGGTGGGTGAGAGCCAACACCAGCCAGGCTCACCGCGCCCCCCCCCCCCCACCGTGGCGGTGTGGAGGGCAGTGGTGGGGTGTGTTTGGGGACTGCAGGGGACCTCGATGCCCACAGGGCAGCAGCGGCTGGTGTGCTGGCTGCCCTGCAGCACTCAAGCCAAACCCTTTGCCCAGCCTCTTCCCACGCAGCGCACGGCTCCCCGCCTGCCGGCCCGGCTCCCCATGACGGATCGACGGGACAAGGGACGGTGAAGTTAGGAACCCCCCAGCCTTGCGGGATATGGCCACCCCCTCACCTTGGAAAAGAGGCCAAAGCCTGCGGCCAGGCTCCCTACCTTGAGAATGGGTGCCATGAAGACAGAGACCCCCGTCAGGACGAAGACAGCCAGGCCAGTCAGCCTCTGCTCCCTGCGGGAGGCAGCGCAGGGGTCAGGGATGCCCTGGGGTCCCTCAGGAGCCCGCAGCCTCTGCCCAGCCCCTGGGGTTTCTGGTCTTTTCAGCTTTGATGGCCATGGGGACTGGTGGCATCCCCAGGGAGACACAAGCAGCGCCAGAGCTGGGTCTGCTGGCCGGCGTGGGCATGTCCCTGTCCCCTGGCTCCAAAGCCGTGGGCAGGGGGTCCCCCAGCTCCACAGCCGCAGGCGGGGGGGTCTCCGGAGAGGGGTCCGGGCTCATTGCATACCTGATGCCCAGGAACTCGGGGTGCTCGCCGGGGGCCGAGGTTGTGCTCTCCTTCTTCAGGCTCTCCATGTGCGCCAGGGAGATGACGGTGGCCGAGACGTACCAGGGGAGGCCGGTGACAGAGGTGACAACCATCAGCAGGGAGACACAGAGGAGGTCCAGGTGAAAGCCTGCTCCCTTCTGCAATGGGAGAGGCAGCAGGGCTGGGGGTGAGCCATCTCCCCAGAACCATCAGAGGGATGGGAGTGGAGTCTCCCCACCTTGCCGGCCAGTTCAGGGTGCAGCTCTCCCCTGGCTGCCCCCTGGCCCATGAGGTCCAGCTGGGACCTGGGTCCTCTGCGTTGGCTGGGTTCTGCCCATCCCATGTGCCCCGCTCACCTTCAGCTTGTACTCCCTGCGGTTAAGGATGACGGCTGTGATCTGCTGGTCCATGAAAATGAGAATGGTGACGAGGACAGCAGGCACCGCGGACACCAGGCAGACCCACCATGGGTTGGCTCGAAAGGGGGAGACGATCCAGCCTCGCACTGGGTTCGTGGGCTGCAGAGAGCAGAAGGGTCACGGCAGCTGCCACCCACCTGTGGGATCTGCAGCACAGCCGGGTGATGGGACCAGCCCCAGGTGCCCAGGCTGGAGCCCTGCAGGCACCCAGGGATGCTCCACCTGGGGAGAGGAAGAGCATCTTCTCTCATCCTGGGGATGCTCCTGGGCAGTGTGACCCCCCAGCCCCGCAAGAGGACACCCCGGCTGTGGCGAAGTGGGCACCTCAGACCAGGAGCCGGGCACCTGCCCCTGGGAGCAGGTGGAAGAGGTTGATGCATTGAGCATTGATGATGGCAAGCCCAAGGAGGTGGCAGCGAGCACGGGCTGCTCTGAGGTGCTGCCAGCCCCACTCCACGCCCAGGGCGGGGAGCCCAAGCCCAGACTTGAGCTTGTGGCTCTTGCTCCAGCGTGAGCTGTACCATGACGTGGTTAGTCCAGGACCAAGCCACGGTATTTACAGAGCATGGGATTGGCTACGGTTCGACCCCTTCTCGTTTGCTGGGGTGCAGCAGTGGGACCGACAGTAGCAGCATGTCGGGATGGCCACTGTGGGGGGCACAGATCCGCTCCCTGACAGCACCATGCCCACCCCGCCGGCACCTTCAGCTCACTGGGGACAAGGAGCTTGGGGGTCTCCAGGCCCAGGGCAGCGTCAACAGCACAGGAGGCGAGGCTGGCCAGGATGATGGCGAAGTCGCTCACCAGCTTCCGCACCTGCAGGTGGAGAGGGCTTGGCCTGGGCCGGCTGGGGCGGGGTACTGCCCCAAAAGCACCCCTGGGCTGCAGCACCCAGAGCCGTCCCCACACTGTGAGGACAGGTGGCCATGCCACTGGGGTGGCTGAAGGATGCTTACGCCCACAGGGAAGTAGCGGCTGCTCCTGAAGCGCTTGAGAGCAGTGCAGGAGAGGAAGGTGCCCCCAAAGAGCAGGAAGGAGAAGAGGGTGACATCGGGCACATACTGGCAGCTGGTCCCCAGGAGGTGCCCGCCTCGACCCAGGCACTGGGTCCTGCTCAGCCCAGCCAGGGCAGCGGGAGGCTGTGGGGACAGGGCAGGCAGCAAGGAGGGGGTCACACACGGACACCTTGGACCCACGGCAGCCCCTCGCCCACCCACCTGGGAGCAAGGGCTGTACCTGCCAGGGGGCCAGGGATGAGGGGAGCGGTGTGTCATTCCCTGCAGAGCTGTGACCTGCAAGGGGATGGGGGGGTCAGGGTGCCGGCACGATGGGGATGATGGACCGCTCTGCCATGAGAGCGGTTCCCCAGGCTCTCCCCAAGGGCCCCCATGGGACCCCTGAGGCCCCGGCACCAGCTGATGCCCAGGGAGCACCAAGTGGGGACACCCCTGCAAAGGGCTTGGCTGAAGCACCAGCCACTCAGAGGCACCATTGGCCCCCGACTGTGCCCAGCACTGATACCTTTGGTACACAGTGCAGGTCCCATTTGCAGAATCAGTGTGGACATGTCTGCAGGTCCCAGGAAACACCCTCTGATTTACAGACCTAGCTAGAAACGGCAGCACAAACCCATCCAGGCGCCCACCTCCACCCCCCTGGCATCCCCCATCCCAACTTGGTCAGGCAGGCGAGAATGGGATCGAGCAGCCTTCTCCTCCTCCCGCAGCACCTTCCCCCATCTAGCTGGGCGGCAGGGTCCCAGTGGGGTCCCAGGGTGGCAGCCCCCTGCTCCCTGCTAGTCCTGCAGCTGCTTGGGCTCACCTGGGCTGGACAAGTTGCAGACGCAGCTGTAGGAGGTGATGTTGTCCAGCCGGTACTGCCAGTTGATGGGGAAGGTGTCCGCCAGGCTCAGCATCTTCTTCAAGGAGTCATAGATGAATATCAAGCTGATGAGGGCGCAGAAGCCTTCCTCGGTGAAGCGGGTGAAGTACTGCACCAGGTGGCTGGCCTCAGTGGCCACCAAGACCACACCAAAAAAGGCCACCCAGAGCCCAATCCAGAGGCGAAACTCCAGGTAGTCCAAGCTGTGGTCCCTGGTAGGAAGGGTGACCCAAAGCCTCAACAACGACACCCACCCACCTGGCATGATGGTGGCCCATGCCCCAGCCAGGTGGCCCCAGGAACCATCCCTGGCAGGGTACTTACTGGCTGAAGGAGAAGAGGAGGCGCTCAAAGACCAGCACGGGGCCGGTGCTGCTCAGGATGGTCAGGGGCTGGCCGGAAAAGAGGCAGAAGATGGAGCCAGCAAAGGCCGTGCCCAGGAAGCTCTCCAGCACCCCCTGAAATGCAGGGGAGGGGTGCCAGGTGCGAGGCATGTGGCGGGGATGGGGGTCCCGAGCCTGTCCCCTGCAGCGGCACAGCTGCAGGCAGCCGCCCGTACCTCCCTGCACTGCAGGCTGCAGGGTCAGCACTCGGGGACCACAGAGGCTGGGGGAGGATGCAGGATTCGAGCAACGCTCAGGATGCCCTGGGGGAACCAACTGCTGGCTCCCCAGGCACCAGTGGAAGGAGGGCACCCAGGAGACCCACGGGCCGGGCCAAATGGGGTTGGCGTGTGGCACCCTGCAGCTGCGCTGACCTGCATGTTGGCAGTTGCGTCGCCCAGCATGCCCCCAAAGGTGATGGCATTGGTGACCGTCACTAGGTAGATGTAGAGCACTGCTGAGAGGCACTGGGGGTGCAGGGCATCAGAGAAGTCGCTGCCGTACCAAGGCGCCTTCCTCCGGATGTCTCGCAGCAGCCCCCCAAAAAGCCTGGGGCAGTGGAGGGAGATCATAGAGCAGCCCCCCCCAGTCGGCCATCACCCCTGAGAGAGCTGCAAGGCAGGGGACGGTCCCTTCCCCGGGACACACCAGCCCAGAGCGGTTTGGACATGGTGGCCTCGTGCTGGGGAGATCCAGTGCCTTGCCCTGAATTCGGCATCCCGCTGCACCTCCCACCACCCTCGTCCTTCCAGGCACCCACCTGCCTGTCCTCTCCAGCTCCTCCCTGGAGCATGGGTTCCCCACGCCGGCTCTGGCCCCAGCTGCTGCCATGTCCCCATTGCCATGGGACTGCCGATCTAGTGGGTGCACGGTGGTCCTGTGGCAGACCAGAGCCTGAGACGACAGGCTTCAGGTTGCAGCCCTCAGGACCCAGCTGCCTCTAGGGGACACTATGAGGGGACAGGGAGGATGGAAAGGGACCGGGGTGCAAGCAGGGCTGGGGGGACCTCATATATCCCCTGATAACGAGGAAGAGGAGAAAGATCAGGAGGAGGAGGAGGAGGAGGAGAGATAGGGGGTTGGACTAGATGATTTTCAAAAGTCCCTTCCAACCCAACCATGATCTCCTCCAGCAAGCCCTGGAGCCAGCCCTAGTGGGACCAGTTTTGGTGGAGGGGCTGGGCAGAGCCAGGGGTGTCCTGCTCAGAGGATGAGTTCCACATCTGAGTGCTGAAACCCAGCATTCCCAGCAGCTCCTGCCTGAAGGGCACGTGGGGCAGTTTTGCCAAGTGGGACTGCAGCGGGGACCGGAGCCATGGTCATCAGCCAGAGCTGCAGAGGGGCTTAGCTGGGAGGATCTCACTGGCAAAGGTTGGCTCCTGAGTGGCTTCGTGCCCATGGAGATGGAGATTTCAATGTTATGGCAGAGGTCTCCACCTGAGACCCTGCAGAGGGGCTGGCAGAGGCTACGGGTTCCTTCCGTCCAGCCTACCTCCTGTGTGGAGAGCTCGGTGGAGGAATTCGGGCACTGGGGTCCCATTTCCCAGGAGGAAGCACAGTTAGCTCATCCAGGAATGCCTCCATTCCGGTGATGAGGTCCTCTCGGTGCTCAGCCTGCCGGGCAACCCTTTGAAAGAGCTGCGGGGAGATGCCGTGGTTTAGCCAGCACATACCTGCGTTCAGCCACTTGGAGCCTTCCTCCCAGCCTGCAGTCATCACCAAGAAAGGCACCCATCCACTTCAGTGCAATGGGTGTGCCTACATCCTACAGACCCAGCCCAAACCTTTGTTTTCTTATCCTGGGCAAGGGAGGCCACCAGCTTGCCCCATCCTCTGCCTCCCCTGCTGCAGTCTGCAGAGGTGAGGAGCCCTGGTGCCCTCAGCCTAGGCCTCATCCCAGGCCCATCCCACCCATGGGTGCCGCACCAGGCTCACCTCATCTGTCAGCAGTGTGGCCATGGCCCTGCCAACCTCGTGGTAGGCTTTCACTTTGGCTTGGGGACCCAGCAGAATGAAGAGGAACCTGCAGGCGAGACAGTGCGTCTCCTGAGCAGCCCTCTCCTCACTGGGGGATGCTTCTCCTGGGGGAGACCATGGTGCTGTGGGGATGCTGGGGATAGTGGCCGAGCAGGCATGGGGGGCTGCTGCCACCCTAAGGGGTGGCCACCCTAAGTGGGGGGGGTCAGGGGCAGAAGACAAGACACATGTTGTCTGCTGCCCGCTGCAAGGAAACCCCACGGGAGACCATGAGACACCAGGACCACAGCTGGATCACGGGGTCTGCAGAAGTCCAGGCAGGGGCTGGGGACACACACACACAGGTCTTTGGGGAAGAGAAGGAGACAGCCTCAGCTGGGGATGTCTGTGGGGCTGAGGTCTTGACTGGGGCTGTCTGTGGGGTCATGCTTATGGGAATCTTGCTTGCAGGCATGATGCAGGACCATCAGCATCAGGAAGGAGAGCTTGCCAGCAGGTTTAATAGGACTATTGGGACACAGGAGGAGATTGGAAAGAGGGCTCAGAGTCCTTGAATATGGCTAAAATCCCACACCTCAGAGGGTGCTGCAAAATAATGTCTCCAGAGGGACAGGCCGTCCAGATATTTAGCCAAGCCCTTCACTCCTTTCCACAACTGGCACAAACGGTTACAGTCCTGGTACACCGAGGATGCGGAACAGTTCCAGTGATGGTACCCCAAGCAAACCTCCAGAGGGAGGGCAGGGAAACTCCTCTGACAGCATAAGCGGGGCTGAAGGTGGCTTGACAGGACCTGCTGCAGCCCTGATGTGGGGCATCAGTGCTGGAGGCCTCCCAGGGCCTGCTCGGGGGGGTTGGGAGATGATGGTGGCCACCTGGGATTGCTTTCACCCAGACATCTTCATCAAGGCAATGGGAAAACCTTAAGATCCTAGAGACGGACCTGGGTGGGAGATAGCCCCGAGACAGTGGCTGCACCCACAAGACAGCCCAGGTGGCAGGCAAAGGGGACGGCACCATGGGCAAAGGGATGTGTAGTGACAAGCTCTCCTTCCTCTCCTGTTTGGGGCAGGAAAATACAGGGCAAGGGGTTGGTCGTGAGCCCCTCGAGACCTGCGGGGGCTCCCTGGGGACATGCCACCCATCTCCCACCAAGGAGAGAGCAGGAGGTGGATTGATGTCCTGCTCCACCCTGCTCCCGGAGGATGGGTGCTCTGGGCAGAGTGACCAGGAGGTGGCAATGTCCCTCCTGATCCCCGCCTGCCTCCTCCACACGCTCCCTAAGGAAGTCCCCAGTACAAGGGGCGCACTGACCATTTCCCCTTACAGTTTCAAATTATTTGTTCCTCAACCACAGAGAAACACCTCCTGCCCTGCTCCTTTCCCCCTACACCAACAGTGCCACAAGACCCACCCCACCGCTCAGGAGAGCAGCAGGCAGGCAAGAGGCTCCTGCAAACCTGCATCCCTTCCCAGCCACGAGCCCCCACACTCCCAGGCAGTAAGTGCAGAGCATCCAGACCCTCCTAAGGAGGAGGGCGAATGTAGAGCCCAGGTGAGGATAACCCAGGGGATGTCCACCCCAGGATGCCCAACAGATGCTCCACTATCAGCCTTTCCTGGGATGTTCCTAAGGAGCTGGGAAAAGCAGGAGGGGAAGCAGTGAGCCAGGGTTCTGGGACTGCACGTGGCGTTGGGTGCCGTACCCTTCGCTTTTGCTGAGCAAAGCCCTGTCCTGTGTGTGAGGGAGCGGGGATACAGGGACGAAGGGGGGTGTAGGGCCACCACTTACCTGCTGGGGAGAGCGACTTCAGCCAGCGAGCCAAGGGCCACTCCTCGCCTGAGGCGGATGAAGGCGGTGAAAGGCTTCTCCAGGAATTCAACTTCACCGACAGCAACATGGGCTGCTTCAGCCCCTGGTGGGACCTTCTTCTTAAATCGGTTTCTCAGCTGAAAGGAAAGGGATGCAGCAGCTGGACACTCAGGATGCAGCAGCTGCTCTCAGCCCAGCTCCATCCTGCCTTACCTGCTCCTTAAGAGGCGTTTCGGAGAGCTGGGCTCTGGGCTCAGCCTTCCCTGCAAAGAAAGAGAGCAAACAGCAAAATACACGTGCAAGCAAATGGCCAGCACAGGTATTGCTCCAGGCTGGTGGCAGCAGAGGGATGCCCGGTGGGATGGCCATGTCACCACCCATGGCCAGGCACTGTGCCTACCTTGGCAGGGAGAGAGGCTGAGCTCAGCGAGGCGCTGCAGCAGGGATTTGGTGGGCTGGTGCCGTGGCTGTTGGAGCAGGAGGGCTGCCAGACGCTCCTTCAGCTCAGGCTGCAGCTCTGCTTCCTCAAGCTGCCCAGAAAGCGCGTTGTCTGCAACAAGGGTGGGGACAGTCCTGAGTCCCACTGGTTCCCTGCCCAGTGGGGGCTGCCCAGGGAAAAGCCCACTTTGCTGGAGCAGCAGCCAGCCACCCCAGGTACCCTATCACGTATCCGTGCTTTTATACAGGGACCTACTGGTGTCCTGGTCCCTCTCTGGTGATCAGCCCATCCCAGGAAGTGACCTTTACATTCCCCACGTACCGATTATTTCCTTGAAACTGGGGGCATCCAGATCCAGGAGCATCGTTCCTTTCTGCAGGCACGTCCTCAGCTGGAAGAGGCTGTGCAGGCGGAGGACTGGGACGTGGGGCATGCTCCAGCGCTCCCCGCCATCCTCCACCATCTCCTCGAACTTTATCCACCTGCCCGGGGAGATGTGCAGCGTCAGTGGCAGGGTAGTCCTGCGCCCTGTGCCAGGCAGCGAGAGCTGAAGCTTAGGTCCATCTCTGAGCTTGGCATGGGGCTGGCACAGGCAGGGAAGGGTTTGGGGGGCTCAGAGGGAGCTGCAGTGGGCTCACGGAGCACAGGCAGGTAGGCAGCCTCAGCAGTCACGTCCCCATTCTTGCTGACCCCCACCGCCCTCCAATCTCCTGATCCAGTCATGAGATCACAGACGGGTTTGGATTGGAAAGGACCTTCACAGCCCATCCAGTCCAACCCCCTGCCATGGGCAGGGACACCCTCCACTAGCCCAGGTTGCCCAAAGCCCCATCCAACCTGGCCTTGAACACTGCCAGGGACGGGGCAGCCACAACCTCTCTGGGCAACCTGTGCCAGGGCCTCAGCACCCTCGTCGTAAAACATTTCTTCCCTATGTCCAACTTAAATCTGCCCTCGTTCAGTTTAAAACCGTTGCCCCTTGTCCTGTCCCCACAGGCCCTGGTAAAAAGTCTCTCTGTCTTTCTTATAAGCCCCCTTTATATACTGAAATGCCTCAGTCCAGGCTCCCCGGAGCCTTCTCTTCTCCAGGCTGAACAACCCCAGCTCTCTCAGCCATCGCAGAGCTGTTCCAGCCCTCAGACCGTTTCGGTGGCCTTCTCTGGCCCCGCTCTCACAGCTCCTTGTCTGCCTTGTGCCGGGGACCCCAGAGCTGGACGCAGTGCCCCAGGGGGGTCCCACCGGAGCAGGGCAGAGAGGGAGCATCCCCTCCTCAACCACTGATGCAGCCCAGGAAATGGCCAGCTCATGTCCCATCTGCCACCCACCAGTATCCCCCAGTCCTCCGCAGGGCTGCTCCAAACCCACCCATCCCCAGGCCGTGCTGCGACTGGGGGTCGCCCCGCCATTAGCAGCGCTTGCTGGAGTCAAAACAGAAGTCTCTGGAGCTGTTTGCCATGCTCAGGCTGTGCCAAATATTTTAATGCTGGGCACAGACAGAGCTTCCCTTTGTCCCCATGGGTGGGCGCGCTGCTGCGGGGTGGCTCTGCGTGCTGCACGGGGAGAGCGTGCCCTGGCAGAACAGGCTCCTGCTGGCAGGCAGCCACGCCGGGGAGAAGAGGGCTGGGTGCTGGGGAGAGCTGTCATAGCCCCAGCCGGGTGGTCGTGCAACCAGCCAGACCCTCCGACCCCTGGGGCAGACCCATTGCTGCTCCCAACCCCCACAGCCCGTGTCCCTGTGCCCCTGCCAAGCTGCAGAGAGGTGGGGTGTGGGGACATCCCAGCCACGCTCCTGCCCCACATCAGCACCCAGCTCACCCCCGCTCCTCTCTGTTGGGCCCCATCATCCCCAGCCAAGCCTGCCCTGACCTACCCCCCCGGCCACCTCCCGAGATGTGCCAGGCAGCTGGATCTGGGGAGCATCAAAGCACCGTCCCAGTCCCAACTGGAGCCTTGGAGAGGCAGCAAAGGCAGGAGCAGAAGAAAGGGTGCTGTGCCCATGCAGGGTCATTGCCTGCACCCTGCCCGACACCCTGCCCTCTCCCATGAAATGAGTGACTCTAAGCCAGGCAGAAGCAGTGCAGACACCGGCAGGGGCAGAGGGCGGCAAGCAGCCCCGCTTTGTGGGTGAGGTTGAGGAACCACCAGCCTTGGGAGATGCTGTGGGCTCCATCAGAGCCGGGCTTTTGAAGGCTGGGCTTCCCAAAGCATCACCAGGCAGCCCGGCCATTGCAGCCGTGCCTACCTGGCTGTCTCTCTCCACTCCAACCCTGCTGGGGTGCTGAAGAGCTGGTTGAGCTGGATGAAGAGCAGTGGGCAGGTGGCGTCACCCCATTCCTCCCGCTGCAGGGCGGCACCGGCTCGCTTGGCCGCTGGGGCCATGCTGGAGGGGAAGATGCTGCAGCCTAAAGCCTGGTAGGGAGCTTCAGGGTTGCTCCCCTCTGGTCTCGGCTGTGAGTGGGTGCCTGCCACCTGGAGAGCTGCGCTGGCCACCCCGGGCATGTGGGCTCGCACGGCCACCAGCACTGGCAGCCGGAGGCACGGATTCCCCTCTGGAGCTGCCGGCACTTGCAGGATCCCACTCATCCCGCACCTTATAAAAGCTGCAAACCAGTTTAAACCGGCCAAAAACCAATATACGGTTGCTGAGCCCAAAACAATGATCTCAAAACACCGGGGCCGGCCCCGCGGTTCCCAGGGCGGCCACCCCCTGCCACCCCGGGCTGCCCACCTGGGCCACAGACCAGCGCACGGCCCGGCCGCTGCTGGTGACCCGCGCGGCCGAAGCTGCGCCGGAGCTCCGGGGGGAGCAGCACGTCCCCGCGCCCTCCCGCGCCTCGCAAGGCTTTGGCGAGGGGACGGCGAGGCCGAGCCCGGACAGCCAGCGGCGGTGTCACCGCCCGCGCCGGGGGGCCCGTGCCCGCGGCAGGAGGGGCGGCACGGCCCCGCGGCAGCTCCGCACGGGAAAGGCGGGGGGGGGGGGGGGGTGTGCGGGGACACGGCACCGCCGGGGAGATCCAGAGCGGGGCAAGAGGGGGCTGCCGGGGGCGCGGCAGGGCTGCGGAGGGCGAGCGAGCGCTGCAGTTCGGGCGAGGAGGCTGCGGGCAGAGCCGCACCGCCCCGCCGGGCAGCGGGAGGCGGCTTGGCCCCCGCGGTGCTGCCGGCGGGAAGCAGCGCCCCGCGCCCGCCCTGCCTGCGGCGTGCCCGCCGCCGCCACCGGGCTGGGCTCCCTCGGCTCGGCGCGGCGCGGCAAACAGCCGGGCTGTGTGCAGTGCAAACACGGCGGTGGGCGACGCAAACACCCGGCCGGCGCGGGCAGGTTGTGCTGGCACCCTCCGGCCCTGGGCAGGATTGAGCCGCCGGAGCAGCCGCCACCGCGGCCCCAGTCACGTTTCGGGGGAGTGCGGGGGGCCGCGTGCCGGTCCCTGGGGTGCGGGTACCCGCCGGGACCGCGGGAGCTGAGGCTGAGGAGCTGCTGGTGCTGGATCTGGCCCCGGGGGAGGCGGGAGGAACCACGCGACCCCTCCCCATCGACCCCAGCGTGCCAAAGTACAGCCAAACCTGCCCCGTGCCCGTCCCCTGCCCCACAGCTCACTCCCGGGGCTCCCGCCAGCCCCACAACTACCTTCGCTCCAGCACCAGCAGCGGCGCGGTGGGGCCGGCCTCATCCCGGCCCCCTTTCGCGCAGGCGGGAGAGGTGAAGGCGGCAGCTGCGGCGCGGCGGGGACCAAGCCAGGGCACCCCGGGTGCCGAGGCACCCCCCGGCCGCGCGGCACCGAGTTCGGGTCAGGCCACCCCCGGCTCCTTAGAGACCCCCGGCTCCTCCGGGAGAGGTGTGGGGTGCGGGCAGGGTGGTGGCGGGGAGGGGGGCCGGGGCCAACGCCCGGATCCTGCTTCGCTGGGGTGTGGGAGCCCGCGGGGGGAAGGGGGGGGGGCACGCAGTGTGGGAAGGTCACCCAGCGTGGGGGGGGTCACGTGGAGTGATGGGGGTTCACGCGCCGTGGTGGGGACTCGCACGGCATGGTGGGGGTCTGTGGCGTGGGGGGGTCACACGTGGGGGGAAGCGCATTGCATTGGGAGTCACACAGCTTGGGGGATGTTGCGTGGCATGGGGAGGGGTCACAGTGCGGTGGGGGTCAGATGGGGGTCACATGGCATGGAGGTCACATGGTATGGAGGGGGGTCACACAGCATGGGGAGCTCATATGGCACAGGGGGACTCACATGGGGTGGGGGGGGATAGCGTGGCAGGGGGTCACGTGGCACGTGGGGGGTCAGACAGTAGGGTGGATGTCAGATGGTGGCGGGGGTCACACCTTAGGGGGGGCCTATCTGGCCAGCCATCTCATGGCTCTGCCGTGCCTGCCCTCCCCCAGCTTCGGGGCTGCCACAGGTTCCCCCCCCTCCCCCCTGTGGAGGCCTGGGGACTTGGGGGTGGCCTTGGTGGGCTGCCCTGTGCCCTTGCCCTGCGCCCCAATCTCCTGCCTCCAAAACACTGTTAGAGTGCTCCCCAGGGCCACCCTCCCAGGGGACAGACGCTACCCACAGGGCCGGATCCTGGCACCCACCTCTCCCTCGGCCTTCGCCCCCCAAAGCTGCGCTCCCCTTGCCGCCCCCAGCCATGCTCCTTTTGCCCGACAGGCTGTTTGCGCTACGATACCAGCGTGTGCCCAAGGCGGGCACCGCAGCGCAGGGGTGGGGACCATCGGGAGACCCCCGGCAGCAGGACCCATGGATGAGGAGGACCGGGGAGGCTCCAGGGCGCCCAAGCCTTCCCGGGGGTCTGCCTCCCCCTCCCGTGGTGGCTGCCCCAGCGCAGCCCCCGGCACGGAATGGTACGTGGCTGGCAGCAGGGTGCAGGCAGGGAGGCTGTGGGTGACTGCAGGAGGTGGGCAGGGGGCAGCTGTGGGGGCTGTGGGAGACAGAGGGGAACAGGCAGCAGAAGGCGGCGAGGCAGAGGCAGGGAGACAGGCAGCAGGAAGGCAGTGGGAGGCAGAGGCAAGGAGGCAGGCAGGGACGGCAGTCTGCCATCCCCCTCCCTTTCCCGCTACCAGCCCTCTGTGCCAACAACCTCCCTGGCAGCTGACGTGATCCGGTGCCTCCCTCTCGCGCGGTGGCAGGTCAACCAGAAAACGCTGCCCGCACACGCTGCCTGCACACACCCGGCCTTGGGGATGTGGTGGGGAACTGGCAGGGGGCAAAATCCCATTCCCCTGTGGGGACCTACCAGGGAGCCACTGCATGGGGGTCTCCAGGGATGCGCCCCTCAGCCAGGCCACTGACCCACCTCGCTCTGCTCCCAAAGTCTTTCAGGCTGCTGATGACCGGAGGAAGTGGAAGGAAAAACGTCCAGCAAACAGTTACAAAAGTCAAGTCTGAACAAGAAGGAGGGCGTGAATGGGGGGATTGCCAAATCTGGCGGTATTCCTTGGAGACACGGACAACAATGGCAGGAATAGTTAATCATGCCTTGCTGAATCCAAACCGGCAGCGGGGCTGGGGGCTCGGGATCTCGAGGAGCCGGCAAGGGGCTGCAGTCAACCTAAACGTGAGCTGGGACAAGACTCTGCGCTTGCCCAACACTGCCATCAGCAGTGTTTTCTGGGCTGTCACCTGGGCTGAGAACAAAGCCAAACACAACAAGCGGTCGCCAGCGCAGCGAAGGGGACAGAGAAGCGCTGGCAGCCCCCAAACACAACGGCTGTGGACTGGGACAGAGGAGACAAGGACAGCAGCCGACTGGGAGGGGCTTGCGAGATGAAGCTGTGACTGAACTGGTCAGGCTCTCCATTGGGGCACAAAGGTGGCCTGGTGGAAAAAAGGGTCTCTGACATCACCTTGGGCTGCCACCGCCACCCCTCTCCCATTGCCAGTACAGGGTGGCACGTGGCTGGAAGTCTGTCCCCTATCAGGGTGTCACTCCATCGCCAAGTCCAGGAGGGGGTTTTAGCTCTGAACTGTGAGGTCCTGCCTCTTTCCTGATGCTCTTCTTGCGGGGTGCACTTGCTCCTCCCAAAACCTCCCAGGCCACCTTTGGCACTAGGCCCACCAGCTGGCGGATGCCCTGTGGGCAGCGTGCCACGATCCCCCCTCTCCTTCCCCTGCCTGAGGCCAGTCAATAAAGTTTCCAGTCTGCTTTCCCCGAGCCGTTTTCTCCCCTCCGCAGCTTTAGCGCAGCCCTGAAGGGATCACCGGCTCCCCCGGGCTCCCCACCACGGAGCCCAGGCCCACAGGGCTGGGTGCTCCAGGCTGGGGACAGGGGGGTGCTGCGGGTGCGGGGGGATGAGCGCGCCCCCCCCCCCCAAATCCCGGCACCCCCGGAGAGAGGGACCCCCATCCCCAACAGTCGCGGAGCGAGGGGTCGCCCACGGCCCCCGCCCCGGCGGACTCCGGGGGGCTCCGACCGGCGGGATCCCCCCGCGGCGGCCGGGGAAGCCCTTCCCGGGGGCGGGACGGCCGGGCAGCCCCGCCCCGCCCCGCCCCGCCCCGCCGCTTTCTACCCGCCGCGGGGCCGCGCCGCCGGAGAGTGGCTGCTGGTGCGGGGCCGAGCGGAGCTTCGGCGGCGGCTGGGACGCGTGTGCCCGCGGGTCATGGACGGGCGGGCGGTGCTGATCCACGCGTTGCTGGCGGCAGGTACGGACACGCGTGGGGAGGGTCCTGGGCACGGGTAACGGATCATCTCCAGCGCCGGGCACGCGTGGGGCGTCCCGGGCGCGTGGGGTGGGGTGGTCCTGGGCAACGCGGGCGCGGCCCAGGTCCCGAGTGGAGGGGCACGGGTAGGGGCAGGCGGAAAAAATCGAGCCCAGTCCCCGTCACGCGTGGGGGGCTCCCGGGCACGGGCAACGAGGCTGCGGTCCCGGTCATGCGTGTGGGGGGTCCCGGGCAGGGTCTGCCCGTTCCGCCTGACCGTGCCCTCTCCCCGCAGTGTGCTCGGCGGCGGCGGGCGGGCTGGGCGGGGACGAGCTCCACAACGAAGTGCTGCACAAAGGCGGCGGGGCGCCGGTCCCGGCCACGGCCCAGCTGCTCGGCGGCAGCCCGGAGAAGGAGGGCGGCGGAGCGGCCTCGGGGGACGACCTCAGCGAGCTGCCGAGAGGTACGGGCGGGCGGAGCCGCCGCCGGGGCCCTTGGGGCGGCTGGCGGTTCCGGGCGGGGGGGGGGGGCTGTCGCGGCTGGGGTCCCGGAGGGGGGCTCGGAGCGGTTGGTCCCGGGGCGGCGGGCGGGGCGGGCTGGGGGCGGTTGGACCTGGGGGGGGGGGGGGCTGGGCTGGGCTCGGCTCAGCCCCGCGGATGCTGCGGCAGCAGTTCCGGCTCAGCTTCGGAGGGAGCTGCGGGGGAGCCCCCGGTTCCCGAGTATCGAACGCCCGTGGCAGCAGCCCCGAGTGGGGCCAGCCCGTGGGGCGCTAGCACGGAGCAACTGGGCTTTGGCAGCTCCTCGCCTTGTGCCAGGGGCTGTCTGAGTCCCTGAAGTCCTCACGCGGGGGTCCCAAGGCTCCCCGGGTCCCCAACTCCTTGGCCAGGTGGAAGGCAGAGCCCTTCTGGGGGGCACGGCAGCCCCCGCCCGCAGGTGTGGGGCCGGTGGGCCCGGGCTGCCTTCTGGCCTGCGGCCCCCGGTGAGGGGATCGCTGTGACTCATTCGCCGCCTACACACGGCTGCTCCTCATACCTGGGCAGGGTTAGTCAGCCGGCAGTCCCCGCCACGGGGGCGTTGGGGACACTGCCACTCTGTTAGGCTCGCTGGGCATTCAGGCTTGGCTCCTGTCCCCCGGCTCGGGACCAGAGAGTGTCCCGGGGATTCTCGTGGAGTGGGACAGGGGGCCCGTCGCAGGCTGAGGAGGGTGACCTGTACTTGTGCCTTGCACATGTGACATGCTGAGATCAGTAACCTGGCACCCGGAGGAGCGTGCTCCACCCCATACAGTTCACTCTCCTTTTTTCCGTGTTTTTCTTTGCTTTCTGGCTGTGCCATCAGACCGTGACAAAAACCCCTACAAAACCGGGCCGACCCCCTCGCATCCAAGAGAACAAATTCCCCGGGAAATGCTGTTACCCCTCCTGCTGGGAGGGAGAGGCTCCCGCCTGCTCATCTGTGCGTCCCCCTGAGGAGGGGACCTCGTCTTAAGAGCAAGCGATCTGGCAGGCATGGGCTGACTCTCATCTGTGGGACAGGCTGAGGGGATGGGGGATATTTGGTTATTGATGCTGCTGTCTCTCGGAGCGCTTTCTTGATGCCTTCAGCTAGGCTACAGTCAGAAAAATCTGCCCTTTTTTTGTCGAAGGCACCTTCCTCTGTGCTGTAGTCCCTAGGGTGCCCAAGTAGGGGGAGAGCAGCTGCATCCCCCTGCCCACCTGGGCTAGACCAATTTTCCTACCAGCAAGATTTTCTACATCTTTTCTGGCTGTCCTAAGGGACAGAGCCCCGTGGAGGAGGGGTGGTGACAGCAGAGGTGGCTTGCGGGGGGTCAGCAGCACTGTGTGTCTGCTGGCTGTGGCTGGGAGATAACCCGCAGGGGAGGGGACAGCCCCAGGCCTCACCCGGATCTGGGGGTTTCTCCAAGCCACAGAGTTTCCTGGAGTATCAGTTTTCTCCAGGCGTAGCATGAAGGATGTCAAAATCACGAAATAACTTAGGTGTGTAACCGGTGTGCTGCAGCACGAGAGGCCCTCGCCAGGGAGGAGGAGACGGGCTTGGCTACGTCAGGAAGTGGCTGGGAAGGAATCGGGCAGGTTACGGCTTGCCAGGTTAGACTCAGCTGCCCTCTCCTCCCTGAGCAGTGCAGGGCTTAGTAGTTCGTATTTCCCCAGACTCACTGGAGTTAAGTGTTGTGGTTCAGGAGGAGCTGAAACATCCCTCTTGGAGCAGTGAGAGCTCTCTAGCATCTTGGCTCCTTGTGAGATCAAGCTGGGGGCTGATTTTTTGGGCATCTGCATGTCTTAAAACTATTCCAGTAACATTGCTGGGTTTGGTCCGTGTCCAGGCAAGGAGCTCAGTGCTCTCGTTCCCACCAGCCCAGCAGGGAGCTGGCCTTGCGGTCTCTGTGCCGCAATTAAAACATACCTTTGTAATTCATGGGAATGCTGCCCTTGCCATCTCTGGCTCTGCAAAACCAAAACTTGAGCCAGGCTTGCTTTCTTAATCCTGTTCTGGGTGTGCAAGCCATCCTTGTACCCACAGGAAGAAGAGTTCATCAGAGCCATGAATAGGGTCTTACAAAAGACCGCACTCATCAGGGAAATAAAAGCTAGATAAAGGGCAATTAGCAATTTTCTGTGTTCAGTGGAAACTGGTGCATAGAATACAACATTTGAGATGCATAAAGCTCTGTTCCCGTCCTCCCCCCACCCCGATTCCTTTCCTTTCTTTCCTTGAGAATTGTTCTTGTGAATTGGAAAGGCCATGATATTTGTGAGAAGCTGGGGGGGGGGAAATGGAAAAACCTCCTCTGCTCGGGGGCAGATCGCTGTACAAAAGGCTGCAGGAGAGCCAGGGCTGAGCTGGCTGCAGCAGCCTGGGGTTAGCCACTCTGCCTTCCCTTCAGCTGACGCATGGAGGTGAACTGACTGCTGTTTTCTCCTTCCCAAATTATTTTCCAGTTGCTTTCCTGTCAAAGCCTCAAGGCCTGGTTACACCCAAGAAAAAAGGGAACGGGAATAAAAGAAGAAAAGGCAAAGGCCAGGGGAAGAAGAGAGACCCATGCCTGCGGAAGTACAAGGATTTCTGTATTCACGGCGAATGCAAATACATCCGAGAGCTGGGAGCTCCCTCCTGCATGTGAGTTGCTGGCGTGTGCCTGTGCCGGGGGAGCCTTAGTCACGGTTCCTTCAATTCTCCAGGCCGGGCAGAGGAAGAGCGAAGGAGATATTTTTAGTGCATGTTCCCCGTCCACGCAGGGATGGCTCTGACTTGGCCTCTTCCTTGTGCTTCTTGAGCAATGTCCATCCCCCACCAAAACCCGTCATGGACTTAGACCCAGCGTCCCCTCAGCAGCGCAGTGAGCTCTGGCTGAACTGCTACACAGAGACCTGGGGGGGGGGGTTGGAGGATGGTGAGCAGGGACTGGGGTCTCACAGCTAAGATCTTCCACAGGTGTGGTTTCGAGGTCCCATCCTGACTCTGTAACCCCGCTGCTGCCAGCCTTGGCTGAGAGCTCAGGGCTCCTGTGGCTGTTGGAAGGTACTGGTGCAGGCAGGAGGAGCATCTTGGCTGTGGCACCGGCAAGGCAGATTGGAGGTAGCACCTTTAGGGACAGCCTGCCAAAGCCGTGCCCATGCTGTCCCTTGGCCCTGCTGAAGGACAGGCCTGTCTGCCTGCCATGGGATGCAGGTAGAAAGCAGAGGCTAGGCAAGGTAAGCGGAGGAGAAAGCATTTGCCTATTGCCAGGGCACCCGGATCCAGCACTGCTACCGCGGGAGATACCCAGGGGTGCACATTTGATCCCTGCTGACGTGGGCAGAGGTTGAGCTGGCAGATACATAAGAGGCTTTGTTCTTTGCTATCAATCCTCTGAGCCACACAGCCCTGCGCCCAGAGCCTGGGGAAGATAATAGCTCCCTGGCTTACGGTGCCCACAAGATCTCACGCCCTGCAATCTGCAGGGATCAGGCTCCGCGTAGCTCCTTGAACCGCTTAGTTTCTCTCTGCCTGGAAGCTGTCGTGAAGTTGGGCCCTTGCACAGGGGGCTCGGGACTGCCAGCAAGAGGAGATCTCTGCTGGCTCAGCTTTAAGACTTTTCTTCTCACCCAGATGCCAGCCCGGGTATCACGGAGAGAGATGCCACGGCCTCTCGCTGCCTGTGGAGCACCCCCCCAGCGCGTACGACCACACGACGGCACTGGCTGTCATTGCTGTTGTCCTGTCCTCCCTGTGTCTCGTCATCATCGCAGCTCTGCTGATGCTCAGGTGAGTGGGTCGGTGCCAAGCTGTCGGATCCACGTCCCTGAGAAGACCACGTGCAGGGGAGGGTGGCAGGGACTTCTCTGTGCTCTGAGCATCTCTTTGCTTGGCCTCACAGGTGTCACAAGAGGGGTGTCTACGATGTAGAAAACGAAGAGAAAATCAAGCTGGGCATCACTGTGAATCACTGAGGATGCCGGGTGCTGGCAAGGTGAGCCCCTGGCTTGGGTGTGGGGCTGGTGCGCATCTGGGGGCTCTGCTTGTTCATGCTGGCTGGGACTGCTACGTGGGTCCCGTGCCAGAGCCAGGCAGGCGTTCAAAGCAGTTTAAGCTTGGAGAAGCAGCTTCCTGGATTTGGCCTGAGAGCCTGGGTTGCCCCGTGGGGCTCCAGCCCTCTTGCCTCCCCTTTCTGCTCAAGCCCCTGTCTCCTGACACCACCTCCACTTCCTTCTTTCTAACTTTTTAAGTCCCTGCTTTGCCCTGTTGCTGCATACTTTGGGGATGTTTGGCAGTGGGGAAGCTGCTTCTGTTTTTTTTCCCACTTGTTCTGCTCGCTCTCTGACCCTCTGAGTCACTTCCCCTCCTTAGATATTGCCTCTATTTATATATATAAAAAAACCTCCTTCCTTTTCACTCCCACTCTGCTTATTACTTGTACCATGTAATGCCTTGCAGCTGGGCACAGGGGGATCTTGCTGCCAGCCCTGTCTGATGTTACTCGGCTGGGCGGTGGGGTGTGCTCTGCCCCGGGGGTGGCCACGTGGCTGTGGCTGGGTGCTGGAAAGCTTGCAGACTTCCTCTGATCTGGTCCAAACCCTGATGTTGGATGTGCCCATACATATTACAGCTACTTCTCTCTTTTTAAAAAAACAAAAAAAAGCCAAAAAAAAAAAAACCCTCAATACTTTGTGAGGATGAAGTAATGCCTTCAAAGAATTTCTGTAATGTTGGTAATAGTATTGGGGGAGGATCTTTAGCTGTTTATAGGCGTTGAATTTTGGGGAAGGGGATTCAGCACAACGTTTTCATCATTGTCCCCTCTGCTCTGGGGGATTATTGGGGTGGATATGTCCACAGGGAAAAAGTGCTGAGGTTGCTAAAGGGAAGCATGGTGGACATGAGGTGAGATGCTTAGCTACCACTCCCCCAGCATTCTGGCTCTCATCCTCCTGGGTCCAGTCCCACAAGGCAGCGAGTGGCGGCTGCTGCTGCTGCTGGGGCTTTGGTGGCTGCGAGGGGTGTCCCGCTGGGCTGGGTGGGACAGGCACCTTGGCCCTGCCATGCAGCAACTGCTCCACAGGCAGAGTGGCCCAGGGCTGTGTGGTGAGCTGTCCTGATGCTGTCTTGCAGGGGTTGGCACTAATGCACTTCTACCTCCTGGAAGAAGCGAGAGCCACGGAGCCAACACCATCCCTGGGAGCCTGCAGTGCGGTGGAAGCTCCCTGGATCAGCAGGACAGCACCCGCTTCAGGGCTGGTCAGGCAGTGGTGTCACTGCAGGGAGCTTCGTGGCCATCTCTGGGACAGAGGGACTTGGGAGAGGTGTTAGCTGGCTGGGTGGCCGCAGAGAGGTGGGAGCAGCCAGCTGGTGGCAGAGGGGCTCTTCAGCAGCTCTTCATCCACTGAGGTGCGTGCCGAGGAACAAACTGTGAAAGGTGACAAGAATGGGCTCGGGGCTTTCTTAGGCGCAGGAGGGGTGGGAGGGTAACAGCTATTTAACAAGATATTTTTCATTTTAAATTATATATTTATTTTAGATAAACTGTACATAGTATTTATATTTATTATAGGTCTGGCCCTGCATCCTTCATGTAGGTCAAGATGACAGGGTCAGACCTCTCTTATTTTTTAAGTGCAATGTAATATTCTAATAAATAACACTTTGTTACAAACACTCGGGTTGCTAACTTAATGATGGAGGTGCAAGGGAGTCAGACCTCTGAAGAACGCATGCAGCAACGTGCTCTTGCTAGCGGGGTATTGCAAACAGTGGCAGAGATCCTGAGCGCGTGGTGGCATTGCTGGATCAGCTTGTGCCATCCTTGCGGTGCAGCAGGGCGGTGTGGTGCAAGGGGCTGGTGGCAGGATCCTTCCTGCTGGGGCCTGCAGCCAGGCCAGCCCCCTCTGTCTGTCTTTGGAGATTTGCATCTTTGCCAGCTGATGCCCCTGGAGGGATGTGATGTTTGGGTGTCTGCTCATCAAGCAAAGCTGCCTCTGGTATGAGTGAAACCACTCTGTCCACTGATTAATCCAAATGGTACTGATTCCTGGGTTTAAGCCAGCATTTGGCTAAAAGTGGACTCACCTCCCTTGCAGGGGATCTCAGCGGCTCCCAGGGTGGCTGCAGGCTCCTGGGGCTGGGGTCGTTCCAGCGAGCATCATTTCAGATGGTGGTTCAGGACTGATCCCTGACTTGGCAGTAAAAAAAACACCCAAACCGCTTCTATCTTCTTCCCTGATCTCCAAGAAGAGATGAGATCAGGGTGAGATGCTGGCTCTAGTAGAAGGTCTTGAAGCGGAGAGAAGGGGCTTCTCCCCTGCGGGAAACCTGCTTTCCTCCAGCCCCTTTCCCTTCAGCAGATGTCAAACTTCAGTTTTCAAAGGAGAGTGCGAAGCTACTGCTTTCTGCTCCTGCTGCCCAGCAGTAGAGTAGTCTGCAGAGTGTTTGGGCCTAATTTAGCCAAAACTTAGCTTTGGTAAAGTGTGAAATAAGCTTTATGCTTGCTGGGGGGAGGGGTTGCTTGGGGAGTGAGTGCATAGGTTCATCCCTTTTGCACAGCCAGTAAGTTTTGAAGTAGCAAAACCTGGGGTGGGGGAAGAGGGAATACAGCAATACTTTGGCTTTTCAGTGCTTCCTGAGATAGAAGGGCTAAAATACATGGCTGCGGCAGATAGGAAGTGGGGTGGGTGACAATGGGCACCATCGTGTGAGAGTAAAAGCCCCAGCAGTTGCAGTGGCCTGAGTCCCAGAGCCAGGGAAACAAGTTACTTGCTCCACTTTGTGTGAACCTGAACCTTAATGCTGTGGGAGTGCCAGTTTAATCAGAGACTACAAACTCTGGCCTTTTGCAGTGTCTATTAAGCAACTAATGTCTGTAGCTGCTGTGCAGGAGCCCCTTCTGCTCTAGACACCTGGCTGCGTCCCTGCCTCGCGCTGCTGCTGCTGCTGCTGCTCCCCTCCCTGGAGCCGCTCCCCTCCCTGGAGCTGCTCCCTGCTCCAGCCCCGCCACCTTTCTGCCTTTCACGGGGGGCAGCTCTGCATGCCTGGGGCTCTATGCCACCCTGACGGGCACTGGGGATAGCTCCACTGGAAGGCTTTTTTGCAGACAACTGGAACTTCTGCCTGGAGCCCAGCTGACCTCCTCCTTCCCTGCAAGGACATGTTCTGGTCCGCATTGTTCCTCTGCAAGCCAGCAGTGCAGGCTGGGCTGCCCACAGGTGGTAATTTAACAGGCCAGCGGATGGGAAATGTATTTTGGAGATGTAGGGAGCGGGAAGCTGGCTGTATCTGTGGGCTTGCTCCCTCTGCCCCAGTGGGCTGGGAAAGGCTGACAGTCCTATGGGTGCTCCCTTCCTGGCTAAGGCAAGGATGAAGCCCCCAAGGCAGCTCCCCAGTCCATCTCTGCTTGTGGCCATGAAACAGGAGGTGCCCCAGAGCCTGGCTGGGGCATGCGGGGCTCTGCCATGGATGTCCATGCGCTACAGGGGGAGGTTGGGCTGCTCACCTAACTGTGCCTGCAGGAATGGGGTGCCAGGAAAGCAGTCTCTACCACCCTGCCCTCCCCACCAGACAGGAGAGGGCTGTTGCAGCAGCTGGCCAAGCTGAGCATTGGTGGGGTCCTCGTGAAGGCAGGCGGTGGCCTCCAGCAGCCCCAGCTCAGCAGCCTGGCCTTTCACCTCCTCCGGGCACCGACCCAGGAGCACAAACACGTCACCAGCCGCAGCATTTCCTGACTGCCACGGTGCTGAGCCCACTTGCTGCCTCTGACACTGACTCCATACTGCGACCTCTGGCATCTCTCTTCAAATCTTTTTGATGCCTGTGCCTGGCTTGTCTATGGGCGACAAAACGTGCGCCCAGCCATGAAACACCACCACCCGGTGTGTCCCCTAGCCCCCTGCCTGGGCTCACTTGGTCCTGCTGTGGGTAGGGACCATGTGCCCGGAGCAGAGCCCTGCAGCTTTTTCTCAGCCTCTTCTCCAGAGCGAGAGTCAAAGCTAGGAGACCTCAAAAATCCCAGATGTGGATTTAATAAAAATTGCAATATATTAGTCAATTTAATAACCAATTCTCCCCTGCCTGCCCCAGCACCTTGCCAGCTGTGCTTCAGCACCTTTGGCCATCACATTACAGCAGCGTTGTGATGAAGAAGGCAGCAGTGCACTGGAGCAGGGACGAGGCAGCCAGAGACACCCCAAAAGTGGCTGAATCACCCCCACTGCCTCCCTTCGGAAGCAGGTGGCGGCAGCCCTGTGCACGGCTCCGTTCAGCTCATTTTCCTCCTGACTGGGATTGTTGGCTTTGCCCAACTCCTCACCCAGCCGCTAAGTTCCGAGCCTGGGATGGGCTTTGCCACAGTGAAGCATCTTCCACAGGTTTGTTGCCACTGAAGAGAGGGCAACCCAAACTCCCCAGGCACCTGCGGAGTTGGGGGCACAGCAGAAAGCCTCACGCAGGCGTGGAGCGACCCTCGCAGGCAGGGTTGCAGGCGGTGAGGACTCTGTTCCAGCCCCAGCTCTGCACTGCGTGAGTAGCAATGCTGGGGAGCAGGCGGGTGGGCAGCTGCAGTGCCTGGAAAGAGCTGTGGAAGGCACTGAAAAGGGTGGCCGCGTTCTGGGAGCTGAGAGTCCCTGAAGGTCAGATCCTGCACTCTGCTTTTTAATAGGGGTGTTGCAGCAGGTTCCCCCCCACCTGCTTCTGGCTGCAGAGAGGCACGCTGGCCACTTCAGTTTTTGCTGTCTTCACCCAAAAGGCATCTGATGGCCTCATCATGACCTCACCCCTTACCTGAGCCTCTCTGGGCAAGCTCCAAGGAAAGCTCCAGGGCTGGAAGGAGTGCAGGTGATTCATGGGCGGGCAGCAGCCCGCCGCAGGGTGCCGGGGCAGGAGGCAGCAGAAAGCTGTCGCTGCAGGAGATGCAGCGATGCCACCCCATCTACGGGGAGCTCGCGGCTCCCCCCGGGCCTCTCGCCGCCCGGCTCAGTACCTCTGTGTGGCAAGCACAGCGCGATTTCAACCTCCCCCCAGCATTGCACTGGACCCGAGACGTCCAGCACCCCTGGCCCCAGCATCCCTGCGGGTCCAGAGGATGAGGCCGAGCTTGGCGGCTCTGGCTGGTTTTAGCACCCGTTACCGCTTTTTGGTCTGTACTTGGTTCCCCCTCCGGGAACTCCAGACCCTCTCCTGGGGCTGGCCAGGGCCCCCGTGTCAGGGCTGGCAGGGAGGTGGCAGGGAAGGGGCAGAGGTGGCTGCCTGGCTCCCAAGACCTGGCAGAGGCTCCGCCAGCTTGGGCGGGGGCGGCCGGGCCGTGGCAGCCATCGGGAGGAGCGGGCAGCAGAGCAGGGCGAGCGCGGACCCCCGCGGCTGGGTCCGGCCGGGCCCGGAAGGCTCTGGGGGCACCTCAGGGGCTGTCCGGGGCACTCAGCCGCACCCGGACTCCCCCCGGCTTTGCCCTCGGCGCGTCCCGCTGGCAGGGGGCCATGTCTTGACCGCCAGCGTGTCCCCGCACCCCAGCGAGGTGGCCGGGGCAGGGACATGGAGGCGGGACCGGCCCGACGGAGAGGCCTCGTCCCCACATCCCAGCCAGGCATCCCCGTCCCGGCGAGGGGCCCCCAGGGCAGGACCCGCTCCCGCAGGAGCCCCGCGGCCCGCCCCAGCGCATGCGCAGCAGGACGCGTTGCCGGCCCTTCTCTACCGCGCAGGCGCCGTGCGGAGACAAGATGGCGGCGCCCGTGGACCTGGAGCTGAAGAAGGTACGAGCTCCTCCGCGGCGGGCAGCGCGTTTCCTCTGCGTCCCGGGAGGCGCCTTCCCGGTCCTCCCCTGCCCTCCCCTCCCCTCCCGTCCCCTCCCGTCCCCTGCAGCCTAGCCTCGGCAGCCCGGGGCCGGCGGGATGGCCGCTGTCAGGGCCGCCCCTCATCGCCGCTGCTCTTCCCCCCCTAGGCCTTCACCGAGCTGCAGGCCAAGGTGATAGACACACAGCAGAAGGTGAAGCTGGCCGACATCCAAATCGAGCAGCTGAGCAAGACGAAGAAGCACGCCCACCTCACCGACACGGAGGTCATGATGCTGGTGGATGAGACCCGCATGTACGAGGGCGTGGGGAGGATGTGAGTACCTGCTCGGCCTGTGGCAGATGGTGGGGGCTTCCATGCTCTGCGTGGATGGCGGGCTCCCTGCTTGGGTGTGCCTGACTTCTGTAGCGCAGTGGGGCAGTGGTTGTGACCCTGTGCACACGGAGACACAGACACACAGAGACAGGCACACAGACACACCCCCATGCCCCCAGCCTTTGTGTGTAAGAGGCCTCTAGGCTGCTGCCCTGGGCAGGAGGCTCTTGCCTTTACAGAAAACATGCTAGCTTTCTCTCAGTATGTTCATTTGTTCGATTTTCCTAGTTGTCTTTCATTTTTAATTCCAGCAATATGCTTGGGAATGCAGCAAAACTTACTGGATTTTATCTCTTGGGGTCAGCTACTGGCTGCCTTGAAGAAGGACTGTTATAAATGTTATTGGCTTTGTGTGTTTTTGCTTGTTGGCTCTTCTCCTGGCCACGATGGTCTTGTTTGGCACCTCTGGGAAGTTTGTAATCTAGACTAGAGAAGGCTCTCACAAATCTGTACAGCTTCAGTCATTTTCAGTGTAGTTTACATCAGACTCCTTGAAAAACCCCTGTGTGCAGTTCACATGCTCAGGGCCTTGCTTACAGAAACGTTCTGCAGAAATGCCCTCTGCAATATTGTGCCAGCAAATGGATCTGACAGGTGTTGCCCAGATTTTTTAAACCCTTGAAAGTGAGCATAAAACTCATCTGGGTAGTTCCACTGCACTCATAAAGATGTGCTTCCATGTGTTGGATGGCTGTTGAAACAAACACCTTAGAAGTAACATGTTTTGATTAACTTTCACAACGCATTTCTATTTGACTGCAGCAACCTCTGATAGAAGACCATACAAAGTGCTTTCAAATCTGAAACATGTTCTTACTTGATAAATGTCACATTAGCTTTCTGTGTTTCTGATTTGAGAGTACTATGATTTTTCTCTTGTGAGTTGGGTAACTGCTTAGCTTGGGATGTGGTTTTGCGAAACACTGAATCTGCTCTGACTGCTGCCGAAAGGGGTGATTGTATTGACCTCTTTCCCACCCTGAGTTTACCCCACCATCTTCATGTCAAAGTGGATGATCACAGGGCTGAGCGGTGAGCCAGGTCAGACTACAAATGCCCTGATCCATCAGACCTGCAATCCCCAGATCAAGTTGTAGGGAGGTGGCAGGACTGGGAAGCCAGGAATGGTGTGTAATTTGCCCTTTGCTGTGAGTTTTCAGATGAAGTTGTACCCAGGCTAATGGAGGTGTTCAGTGTGTCCACTTCTTGGCTCCCAGTAAATAAACTTTCCAATGTAGGTGAATTAAATTTTGGGTTTGTGTGGGGATGCTAGTGCCTGGTATCTTAAAAGGAGATAGATTTTGGTCCCCTGCAAGAGGTAACCGATTTGACCTGGACAGGCTGTAGGCGTAGCAAACACTTGTGTTTGGAGTAGTCATAAGGCAACTCATAAGGGTTGTTTCTGTTTGGTTTTGTCACAGAGCGGACAGATGAAGAGTAGAACATAATTCTGGAGCCAACATTTTTTTAAAAGCTTTTTTAAAATCCAGAATTACAGTATACTTCTCCTATATGGAGAATTCCCTCAAGATACCTTAAAAATGGGAGTGTATTGGTCTTTATCATAAAGTAATCCTGCTTGTGAATCAAATGTGGATAGCAGATGCTGGTTTTGTTCTGGCTGAAATGCATTGTTCTGCTTTCTGCTTCCCACTTAGGAGTAAGAGACACTTACCTTCTTTGTGTCCTAAACCATTTACACTTTCTTGGTGTGCAGCAGCTGTGGGAGTGACAGTCTTCTGGGGAGTCTTCTTTTGCTTACCTTTCCATGACCAGACAGGGTGGCTTAGGCATAGCAGGCTGTTCTTGCTCCTTGGGGATGGCAGAGGTGCCATCAGAAAATATTTGCATTATGATGGTGTTTAAAAGCTGAACTCTTCATGGGCTTTGTTGTACTAGTCTCTACACGAATATAGATTCAGAGAGTGCTGCTCTTCTGAATACTACTCATTCATTCATTCATTTATTTTTTTTTTTTTCCCCTCCTGCCTTAGCTTGATACGGTATTTCTGTGAGCTCTGCCTGCTCTGGCTGTGGGGCTGAAGGCTGCCTTGCCAATTGGCTCCCTAGTGTGGAGAACACACACCAAAGACATGAGGTTCTTCCTGGAGCTCACTCCAACTCCTAGTAGAGAGTTTATTGCTGAAGTCTGGGCTTTTAGCAAAGCAGACTAAAGCAACCCTTGAGCAGGAGTTAAAATCCAAGGGCAGTTTGGCATGTTCTATTCCACTGGAGGAGACCAAAGGAGGGGGTCCTTGTGGTTCTTCTGGACATACAAGCCATGTCCTGTGAAGTGAAATTGCAGATTTTTTTAAAATTTGTTGGCTTCATTGGTTTGTACAGATGTGGGGGTTTAGCCACCAAAGAGGTATTCATGATGTCTCAATTTCTTTTGTGTAGTCTAGCATGCAAATGTGAGAGCTCTAGTGGGTCTCAATTATCCAGAAAGGGTGGAGGTCAGCATCAGTGTTAACTCTGATTATCAGTATTCTTCTGACAGCTTGCTTGAATAGCTAAATTCTTTGAAGTAAGTTTTGTGCTTCTATTCCTATGTTCAACTTTTGTCTTTTCCTTTTTTTCTTTAAGCCATTTAAGCTGCTACTTAGAATTTGGCTTCTGGTAGAGTTTCTCTGTTTTTCTCCAGCTTTGGTGGTTTGGGCTGTGTGCAGGCGGCTAGTACATACACTTCTGTAGGATAAGATACTCCAAGTCTTCGTGGAATTTAAAGGCTTGAGGAACTGTGGTGATGTGTTGCATCCTGGCAGGAAGTCTGCCTAGTTTGGTGCTCGCTTCTGCACTATTTGGAAAGCAGTTGTGTGGGTTTTTGTTCTCTGAACCCCTATCTTGAGCCTCCTTCTTTTCTAAAAGGCTTTCCCTGCACTGCTGGTGAATGTGAAAGTCCATTTGTTGTTCTTCAACTTGGTGTCTTTGTCTTTTTTTTTTTTTTTTTTAAATATACCATAGTGTGTATAACATGCGGAGGCCTTACTGGCATCCACTGTGGGGCTCGATTTACTTTTGCTATAGCTATTTTTGGTTTGACAGAAGAAATGTCAGTGCCGCATAGTATGAGATGAGGTATTGCTGTGTACTGTACATATCCGTGAGGCTGGGATATCATCTGAGTGGTGGCATCTTGCCAAATACATTTCAATTCTGTTACTTCATACTCTTTTGAAAGGCCTGTTACGTAGCCTGAGACGACTACCACTATGCTGGACTTCTGCTTAAGCTATTTGTGAACTGATATCATCATATTGCTTTGAGAACTATGTTGAAAGTTTAAGCTTCAGAATTCTGTCTGAATATTTCAGACCTTTCCCTTTACATTCTTTTAACCCATAACCTGGACAAGACCCTTATTTACAGAAAAAAAATGTCCGGCACTTGTGCTATGCACAGTAAGGAGAGCACTGTGGTTTTTCAAGCCATGCCAAAATAGATAGTCAGTTTTGGTTTGATATTGCTTTATCATCAGTTTACTTCTACAACAAAGGGGAGCACACTTACAACAATAAAATATAAGAAAGTAAAAATCAAGCAAATACCGTAGCATAACTTTATGTTCAAGGGTTTCTGCTAGTATGTTATTGCAGGTGTCCCTACAAAATGACTTTGTATGATTATAGTATTTTATGAGGACAGCTGTAATAATATGATTTTGACCTTTTTTTTTTTAAGAGTGATTCAAATTTTTGGTGACTGAACCATACATGAGTGAAACATGAGAGAGGATTAAATGTTCTTGATTGTTCCTGGGTTTTAAATGCATTCCTGCTTTTACTGTGATTCTTGGTTTTGTTTGAAAATGAGACATCGTAAATCATTGCAAGCTCTTTTCTGAACCCCTGAAGGCAGCAATCACTACTACATATCACTTGATACAGCTGCAGTAGCTGCATTTTTACTTTTTGTGTGTGTATGAGATTGGTTTTCAATTCTACCAAGACAGATCACTGCAGAATATGGTAGCTGTACTATGCTTCCCGCTCACGTTTCAAAAAACCTCACAAAGATCTGAAGGACATGCAAGGCTTAATTTTTATGGTTCGGTTACTAACTATAGGCTGGTCTGTGAAATCCAAGTGGCTTCTCTATTGCCCATCTTCTTGGGTAGGGCTTTGTGCAGAGTTCGGTGCTGAAGCTCAGCTGCTGAGAAGCTGACAGGTGCTGCAATACTTAAATGAATCCCAGAGACAAGCATGTTGCTCTCAGCCTCTGGTCAATATGTTGTTTATAAACTTGAAGCTCCTCTATCTAGCTATTCAGAAAGGGAAGGTTGTATTTTCCTCAGTAAGTCTGGTGTGTCTGGTAAGGACAATCAGGCACTGAACTGTGTGGAAAACAAAATCTGTCTCCAGCTGCTTGACCGCTGTTTATGCTGTATGTTGAACACAACAGGGATGTTGGACGACTGTGCATGAGGAACCAAAGGCTGTGTGGTGTGACATGTGTGCATAAGCCATAAGGTTTTCCATCACCCAATTGGTTTTTATTTCAGGGTTTTTCTCAATCTTGAAGTACTCTTATTGCAGCCTGAACAACGTTCTTCACAGTGTTATGTGCGAGTGGGTCTATAAAAGCTTGCGAGATCTTCTGAGAGAGCTGTCACAGAAGGCAAAAATCCAAACGATGTACACAGGGGTAATGCAGTAGTAGTCTGTGCAGGTGCCTTTGACTTGAGCAGTGAAGTAAGGGGCAGCAGTTGGTTGTCATCTTTTTCCTGGCTGATCAGGAGTGTGAGAGGAGCACAGTCAGTCAGTGGACTTTGTGGTTAACTGCTGGCAGTAGTGGGCTACTGGGAGTCTGGACTACTGGATTCTGTTCCAGATCAGAAAGGGAACTTGTTCTTTTGGACACAGGCTCCTTTTCCAAGTGGACATCTTCTGATTCCTCAGACACGCTTTCCCCTGCCCTTCCCCCACTTAGTTCTTGATCTTATTTCTGCTGCTCTGGGCTGCTCATTTGTAATCTCCTGGATATCTTGGTCCAGTTATAGCTCTCCTGCCCTGCTGCTCAACATAATTTCTCCATGGAATACTGAAGCTTCAGAGAAGAAAAGATTTCCATGGCTTGCATGTGAGATGTATATCTACCTAGTTCTAAGAAACAGCTGCGTTTCTTTAAATAAATCAGCTTTAGAGAGAACTACGGCAGAACGGTCAAATCTGAAAGTCAGTGTTTGTCAAATGTATAAGCAGTAGAAAAAAGGGTCTTACAATAAAAATAATAGCGAATTTAATAAAAAAAAATAGGTGTTTTACTTACCCCTACTAGAAATAAACCTGTTGGTTATAGTCCCCCCATTTACTTCATGCACGTTGTGATAGAAGATTAGTGATATACCACTTTTACTTGATGCTTGTCTCCCTTGCCTGGAGACATTTAACTCTTTAGGAACGTTTTTCTGTTGGGACTAGGAGTATGACATTCAAACAAATCTGTTCCATTTTCTCTGTTCTTTATCCCTAACTCTTTCCCTGCCTATTATCTAGACAACACAGAGGAAGGACCTACCTGAGTAAATGTAAAGGAGATGAAATCTAAAGTGGAAGATAAGGGTCAGAACAGAGACAAACTACTCATGCACACTGACCTTCTTGCTAGAAGAGATGGTTTGATCTGCTGTGATCCAGAGGCAATGTGCTGTCATAGAAATGCCAGAGCCTTCAAGCAGTCTTGCAGGGCAGCAGTTTGGAGGTCAGACTGTTGTGGGGAGCGAGAGCCATGGTAAGGGACCTTCATTTTGTCCCTACCTCCAGAAAGAGGAAATCTGGGCTCTCTTGCAAATGCAACCCATCTGTTGCTTCAATGGTACAGAGTTCTCTTTTTGGATACATGCTAGACAAATATTAAATGTTTTGGGGACCTTAAACTGCTCCTGCTTTTGTAGCTTGCTCTGCCAAATGACTTTGCAAAAAAATTACGGAACATGACTGTCTTATTTCTGAAGTTCTCCAGGCACTTAAAATGTCACTGATATTCTGAAACAGTGAGGAACTTCCATTTATTTTAATATTTAGTAGATTTAAAGTACTGTATTTTGAATCTTTTTTTCCCCATTTCCTAAAGGAAACGTTGGAATCAAGGGTTAGAGTCCCTGGGGAAATACTGAGAGCTAGAGCACTTCTTTCAGAATGTAGGGTTGTTTCTCTCGTTTAGCACAGGTACTTGAATCTGGCTTTCCTGTGGCAGAGGAGAATGGCCAAATCGCTGGACCAGAGTAGTACTGGGAGAGTCCCTGACATATCCCTATCTTGCTTGGGGATGCCCTTCCAGGTGTGGTGCCTGTGGATATCTAGCCAGTGGGGCAGGGCGAGACAAGGTACCCAACACTCAGGGCCCACAGCTGTTGGGTGGAGATGTCCAGAGTCAGTCTCTGGTCGTATGTGTGTGTCAATGTAATATATAAATTTTACGTGGAACAACCTTAATACAAATGAGAAATCTATGTTTGAGCATCATCTGACCTAGCTGCCTGTTCAAAGCCTGAAAGAAGGAGGGTTTAATTCACATCCCCTAAATTGAAACACTGAAGTAAAATATGAGGAAACCAATCCTGTGCAATGAGATTACTGTTTTATGCAATTGTAATACAGAGACACAAGAACCGAAGTGCTGAACTCAAGAATGCTACAACTGCTGTCTTGAATTTTTAGTTTTGTCTTCTTCAAAACTATTTGCTGAAGTAACAGAATGTTTCAGCCAGTTTAAAAATAATAAAAAAAATAAAAATCAGGCTTTCAGAGAAGAAATGATTTTCCAAAATAACATCCAACCTTTTTGGTCCACAAATGCTGATACTAAAAAGTTTGTTCTTGCTGATTAGGAAACAGCAGTGTCATTGATTTAGTGCTAGCTAATTTAACTCTGGCATCCAGAAATATCTCTGTATTAGTGTTGTGTTTGAATTCTTTTGACTCAGTTATCTGTACATCCACTTCTGTGATGTTTGCTGTATTGCTTTGATGCTTTGTTGTAGCAGGATTTGTGATGCGCAGAAGCCAAGGCTGTGCGATTTAACAACCACCAGCCCATAGTTGGGTCTTCCTCCTCACTTACCATTTCAAAGGTTTCTTCCTGGGTAAGGCACAAAGGATTGGTTTTTTTTCTTCCAACTTTGGATGGATTTGCTTTTCAAGAGATGTATCCCGATTTTGCTGGTTTTCCTGTGTAGGTTCTTAGTGAAGGGCTGCTGCTGAGAAGTGTAAACCTAAGTTTACGTGTCAGAGTACAGCAGTATCTCCATGTCACTTCATTTGCTACTGTAAAGTTCACCTTTCTGATCACTGAAGATTTACCAATAGAAAAAGACTTTTTTAAAATAGAAAATTCCAGGGTGTTCACACCAACGTTTGCTTGTTTGTGTTTTCCTAGATGCGTGTTCATTTGATGTTGTCAGGTTGTTTTTATGTTTTAAATGTTCTTACTTAGGAATTTGTGGGGATTCTTAAAAATACAGGAGACTTTAGAAATGGATCTTGACTTCCTATTATTGGAAAAATTATTTCTGTTTTCTGCTGCTTGCAACTTGCAAATATGGTACAACCTAGACTGCAAAAAATCCATTTGAAGTGCATCTGCTAGTAGGCATGCTGTAGTCCCTTGAGTTTCCTTTGCTTAAACAAGCTACAGGTCATCATTGCTACATAGTAAAAAATTACGTTAAAGCAAAATTAGAAGGTAAAACCACTAAACCAGGGATATAGTGAGGAAAAACTACTTGTGGAGATTTCACCACTGTTTTCCCCACATCGTTTGAATCTCAGATGTTATTAATTCCTGTCTGATAGAGAGGAGGCATTTGCTTTTTTTTTTTAAAGTCCGTTTATGTAAATTGAGTCTTCAAAAAGAATTGATGGTGTTCTTTAAAAGCACACCACAGCGCTATTTTATTATTTTGGGATGTGCTATATTTAATACACACTTAGAGGTATATTCCTACTTTCTTTAAAAAAAGAACCAAGCATGAACAATGGTATAAATCTACCATCCAGTTAAGCGTCTGGCAATGCAGAAACTGCTGTTTGCAAGCTGTGTTACTATCTTGGCTTGAAGTAACATAATATGCTGTAGCTATTGACAGATCAAAAAAAAAAAAAAGTGAAAATTCAATGTAAACATGGCCTGAAGTCCAGAACAAACCCATTGCCCCTCAGCCGGGCGAGATGGACCTGTTGGACCGGTCCCCCAGCGGAGTTTGAGGAAGCAAACAGTGTGGCACTTCTTGTTCTCTTCCTTTAGCTCCTTAAAGTAAATAGGTTTATGGCTTACAAATGTTCATCTGAGTAAAAGTTAACCTTGTTGTGGCCTACATAAGACTCGGTTTGGACTGCTTCCAGTGCCGCTAAGCCTGGTCTCTGTGCGTGCTCCAGTGCTGTCAGGCTGAGTTTGCACAGGTGATGCTGCTGCCACCATGCTTCAACCCATGTCTCCTTCTGAAACGGCTCCTGGTGTGTATCTACCTCTCTGACTGCAGTAGTAAAATGACATGTGAACTATAAACTGCTGCTGCTGGAATGCATTCATATATAATTCTCCCAATATAAGCTGCAGGATTTGTTTTGCTTTAAGGTATGTGCAGCTTTGGTGGGGGGGAGGGTGGAGAGGAGGGAGCAATAGCTATATTGAGAGTGACCCAATGAGATGACTGACCACTAAAATAAAAGCAAACATAGGAAGAGCTTCAACTCATCTGTTCCAACTCCATCTGTTTCTGAATGAGCTCTAGTTAAGGCATATGATCTGTTGAACGGGAAATTCAAAATCAGACTGAAAAATGTGAAACCCTTAGACGTGAAGGGTGGCAGCACAAACTATAATTAGTAATGATTTTACTTTTTTTTTAATATTGCTTCCTTGTCTTATTTGGAACTGAGTAATTCATCTAGGATGACTAAAACTGGAATTTGCTGGGGTATAAGCAGTGCCTGTTATGAGCTGCATAGGGAATATTTACAGAAGTACAAGCAGACCCTAGGAGAGTGGAGGGGGACTACTGGGTGCTTGCTGTTGTGCGCAGCCAGCTCCTGTTCAATCAAGCTAGATTGCTTGGGATCAGCTTGTTGGAAGCTCGTCTTCCTTTGGCTTTGAACAGTACTTAAAATGCAGTAATCCCCTACTGAGTATGCTCAAAGCTTGAACAGCAGTGCAAGTTCAGATTTAAAAAGCATCTTTAAATAGATAAGGGCATGACTGGGCTTAGCCCAACTTTTCTCATGGAGTAGTCTAATGAAAACGCTTGGTTTCAAGGAGCAGGATATTACACGTAAATGACTGTGCCGTGCTATAACAGAACATGTTAGGGTTTTTTAAAAGTACATTATTCCATGTTGGAATAATGTTACAGCTTTGTACAAAGTTGTTACTTTTCAGTATCTTAAGTTTTTTGTAGAGAATTTCCCAAATGTAAAGCTGAAGTTATAGTGACCCTTTGTATGAGCTGGGAGCCAGGCTGAATGGGCTTTTAATTCAGTCATTCATCATTATTCAGGCAAAATAGCACTGGAGCGTTCCTACCTGTAAAATTCTCTCTGAAATGAGGCAGAGGGATGTGTATCAGTGTTGGGCAAGGAAAAAGCTAAGGCTTCCCCTGGCACCCTGTGCAGGTTCTTGCAGTCACCTACGTGGACCCAACTGGGAAGAGTTGTTTTGCAGACTGGCAGGAGGGAGCCCCATGGCCTGCTGTGTGGCTCTTTCCCTTCTAGTTTTAATACTTTCATACAAACAGCCTCTTGCACTGGCAAGCCATGCAGGAGAAACACCTGAGCTGTGTTCCCTAACCAGAGCAGGAGGAGGAGTGAGTGCTCGTGTCTGGGACAGATGCCTGTGACCGAAAGCTTCAGACATGAAGGTTGAAGTTGGTTGCGGTTGCAAGTAAGTGAAAATAGGGGTTCTTAATGGAAAACCTTAACTATGAGCATCACTGCTACTCCACCTTTAATAACTTTAATGACTTGTATGTCATAATGAAGAGTGGGGCGTGCTGAACAAACATCTCCATAACCTCATTCATTGAGCTGAATCTTTCAGTATCTAATATTATGTCTTAAAGTCAAGTAAACAGTACATTTTGGTGCAGACTGAGTTATGGAATTACTTACACTGTACGAACATCACTTTGTGGGTGTGTACATGTGACACAAAGGAGCAGACCGATGATGAAGTTGATAGCATTGCTGACCAGCCAGACTACAGCCTGAAGACCATTTTGACCAGGGCGTAAGGGAGTGCTGTATAAACAGTGAACAAATGGGCAGCATATCTAGAAACTTATAATTGGGAAGTGGTAGGAGATCCCTTCAGAAGGAAAGAAGCCATGAGTCTCAGAGAGAGTATGTAAACCACTTTCTCTGCCTTAGGGAAACAGAAATCCCGATGTGGAGCTAGCAGAGGGAGGAAAATAGTAACAAGTGGGAATATTTAGAGTGAGGTTTCTCTTTCAGTTCCCTTGTGCTCTATTTTTGTTCCTTGTATTGCACTTGAGAACCAGCAGTCACTGGGAGACCAGAGCGCATAGGTAAAGCCAGTTTGCAAACACTTCACTCTTACAGAGCCGCTCTTGTTGGCAGCCCAGGTTTGGCTGAACCTTGCTGTCCCCGAGGACCCAACTCCTTTGTAGCTTTCTTTTCCAATTTTTGTTTTGAGTTTTTACACTTATCTGTGGACATTGGAAAAATGGCTAAGTATCTGGAATAGGGCAAATCCTGCTCTGTCTTTACTAGCCATTCCCTTTGAAATGGGTGGCCAACTGAGATGTGGTGAACTTGTCCATTCTGACCCAGATATTTCTGGTGTTATTTAACAACAGTGAAAAAGTTCCTGTGTGAAGAGGTGATTGTTATTAAGCTTTGTAATTGCCACTGTGGTGCTGAACACTTTTCTGAATCATTGTTTCGTGTTTGATAGTGTAGGTGTCATGTTTGACAGATCTGTTAGTGTGTGCTGACACTAACAGACACTTCACTGAGAGAAGGCGGACGTGAGGGAACTCATTTATTTGGAAGAGGATTTGGTTTGTTGCTTGTTTTCTGTGGACTATTGATGCTTAAAAGCCATCCCAGTTACACGTACAAACTCTTGGAGCCTCCTATGGTGGACTCTGGCAGAGTGGTCTACGGAGGTAGCTCTTCGGTGCTCATCTGCGCCAAGGGGTTGCTGTTAGTCATGTCATCTGCCAAGCTCAGCATCGCAGAGCAGAAAGTGGCTCCTCAGGCCTGTGATGCTGAGGTGACTCTAATGTGGGGCCGGTTCTCAGCTGGTGCTGTACCTCCAGGCAGTGAATGAAGTTCATGTGTTTGAAAGGCTTGTTCGCAAACTTACTCAGGGAAGAACTAAGTCCTCAGAACCTCCCATGGTTCTTTCGTAAAAATCATAAATAAAATAACCACATTTAACTAAAACCAGGCAGCAGAATGATGCTGTCCTATTTCTCCAGCTTGGTTGGGGGGGCGGGGAATGAAGTTGGTGTTTTACTTAGTGTAATTAGAAGAATTTAAACTCCAGCTTATTACAAGTGCCCTGCAGCACCTCTTACTTAATAAGCAGAACAAGCTTCTGCTTTTTCCAAGTGCTGCCATAAACCACATTATTTCCTTAGGTAAAAACTGTGGCCAAGATCTCCATAATGTGTGTGTCCCTAGCTAAAAGCTAAAGCACTGATGAGTTTTTTTGAGTCCTCCTTATGTTGGAAAGTGAAGCCACAGATTTAAATAGTTAACTGTGGATGTGGTTTTATAGCTTCAGCTTTCAAAAACACTGGCCTTTGACAGCTTACACAGCAGCACCTGTGCGCTTTAGGTCGAGAGTTTGGTGGTCTTGTGGCAGGGAATTAAAATGGGTGGCTTGAAGCTGGTACTGGTGAAGGCCTTGTGAAGGATGCTGTTGGCCAAGTCATGGACATTTGATCTGCTTCTAAGCCAGTGTGTGAACAGACACAAGTTCCAGCTCACTATTTTATGGCACATAAAATTGGGGTGGTTGTATTTGTGCCCAGCTGCCTGCATAAGTCTCGTCAGTGCTAACTTCAGCCATCCAATTTTAATTTGCTGTCGCATGTCTGCCAGAGCATTGCAGGAGGGAGGATATTTTCCCTGATGACTGCTGTTGACATTTGCAGAATAGAAGTGAAGTCAGACGCTTGTTTGTTCAAAGGTTTTAGTGCCCATAGTGGTTCTCAGCCAGCCGGTATTGCTCAGCGCCTGTAGCCCAGCACAGACCTTCCCAGCCACAGCATGGGGAAAATTGATCAAGCTGTACTGGTGTTTAACTTTGTTTCTTAGACCAGGGGCATCACTGAAACCAAAATGATCAATCTTGCTATACAATTTGAGGAAGCAAATGAGAAGGTATTCTGTTCATCTTTGCTGCCCCCACAAAAAGAGGAAATAAGTAAGGGAATGTTTGCACACACACAGGCTTGGGAAAGCTGTGATGTTGGAAAGGACTGATGGCTTTTTTACTGAGGACACCTTGCAGCTTTGATTTTTCACTAATGGCAGCTACTGCAGAAGCAGGGCAAAACTGTAGTCTTCGCCCCAGAATCTACAGGGTGCGTGTGTGAAGGCTAATGTTTGTTTCTTCTGGTATTGCAGGCTCAAGGTAAGAGCGGCAGAATGATGTGGTTGCTGGTGGTCCTGAAAAGTAGCTCCTCTCTGGCTGGATCCAGACTCTGCATGTAATAGCAATGTAAATAACTTCTTTTTCCTGGAAGGGTCGTCATGGACTTGATTTTCACAAGACTGAGCAAACCCCACATCTTATTTCAGAAGGCTGGCATGTGCTGGGACCTGAAAACATTACCAACTGTGTGAAAGTGGATTGTGGGGACACCTCATGAAAGTGGGGCATTAAGGGAACAAGGAGAGTATGAGTGAACTGTGCTGTAAAGAACAGGAGCAGATACGGAACAAAGATGACACTAGTAATAAGCATGAGCTGAGACTGGGAAGAAATGAGGAGAGATTTGAGAAAATTGCAATGTAAAAGATCTAGCAGAAGTTACTGTAGAAAAGAGGAGGTGAAGTGGGAGAAGGAAGAGGAAGCAATTGCTAAGTGCAGTTAATAGCAGCACCAAAGAGAGTTTTAATTGGAAACCTGTTATAATTAACCACTGTTCTGCTCCCATGCAATTCAGGAATGCATGTGGCAGGTAGTTTTCCTTTTGACTGTTGTGTTGCTGATGCAGAGTGTGCTGGGCATCAAGCCAAGTTTCAGATCTGCATTTGTGTTTACCAGGCCCCGAGCAAACACTATTAATAATGTCATTTGTCATGGGAGATGGCACTACAAACTGATTTCAGATTTTTCTATAGCAGACAGGGAATGCGCTCTGATTCTGCCCTGTCTAAAGCTGCTCATTTTAACTCTTGAAGCATGAACTCTTGTCACCTGGCAGGAAGACATTGACCCTAGTTGGTGCTGGAGGGAGACCTTGAACTCATTGGTATGACCCGTGGAGGCTCCTTTTAAATCCCCTGGGGGACTTTCTAAGTAGGGAAGGGGCGAATCTGCGGCTTGTGCATTCTTTATGTCTGGAAGGATGAAAGACAACTATGGACGGTTCCCAAAATTCATTTGGACTTAGTTTTCCTCTTTGTGGGATGCCAGTGCCACATGCTGGAGAGCTGCTTTGGCTGCTGGTGTTCCTTCAGAGGCTCTTCTGAGCAAGTCAGGCAGCTTTTTGCATGCTGGTGAGCAGGATTACTGTGACTGAGATGTTATGGATGCATCTTTCAAATCCATTTGGCAATTAAAAAAACAGAACAAGTGGAAACCAATGGCTCCAATTTCAGTTAAAAATGACCATTTCCCACCCCACAGAAAAGCCCTCCGAATGTAGAAAGCGTGGGAATTTGGAGGTCAGTGAGAGTGTGTGTTAAAGCCAAGCCCTGAGCAGTGGGAGCTGTGAAAGCTGAAGTAAAGGCAGGTGTACTGTGGCTCTGTGTTTCTGGTGGAAGTACCTGGCTCTGTATCATCACATCACAGAAGGGTTTGGGTTGGAAGGGACCTTCACAGACCATCCAGTCCAAGCCCTCTGCTGTGGGCAGGGACAACCTCCACTAGCCCAGGTTGCCCAATCCAACCTGGCCTTGAACTCTTCCAAGGGTGGAGCATCTGTAATTTCTCTGGGCAACTTGTTCCAGTGCCTCAACACCCTCATCATAAAACATTTCTTCTTCCTTATGTCCAGTCTAACCCTGTCCTCTTGCAGTTTAAAACCTTTGCCCTTTGTTCTGTCACTACAGGCCCTGGAGAAAAGTCTCTCTGTCTTTCTTGTAAGCCTGTTTTATATATTGAAAGGCCACAGTAAGGTCTTCCTAGAGGCTTCTCTTTCTCCAGCCGAACAACCCCCACTCTCTCAGCCTTTCTCTGTAGAAAGCTTTGAATTTATTGTGCAGGTTTGTTTAGCTTGTGAGCACTAAAACGGTCATAAATAACATTTACCCATTGAAAGAAGCTTCCTTGACTATATGGCATCAACCGATTTAGATCCCTTTGAAGGGGATGTGACGACAGGCTCCCCTTGGTAGCTGTGTGCAAGATCTACTTTCAAATCATGCAAGGACACTGAATGCTAGAGGGAGATCTGTATGCATCCATTTTCTTCCACCCGAATCATGGGTGAGATTATTGAGCAAACCTTTGAGGCCAGCCTGGTGGTTTGTGTGAGCTGTCATAGCAATTTCTTCTGCCTCTGTCCACGGTGCGCGGG
Organism: Balearica regulorum gibbericeps; assembly: GCF_011004875.1. Classification (NCBI taxonomy): domain Eukaryota; kingdom Metazoa; phylum Chordata; class Aves; order Gruiformes; family Gruidae; genus Balearica; species Balearica regulorum. The sequence goes on from NC_046197.1 coordinate 251,710, forward strand.
TTGAGGATGAATACTTTGTAGACGTCACTGTAGTTTAGCTAGGTGTACAACAGATGTAAAAATGTTCAACAGTTGTCTGTCTCTTCTTTTGCACTTGTAGGTTTATTCTTCAGTCTAAAGGAGTGATTCATAACCAGCTTTTAGAAAAACAGAGAATAGCCGAAGAGAAAATTAAGGAATTAGAGGTAAGTTTTTGGCAGGTAATGTTGATGAAAGTAGAACTTTGAAGGTCAACAGGATGTTTGCTACATCCCTTGTTTTTATCTGGTACTTTTAACTCTGAAGGATTGTAACTAGGTGAAACATAGTGCCTGTTAGAAGTAACCTACAACTCCAGTAGGGATTGATTGTTTGCTCTGTGTGCTGATATGAAAACTGGGGGTGAGGGATTCAATTGAGATTAGTAGGAGCAAGGTTTAAAACTAGCAGAAGGATGTTTGTGTGGTTATTTGCAGCTGATAGGTGATGTGAAACTTTGCCAGTGCTGTGGGTATTAAAAGTTTTCACTGGCTCAGGACAATTGCACAAATTCATGGAAGAGAAATCCATTGAGAATTACCAAATATGTAGAAGTGGCATCCTGCTCAGGAAGTCCCTGCGCTATAAATGTGTGGAGGCTGGGAAAGTATGAGGAGGAAGTCTTGTATACGCCTGCCCTGTCCTTACACTCTGCCCTAGGCATCTACTTGTGGCTGCTGTTGAAGACCAGATCTAGTGGGAAGAACGGACTTTGTTTTGATGATGTGGTCAGAGCACTTCTAATGTTCTTATGTTTATCTGGTTGGAGTTTTCAAGGCAGAGAAGAATATCTAGGAAATATAAAGTAGTGTCTGCGCTAGTTCCAGTGTTCTAACAAGTTATCTAGTGAATCTTGACTATCTTCTAGTGGCTACATGTACAGCTTACAGTTCTTTGGAGGAGATGTTCAAAATGTACTTTTCCAAGGCTGGTAGTGTATTTTTTTCTTAATGCCCCTAAAATATAGTTAATACAAAACCCTGTTCCTTGGTTTTGGGGGAATGACAGAGGAAGCAAAGACTCCGTTGTGTCAAGCTGCTTATCTCATCTGTTAGTGTTTGGAGAAAGTGAGTGTGGAGACCAGCTAAGTAGGGACAAGCAGGAATAGGAAGTCAGTGCTCAAACCTACTCAGACCTGTGCAGTTCTCTCTCTCGTCTCCTACTTACACTAAAGCGGAAGTAGAGTTTGTATTTTTTAAAATTCCTTCTTAAAACTCAGCTTGCCTGGGGAGCTGTAGGATGAGCATGTCGCCATATGTTGTGTCGCCTGGAGTGTTTTCTGTGCCAGATACTAAGGGGTTTTGTGTTTCTGGCCATGAGAACTTTTTCTGCACAGGGAAGACAAGTAATCCATGGATAGGCTATATAATTAAGGTAGTGTTAATGCAGACAAGGCACAGCCATTTTTATGGTTATGTGATAAAAGTGATTGTATCCTGGCTACTCTGGAGCCATCCCAGATGCCATCGGCTTTGTTCAAAGCCAGCCCTGTAACAGGGGTTGGAGAACTTCACAGCAGCACATCTGGATTTGGAAATGATTGGAGTGTGGTTGACAGCCTCTGGTTACAAACTGCCCATCGAGTCCCTTACTGCCAGGTCTGTTGGGCTGTGGTCAGCTTTTTGGCTACTGTGCCCTTCAGCTGTGCATCTCAGTTTCTTCCTGTTCCTGGTGAGGAATGATCTGACCTCTTGAACTTTCCGATTGCTGAGTTCAGCAGAATGGATGGAATTCCCCCCAAATTATAACCTTTGCCATTCTTAAACAAAGCCTCAGAGCTGACAGCTTTGCAAATATGTTTTTCTGCTTCACAGCTCCCTGTTGCTTGTGTCTCTGGTTATGGCCACTGAATTGAAGTTCCCAGCAATAGTGACTGTCTCGAAAGGTGGTTGCCACATGGGTTGTTTTTTTGTTTTAGCCATGGATAGTAGGGCTCAGATTGCCAAAACTTTGGACAGTTTGTTTCAAATGAACATTCAAGTCCATCTTTTAACTACTCTGTTTCCAACAGGCTGACAGTTTTGTGAAAAGGGTTTTCCTTAGACTTGGGATTCCCCATGAAGAGGACAAGCTCTTAGACTGACAGCTGCTGGAAATAGAGATTTCAGGGGACCTGAGTCCAAGTCAGAGAGCACTTATCACAGGAGTAGGGGATTTTTCTGTCCTGAAAATAAGATGTGACAGAAGCAGGAAAGAATGTGAAACTCTGTAACCTTGTGCTTCCACTGCATCATTGTAAAATAAATATCAAACAAAGATGGGTTAAAACTTCCCCCCATCTGTTATTAAAACCAGAAGGATTTTAAAGCTTAGTAACAAGGTAGTTAACGTAAAACATAAACCTAACTTGCGTTTCTCACTTTGCATAGTTGAATCAAGCTGGTCAGAGTAATCCTTCAGCATCCATACGGTGTGACTGCTCTGGTTACTCATGCAGCGTGAGCTTGAGATAATTATGCCTTGCCATTACAGTGCTATTGCCAAAGTATTGTGAAATGTGTATTTTTGATACAGGCCTGGATTTGAGAAATGCTTTCACTTCTAGCTTGGTGCTGTTTGCAGAGGAGCACAGCACAGAGGGCTGGGTTCACTGCTGGAGCTCTTCTGTAAAGCCATCCAGCTGTGTAGGAAAGCGCTCCTAGGTGCTGACTATTCAGGAAAATGTGGACTTGAACTTGCTTCAGAGATGTCAGCTGGGTTTCCTGACATTCACAGCTGTCAGAGTGAACTTTGAAAACAGTGAGGGGTTTTGCATCTGGTTCAAAAGCTTCTTTTCTCCCTTCTCTGATAGTCTCCAGTGCAATGCATGATGGCAGTTATAGTCCCTTTCCCTCACTCCCATCTCTTGAGTTCCTCTGCTGTTGAAGCAGTGCATTGCCTTTTTTAAGGCAGCATCACAAAATTGATGTGATACTGCTAGTTTAGGCCTCCCTGCTGCTCATTGCGTGGCAAAGCAACAAGGAGAACTAGACCTGTCTCTGTACAGGGCTGTGAAAATGAGGCTTGGCTGGAATACACATTGGATGGACTTAGTGAGAGGAACTGTGTTCTGAAAACACCAAAGTGGGTATGGATGTGTATGAGGGGGCAAATGCATAGCCTGTCAGTTACTCTGCAGAAAAAGCAAGGTAGCTTTACCCTTCGTGTTAAAGCTAAGGCATGAACGTGAATATATACATGTAGCATTCTTAACTTCACGACTTGCATATAATCCTTTGGAATCTAAATAGACTGCCCAGGCTTGCTGGCAAAATACACATGCCTGGTTAAAGGCTGTGCCAGTGAGGCTTACAAAAATCTGCCTGAATCTTGCAGAGATTGATGGCATAGGCTCACTCACATACTGGCATGGGAAGCTCCTGCTTAGTAGTAGCGATTGGATTTTTCCAGTCCTGATACTATCAAATTCTTGTTGTGTTTCACAGTACAAGGGGTATGTGTTAAATCTATTTTGAAAGCATTCTAAAGGGATGAGCACAGACTCTTTTTAGTTCAGCAATGTTTGTGCAGTATTAGGAGAAAAACCAAGTAATGTTTTTCTTCCCTTGTTTTTAAGGAAACATGATATGTGAGGGGTGGAACAATGCTTTGTTTCAGGAAATGTTATCCGTTTCCATTGTAGGTCTAGATGGATTCTGTTTTTAAACGTGGCATTTTAAAAAGAACAAACTCTATGATGTTATAAAGACATGGAAAATTGATTCTTCGTTAGGGGTGGAGAAAGTGATTATCGCTGTGTGTTTTCTCTGATAATATCTGATAGTCCCCTTCTCTCCTGCTATATTCAGTGTGTTTAGTTGTCAGGCGTTGTCAGACTAAATTGCTAAAAATAACAAATAGGGGGGGAGGCTCTGCTGGGCAGCTCTGTCTACTGCGTGCCACTGAATTTAGCTCCTTCGTGAAAAGGGCAAAATCAACCTGCAGCTTTCTAGTTGAATTGGACTTAGGTTTTAAACTCTGACCACAACATTGTTATGTACTTGTTTCCCAGGGAATTCTTTCACATGCGTATGGGAGAGTGAAAGTTTACTGCTGCGGAGATAAAGGGTTGGTTGTTTTCTTCTCTGTCTGCCTGGAGTAGAAAATACAATCAGGAAAGCTATACCTAAGTGCTGGATTTCTAATTCAGAAATTCTTCATGTGACCCCTAAAATGACATGTCCAGTTGTACTACCCCACACAGAAAACTTCTTTGCTGTCATTCATGGTGGAGAAATGAACACGCGCTGTGCTCTGCGTTTAAGGGCTTAGATGGTGTTGCAGGGCTTCTTCCTGGTAAAGTTGAAAAGTGACTGCATTGCAATGCCTTATGGTGACCATATGCTGGAGGTAACAAGAAACTTCTTCCCTGGTGCTGCCTGAATGCAAACTTGCTCGTGCTGTGGCTTCCATTTCTCTAGTCTTCTTTCTCTGTGAGCTTTAAAATGGCTTTTCTGCAGCCCTGAGGCATAATGGTGATGTCCCTCTTCTTGATGAGTCGACTAGGGCATCTCTGATGGTTGCCACAACAGTGTTTTTGTACCCTATGGGAACAAAGATTTAGGAGGCGAGGTGTGGCTGGGGAGAAGTGCTGGAGCCTGGGAGTTCACGTTCTCCGTGCAGGTATGGCTCGGATGGACCCACCTGGCACGGCCACACGCCTCTGACATGCTCCTGCGGCAGGTCTCTGGACAGCCCTTTGCTTTTTACGTTGAAACCATCAGTGTGGAGACCAGTTCTGAGGGTAGCTTTAATGATGTGAAAACAAGTCTCTCGAGATTTGTGGTGCGCTTTGCAGACCACTAAACGACCATCAGAAGGTACCAATTGTTAGGCTGTTCCCAAGTTAGACCAATTTCTTCCTGGGATATACAGCATAGAAGCTCTCATCCCATGGTTGGCTCGGGATAGGCTAGTGCCCAGGAATGTGTGGTGGGCTTTTTAAATAAATGGGAAAATAAGGAATGCTCCTGTTTGCTTTGGAGAGGGGAAGCCTCAAGAATAGCCCTCTGTGCTTTAGCCTGGAGCAGATTTTACTTTGGATGAGTGTGCTGTTCTCTCATTCCATTGCTGGCATACACGCACGTACCAAGGACATGATTTTAAACCCATGTTGTCACAGAAGCTGCCCCTTGTTTCTAAGTGTGTGCATAGACAAGGTCAGTCCCTGGCTTGGTTTCAGCCCTGTTGGCTTTATGGCCTGGTCTGTTCTAAGGAAGGCTGGTATGCTTCTGTTGCTGTTGTTCGTATAGGAGCCAAGCCAGAACCATCCGTGCACCCTGGGGGTTTGGCTGCAATCGTGCAAAACTCGTCTGACACGGATCTGTTGCTGAGTAGTAGATTGATTTTTTTTTTTTTTAATTATCTTTTTAAATTTTCTTAATTTGCTTGTCCTGGAAGGTGGTGTGTTGTGGGGTTGTTTTTTGGGTTTGTGTGTTTTCTTTTTTTGCTGTTTGTTTTCCCCCATCCCTCCCACAACTTTACAGTACCTGATGTTTGGGAATTCAGACTGGTGATGTCTCCTTCTCCTCTTGCCCCTGAATCACACCTTGGAGTTTCATTAACTCTCCCTGGTGATCTATGAGTCAGGACTCCCAGCTGTTCTCTGCAGTCAAGAGAAAGACAATAAATTCCTCCAGAGGGTCACTTATTCCCAGAGGTGATCTTTTCCCTCTGCTTGCTGTAGAGGGAGGCTGGACACCTGATGTGGAGACAGGTGGAGTATGGAAGTGAACTTAACATGTGGGATTAACATTTGGGCTTGCATGGACCTTTAAAGAGGAAGCTGCGGGAGCTCCACAAATTATGGAGATTAGTGTGAAAGTGAGCTGCAGAGCCTCATCAGGCTTCCTGTGAGGACTGGGCTGGGCAATAGCCTTCATCTTGCATGGCTTTGGGTGTCTGAGGCAGCTGCAGGTGTCTGGGCAGGTTCTTCTGGTCATGGACATTTGGACTTGCTGATGTTCCTGGGAAATGTGTTTCATCTTGACTCTGGCTTCTGTCATCCAGGCCTGAGTCTGTTCCTTCACTGAGGGCTTGTTCCTGCTTTTCAGGCTTCAAAGCTGGAAGCTTAGCTTGCTTTTTGAGGACATGGGTGGTCCAGCTGCCTGCCTAAGCTTGCTGTCAGCTAAAGAGCATCCACAGACACTCCCGTAGGAGAGCACAGCACAGCCTGCATGGGCAGAGCTGTCAGCACTGGTCTGTCCTCCATGGAGATGCTTGTTTTGAAGAAGGGAGTAGCTCTTCCCGTCGCCCCTCCCCGTAGGTCTGGCTGTCTTACAGGGAGGAGAATCTGCATTATCATTCCTGATTTTGGAAATGAAAAATACTCTGAGCAATGAGGGAAAATAGGCTTTAAAATAATAAAACAGTGAGAAAGTTGAGAGTGTAGTGTTAGCTCTGTGTCCATTATCAGGACAAAGTCATTCTTTCTGAAGAAGCCCTCTGACATTGGACTGAGGCCATACAAATTTAAGGTAAATACTGGAGGAACTGGGGCATAGTTGATGCTGCCCGAATTCTTTCTGTCCCCTAAACTGACTCTGCTGATGGTAATGTGAATAACAGGCCTTATTCCTTGCTTTCAAGGCTGTGATGAATCACTGACTTAACTTATTTCTTTGTGTTTAAAACCTCACAGTCTGTCTTAATGTCATTTGGCAAAAGTGAGCCTAGCAAAAGGATTGTATTCTTACAGCCTAACTTAACGTGTATTTTACGCTGTTTCTCTTTTATCCGAATCACATCATCTCTCATCCCAGATAAATGAAAGTTGATTGTGTGTTGCTAACACCTTGCAGCTTTAAAAGGGAACAAATGCTCTTCTGTAATCACAAGAAAGGAGGTGTAATTTTTTTAAGTACTGGTTCTGATTCCTATGGTAGACTTGTTAGATAAAGATCAAGTAAGAATGTTGCACTTTGAAAATTGCATAAGAACCTTGTCCTGTGTTAAGTACAGCACAAGTCCTTGGTTGCAAAACATTACGTTGTAGTCTTAGAAGCGTAGAAAGAAGAAATTGTCATGTTTAAGAGGAGATTCCCAGCTCTCCAAAAGAGTCTTCCACTGGTTTAGACCTGGGGTGGCTTATAAAAACTCGAACATCTCACTGCATTTTTCTGAAGAGTGGTTGCGGGTGATGCTGATTTTGGTGGAGTGACATGTATTTATAACATCACATGTGTATGGGTATGCATTTGCACGGCTGGATCTTTCATTTGGAGCAATCATGCACCGGAACAAGTTTTCAAACTCCCAGATTTTTGCAAGTAACTGCTTCATTAGTAATTCTTCGTTAGTCTTCCCTGCGCTGCAGACTGCCAAGTAAGCACACAAACTAGCTGAGAGGGCAAAGGCTTCATGAAGGGAGAACTGGAATGTGATGACTCTTTATTTTCACTGTTCCTACCTTTATTTTTAGGTGGATAATTGAAGATTTTAAAAGCAGGAGAATAATTAACATGGATGTAGATTGCTTCCTTTTAAATCCTTAAGAAGCTGGTTATAGAGATGCTTTCAAAATAAATGTATCCCAGAACTCATTTTAGGATTTTTTTTTCTTTTGGGGGGGTGGTGTTGCTCAGATTTAAAAAAAAAAAAAAAAACCCAATGGAAAAAGCTTTTCAGGCAAACTTTGCCAGTGTGCTCACATTCCTTTGTAATTCAGGGGAAAGTGAAATACATTAGGCGTTCATAAAAAAAACACTTCTGTGGCTAAAGTGGTTTTGTCCATCCAGGAGCCTACATTTAGTCATCTGGTTCTGAAAACGTTGCTTGTTTCCTCTGATTAGCATTAAGCTGTTTTTGTGATTACACTGAAATCATTTTAACACAAAGTTGGTAGATAAGTCTGTCTTTGTCATTTTAAACTAGGGTCTGATTCATTGTCAAAGCTCTCCTTTGTGCTTATGGCTGCAGAAGTATCCAAAGCAATGAGCCGAGCTGGATGTGGCTCCCTCTCCAAATTCCTTCTTGCTTGAGTAATAGTTAGTCACAAAACCAGTGCCGCTGTCTTTGCCTTAGTCACCAAGCCCATGCAGTTGCTTCTCGCTGTCCTTTATGCCGAGCAGCTCTGGGGAGGGGGATTATCTGTGCTAGATAAACCTCCATCCTGCCTCCATCTCACCTGGGGAGAACAGGAAACGATTATTTGGAAAGCGTGCTCCTGCGTGTAGGAGACCTGACCCAGCCCTGAGTCAGCTTTATAAAGCCACACCTTGCTCGCCAGGTATGCGGGGAGGCCGTCATGACTTCCTGCTGGCCCCGCTGCCTGGGTTGCTCCTCTCATCTGTCTGTAAATGTGTTCCTAGCGGGGATGTGGCTGTGCTCTGCCTGTGAGGCAGCTGAGGTCAAGGGTGTTTGAATTACGAGGGGGATGCTGTTTACTTGAGAACTTAAATCATCTTTTTGTTGCTGATTTGTTGAGTCTTTAAAATTTATGGAAGTAATTTTTCTTTTAAAATGGCTTTATTTGGCCAGGACTGCAAGAGATGAAAGGTGGGGTATGAGTTTGCAAAAGTCCCGTCATTAGGAGGTATGATGAGCCATACTGGCTCTGCAGGACTACAGAAACCAAAGCACCAAATTAGGGAACTTACCACATTTTGCAAGAGGCAGTTTGGTGAGGGACACTTCCAAAACAAAGCAAAACATGGAGATTTGCAGAGTCTGAGTGAGTTTGCCTTCCCCAGCTTCTCTGTGTTTGACCTGAGTCTGCTGTTTTAAGTCTGGTTAAGGTGCAATATCTGAACTGAAGCAATGTGCCTCTGAAAAACTGCTCTAAATGGGTAGTTTTGCCAAGAAGGGGTGTCCCCCTCATGGAATCCCTGGGATTGATAATATATTTCTGCTGCCACCTACTGAAAGGTTTCCAGTTGGCTTACTTTTGTAGTAAACATCAGGCTAGGGTGCTGGAGTTCACGGGAATAATCTGTCCTTTCCCAGTCACAGAGAGCAACTGTCTCCACAGCTATGAAAATGCTGTCCTGCGGTGGAGACAGCAGGTATGTGCAGTGGGCGCCCAGCTGGGCTGGGGCCTGGGGAGAGAAAGGCCGCTCTGCGGGCAGGTTTTCCTGCCCGTGCCGTTGCCCCGTCTTCTCTTGAAGGTAGCCTCCCTTGGTACCAAGTGTGGAAAGCAGTGGGTGCTTTTCCAAATTTAGCTTTTTCAGAGTATGTTCCTCAGGGTTTCAAGGCTACAATGGGGGAAACCCTGCTGGTGGTGTTGTAGATAGGATCCGATACACGACGAAGGTGGATTTGCACCAGCAGTTCTCTAGGCAGGTGCTTCTGAAGATCCTCCTGAGTTGGCAAGTGCACTCATGTGCTGGATGCCTGCTCTACTATGCTCTAGTCCAGATGGTTTTGAAGTGACCAAGGGTCCCTATTACCTTCTGGAAAGAATGGCTAAGGGAAAACCCAGGGATCTGAATCATCACTTCTCCTCTTAGGTAAACGGCATCGTCGTGCTTCTGTCAGCAGCTGTCATCAGAAACCAGCTGGGCTCCCTTCCTATTGCAGTTCACTCACTCTTGAGCAAACTCTGGGCAACTTCCTGAGAGCAATAACCCTGCTTGGAAAGTCTTGAAGTATATCTAAATATTTGGTGGTTGCTGCAGCGTGGTAATTCCCAATGTGTACGTGTGCCACAGTGTTGCACTGGGTGAGGACTGGTGCTGGGTGGACCCATCAGGGCGTAGGACTGCCTGCAGACCCACCCCGCCCCGTTGCTGGTGCCCACTATTGCAGTTTCTCCCGGAGCAGCTGGGTGCTGTTCAGCAGGTCCACCTCCTTCCTGTTTATGGGTTCCAAGTGAAATCCCATTAAACAGAGCGCACGTCCTAGGCACATCGTATTCCATGATCTCAGGCTGACCAAAATGTTTTTGCCTTGCCCGCCGCGTGTGTGATGACAGCTTGGTGTGCTGGACTCTGCAAGGGGGGTTTGGGCAATTCCAGCCATCCGAACAGCAGTGGTGGTGTTGAGAGTGAGGGCAGGTCACGCCGCTGCCTGGCCCCCAGCGTGCGGGCAGCACAACTTGCCTTCCTCTCAGGGAGAATCCTTCCCCAGACCCGCGTGTGCTCCCAACTCTATCTCGGGATCTGCTGATCACTTTCCCAAAGAGTGCGCACACAGAGCTCTCGAGGAATGCCAGAAATGACCTGGGTGAACTTTGGGAGATACCAAAACTCTCGGCTAGCAGGTTTATTGAGATGGTGTCACAGGATGAATTGTATCAGGGCTCCTATTTGAGGCACCACATCACGCCTGAAGACTCTGCAGCATTCCTTGATGAAAGCCTTCTAAGCATGAGAGTGCAATGACAGCATCTGGGGCCTGGTAGCCAAACGTTGCTGCGAGCCACGGGGAGGGAGGTGTTCGCTGGGAAGAAACCTGCCAGCTCATTTTGTCTTTACAAGTTGGATGTAAAACAACCTTGTAGAAAAACAGTTTAAAAAAAAAAAAGTCTGAAATAAGGATCTGGCATTGGAACATGCCTTCTCAAATTCCATGGAAACATTTTTGTTTGGGTTTAAGTGTATTTGTGTTTGCAGGTCAGGAGCTGAAGCTCTTTTTCTCTTGCTGAGATGAAGAGGGAGAAGTGAAATTTGAAGAGCCAAAGGAGTAGATGTTGAATGAAAAACTGCTACTTGAAACAGGAAATTCACCTGTGTGAGACATAATGCAGCATGAATAAACTGTGGCTGCTGTTGTGTTGGTTTCCTGCTGAGAGCAGAAGTGCTATTTTGGCTCTTGGAGTTGAGCATGCATGCTGTGAAACACTCTGCTGAACTACCAGCTCTAGACAGCTCTACAGACACACGGGTCTGGCTAGTGGCTGACCAGCTCTCTGAAGGCAGAGGTGTCTGAATCACAGTGCTGGAGGAAATATATTGCTTTGATCATTGAAAGCCTGTCCAAGAGGAGCTGATTAATAGTTTTTTCTTTCTGTGGAATCTGTGGATGCTGGCTCTTTAATTTGCCAGGAATGTAACGTCTGGGTGCGTCATCGTGTTTCTCCAGCAAAGCACTGGCCTCGCTAGCAGCATGATGCAATGGGAACGGAGGTGGGGGAGGCTCAAGCAGGAGGTGACTTCCCACTGTGTCAAAAGGCCATGGGCCACCTCTGTTAACCACAGGCCCTTTTCTTCGAGGTGTGAACTGTAATTGATTTTGCATTAAATCTAGTATTTCCACAGCTGCTACCAAAAGCAAATAGCACAGAGATGATCAGGGAGCGAGTGTTGCCTGTGACAGGGAGCGAAGCATGAAGGAGAGCCATGGAACAGGATAATGGCAGGGGCGAGTATTTATGGCGTTGCTTTTGCTGTAACCACCAGCGCCAGGGCACAGGCTTGCTGCTCTGCCGCACATCAGTAAGAAGCGCGCGCAGTGAGGGACGTCTTGTGGGTGCTGCCATACATAGCCTGGGGCCAGTCAAGCTGGCGCTTGTGAGAGATTGTGCTTTGTACACAGGTGAAAGAGGCAACTGGGGCTGGCAGCGGCCATCCGGAGACATTGCCTGCAGCTGCCCAGTGCCGCTGTCCTTGCTGGGATTACAGGGTCCTGCATGAGGCAGCTGCCCTGCTCTCCTTGGAGGCAGGGCTGGGGTTGCCGGTGCAGGGCTGTGCAGCTCCTGGTGCAGGGCTGTCGGCTGCACGGCTGCCCTTTCTCCTGGGAAGGGTTTTTGGGAGATCAGTGCGTGTTACCTGTTGGATGGGGCTGTGTGAGCAGCTGATCCTATTGGCTGCAACTCTGATGACATGGGAGACAGTGCTTTTACTGTACATAGCTGTCCTGAAACCCCATGCAGGTTAGCCCCTTGCCCCCACACCTGGTTTAGGAAGGCTTGGAAGTGGGGAGAGCTCCTGAGAGCTGAGAGGGGACGGTAAGCACCAGGCTTGGTGGCACCATCAGGGTCAGCTGCAGGAGAGCCTCAGAGCCCTCTGTAGGTGCTGGGAGTTCCAGCTGGTGGGTGGGCTCTGCTGCCCAAAGAAGAGTTCTTGGCCATCTCCTCTCGCCTTCCATCTCAGTGCCAGGCAGCCATTAGCATGGAAAACCTACTCACAGAAAGCAGATTTAGATGAGAACGTTTCCTTTTGAGCTAGTTTTCAGACAGATTGCCAGGACCGTGATTTTTCTTGCTCCCAAGTGCTCCAGCCCTTCCTGGCTAGGGAAGGTGACTGCTGTTGGTAGCAGGATTGGCTTAAAGGAATTCTGAAACTACAAGCTGGGAGGCATTGACTGCACTGGCTTTTTGGGGGTGTCTTCTGCAGTTTTGTTCCCCATCAGCTCTTCTGCATGTGGCCCAGACCTCGCTAGCCTGTCACAGTAGCTGTGTGTTGGTCTCGTGCCCTTCCTGCGTGGGACAGAGTGGGGCAGGGGACGATCAAGGGGCTGTCACCACAAATAAGGGGTTAGATGAGAACTGGTGGGTGGCATGTGGTGGGAAGAAGTAAGGGTCCAAGAGCTGGTCCTGTGCTGGAGCAGGGCAGCTGGCTTGATTTCAGAGTGTGTGAGAAGCATGCTGCCCACCTGGAAATCTGTAGATGCAAATCCTGCTACCTTCCTACATGCCTTCAGCCACCTTCAAGGTGGCCTGCAGCTCCCCTTCCTTGCTTCTGTGGTGGAGAGGCTTCTTACACAGTGATGGGACCTGCAACCTCAGGTCATTCCTCCCTGCATGGGAGTTCATGTGCATTAGTTGTGGAAACAAAGTGGTTCTGAAACCTCCAAAAGCCACACAGGTGGCAGAGGCCAGTGCGCTCGCTGCCCTGGCTGAGCAGGCATTCAGAAGCTGTGCCTCTTAAATAAATTTCACTAACACTCAAGAAGTGTATTTTGCAGTGTGGTAAATAAATCTCTAGTGAGTGGATGTGGCAAACACAAACTAGGAGGAGGAACTGGCCCCTCACTGCAGCAGGACCCATCGGCTGCAAAAGCAGCCTCTTCCTGCTGTGCAGTCCGTATTTCCTCCTTGCTTACCTTGCCCCGCTTTTTGTGTAACTGCTGGGGAGACACCAGCACGTCGTGGCACTGCCCGGCCTCGCTGCTGAGCGTGGCCCTGTTTATAAGCTGTGAGTTTGGGCTTTTCTGGGAGCTGAGTGGCACGTGTTACCTTTACCCCGTTGCTTTGCCAAAGCAAGTCTCCTTTCTCAGTCCTACCCTGAGACTCTGTGACTCAGGCAGTGGTATCTCTTGCTGTTTTGGGTAACCACCTTGTCTGGCCAGAGGCCTGTAGGAGCTGGTGGGTGGGTGGGAGCGGTTTAGGGCAGTGCTGGTGTGGGGGGCACCTCGGAGCTCTGAATCTGCAGCTCATAAGCTGTGCAGCCTCTGAAGTCAGTGGCTTGCTGTGCAGGGACAGTGTGCTGCCTTGTCCCTTTGGGCTCCTGACTGGTGAGCATTTGAGTTTCTGGTGTAGAAGTAATACCAGAGGCTGCAGAGAGCAGCAGCCTTTGATTTCATGAGACGCCAAAACCAGCAGTACAGTTCTGGCATTGCGCTGGAAATTTGTTGCTAGCTGCACTTGGCACGGGCAACAGAGAATTAATGCTTTGGGTGGCAAACACACCTTCACAGGAAAATATATGCAGCTAATTGGGTGATGAGCTAAAACCTAGCAGCCACAGGCAGGCCAAAAACGTGGGGTCAGAGGACATAGGGTTAAGTAGAGCTGCAAGTCAACATCAAGTGCAACTGAAAGCATGTGAGTTCTGGAAAGGTTGGAGGTGGGGTTTGGGAGGCGGCAGTAGTGCTCCTCCCATGGGGAGCAGATACCACCAGCCTGGCAGATCTGGGTGGACCGGAACAGCCTCCAGTGTGACTTAAGAGCTGTGCTGTCTGACGTCTCTGGGAGAGCTGGTGTGACTGGGCAGTGCGTGTGTCAGCTGGCTTGCTCACAGCACTGCTCCCTGGGAAGGCGCACTAGGGAGAGACAGCGTTTCCTGTCTAGACCCCAGTAATCGCGGTGAGGAGGGGTTTGCACGCAAACTCCTGCTCTTCCTCCTGTGATTACCAAAGCAGAAGCTAGGCCACGGCTCCTCAGGAAGTAACAGCTCACTTCTGCTACGTGTCTCTAAAAATATGGTGAGCGTCTGCTCCTTGTTCCTCCTTGATTCGGGGAGTTGGAGTGGGAGCCAGCTGCTGTGCTGGCTCCAGCACTGCCTGCTGCCAGCCTGCAGGACAGCTGAGGAGGTTTGCAGCCCCCCAGCTGCAGGTGCAGGGCTTCCCTTGGTGTCGGAGGATGTTTCTTGAGCCCAGGCATGAGTCTCCCTGGAGGGTACTTTTGGGAGGATGTAGTAAAAGCATCAGGACCGCCCTAGATCCTCTTGCCTCAGAAACTACATCATTGGGGAGAATGATTGAGGAAATACAAATTCCTTGGATCCTCACCTGCCTAAGTCTGCAGGTGGTGCTTAAAGTAAAGAAATGGCATTAAATCATGTCCCTTTGCCATGAGCTGTGCAGCTCCAGCACCCTTGCTTCCCAGGGGAGAGCAGAGGTATGCCACTGTGTAGGAGTGGGCAGCGTGGACCTGTGTGGGCCATGACGGCCATGAACGCTCCTGCGCTGCGTCAGGCCACATTAGTCCTCGAGGAAGTGGGGCCCATGTGGTCACCAGCATGGCTCCCTAACGAGGGATGTTTGAAATCCTGCTGTGTCAGGAGAATGGAGCCGTCATTTGCAACCTGCCAGCTCTGCCCACACGTGGGGGCTTCCTTGTGGGGCAGCAGGGCTGCCTGGCTCTCCCAAGGTCCCTGGCTGGGGCCAGCCTGCCCGCAGAGAGCTGCTCTCTGGAAATGTCTCTTGCTGCCTGGTGGGAACGAGGGGGAGTGGAGAGGACAGAAAACCAGAACTGTTTCATAGACTAATTTAACTGCATTAAAAAAAATGAAAAAATTGTCATAGTAATAAATGAATGCATAGAAGTCGGCTCCGCTGCTGCCACTCTCCTCCAGTTAGCAGAGCGAGGTGGAGCTCAGACCCACGCAGGTTTTTCCGGGACCTGTTCCCCCTCGCAGCCTTCAGAGTCAGTTCCCTAGATGTGAAATCCCTCGACGTCTGTCTGGGCAGCGTGAGAATGGCACAGCGGTGGCAGAAGGCCTGCTTGTGCGTCAGCGAGTCGTTGGTAGCAGGAACCCGCGCTGCGCCTCCTCTCTCAGCGGTTTCCTGAAAAGCAGCTCTTGTAAGCGAGAGGGATCCCACATGCCTGGGGACCGCGTGAGAGGGACAAGGAGCCCTTTGCCCTACCCACGGCCTTAGCTGTTGCTAACAACCTTTACTGTTTAAATAAAAGCCTTTCAGTATTTAGAAACAGGGCTGGAAGAGATGTCCTCATGGCATGGGCATTTCAGCTGAGCGTACAGAAGTGTCACCGCAGGTCTGCTGCGAGGGGATGGATGGGGAGTGATGGCAGCAGGACTGTCACATCTGCTAAATGCATTTTCCTTCAGTGTTACGGGTCCCAGCTCTCTGTGGGCTTGCAGGAGTCAGGGGGAGACTGTCAGGGGGGCATCAGCTTTGCAGTTCTTGCCTGTCACCAGCTGGCAGTGGCCATGTCCTCTGGGTCATGCACAAGCTCCCCCGGTCTGCCCCTTGTACCAGGAGGGTGCTGCTCGGTGGAGGCCAGCACATGCTTTTGCTGTAGCTTGCACCCATGGGTGCTGCTCTGCTGCTGGCAGCTGGGTGAGTACCCCAGGGCATCATGTGTTTTTACTCTTCCCTCCAGCCCCCCTGCATGGCTGAGCAGTCCTGAGGATGCCCACTATCTCCCTTTAGCTGGGGGGGGGCTAGTTTTGGTGGGCTTTGGAGGCCATTCATACTGGGTTCCTCTGCCTGTGGCTGGAGAGGCAATTAGTGGAGCCTACGGCAGGATGCTCTAGGCTGAGCCCTGAACTCCTGTAATTGAATAATAATCCTGCCAGTGCTTATTGGCACCTAGCTTGGCCTGGAGACAAAGCTCTTCCATGGTCCCCAGGCCTGCAGGAAGGTGCTCAATGTGTGGCTGTAACCATGGTGGGGTAGTGGGAGCGTTGTGGTGCAGCAGTCCCCAGGAGGCTTTGCTGAGAAGAGGACCTTGTGAGGACAGCATGCCCCGCACCAGCGTGCAGCAAGGATGACGTATGGAGCCCTGCTCTGCCCCTGAGGGCTCTCCCTATGGTCCTCTGCAAGCCCAGCGCTGGGGAGCCTCCCCGAGGGTCCCCCCAGCCCATAACGAAATGCAGTTGGAGCAGTGCTCTCCCTGCTGCTGCCAGAGGAGGTCTGCATCCAGCGGCGAGGGCTGCCTGCACGTGGCAATGCCTTCTGGTGTCTGCTGGAGACTGTGGTGTCTGTTGTTTGGAAACCCTGAGAAAATAGTCAAAAGAGCCAAGTGCCGATTTTTCCAGTCACCTAGGAGCACCCAGACTAGCAGGAAAAAATGCTGCATGCTGAATTCCTATCTTGGGATGCACAGCTTTGGGCTGCTTCCCTGCCAAGCCTAGCCTAATTAAAGACGATTAAGGAAACACATGTATTTAGTGATGATGCCAGGGAATTTCTGATAGAAAGGAGAGTCTGGCCCAGCTGGGGAAGAGAGCCTCTTTTACCCAAGTGCAAAAGGATTTTGCTGTTGCCTCCATAAGGAGTCCTCAGCATGTTAATTCTTCTCTAGGCTCCAAGCACTACAGGATCTGATTTCCTTTTCCTTCCTTGCTGTGGTTAATGTATCCCACTTTTTGCAGCTCTGCTGTTGCAACAGTCCCAGCAGCTCTGAGGAGAAGGTTTCAGAGGGAAGAAAATTCAAAGTCTGTGTAAATACTGCCCGGGCTAAATATTAACACTTCCAGGATGCCTCTGGAAATGACTAACCGCAGTCCTCACTTTGGGAAACCCATAGGGTCGTGTGTGCCCTCAGCAAGCTGCTTTGCAGCTCTGCCCCAGGCAGCTCTCGGCCCCAGCACCGTGGCATGTGCTGTCACTACCAAGGTGGACCTTAACTCTCCTCTGGGTTTTCTGTCTTGCAGCAGAAGAAGTCGTACCTGGAGCGGAGCGTGAAGGAAGCAGAAGATAACATCCGGGAAATGCTGATGGCCCGAAGGGCGCAGTAGCTGTGCAGTTACCCCTGGGCCTCCTGCGACACCCTCTGGGTGGTTTTGGGCAGTTCTGCCTGCACGCTGCTCACTGCTGCCCAGCTGCACCAGCTCTGTCCTGTGGCAGTTTCAATAAAACTGCTGCGAAGCCTGAGCTCGTTTCCTCTGCCTACTGTGTTGGCATCTCAGCAGCTGCTCTCCCTGCGGGGATTTGATGGACGCGATGGTGGGATTTGGGATGAGGGCCCTTCAGGGAATCCTGCTTCACATTAAAGCAGCCGTAGCCCTCGCCCTCCAGAAAGACCCTGTGTGCTGCTCAGCGCTGGACGCGGGGGAAGGCTTGCTGCATTGTTCTGCTGGAGCGGGGCTGGTGGAACTGCGGTGGGGGAAGAGGGAGACTGGCAGGGCCGGGCAGGGCCAGCAGTTACAGGCACCTCAAGGTCCACAGTGGGTGGTCATTTATTCTGTGTCAGTGGTGACAGGCCCTGGTTCCCTCCTTGTACACATGGGCCTGGCAGAGCCCCAGTGCAGCAGCAAGCTCATGGAGGGCCAGTGCCACCCTGTGCTTTGCACTCACAGTGCACCAGCCTGGCTGCTGCCTTCCCGTACTCCTGGCTTCAGGGCTTTTCTGAAATGGAGCTTTCAGGGAAGTGTCCTCCTGCCAGCAGCTCGTTGGGATCTTGGAACTGGCCAGGAGCTTCCAGGTCTCATTGCCGACCCCCCCCTCCGCCATGCTCTTGCCCTGCGGGCACATGGGTGCTGTCACATTCTGGGCTGGCCCATTGCCACCCACCTTCCCCCCCAGGCCACATCACCTGCTCACCAGCTGGGCTGGCTTCATCTTTACTGCTGGTCACACACCTGCACTGGCTGTAGTCATGGACGTGGGGACCCACGGGCTGATCCCCCGGTGCACTCGCACCTTGCGCACACACACACGCACGCACACTCAATAGGGAGCCCTCACCCAGGACAGAGTTTAAGATGAATTTAATAAGCTCAGACTGTGCTGATCAGGTGCTGGACAAGTGCGCCAACCAGCTGGTCATTTGTACCCAACTGATCCTTTTGTCCCCATACCTCATGATTTTTCCACGCTTCTTCCTCCCAAAATCACTTACACCTCTGCCTTAGGGTCCTCCACTAAACATCCCATAACAAGTCCTGTGCAAGCCAAGCAGTTTTTCCTGCATCCCATAATGTGTCCCACCCACAGGCATCAGCCCCTTATTCTGGAAGATGATCTGCAGAGCTGCGCTGGGTCACTCATGGGGGTGGGACATGGGCTGAGACTCTGGGGACAGCCCTGGGAAAGGCCCTGGAGAAGGGGGCTGGATCCTTGGGTTAGGTTCCTGCCTGCTATTGTGCCTGTGTGCTCCTCTGGGCTTGTGGATGGGCCTCTGAGGGGCTGAGAGACCCTGTGATGGGCCTGGGAGTGGCCTGGCTGGGTTTTATTCGGCTTCCCTACTGCTGGGTCACTCTGAATGCCCGTGTGGATGTGCAGAGGTGTTTTCTCCCGTAACTGACCACAACCTGTGGTGTCTCTGGCTTCCCAATCTTTGCTCTGGTGCTTGCTGGCATCTGCTATGCTTGGCCACACTCTGCAAAGGCACAGGAATGGGCGAACCAGGTGGGGCCTGACTGAGGTGTCCCCCTCCATTTTGGTCCTGGAGCAGGGTGTGGGGTGCAGGCCTGGCCTTGGCAGGGTGGATCAACCCATAGCTGGGCTCAGCAGCCAGGGTCTCCCCTGCTGCAGGGACTGCTGTGCACAGGACTGGGCTTGAGCTTCGCCCTGCACACACACCCCCCACCCCCCACCCCCCCCCCCCCCCCAGCACCAGAATGGGGAAGGCGGTGTCCAGGCTCACTGGGGAACTGGCAGAGCTGTCTCTTCTCCAACACCCTGATTTTTCCACCCATAGCCCCAGGCAGGTGGCACCCCACATGCTACAGGGTGGCTGGAACCTGGCGCAGCCCTTCCCAATGGAGCATGGCAGATGTGGCAGCCCCGCGTGTCCCTAAGTACAGGCACTGTGGCACCAAGGGCAGGGTGCTGCAGGGATGTGTGCTGCTGTAGCCATATGGGCCCAGGATTGCAATCACTTTGCTGATGTTTGTGACGGGTGCCAGAGCAAGCGGCAGAAAGCAGCAAACCTGAGTCCGAGCCCACCCCCCCACCCCGCCCCCCCCCCCAGCTCCTGCTCCTACCTGAAGCAGAGCAAGAAACAGCCTGTGGCTCGGGGGGGGGGGGTGGGGGGGTGGAGGTGTGTGGTTTTTTTTCTCCAGGGCAGGAAGCCTTTGGGAGCTCAGCAACAGACTTCCTTTAGCTCAGCTTGGGCCACCCTTTCCCTGTCTTGGCACTTGCTGCCAGGTCTCAGGGAGGCCGGATGCAGCATACACAAACTGAGGGACGCAAGCATAGTGCCCTTTAAAGCTGTGTTGCAAAAGGATGCAAGATCACTAGGTGATCGTCAGCCAACGCAAAGCAAAGCCAATGTGTGTCAGTCCATCAGCTCAGTTCTACTCCCGAGGCAGGGAGAACAGCAGGGAGCCGGGGCAGTGGGCAGCTGGGTGGGAACCATCGCCCATGGTGACCAGCAGCAGGTTTCCCCACTTTTTTGCAGATGAAAGCTTTTTATCACCCTTCTGGCCAGATGTGTCGTGACACAGCTTCAGCTATAAATCCTCAGCACTAAATTAATCCATGGCCTCGTTTCTTCTTACCCATTAATTTATCCCCCCCCCAAGCCTGTATGCTGCAGCAGGGGGATGATGGCTCACTGCTCAAAACCCGAGCTGCTGGCGCACACACGCAGATGCTCCACCAGTGCCTCCCCCCCAGCTCTCTGCCATCCCAGGAGCTGCTGGGGGGCCCCCAGTCCCAGGAGAGGACCTGCAGATCCAGTACTGAGCAAGCGGAAGGATGAAAACCCAACTGAGCTGCGCTGTGTGGGAGAAGGGGGTTGGTCATGTCAGACACAGGTGCTCCACCCTCACCCACCCAGGTGGTTTCACTGCTCTCATGGCTTATGCATCAAGTTGCTGCAGAAAATCTCCCAGGTGCTGGTAATGGCAGGGCCAGACACCCCCAGCCCAGGCCGCAGTGAGGGGTTGAGGCATGAGCTTCTGCAGCAAAGCTGCTTGTAGCTGCCTAAAGCCAAGTCCACCATTGCTGCTGCAGAGTCAGCGCATGCGGGAGGCTGAGAACAGACAGCGATGGGGGAAGCGCACCCTCTACGGGACAGATTTATTGAAACAGTCGGCACCTAGCAAAGAAAATCAACTGTTGGCTTTAATTATTGCATACATCTTCATTTCTAGGACTAGGAAAATTTCAACTGATAAATATACATTTCATCAGAATGCCTTTGGCTGAAATATACCATTAGCACATTCTTCAAAGTTACAACAAAAGTCTTAGAAATGTTAAAAAGGGATTTTTTTCCTTTACTAAAATAAAGGAGTGCACCCCCCACCCCAACAAGGCGCTAGGACTGACAGACGGGAACTCTTGGCTGTGCAAAGCAGAGCGTTGATTACAGTAACAGAAAGAAGTCAGGACAGGAGTGGGGAGCCTGCATAGCACTCAGTGAGAGGTATGGGAGGCGGCTGCAGCAGAGTCAGGTCAGCATGTCCCAAAGGCAGCAGCAGCAGAGTGCGGTCCAGCAGGCCGTCAGGCAGGCGCTCTCACCCGTGTCATCCCTCCGCCGCTCCTCCACGACGTACACTGCAGGGACAGGAGAGCTCAGTCAGTCAAAGAGCAGCACAGCAACGCCCAACAGCAGCCAACCATGTCTGCCGGCCTGGCACAGCCGTGGTGCCCCTCTGCACCCCACTGCTCACTTTGGGTGGCCCACACTTGCTGGAGACAAGCTGGTGCACTCTCAGGAGGGGCGGTGGCGAACTCCAGTGCTGGGTGCCACAGCCCCTCAGGCCACAGTTTCATCGCTGCAGCAGCACCCTGTGAGGACCTGCTGCCCCTCCCATCACTGCAGCTCCCCTCAGACAGGAAGGGTCCCTGGGGAAATCACTTCTTCCTGCAGCCGGGCCAAGGCTGCTGGGACTGCGCAATGTTACGATGCCAACATAAGCAGCCAGCGCAGGTCAGCCAGGACCAGACTGCTGTTATGTTGCAGACGGTTACTGAGCAAGAAAACAGGTTCAGCCTGGAATCATCTGCTCTGAGTGAGCTGCCCTCCCAGGAGCGCTGGTGCCTTAAGCTTCCCTGCCCCACTCCCTCACCCTGCGGCACAGCACCCATGGGTGCCCCGGCTGCAGCCAATGCCCCTCCAGGCCCAGCACAGTTGTGCTTCCTGGGGTGGGAGGTACCCAGGCCAGGCAGTGGTGCTGGAGAGGACCCTGCACTCCTACAGCCCTTGGGGTGCTGGGGAGGGAGCAGGTGTGAGGAGAGGGTGGGTCAGGGGTGGCTAAGGGCCAAACCCCCACCCAGCCGCTCACTCACTGCTCCTCCTCAGCAGGGCAAGATGGGAAAACAGGAGAAAGCTCATGGGTCATATAAAGACAGGGAGATGGCTGACCTACTACCATCATGGGCAAAACAGGCTCAACTTGGGGCAAATTAAATTAATTTTATCACCCATTAAAATAAATTTGGGTAGAGAGGAACAAAGTCAAACATTAAAACACCACCTTCCCTCCTGCCTCCTCCATCTCCTCCCCCTAGCAGCACAGGGGAACAGAAAATGGGACCTGTGGCCTGTACGCAGCAGCTCCTCTCCTCTCTGGCGCTCCACGGAGAGGTGAGCTGTGTGACGCCTGCAGGCTGGGGGTGTTTCCCTGCAGCCTTGGCAGAGCCCATCCCCCCCCCCCCCCCAGCAATCTCTGCTCTGGGCACATGAATCTTTGGAGGGGTTGTTGGGCACCTGGCAATTGAGAAGGCAGCTCAAGGCGCTCAGCAAACAGCGCTGAGACCAGCAGGAGCAGCTGCCCCAGACCAGATCGGGCACTGCTGGGGACTGTCGCTGAGCTCCAACATGACACAGCCTTTGGGCACCTGCCAGGAGAACCTTCTCCAGCAGGGGTCCTCTCCCCTGGTCACAGGTCCTCCTGGAAACATCCACCTAATCCATAGTCCTCCACAGGTTGCAGTGAATACCCGGAGCACCTCCTCC
This sequence comes from Balearica regulorum gibbericeps, assembly GCF_011004875.1. NCBI lineage: Eukaryota > Metazoa > Chordata > Aves > Gruiformes > Gruidae > Balearica > Balearica regulorum. Next base: position 273,905 of record NC_046197.1, read on the forward strand.
TCTACTGTTTCTCACTCTTTAGTTCCCTCCTCTCTCTGGCACTTTCTGTCCTTTCTTAAATATGTTCTCACAGAGGCACCACCAGCTTTGCGATGTGCTCAGCAGTGTCCTGCGGTAAGCCTGTTGCAGAGCCTTGCCACCTACAGCAGGACAAAGAGGTATGGTCCCAGAAGCAGGAGGTGGTCTCAAGGTGAGATTCAGCTACTGTGTACGAATGGCTGCAGAGAGGTCGGTACAGACAAGTATGAGCTGAGGTCAGCAGTAGAGCAGCGTCCCTCCTACCTCTCAAGGCTGGAGAAAGCTCACTCTGCATTTTGGACATCGGGCAGAGGATGCTTTTGCACCAGCCAGCACCAGAGCTTGCTCTTCCCAGGCCCCACAGAAACAGCAGGGATCAGCTCTGGTTGACTGACCTACCCAATGATAAAGCCACTGCGAGGAGAGTGAGTGGAGGAGGCTGTGGGAGGACTGGTACGCAATGCCTTCAGAACCTCCCTCTCTGATAGCCTCCACAGCTGAGGCCAGGGAACACTGACGGTGTCCATGTCCAAGGGCTCCAGGATCAGCAGCAGGCTGACTTGGAGAACAAGTGGGTGGGTTCCTTCCGTGCACAATCAAAAACCAGTTTTAGCACTGTGAAGATGATAAGAACCTGCCTGTTGCCAGGTCTGGCCAGGCCACAGGCCGGAAAGGCTGGATAGGCTCCCAGGGCAGAGTTTTCCAGGAGATGCCAGCTTCTGTAGCTACAAGCGCAGTTTGCTTGTTGTCTGTTTAGACAGGCGCTGCTAAGTCAGCTGCTTCAATAAGTAGCGGCCCCCTGACACTGCTCCAGCCCTATCACACACATAACTGCCTCCTCTCCAAGGAAGTCAGGTCAGGGATCACTGCTCCAGCTCTGCGTCCATCTTGCATGCTTGGGGACTTCCAGCTCTGCCTGCTCAGCAACCAAGGCACAGCCAGCTCTTACTGGGCTAGGAGGCAGCAATCCTTGGACACCTCACCTGCCAAGGGGCAGATGCCTGGATCAACCCCCAAACGCTCAGGGTATTGCCTCATGGTCAGAAACCATTTAAGCTCTGCCCCTTGAGGGCTGCCCAGAGGCTCCCAGAAGGCTGCTACATTACTGCACATTGCCATCTGCCTGAAAGCACAGGAGGGAGCCCCAGGTTTGGGTGGAGCTCTCCCAGCAGGGTCACCTACTGGAGACCAGCGTGCTGCCTGCTCTTTCTGCCAACCCCTGAACCCATTTGGGACAGATGAGCAGTTTACCTTTGGTTCCTCCACACTGAGCTTAGGCTATCACACCCAGAACTGCAGCAGTTTGAAGGCAAGCGTATGACCATCCTTAAACCTTTCTTGGGTCTGTTTGTTATGGTCTGCATAGGAAACGCGCCCTCACACAGGAGTCCAACCCAGGCAGGTAGTTAGTGCTGTAAGTCAAGTGGCTGAACACGTCGTGTAGAAAGGCAGAGGCCTGGGCCAGAGACAGCTTGTGTCATCAGCCTGGTCCTTCCATGAGATTGCTTTGTGCTCAGAAAAACATTCCCCCCCCTGCACTGCTTCAGTTCTCTCAAGAGCGATGGGTGGAGGATGATGTGCTCTGGCTTACGTGATAACCAAAATCCTGCTAACATCAGGGTGGGACGGAGAGAAAGAGCACAGTAACCCCCCCAAATATCCATCCTCAGGGTACAGTCTGTAACCCCAAGCCTCAGGCAGCCTCCCTCTTGTGAACGGGAGTAACAGAGGAGGCATCTGCTGTGCAGGCACAGCCCAGCTCCAGAGGAGCTGCTGCATGGCACTGGCAGAGCACCACTGTCCATCCTTCCCTCCAGGGCTCTGCCAGCTGCCTGTCAGCATTTGGTCACAGCATGCGGTGCCCATGCTGCAGGAACGGCAGGGTGGAAGCACATCTCTCCTCCGTACAGCCCCAGAAGGAGGTGGCTGCGCTGGAGCAGGAGAGGGGCCACGTGCTCTCCTCCCCCAGGAGCTGCTGGCCCTGCCTGCCCCTGCAGAGCCAAAGCAGGCATCTCCAGGCAGGAACAGATTGGGACTGGATGGAAAACTGGCTCCCATGCACAGACCAGAGCCCTGTAGGCTTGTTGGGCAGTGCTGCAGCGGTGGGGGAAGCTGCATGACCTCCTCCCCACAGCCTCTGGCCAGGGCAGGGCTGCGCCCAGGGCCAGCAGCCCTGCCAACCGGCAAGAAGCACCGAACAAAGTCATTGACTTGTGAACCCAGCACCCTGGCCGCCTCCTGCGATCCAAGAGAGCCTATTTCATCCCTTTGAAAGGGTGGACCACAGACCCATCCCATCCAAAAGGGGAATCTGTCCCAAGGCAGACAGGACTTTGGTCAGATCCTACCCTCCTACTTGCCTACAGCCCCAAATTTGCACTCAAAACCATGCATGGAAGACTCGCAAAGGCTTCACATTCAAAAGCACAAATACTTGTGAGCGTTTGATCTTATACGGCATTGTATCAGTAGCTCTCTATTCACTGCCTGTTCTCCCTGGTGAGGCGACCCAAGTCCGCTTGTTCCCCTACAGCTCCGCGCAGTGCAAGGCCCCAGGGCAGTGGGCTATAGTGGTCCCCGACCACTCAGCAGCATTAAAGAAGGGAGCTGTGCCCTGCTGTCCAGGGGAGAAGCTGGCTTAGCAGAGCTGCCCATACTGTTTTGCTTTCCTTCCCTGACCAGCACTGCTGGGAGCCACTGGATACCCTGACATTTGATCCGTTTACCCTCCTTGGCTGAGCAGCCTTCCCTGCAGCAGACAGAGCTGCCCTTCTGTCTGGCTTAACACACCGAGTTGTGATGAGAAGCGAGCCCTGGCGCCACACAATGTCTTTGTGCAAACCCAGTCACAGGACTGCGCTGTTCAGGAAGGAGAGCAGCAGGGCAGAGCTGCGCAGAACAAGTTCTGTTTGCAAGGACTGGAGGCGACACCAGTGCGTTTCAGGCTGGGAAAAACCTTTAGGCTTTTTTTCCTCCCTGGTGGATCCAGGCGCTCTGGAAAGCGGCTGACTCTTTGGTGCCTTTGTTTCCTCTGAGAAGGTCCTTTCGCAATGAGTGAAGGCAAAACACATACCAAACGCTCCAAGAGTCATGACGATGACGTGCAGTTGTTTGGCAGGACAGAGTGCACACACAACAGGTAGAGATGGCCAAGAGCTCCTCAGCCATGCTCTCCTGCCTGTGTTCAGAGGAGAGAGGATGCTTACCAGCTCCTGCCATCCCTCATAGCAAACAGCTCAGGAAGCTTTGGAACCAGGTCCCTATGCTGGAGCCCTGAGGCAGCTCTGGTTTCTAACCACCTGCCAGGTGCCATTCAAGCTGTCCTGCTTTGGAGCCGTGGAGACCTGGATCGCTGCTGCCAGAGCATTGCCATACCCAAAACTGAGACATCCAGATCTGCACAGCAGAAGGGGGCTGGGAGGATTTTTAGGGAAGCACTGGTTCTTGGGAGTTTGGAGGCAGCAGAGCAACTCTGACCTCTGGAAAACGCCAGCAAGAACAGATACCACAGAACTTGCTCCAGAGCAAAGTCCTTGCAGCTTCAGACTGAGTGAAACCCAGGGGAACCCGACACCCTTACCTGCCCCAGAAAAAATTCTGCAGCACGTGACACTCCCAAATCTGGTGGACAGCATAAGGTTGCACTGCTTTGGGGGGTGGCTCACTCACCCTCAGCTCCCTTGCTAGAGCAGCTGAGATGGATTGAGCGCTCTCAGGCAGACGCCACCTGGCCTGAGGGTGAGTACCCTGTCCTCTGAGCAGGAAGGTATGGCACTGCACACCAAGTACAGGCAGACCTAGCTAGCCAGCTGCTCTGGCAAGCCTCCGGCAGGCATCTGCTGAGCGGAGCAGGCCACGTCGCTGCAATGCAAACCATGGGCTGGAGGGCAGTTACTAGTTTCAGTCACTCCAGTCAAGCTCATCTTCGCCTGGTTGAAGGCGGCCGTATCTGTAGCCGCAGCCAAGGCACCGTGCAGGGAAGAGCTCTAACACCGCTGTGTTTTACTGCTAGAGTTAAAACAATGATGCTTTCTGGTAGCTCAGCACTAAGCTACCAAGGAGCAATGCTTGAGCAGGCAGAAGCCATGAGCTGTCATATGATACACTAACATTGACAAGTGCTCCGCTGCAGCACACAAACTAGTAAAGGATTTTGCTGGTTAGTCAGCAACTTGCAAAGAAGTTGGTGAAATCTGCTGGAGGATGGGTCTGTATAGCCTTCCCCACCCCAAAGCAGAGTTGAAATGAATGCTGCCCTTGTGCAATTTTTAGTAGCTGTCCCTGACTGCAGGCATACAAGCAGAGTTTGCCTGAAGTATTTATGATTAATCCATTAGAAGTTTTAAACTACAGCCAAGTGTCAAGGACATACTGACAAAGCATGTTCAAAGCATGTGTAAAGTGCTGTTATGAAACACTTGCTGAAATATTAAACAAAATGGCTTTTCCAAATTTGGGCCTGTGCAGTATGAGAACAGCACTTGCACTACATGGCCCCCCAGCTGACTCGCATCGGATGCTGCCTCTCTGCACAAGTGGGTCAAAGCGACAGCGGGCATCACTCCTCCCCTGCCAGGCAGCACCTTCGGCCACCTGCGCGGCACCGCTGCTGGCAGCTCGTGCTAGAATGGTCTGCGCTGAACTACCCGATACACAGGCACAACTGGCCACTAACAGTTCGGGGCAGGGCTGGGACAGAAGGGATAGTAGCCACGGCAAGAGCTTTCTGGAACTCACCATGGGTTTGGGGGGTATGCCTTTCTGTTAGAAGCAGTGGAACAGCACCGGAAAGAGACCACGTCCTTTCACTCTCTCCTGCTAAAAGCTGGAAGTCATTTAAACCAGCAGCACATTGCAGCACAAGTACCTTTCTGCAGAAACCCTCTGAGAAAAAGCTGTGTTTCTCCCCTGTGCAAGGGGTACTGTACTTTACTCAACGCATTCACCTTAAAAATTCAAGGAAAGCCCCAAAGAAGGCCATTTGAAATACACATTTGAAAAGTCCCTGCCTTCCACTGCAGTTTCTCTCCAGAGCAATAAAGTCTTGAGGGCAGTTCTCTGCCACAGCCAGCTCATGGGAGGTGGTGTCAACCACTGCTGCGGTTTGGGAGGAAAGACACTTGCCACTGAAAGTTTTCAGACTTTGAGAGCATCTGGGCAATACTCTAAATAACACCACCACCTCTCCCTTACAGTTCGAGTTTAATGATCACTTTCTTTTAAGCTTCATCAATGCTTCAGAAGTTGCAGCTCTGTGGCTGTCACCAGACAAATTGCCAGAGGAACTTTAAACACAGCCATACAGCATTGCTAAAAAGCTTTTCTCGTCAACCAGCTGGGTGTGGGGCTTATACAGGAGAGGATAAGAGCAGAACAGGTGAAGGTTGGTCAACTATTCACTTACAGCTACCAAAGTGCATAGGGTAAAAACCAGTTCAAGGGAAGGGTAGATAACTATTCCCAGCCAAGCCCCTCATTAAGCTGGAGACATCCTATACCAATCCTCTCATTTTGGACACTGTGCAACTGAACATCAGCTTCAAAGCACTAACACAGAAGTACCCAAGGAAATCAAAAGTGCATGGTAGCACCTTTATTCACTCTTCCCAGACTATGCATTAGTGCTACTGTAAATGCAGAGGATCTCCTGTAAACAGCACAGTAAGAGACAGTGTAACAAAACCCTAAGCACCTTACTCAAACCTCTTAAAATAATTTCTTTAGGAAGTCTTGCACAGCACATTACTGATGCAAGCCACCCAACATCTTCCCAACTCACTTCAGCCAGCAGTTTTCCATTAACAGAGATCAAGTTTTCTAGTGGAATAGCTTTGCCAACAAAATCCCAACCCAAAAATACGTAAATTAAGGGAACTGCTGGTTTTGTATGTTTCTTCTCAGAAGCCTGAATGCCTCCAAGCTAAAGCCACTCAGTTTGCTGTGGCAAGGCTTACTGGGGACTTCATTAGCTGTTTTATGCCTCTCTTTTATCCAAGGTTACTCCAAAGATGTCTTATGACGTGCCAGAGTCCGGTGGTCCGATAGAGAAGAGAGACAAAGGTGATGTCTCTCAGAGGCACCATACAAGCACTCAATTTTAGGCTCAAGTTTTGATGCTCCCATTGTTTTTTTCTAAAACAGGATGGGAGAGATGAGTAGACCCTCCCATCTTTTAATCAGCCCTAAAGAGCTTAGATCACAATGAATCATACTTACCCCGAAAACGGTAGCACTCCCTGTAATCACACAGTACCAGCCTGCACAATCCAGTGCAAATAACTCCCACTTTGTTTTTAAAACAAATACTACAATACCTTGTTATTTCATGTACAGTCTGCTTTATCTTAAGCATACACATTTTGTTTCTTCTCATACCTAATTGATATATTAATCATTAACTCCATGAGGGAAAGGCATGAGCAGTACTTTTCACCCAGCTGGGTACAAAGTAAAATCGTGACCTTAGACTGTAGTGCTCCTTATCGCAGTGCTTTACTGGGTCTGCAAAGATTGCAGCAGAAGGATTCCAGCTTTGATTACAGAACCAGCCCATCCTGTCCCAGGGCCTAGGCACAGACATCACTGTTAAGGTACCGACTTACCCATGTGGGGAACCGCCCCCCCCCAACAGAAAGCAGGCAGTGACAGCGCCCGAGAGCCCTTGAGCTCTGCAAGCACTCCCAGAAATCTTGCTGCACATCACCGGGGGCCCTGGCACTTGTCTAGGTATTTCAGGTATGACATCCAGGCAGACAGCCAGCAAGCAAATGCTCACTTCAGGCAAGCCAGGGAGCAGGCTCACCCAAGATGTCAGCTGCCGGGGGAGGAGAGGTACGTGCACTTCCAGGGTTGGCCCAGCCTAGAACCAGCCAGCTGCAGAGATACTTTCCTCTTCCTAAGGCAAGAGGGCTAGGAGCATGAGAAAAAGCAGTAAGTCTTGACATTTACTTCTCCTTTAGCTCCAGCTGTGTGCTAGCACACAGACCTGCTCTGCATGCAAACAAGTTACGCTCCTAGCTGCTGTAAGCTATTAGGCAAGGCCTGGAGCACGCAAGAGGAAGCAGCAACAAGCAGTTTACCAACCACTGTTACTGCAGACCAAAAACTCTCCCTGTGGTATCTGAATGGCTGTTTGCCATAGAAACAACTGTTCAGAGCATAAGTATTAACTAATACCATAGTCGTCTTGTCTGGGAGGAAGGAGGCAGCAGAGAAGGGACCACATGTGAATAAAGTGTTTTTTATTACACGCCACTTCTGCACCAAGAGCTTTGTTTTTGCTTCTCTAGCCAGCAAGCAAGAAGTCTTGCTTAAAACTACACAACACCATTTTAATAATAATTTCTTACAGGGTTAAGTGCTGCCTGCAGCAGATTGCAAGGGAAGGAACATTCCTGCCTTTCAGTTCCCACAAGTCTGAGAAGCTCTTAGGGTCACCCTAGAGAGCTGTTTCCGCTTTCAGGGAGATGACCAGGCAAAACATTTCAGGGAAATTACCATGCAGGCGTGCCAAGTGAGCACTTTCCAGAGCCAATGCTGCACTGGCTGCATTTCACACAAGGGTAAAGTTGTTCCCCTCTCACACACTACATGTGCTCCAAACATGGGTTATGTCGGATCATAAATCGTGCAGAGGATTTTTTGGAGCTGGGAAAGAGGTGAGTTTCCTCACCTGAGCACACAGGTATGGGACTCAGAGATCTTTGAGATAATGAAAGTGATACTAATCAGCATTTATGGAGTATAGATGTACCCAGGAAGGATTCAACATCTTTAAAAAGCAGGGCTACAAGCACTCCTTATAGAAGAAAAGCATACTGTATGTACTAAGTACTCAAGTCTCTGCAGGATGTCAGCAGGCATCGGCCAGCTCTCCAAAGCACTATAAACCCCATCACACAGGTCAGAAAGTGTTCCGGAGACATGCCATATAAAAAACCAGCTTCTCCTCAGCTCAAAAGTACAATAATTCAGGGCTTCAGACACTTTGGTTTTCTTCTAGACTGCAACAGATGCAGAGACGTCTCCCAAAACTACAGAATTCGAGAACTTCCTCTTTTTAACATCAGTGAAATGTTGATTTCCTGTTAAAGCAAGGAGGCATTTTCCACCAAGTCAACTGCAGGGCTAAGAACAGCACATTCCTCAACTTAAGACAGTGCTTTCACTGAAAATCAGCATCAGTCCTAGATTTAAACAAGATCTGCCTTGGAGGGATTTACATATCACAAACTCAGTCTTACAAGGGTCTTGCAAGAGTGTTCTGGATGACAGCCAGGAGGGACAACGTCCAGTTTTAAAGCAAAGGGAACATGCCACAATGAGTACTCACTCAGGGTAGCAAGACTCTGCTTGAGCAGTCCCCCCGGGGCTCGAGTACCACAATCTGTGCAGCACTTGCAATGCTGGAAAAAGGCTTTACACAATTTGCTTCTCACCCAGACGAGGAGCCCAGCTGACGAGGATCATCCGGAACAGCAGCCTCATTTAATTCTGTCCACTCTGGAGCCAGCCTTAGCCTCATTTAGCCAGTTTGTCTGAAGCATGTTTTCAGATACAAGACCTGAATCTAGAAATCCTTTTCTTTGCATCAGGATTTTCTCAGATTATGCCTTCCTTGGGGGTGAAAAGCAGCAAAGGTGAAGTCAGCCATCAGCCCCAGGACAGCAAACAGCCCCCACCGTTTGTGCAGTCAGCTGACACGAGCCAGGGACAGGAGGAGGTATGATACAGCAGTCTTGGGGAGAGAGAACACCAGGTTTGAATGCATATTACTGTACACAATATGAGAAGCAGATAAGAGGAGAATGGCCAAGTGAGATTTTTTTTCTTCTTTTTTTGGCAGGACACCAGCTGTCTGGAGTTGCAGGTCCTGAAGGTTCAGTAACAGTTTAAATGCTCTGACAGACTGCTTGGAAAGGGTCAATATACAGAGAGAAAGCCTGCTGGAATCACTACATGCTGCCCTCTAAATAAACTTCTGCTGAGGAAGGCTCAGCTCCACACTGTTTGAGAAGCATGGAGGTAACCACTGAAAGGCACCAGAAAACCTAACCAGAGCAATGAGGACCCACTCCCTTCCAGAGAGACCCATGAAGAGGAAAAATCCACCCCTCTAGCAAAAGGCAGTGACTGCATCTAGGTGACCTGTTATTCTCGCAGCTGGCCAAACATTAGGAGGCAGGCAGCATCACTGTGACTATTACTCTTATCACAGCTGGCTTTGCTACAAGTAATCAACCTCCAGAAATAAGATTTCCACCCTGTGTGTACAACAGGTCAAAAGGCACTAACTGAGCTTTGTTTGCTTTCGGTTGGAAGGAAGGCTGCTGACAGAGCCCGGTTCCCTTTGACACAGCGTAGAACTGCCCCATCCATTACATTGTTATGTATCTGGGGGGGGTGGGGGTGGGGGTGGAGGTGGGGGTGGGAGGGAAATTAAGCTGGGCAAATTGCTAACATCAGTTAGTGCTTTCAAAATTAGTATGTCACTTCGCACTTTGGCTCATTCCACTTCTTTTTAAAGCATACCATTATCAACAGTCACCTGTTTATTACATTTCACCTCTAATTTATATAGACAAGAAAGTACCTGACCAGTCAGCAGATACTGTGGCTTCCTTATGCCAGTTGATACGGAGTTATCCTATAATGAAAGTACTGGTGGGGAAATGAGCTATTTTCTGGAATGGGATATTTTCTTCCTCCTAAACAAGCCCCTGCTGCTCAAGAAGGTCTGGGTCCTTATGCTGCCATGGAGCTGCACCTGGGCATGGATGAGGAGTTGACCCAAGAGCTTATGGGTCAGGATTAAAGGGAGCACAGGGGACATCATAGCAGGCATCTGCTACAGGCCACCTGACCAGGAAGAGCCAGTGGATGAGGCCATCTATAGGCAGACAGGAGCAGCCTCATGTTCACAAGCCCTGGTCCTCATGGAGGACTTCAACCACCCTGGTATCTGTTGGAGGGACAACACAGCAGGGCACAAGCAATCCAGGAGGTTCCTGGAATGCATCAATCATAACTTCCTTCTCCAAGTGACAGAGGAGCCAACAAGGAGAGGTGCCATGCTGGAACTTGTTCTCACCAATAAGGAGGGGCTGGGTGGGGAATGTGAAGCTCAAGGGCAGCCTTGGCTGCAGTGACCATGAAATGGTGGCGTTCAAGATCCTCAGGGTAGCAAGGAGGGTGCACAGGAAGCTCACTGCCCTGGACTTCAGGAGAGCAGACTTTGGCCTCTTCAGGGACCTGCTTGGTAGAATACCATGGGACAATGCCCTGGAAGGAAGAAGGGCCCAAGACAGCTGGCTAGTATTCAAGGGTCATCTCCTCCAAGCTCAGGTGCAATGCATCCCGACAAAGAGGAAGTCAGGGAAAAGCACCAGGAGGCCTGCATGGATGAACAAGGAGCTCCTGGACAAACACAAAAAGGAAGCTTACAGAGGGTGGAAGCAAGGGCACATAGGCTGGGAAGAATACAGAGAAACTGTCCAAGCAGCAAAGGATCAGGTTAGGAAAGCTAAAGCCCTGATAGAATTAAATCTGGCCGGGGACGTCAAGGGCAACAAGAAAAGCTTCTCTAGGTATGTTAGTGATAAAAGGAAGACAAGGGAAAGTGTGGCCCCCCTCAGGAATGTAATGGGAGACCTGGTTACCCAGGATATGGAGAAGGTTGAGGTACTCAATGAATTTTTTGCTTCACCAGCAAGTGCTCTAGCCATACGACTCAAGTTGCAGAAGGCAAAGGCAGGGACGGGAAGAATGAAGAACCACCCACCATAGGAGAAGATCAGGTTCAAGACCATCTAAGGAACCTGAAGGGGCACAAGTCCACAGGACCTGATGAGGTACATCTACGGATCCTGAGGGAACTGGCAGATGAAGTGGCCAGGCCACTCTCCATCATATTTGGGAAGTCATGGCAGTCTGGTGAAGTTCCCAGTGACTGGAAAAGGGGAAACAGAACCCCCATTTTTAAGAAGGGAAAAAAGGAAGACCCAAGGAACTACAGACCCAAGGAACTACAGGCCGTCAGTCTCACCTCCATGCCTGGCCAGATCATGGAGCAGATCCTCCGGGAAACTATGCTCAGGCACATGGAAAATAAGGATGTGATTGGTGACAGCCAACACAGCTTCACTAAGGGCAAATGGTGCCCGACAAACTTGGTGACCTTCTATGATGGGGTTACAGCACTGGTGGATAAGGGCAGAGCAACTCGTGTCATCTACCTGGACTTGTGCAAAGCAGTTGACACTGTTCTGCACAACATCCTTGTCTCTAAATTGGAGACACAGACGGAGACTCCACAACTTCCCTGGGCAACCCGTGCCAGTGTTTGATCACTGTCACAGTAGAAAAGTGTCATCTTGTGTTCAGAAGGAACCTCCTGTGGTTTAGTTTGTGCTCATTGCCTCTAGTCCTGCCACTGGACACTACGGAGAAGAGTCCAGCTCCTTCTTCTTCATTCCCACCCATCAGGTATTTATATATACAGATAGGTCCCCCTGAGCTTTCTCTTCTCCAGGCTGAAGAGTCCCACCTGTCTCAGCTTCTCCTCATATAAAGATGCTCTGGTCCCTTAATCATCTTCTCAGCCCTTCTCTGACAATTCAAGCCTGCCCCAAGTCCCATGAGAGCTATGGGTGCCAGAGTAAAACAGCATACCATATCAAGGGGACATGGCACACAGATGGACCAGCTAGCTGTCAAGTTACACTGTCCTCCTTCCCCAGAAATCTGGTGTTTTCCACAGAACAGTAATAGCTTCAGAAAAAAACAAAAGCCCAGGAATTATTCCAATGGCACTACGAGATCCCTTGGACAGACACCAATGGGCTCAAGAAGACTGATGCACATTAATTCAGTAGGAACTGTACATTTGAATATTACAAGCTTTAACTGTGCCGCTTTCGACTGAAACTTAGCTACTGGAAGACAGGCAGAATGAGAGTTGTGGCAAATCTAAAGCCAGCAAAAAGCAGGTATAACAACCTCAGCATAAGGATTCCCTTGAGGGATCAGCATTGAGGACAATCAGCAGTATCTTCCAACAGCCAGAGAACTGCTAGAGACACAACAGCAAAGTAAAGTAGGAAAACAAGCTACAAACAGAATCACTACTTCAAACAAGTCTCCACCTCCCCCAACTCCATTAGGGCCAGATGCTGGTAACCATATTACTTCAAGGTCAACATGTACTCACGCATTTGCAAGCCAGAAAGGGTCACGATCACATCACACCACAGCTGCTAGGCATACCTGTATTTTTAGGCCCATCTGCATACACTGGTCCTGGAGGCGGAGGTGCATTTTGCCATCCATACTGGGGATAGCCTTGATAACCTGGCTGGCCTGGCTGGTATGGCCCAGTAGGTCCAGGAGGATAGCCTGGGTACGGGCCAGGAGGACCACCCGGTTGCTGTGCATAGGGTGGGTATGGGGCAGTCGGGCCCGGGCCAGGGTAAGGTGGAGGATTTTCGTAGTTCATGTGGGATGCAGAATCTGTCCTGCAGAAGAAAGAAAACGGAAGAACTGTTTTAGTTTTGTCTGCTTCATCCATGACCATATAATTCTCATTTCAGACTGCTCTCCAGAGGGCCCTACATTAAGGGTGAGAAACAGACCTCAAAATACCTAGTCAAACAGAGAGTTTATTTTTAACCCTTTCGCAGGGGCAGAGACTGAAATGATTTCTTTTAAGTGACACGTGTTTAGCTCAGCAGCAGTGACTTGCTGCTTTCCAGTCATGCATTAGCTACTCACCCTAAGACATTTAACATTCTTGTAACTGCAAAGCAAAATTGTCTGCTTCTACTCATTATTAAGTTGTTTTTAAGAGACTTAGGAGTGATTACTTCATGCTTATGTCAATATTAAAAAAAGAAAAACATGCATAAACGCAGCCTGTTCCAGACATGTTTGGTAGCCTTGACAGGAAAAAGAGTGAACACAAATGTCCGTTCACTTCTGCTAATTGTTACAGCCATCTAGGTCAGCACTCTGGAGCAAGACTGTATATGAATAATTTCCTGATGACACTGTAACCCAGCACATTGCATATTCTTCCAGTAATGCACAACTGAATCATTAGCACAAGCAACCAGGACCTTGGCCTCAGTCTCACTTAAAAGGCAACATTAAAGACACCTCAGAGAGTTGATGTTTATAAAACCTATCTAATGTATTACTCATGGTACAGCCATCAAAATACAAGATTGTTGCAATGATGCAACTACAATTAACCTCTAAGCAGCATGACTAAGCAAACCATTTCTTATGTTTGGTTTCTGAAGCTTCTCCCTGTTTGAGAAATAGAAGTGGCCTTAATACCATGTGTTCAGGAACCATCCTGACTGAAGTAGCTGTACTCTGCAATTTCCTTTTACCATCACAGTGTGCAGATGGGTCACCATTTCCCCCTTGCTGCACACCTCCTCCCACACACCACAGGCTTCTGGGAGAAATACCAGGAGCACAATTTGCCTCTGCTGAGGCTTGCTGCTGCCAGCATAGAGCAGGAGAAGTTGACAAGCAGGATCCTCTTTGGACAGTGATGGAAAGGGCAAGCAGTAAGGCTAGACTGACCTGGATGGTGAGTACTGTGCAGCCACTCTTGGGGACATGCAGATTTCGAGTTCAGAGACAACCATTAGCACATCTAGACTGAGCTCTGGTGTGACGCAGATTAAAGAATTTCACCTTTGTAACTCTATAGCAAGCCCAGAGCAGTCATCTGCCGGGCAGAAGCCAAGTGAGTCAAGGCTCTGGGGCTATGTTTAGCTGCTGCAGTTCCCGACAGCGTCGAAGTGAGCTTGCTTGGTTTACGGCTTGCTATTTCATCACCTCAGAGAGCACCAACTATCCTTCCCCAAGGAAGGATCCCTAGGCTCTCTGCTTATTTACAGGTTACTCCTGCCCAAACACCGCTAGCACGATGCTCACTGCTGTACAGGCACCATGGGTCTCTCCCACGCATGCAGCCCCGTCCCACTCTCTCAGTGACAGCCAGTCTGATCGCACAGGATACCCAGGAGAGTGCTGCCGACTTGAAACGACTCCAGAGAGGCACTCCAAGGGAACAGGGCTGACGTCCTTCCCACAATGACACTGAAAAGCCCTTCAGCCTCGGCAGCCTGCAGTTGGCATTCACCTGAATTCAGCTAATGCTCCTCTTGCTGTGCGAGCCAGGCACAGTCCCAGTTAACTTCTACAGCTGCGCTGTTACTTTCAAATGATACTTCTTAACGTCTTTGACAAGAGTTTTAACTGTTTAACCAATGCCAGGGATTAGAGGAATTTATTCTTTTTTCCATTGCCAGGCCAGCCAGACCGCTTAACTGCTCATTTCAAAACAGACAAGCACAACATACGTTTAACTTGAGGCTCTTGAACCACTGTACTGCACTGCAAAGCTTCTACAAAGTCTGCAACAAGAAAATTCTCCCTTCAGAGCCAGTGAGAGGCACGCAGCAAGCCCTACAACTCACTTCAACGCAGCAGACTAAAGAATTGGGACATAATGGGTCACTAATGTTCATCTAACACAGAAAATTATCCCAAAATAGCAACCAAAAGCAAATCCCCAAGGAAGAAGGCATCTGTAAATGCATCTGTATACCTACATACCACTGCATATGGCAAGGTAACCGTTTGGTGCCCAAGCCAGACAGGCCCAGGCAACCAGCAGACACCTGTGAACCCCCCCGAGGTTGCTCAGCCTCCCTGAGCCAGCGTACAGCTGCAGTGCCCGCTCCCAGCACGAGGGGATCCAAAGCTCTGCTGTGTGCCTTATGGAAGACTGCCTCCTGCCTCACCGGGGTGACTGCAGGACATAAGGATCAGCAGTCGTCCTCCTGAATTTAGAGATTCACCAAACCAGGGAAGAGGCACGTGGGAGGCCCCCCACTCCAGGTTGAAGAGCCCCAGCCCACTGTTTGCTCCTCAGGCAGGAGCTGGCCCCTCCACCCACCTCCCCCTTCTCTGAGCCCCTCCAGGTCTGTTCTAGGCTGTAAGTTGGCATCCCAGATACATATCTATGTATGTGTATATCTATAAACACACAAGCATTCAAAGGCAGCAAACCACAAATCATGTTTTTTGTTCATAAACCTTTTCTTAAGAACCTCCAGGGCTCAGCCTGCTTGGTGATCATTGCCAAGCTCCAGCAAAGAGTCACATTCATGACTTCGGTTTTCCAAAGCCCTCCTACCTAAGGGGACGGTCAGCTCAGCCCATCCTTTCCACTGAAGTTCAGTCAAGTCCAGTCTTCCCTTCTGTCCCTTCATATGCATCAATTAATCTATCTACATTCAATATCATTGCCATTTTAGTGCTGTAGCAAGGCTAAAAAGATGTTGCAATTCTTCAGTTGGCTGTGAACTTCAAATTCAGGCAGCGGATAACAAACTCGGCCATAACACTGGCTGTGTGGGGACTTGTGCTGGGACCCCTCCCCTCCTCAGGGAGGAGGGCTGAGGAGAAAACTGGAGAGAGTCTACTAAAAGCCAGACAGATGCCTAGGCAGAGACCTCAGAGAAACAACAGAACAGTGGAAAAGATGAAGAACGAGATTACGAAGGCCATATTCCACCAGGGCAAAAGTTACTTTTCCCCTCAAAGTTGAGGGTAAAGTAACACAACCGAGATTAGGTAAGAAGTAAAAGAGAGCATCCAGCAAGAACAGTTTCAGAGAAATCTTCAATATAGTTGCTGCTGTGATGAATGAGAAAACTCATGAAGAATTTATCAAGGCATTCATCAAACCAAGGAGGTGGTTGTGGAAACCAGGTCCTCCAGAGGTTCTAAGTACTACTTCTGTCCACGTCCCCGCAGCTCAGCCTCAGCTATGAGGGTCAGCCTTCTCGCAATGGTCTTTGTCCCCAGTTACAGTCTTGGAAAGAATTTTTCCTTGTCCCCCACTTCCACTATCAGTTACTGACATATATATACACCCTTCTCTACTTGCCCTTTTTGAACTGTGTGACTATATTTAGATTTTCCTTATTCTCATGAACTCACACATGACTTTACGTGCTTACTAGCCCTATTTACTCACCTGGGTATCTGTTTGCAAGGCAGAGACTTGAATCATTAAGCAGACATTTGTCAGAGACATACTTGAGCTCCTAGTCAAAGGTATTATCAAGCTTTGCTGTGGTTTCTCACACCAATTAGTACTTCCATGTGAGCTGCATCCCAGACCAACTCCTATAAGCTTGCATCAGGGCTCATATCTGTGGGTTTCCCAATGAGCACCTCTTGGAGACATAGCTTGAAAGGAAGGACATGCATCAGTAATACCTACTTCTTTCTGATTGCTTTAAACTTACTGCCTCATACAAGGTCAGCATACCAATGCAGCTGTTACAGAACTAGTCGGTCACTGCTCCTGACTCTCCTCTTCCAGCACACTCATGAATTTATTATCTTTTTTTTCTCCAGGCATCTCTCCCAAGCTGAGGACTCTTTGCTTCTACAAAGCCTGTCCTACTCCTTGGTCCTTCCTGCCACCCATTGCTGTGCCTTTAGTTTTACCATCTGAGAGGGAGCAAGCAGGCTGTGTGAAGCTCTGCTGCACAGTGCTGCAGCAATCTCCTGCTTTCCACTCCCAGGACAGCTCTTGCTGTATGTCAAGCCAAACACAGAGCTCAAGCTGCACTGCACTATGTAACTGCAAGATCCAAGTGGAAGTAGCTCATGTAGAGTCTGTCACTGCATACGTACAGCTAGGACTGTCACTCTCACCCGAAGTGCTCACCGAAGTACCAACGCACAGTCTCTTCCACCATTTCACTCACCAAGTATCAGACTCTTCCATTAGTCTCTGAAAAGAGCCTTAGTTTCAATGTGGGAAAGTCTCATCATCCACAAGCTGCCATCTATTTACCCGTTTTTACAGATCAGGGCATGGTGGATTATTAATCAAGTGAGATCTACCTTTATCCCATCTACATTTAGGAATCACAGGGAAGGATTTATTTTTTTCCTAAACTAGGAAAAAAGAAACTAGTAGCCTCATTTAGATATTTGACGACCACCTCACTTTGCAAGAGCGCTAGCTCTGCAGCACAGCACGACGGTCTGAACAGGTAGGACTTTTGGTCAGAAGATAACATGATGCAGTAAAACAACCAAGAATGAAGAGAACAAGGGAAAGTATTAAGAGAACAAGGGGAAGTGTGATGGAAGGAAAGCTCTTCTATTAGCACGAGGGGTTCTCAAACAAAAAGCATTCACACCCCGCCACGAAGACCCAGTTTCACCCTTTTCCCTTGCCCAAAAGGTCACTTACAAGGCCGGAGCTCCTAACCATCTCTTCTGAGGTCAGCATAATTCTGGCCTTCAAAGTGACTGGAGACCAGTATGAATCTGCTTCTACCCATTGGCACTGACACCACCTTGTCATCTTGGCAAACTGAAAAGAGCATGCATAGAAGAACCATCTCAATTTTTACACAGTAGGTGTTCACAGCTGCTAATACACCTGCAGAGAAATACCAGTCCCTACAGACAGCTGCCTGCAAGTCATGTTCTTCAAATACAATCTCCCATGTGAGCGAGTCAATTAAATGAAAAGCTGTGTATGTGAGGGGAGATGACAATTTAACCTGGCTACGGAAACAGGGTTAAATGCCTTCTGTTGCATAGGGAACAGTGCAAGAAATAGCCCTCTGAAAACAAATGGGGGATTAATAAATTAAAACAACCAAAGCAGATCAGCAGTCTGGAACACCTAGACAACCTCTCCTCCAAAAAAACCAATTAGCACATTTTAGGAACATAAAGGCAAGAAGCTGGTTTTTTTTTAGGACAACAGAACAAGCATTGCACCTCATAGTCAGGAGGAATCGCATTTTGGGCATGTCAGACATTGATTCAGCTGGCCTTTGCTGTGAGAGGCACAGATCCTGAGAAGGGCAATCGGGGCACCCTGATGTAATCCACCCCTTCCAATGCCTGCAGCGCTAGGAAGTAGTTTTCCAATACAGAGGTCTAATGGAAAGTACATTTAACAGCAACAATCCAGGTCCTGGCAACCAGCCTAGAATTTAAATTACATTTCATATAAGCAGTATCCAAATGAAAAAAAAAAATCACAAGTGGCTTTTAAATGGCCCTGGTCCTGTGTAAGAGGGAACTCTTACCAGCTTCTTTGCAAGCTCCATTTAGTGACTGTGTGAAAGGTACATTAAGGATAAAGTGTAAGAGTCCCTTCTTGCTTGGTTCGCTTCCAGGAAAAGCCTCCGCCCAGGTTTGCCCACCCACTTCACCAGGCAGCATCATCAGCCTAGAGTAATAGCTGAAGGAGAACTGGACAAGAACTGCACCCACCTTTTCTGACAAAAGCTGCTCAAAACTGTTTTACTTCATAAAATTCAGGTCTACGCAGAAGCGAAAAGCCCAACTTTGGGCTATCAAAGGAAAAGCTAGAAAATGCTGCTTTGTTCAAACTAGTCCCTTGTGAAGTCTCTGAGGCTATGGGATACACCAGTCATTAGGAAGACGTGCATTTCCGCACCTTGGTTGGAGTGGCTGCTAGCATTTCCTGCACAAAACCCCTCAGCTGCTGTTCTGAGTGGCTGAAGCCACCAGACTAGGCAGCTCTGCAGAGTGAACAGCAGTGGTTTGGATGAACAGGCATTTAACCTTCCAAGATCCTGAGCCAGGTGTTCCCTCTTCCCAGTACCCTCCAAGCCCTCTGAGACCTGAATGGAGAGCACACCTGATGTGCGAGGATGACGCTCATGTCCCTACAAACTGTCCCACCTCTCCAGTCCCCTCATCTGTCTTGCCTTCTTGGCAAAATCATGATTGATATGAATGCTTCCAGGTGATTTTGGTTTCAAAAACCTGGGTTTTCGTCAGCTCTAAAGGGCCTATAGTCACGTCGACAGTATTTGCCTCAGATGCAATGTCCTTTGTAGAGCTTCGCAGTCACAGGATCCGTCCTTGCCGCTCTGTCTCCACACGACTCTAACAATGCAGCCTCATGCCCACACAGGTTGGAATGCCAGCATTTTACTTCTACAGGCAAGCTTCAATGTCTCATCAATCATTATGAATGTACAAAACCTCTTCAGAAATACTACTCATAACTTACTGCCTAGTTTTCCTGCTTGCAATATGCTGTCCACCTACATGTTCTGCATGGCAGAAGAAAAGTATGAAGCTGAAATAGCTGCCTGTGTAGTTGCTACAATGAAGGTGTTAGCGGAAAAAAAAACCCCAAAAAACTAATCCAATGCTCTGCTACTGTTATGACATGAACCACACCCTTATGGGAAAAAATTTTCAATTTTTTCAGATGTCTGATGAAAGGTCTTAAGAACAGACGATTTAACACCACAGACTATTAATTGTGACACCAGGGAGTACCAGAGCACAGCCCCTCTACTACTATAAGCCAAGGCACTTGCTGCTGACACACCAGCTGAGACTCTGTCCAGTTACAGAAATGCTTGTGGCAAAATATTCGAAATAGCAAAGCCCTTTACACAGAAATCATTGCAGATATGGGCACTATCACCCTGGTTTCAGGTTTGGAATGCTTTTGCATGCACTGCTCTCATTCAAGTCTCTGTATGATGTGCTACTAGATACTTCCAGAAATAGATAAATATAATTTGTTCTTAAATGGATGTATTAAGGCAGTTTTAAGGTGTGACAAATACCGAAACCAAAAATCAATGAAAACATTTGATTGTCAAGTTAAACTAGAGCCTGCAAATAATAGTTAAAGAAAGAAGCTTTGTTGGTCCAACTGAGAAGAGAATGTGAAACAAACAGTATGACTAGCAAGAAAATTAATAAGCACAGTTAATACATTCATATGTGTTACTCAGATGGTGTTCTGGCAACATCCCAGCAATGAAACAGCAGCAGTCTTTCACGATAACCTCCCCAGTTCTGATACACTGATGGATTTAGTGGAAGATACTACCCTGACTGCACAGTGATTTTCTACCATCTCAAGCAGGAAACACACTGAAAGGCAACATACAGCTTCTAAGACACAGTAAAGTCAGGGTATGCAGACAGAAATACGTCCATTTTCTACAGCTAAGATCTTATTACTTGGAAAGATATTTTTGTGACAGGCTGGAAAATGAAATACAACAGAGATTTTTTTCATTCTCGTTTCCTCACTTTTTCTGCTTTTCCACATCCTACCTGCAGTTGTAACACAAGGCTTTTCTTTGCCTGTAGGGCATATGCAAGAATCTTTTAATGGCTGCTTGTCACAGGGCACAAGCAAGTACCAGTTGTCACGAAACCAAGAAAGCCTTTGCCTTATTCTGTCAGAGGTTGAAGAGAAGTTCAGGGTACTGCCCTCAAGAGCTCGTAAGACCCAATAAAGCCACAACAATGCATTACAATGCTAATGTAGAAATATATCTTTCTCATATGCAAGTGAAAGAAATGTCAGCTTTTGTTTAGTAGTGGCAGTGCCTGGCATAAGGAATACAATGCACCAGACATTTCCAAATAGGTGCATTCCGTGAAGCCCCCTGCAACCCTCACAGGCGGTGGGCAGGAACCGAAGCAGAGCTCAGCTCCCTCTCCAAGAAAGCAGTGCAGTGGGAGCAGCAATGCACACGCTTCCACACCACTGGCCCTGGTGGGGAAACGCTCACTGGGATACGACTGCGGAGGGCAGCACGAGCACGGGTGCGAGGCCAAGTGCTTCATCCCAAAATCCAGAGGAAGGCGACCTCTCCCATCCCAGGGTGAGCTGCCTCGGAGGCTCTCAGGCTGCCTTGTGGGAAGCCAGGCTGCAGCCGGCAGGATGCCAGACCTGGCAATACCAACCTCCTGCTTGAATGACTCAGGCTTCTCGCTAACCTTCCCTATTCCCCAAAATGAGAGAGTGCTATTTTCTACTCATTGAGCCATACGGTTTCAGTTCAGAAACAGGAAGTTCAGAAAGGCACAACACGCAAGAAAGAGAAGAAAACATCAATATCGCAGACAGGCATTCAAACCCTGCTCATTCAAGTCTTCAGCTCCCACTAGCAGTTTTCACGGCCCCCTGCTAAGCCTGCAGCCACACCGCAGGGAGATCACAAACAGGTAACAGGAGAAATGCAGAACCTGTTTGTTGAAAATCCAGAATTACATAAGCTTGCTCTGCCCTCCTAGGAAAAATTAAGTAACATATTACTGATCGTGCACAGAACTACCCTGAAAACAGGTAGCTGTTCTGTTTACCATGAACACAGCCCTCCAGGTAATTCTCCATCATCCCACTGCAATGCTACCAGCAGGAACATTGCTGCTTACGCTTACAGGAACACCTCTGATTTTTTGAGCAGCAAGCCACTGCCAATTTTAAATATAATGAAGACCTGGGGGGTAACAGGGCAACAAAACATTGGAGCCTCTTCTTCTAACTGACACTGGGATACCACCTCGCAGGGTCTGCTCAGCCCACGTCACAGCCTCCCACCCATATCGGAGCCACTCATTTACAGGACATTCTCATCTCCTCCTTGGCCTCTGCAGTGAGGACACCCACCAGCCTCTGCAGACTATCAGTTACCACTCTTGAACCATTTGAGGAATGACAAATCAGTATTTTAGCAAAGATGGCTTTTATAGCACATGAATAAGAGGCAGATTGTAACAGAACTAGTGCTGAAGAAGTTTCAGTACTTGGTAAAAACACTATTCTGTGCAGTGCAGAAGATTATTATCCAACATGCACACTAATTCCTAACCATCCCTAAAAAGCACTGAAATATGAAATCATATGAAATACGATCACTAAAATGTATCAAGGCATTTTCTGCCTCCTCTTCAGTATATCTGATATAGTAATAGTATTCTTCTCACCCAATGCTTCTAGGAAGAGTCAGTCTTTTTATTAAAGTAACTGATGCAGTTAAAAGAAAAATACCTGTTTACTGGCACAGCAGCACTTCCCACACCTTGTATCTGATCACTGTATTTATCATAGCACAAAGGACACACAGTCATTTTAACTCACCCACACTTACTACCTTACCAAGACATACACTATTTAGACAACCAGGTTGAACCTTCTGCTCACACAGGTCTCGTAGCAAAGGTGAAAGTACCAAAAGCAAAAAGCACTTTTTTTTTTTTTCCTTTCAGATAGAGCTAAACATAAATCTGGGATGACTGGGAGAGATCTTGGCGCTGCCCCAGCCAGAGAGGGTCTCCCTGCTGCTGTCGCAGGAGGCTGTCAGATCCATGTGGCAGAGGAAAGGAGGTGAGTGCTCACCTTATTCTCCTATTTCACCATGACATTTAATTATCCAAATGAGGTCTCCAACGGCTATAGGAACAGGAAATGTAAATCCAGGACAACGATAATGGCTTTTAAACACACGATGCAGCATTTATTATTTTCACTCAGAGTGCCAGCATACCTCTTGCTCTACACTAAATAAACCCATTAGTATTAAACATGCCCATCTGCTCTGAGTGCAGATGCCTGCCTTCCTCCTCTCCCCCCGTGCTGCACAAACAATCGCAGTGGAGCAGCACCGCTCTCCCCGACACGCAGGGCAGGACTCTCAAACCCCACAGCACCCCACAGCGACCTCGCTCCCTGCAACAGAGGCTTGAAAGAGCTTAAACCGACTTTTTGAAAACAACCACGTCGTCAGAGCTAGCAGACAGGGAGAGACACCCCAGGTCAGCGGCACCGCGGCCCAGGCCTGCCTGGGGGCTTCACTGGCGATCCGTCCTCCTGCCCCACCAGACCCCACACCTCGGGGAGCCCTGCCGCCAGAGCCGCCCCCCACAGCCGGCCTCCCAGGGGTGGGGCGGGTCCCTCTCTTCACCTCAAGATGTCTTCTTCCTCATCCTCCTCAGAGCAGCAACCCTGACCGCCGCGTTCCTCGCAACAAGGGCCCCCCGCCCCACAACCCGCCCAGCCTCTCTCCCACCCGCCCGGGGCCCTCCCTGACCACCAGCCCTCACAGCTTCCCCCGACACACGCCGGGGTACAGGCTGCTGCCGGCCCCACGCCCAGCCCCTCACACACACCCGTGGGGGCTGCCGGCCCCACAACCTCAGCCCCTCGCTCACACCCGTGGGGGCACCCAGCCTCACAGGCTTCCCCCCCGACCCCGTACCTCAGCCGCTGCCCGTCTCGCGCCGCCGCCGGCACCTGCTGCGCACTCCGCGGCGGGCAGTGACGTCAGGCAACGAGGACAGAGCCCCAGCCCCGAGGAGGGGGCGGGCACGTCACAAGTCCCCTCCTCGGGGGCGTGGCCTGGCGGCGTCCCGCGGGGGGGGGTGAGGGAGCGGCGGGGGGGGGTGAGGGAGCGGCGGGGGGGGGTGAGGGAGCGGCGGGGGGGGGTGAGGGAGCGGCGGGGGGCAGCCCCGGCCGCGGGGCAGCGTGTGTGTGTGGGGAGTGACGTGGGACCCCCCCCGTCTGGGCCACGGGGCTCCTGCTCCCCTCCCGGTAGCCCCGGGGCAGGGAGCGAGTGCCTGCCCGTGGGAAGCGGGGTCGTACGAAAATTAAGCTACGCGCGGTCTTAAAAGGGGGATGAACAGCGCCAAGCGCAGCTGAGTCAGAGCGGGAGCAAGGAGGAAGCGAAGTCGAGACGGGGCCGAGGGGGAAAGCAGGGGGCCCACCCCCCCCGGCGTTAGACGGGGGCTCTGCCTCAGCCCCCGCCCGGGCCGCCGGCAGGGCAGCGAGAGGCTGGGTGCTGCCGGTGCCCGCAGCAGCCGGGCTCGCCCGTCAGGGCGCGGCGGGGGCTGGGCTGGGCCCCGCGGGTCTCTGTTCCCTCCGCGTGGGCGCTGAGCGGGACACGCGGGCCCGTGACTCGGGTCTTCCACGGCGCCTTGTGGCCTTCTGATAACGGGGGGTGGGTGGGGGGTGTGCGGGGAAGGTCCCAGCGCAGAGGCTGGGAAAGCAATTACTGGAGTTTGCCCGGATAAAAGAGGTCAGGGACACGGGTCGATGTATTACGTTGCCGTTCCTGCCCTCGGCACACGACCGTGACTCACGGTGACCAGTGGCAAGGGGACGGCCGTGGCCACCCGCGGAGTGACGCCGCGCCTGACGGGCGCGAGGTGGGGCCGGGGGCTGCGGTGGCATCGGTGAGCGGGGCCGGTGGCGGTGGCCCACGGACAGCGGGGAGGAGCGATCGCTCCTGTGCTGCCCTGCGCGCCGAAACCAGCTTCCTTTTCCCCTCCGTCAATTAGTAGATCTCGTCAGGCCAGTTTAATACTGGGTCCCTAAGGAGGCTCAGCCAGGAAGAAATTACTTAAATTAAGTTATATGACATGCTATATTCTTGGGCGGGAGAAAAACAAGAACTACAGCTACCACTGCTCTGTATGAAGAACCCAGCACCCTAAGCGCATCCTAAATGAAACCTTCTGGCTGATGGGAGGTGTGGGAGACATCAGAGAGCGCTTTCCAGGCAGCCAGCTGCTCCGGCGGCGCCCTGCATCCCTGGATGCAGGGAGTGAATCGCCAACCCGCCGTTCCTTCCCCAGCCACACTGCCCTCCTCACACCTGGCAGAGCCTCCCAGGAGGCGGGTTATTCTGCAAAATGGGAGAAAATTTAACAGAACAAAACAAAAGGAAAAGATCCTCAGGATTGTTTTGTGCCACACCTGTGAGTCCAAGCAACTCGTGCAAAGGGCATGAGGAACGGGAGAGCGGGCAGGGAGGGGACAGCACTGCAGACGTGGGCGCAAGGAAGGGCTGCTGCTCCGCTGTCCTGGGAGCTGCAGGCCAACTGCCGCACGCGCAGCTTTCTTTGCCCTACGATATTATTTACATATGCGTTTGTAAATGGTACTGCCTGGCCAAGGTACCTTGCAGCAGACACAATGTATGTTGTTCTGCTGGTTAACATTATACTTGTCTTGGTCCTTTGGTGCCAGTGGGCACATGCCATTGTCTTGTTAAACATTAACAGGGAAAGCAGCTTGAAAAACATTACTTGGCTTTATTGAAATCTTAAAATGACACTCAAATCTCCTTATTACCCAGTTTGCACATACTTCAAATATTAATGCAGTCCAGGCTTTATCGTTCTTATTACGCCTCCAACAGAAATTATATATTCATTTCTAGGTGCAGATATCTTTACCGTACCCTGGAAATAAGGCTGGATGTAATGCCATACAACAAATTGGGATAGCTCCTACAAAGAGAAGACAAGCCAGCTCTCCCTGGGACGAGAAGAGGCAGGTCTCCTGCTGAGCAAGGATGTGTGGTGGGCATGTTCACCCAGTTTTCATCAGGTGGGTTAGCACATCCCCAGAAGTTAGCTGAGAGGTGGTGGGAGCATCCTGGAGGTGCTACACATGTAGAACTAATGGGTTCATGTGAGCTCCCACACAGGCTTCGCTACGCACTTGCGTGTGACTGCAACGTAGCCAGAACTGAGTTGCAGAGAGGGCGGGAAACTGCTGAGGTACGCTAATGTGATTGTTTGAAAACATCGTCTGACATGCTGGAAGGCAGACCACCTTTTACACCTGTGAAACCAGTCCCCTTTGCACTTTACTTTTACTGGTGATTTTCTCCCTTGCCTTCTCCTGTTCCCTAATATGACCTACCATTGTTAGCAGACATGGGAAGGGAGTTGTGGATCCTATTTACTGGGAAACTTGTGCTGCCTGGAAACTCTGGTTTAGCAACATTTATCTTCCCTAGCCCTCCCCGTGCCTGGCAAACTCAGTGGCTCTATAATCACAGCTTTTGTCTTTGATATTCACATTTTTTAATTATGATTGCCTGAAAGACACCAGCCAGAGGGAAGGACTTGACCTTGCAGAGGATGAATGCAGAAGCTGGACCTACACAGCATGTCAAGCTGTAGACAAGTGAACCATAAGAAGGGGAACAGCAGAGCGCAAGACCATTGCCCAGAGGACTTTCCGTGGTTGCTTGCCCCCATTCTTGCTGCCTTTTGCACCTCTTTCCACAGTCATTTGGTTAAACCTATTGCAAAAGCCTTGTGAAATACCCCACTGTCTTGCAAGATGGTTATGTGGGACTACAGGTTGCAGGCAGGGCAGGGCAGTTTTGCTGGCTATTGGTTTTGGCTGAGGTGTCAGTGGGGCAGAAGGGATCAGGGAGGAGATGTCCTCATCCTTTTCTCTGTGACAGTGCCAGCTGAAGAGATCCCAGTCCATCCCCACACTCGCACCAGCCTGTGTGTTCATTCCTACCACATCAGTGCCTCCGCACAAAAATACCATTTAGGAACTTGTGGGCAGATCCAAGACCAATGTAGCACCTCAGAATTAAAATACTGCCTGGGAGGATAAAATTAGCGGATGTGCACTCTCTGTGCTGAATCCCCAAGGCCTGCCTGGGACAAAGGGACAAAGGTATATCCTACCCATCACCTGTACTATCAGGAAATTTTTCTGACTTGCTTGATAAAAATTACCGGTTTAAAAGCTCAGGTCCATATTCTCTTTCAGGATCACAGGTGGCTTTAGAAGAAGGTATTTGTCTGCCCTGCCAGGAGCTGTGCCCAGGTGTCTGATCTGAATCAAACGAGTGCTGCTGGATCTGGGAGCATATGGGGCTGGTACTCCTGATGGCAAACCATGGTCCTGTGAGCAGAGAAGCAAGACCAACATGTGAAGTGGGTTGCTGCCATGCTGGCTGGTCCAGCCTGAGCCGCAGTCTCCTGGCATGATGCTGTTGGAACAGATATGATGTCCCTTCATATCTTGCCAGCCTCATCTGGGTGAATCTAAGCCCTGCAACTCTAAAAACTTGCTCTGAAACAGAGAAGTGGTGATTGTTCATCCCTTCTTCTTCAGGACAGGTTCTGGTATGCCTCCCATTGACTTATGAAACTCTCCAACTGCTCCTTGCCTCAGTTACCCTGTCTGGCAGTGAAATGGAATATTACTGGCAGCATCTCCCTCTCTCCCTTCCCGTCTTCAAAGGGCTGGGAAGCACCAACTGCTAGAGCAGTGCAGAATGCTGCTACATTGCTTGCTGTGCCCTGACCCCATGCAAGATAGTTCTGAAGTTGATCTGCTCTTCTGCTCGCACATCCTAGGGCTCTCTGTCCTTCCCAAGCTGCTGTCTGGTGCTGGGTCTCTCTGCCGACTTGGGTCTCTGTGCTCTGTCACACTCGATGTCTTTTGATCTCTGCCTTCTTCATGCTCATCTCTCACTCCCACCCAGTAAAGTAAGATTTATGCTGGAAGATAAGATAGTAAGGCTGTTATATTTGGGTATTTGAAAGTAAAACATCACCAAGGGGCAGGCTGATCACTAATGGAAAGAGAGCAGATCACCTGGCAAGGCCCTAGGCTCAAGGACCCCCATGTGAAGGTGCCTACTGCAGGGGAAGCTAGAGCCATAGCTCTTCTGCTATACCAGGGTAAGAGAGGCTTGGGATGCATCTCAAAGACATGAATGCTCCTTGCACTCCACTGTGGCTGGTAGAAGTAGATCATTTTACTGTGCCTCAGTTTTCCTAGCTGCAAGAAAAGGCTGAGCACAGGCCACCCTTGAAAGTGTGGATTTCAGCTCAGCATCATTTGTAAACGAGGTGGAGAAACTCAAGGCTGGGTGCTGTTGAAAGGACAACATAATTTGTACAGGAGAAAGCATGCAGCAGCACCAGGATTGAGTTCAAAAGGCAGATGTGTTCACTTTGCTCTCCAGCTGGTGTATTCTCAAGGGCTGTCCCTGAGGGGTTTGGGCAGACAAACCCTGGTTGCTCTCAAGAGGATAGTTTAGTCCCTTTCTCCTACAGCCATCAGAGCTGAGGAAGCTGATAAGGAAATAGCTGTTATATCATTGATTGAGTGCTCTGCAGCAGCTGAGGCAGGGCACATTTCAGTTCTGCTGACTCCACTTCAGAGGTGTTTAAGCCATGGGAAACCAAGACAGCAACAGCAGTAAGCCAACAACAATACATCATTCCTGGGCTGGCCTTACTGTGATTCAGCAGAAGAGATCGATAGAGGCTTGGCAGAGCAGATGTGGGCTGCGGAAATCTTACCTTTGTTTAAGTCACAGGGCCTCTGGGTGGTTTTCTCCAGGAGCCCTGAGCAATGCCAGAGAGTCCTGCCGGCAGTACACGACTGCAGGGAGAGGGAGGGAGCAGCAGCACTGCAAGCCTTGGATGCAAAGGAGTAGAGAAGGCACGGGAATAGTCTGAAAGTGATCTTTGTAGAGCCAGAGCAGCTCCCAGCCAGACAACTAGGGGAATCCAGTTGTGGACACAGGATTTGCAGACCTGTCATATTTGGAGTACCCGGTGCCCACGATGTTGATGCTCTGCAGAACATACTGGCGGCTGGGAGGCCAGGCAGCAAACACCATAATGCCTGTAGAGGGGAATTGTCCCGGAGAGGTGCTGTTTTAAGAGGGGCCTCACAGATGGGGTAACCTGTTCTTGCTGTAGTCCAGGCTCTCATGGCAGGGCCATGGATGTAGCCCTCCAAAGGGCCAGGATTTTCATCTCCTGTTTCATTACTCTCATGCTGGCCCCTGCACAGCTAAGAGGCTGCAGGCAGACGCTTGGTGTTTGGAGGATGTTAGGGTGAACTGGCACTGCTCTCGCTATAAACAGGATCTGCTTGGCTGAACTGGTGCAAAACAGCTTCAAAGCAGCCATAAATCAAACTCAGAGCAACCCCAGCTGGGTCTGGACCCTCGGGCAGACTCCTGCTGCCTCCTTGCACTGTAGGAACGAGGAGTAGGGGCTGGACATGACCCAGTCCCCACTCCAAAGAGACCTACCTGCACGGCCAGGAGGCCAGGGCAGTGCTTCGAGTAGGCTGGATAGGTCAACTGCTGCCACTGCAAAGAGTGTGATGTGCATGGAGGATGGCATGTGTCCATGTGGATGCAATGCTCCGAGCCCAGGCAAGTCTGGGGAGAGGAGGTGGTGCAAGATGAGACTGAGCCCAGGAGACTTCAGCGTGGATTTTGCCAGGGTCCTGCATGATGGCTGGAAAGGGGTAAGAGATGAGATTTCACAGGGGGGAATTATATCTTGGTGGTTGCAGTTTTATGCTGTTAGTAGGCAAACTACCACCCTTCTGAGCAGACCAGGTGCAGGTAGCCTGTGGTACCCAGGAGCCCTTGGGTCCTGGAAGGCAGACAGAAGAGCATTAGAGAGAAGGCGCTAACACTGGCACTCTCATAACAGTGCCTTGTGCTTCCTACAAAGCATTTTATCCCAAGAATGCCAAGTGATTTGCAAGATCCTAAATAATTAAGCCTCAGAACAGTACCACGCAAGACAGAAATATCTCCCTCCCTCCTAAAATTCATCTGTCTGGGGTGGCACACAGTAGTGTGACCCAATGGGCAGGGCAGGAAAGGAAAAATTGTTCTAAGCCCTCCCAGCTGAACATGCTGGGGGCTCAGAGTAAATACTGAGCTGGGATTTCCCTGGGACACCCCTGGTTTTGCAGGGACATTTGGTGGGGTACTCAATCGTTACCAGGGTAGGAGGGTGAGGCTCAGCAGCAGTCCTCTCCGGACCTTGATTTTGTTCAGTGTTTCTCTGTTAGTAGCTGGAATGATCATGGGTTTTGGCCCTGGTCCTGGAAGAACTGGGTATGACACATACCTAGAGAACAGATCTCCTCTGTCCAAGGGCTCTAACATTGCATGCTTGAGTTGCTTCAAGCCCTGTGGCCAGTGCTGGAAGCTCCCACTGTGTCACTAACCAAGGGGTTTTGACTCAAGCAATACCAAACTTCACAGGACACCCAAGCGATCTGCCTACAGCCCTTCTGCCCCATGGCCAACCCCAACCCACACGACCTCCTGAAATCGGACCCTTGTGGAATTGTACCCCGGCCACTGGCAGGGCCTTTCCCTTGCACTTGTGAATCTCCTTCGCACACTATTTATATCCCATGGGACAGCATGTAGGCGCCACTCTATATTAATAAAGGACTATACTAGCCCCTTTTCAGCCAGCTCCCCTATTGCTATGGACTGACCTTACTTCCAGAAGCCTCAGCAGCAATTTAGCAGCTTGAGGGCACAGGGAAAGCCCAAGTCTGTCTTTGTGGATGTTCTGGTTTTTTTCTGACATTGGCTTTCCACCTCCTAGCAGTGGGTCATTTTAGCCTTGTCTGTGCTGGAGAGACATAGCATGGCGATTTCTGCACTCAAACTCCATTTTTCTGGTGCAAACACCATCACTGCTGTGTGGCCATGCAGCTCAGCCTGGGAAAAACTCCTGCTACTTAAGACACTGGCACAGAAAGGCGATGGAGGGAGGGAACTGAAGGCTGATATCACTCTAGGAAGTATTGTGAGTGGCAGCTGAGCCTGGGGAAAATCCCAATTGTTGAAAAGATTCCATCTGAATGACCTTCACTGCCAACTGAGCCAGTTTAGGTGTGGAGGAGCTGACTTGGGCTCTGGGACACTGTGCCAGACGGATCGGCTGCTCCCCATGCCGCAAACACTCCATTGAGCCCAGTTGCATCACCTGGGTGCCTGGCATCTCCTCTCCAAAAGAGCAGATTTGGAATGGACTTCTTTCCTCTGCCTACTGTCAGCGTCCCTCTCCCTGCTCATGGCTACCCCTGGATGGGACCCCATGGCTCCCAGGCCCTTTAGGGCACCCAGTCCCCGCTTCTGACACAACACTGGAGGTTTCCTGCAGAAAGCCCAGTTTGTGCGGCTCTGTTCCCTGTTCTCACACCTGCATTTACCTCTGCTGGGGATGCTTTATCCCTCACAGGGCCTGTCCTCTGTTGTACAGCCCCTTGTCCCACTTGGATTAATGGGATGGCTCTTGAGTCCTTGAACCTGTGCAAGGAGAGAGGGTCCCTCAGCTGAAACCAACAGTAGCAGCAAAGACCTCTGCTTTATGCTGAAGGACTGTCCCCAGCAGCAAAGGGGACTGGGGTGATGGTTTGTACCAAAGTCCCTCCAAGTTGCCTACTGTAGTTCGGTTAGTGGAGGCAGTGCGAAATTTTTCCTTCTCTCGTGGCAGGAGGCTTTCCAGATGTGGGAGTCATGGTCACAGGCACCCATGGACTGACACAGCCAGGCTTATGTGGCCCCAAGGTCCCCAAACCTGGCTAGAGTGCCACTCGCTCCTCACGCAGCAAGCCAAGCCCCACAGCTCATCAGAGTAGGTTTTGGAGCCCATGCACTGTCCTTCCAGGGGGATTAATTCAGATCTGTGGTTTGTGGGAGCTCTGGAGGCATATCCCAATGGGGTCCTGACATTAAAGCATCCTCATAAAGAAAGCAAACCATGGCTCCTCTGTTGTGGGACATATGTAAGCCCTTGGCCCTATCCAGGGGCCTGTTTGTGATGTCCTGGAGCCCCAAACACAAGCACAGCTTTGGTTAAGCCTTTTAGATGGGGTTTATCAGGCTCACCAGGCCTGCACTGCCATGGGGAAGCCTGGAGAGGGCTGCAGGGCTGGATAGATTGGTTTTCAGTTGCTCTGTGCCTGTTATGAGCTCTCTGCCCTGTTGGGTGTGCTGATGGCCACAGTGGTGCAGGTGTCCTAGCACGGATGAGGCTGAGCAACCTTTGCCACTGGAATGGCTCAGCTCAGTGCACAGCCTCATAGCTGCCATTGGTGTTGTACTGGGTTCCCCTCCCAGACACCCAGGCCTTTGCATCTGCTGCTGGGGTCCTGTGGCTCCACTTTGAACATCCAAAGTAGGAATTTAGATCTGCAGTCCTCACAGCATCATGCAGCCCCAGGACCTCTCCTGCCACTGGCTGCCAGAGAAACCCTTTGCTTCAGCCGGGACAGGTGAGGGGGGAAAACACGCTTGTTCTGCAGCGCAATGCACTGGCACCCTCTAATGACACAGTTATGTATATTCAGTGGATGCCTGGGTCGCTCGCCACAGTCCTTCCTCCCATGCTGGTGCTGACTGGTGCACTGCTCACAGGTATTTTGGAGGCTCCAGGGGGGCAGGGCCACAAGCTGAGTTCTTCCTTCTTCCACCTTGCTCTGCTCCAAACCCTCAGCCTCAGCAGCTCATGCTGCAGTTTCCCAGGGCATAAACAGGGACCACGCGAGACAGCAAGAAGGGTTTGTGTTTGCGCATTGCTTCTGCCAGGTGTGGTGTCCATGAGGACTCTGTTCCTATCCCTCTCAGCCCCAGGAGCAAAGCCAGCTGTGGTTGCCCCTGCACCACTGGAACAGAAGAGCTGGTGAGCCTGCCGCCAGGTCATGTAACGCCAGGTTTTGGCCACGCTGCCCAGGCTAGCTCAGGAAGCCCCTTTGCTCCAACTCGCCCTGCCCCAGAGACACTGAGAGAGTTTGCCAGCTTGGTTCCCACAGGCTCAAATCTCTCCTTCCCAGCCCACTTTTGGACAAAGCCAGAGAGTGTATGGCTGAAATGGGATTGCTCAGCTCCATCCCAAACGATACTGAACCTAATGAGAGACGGAGCTGCACAATAGCCACAGCATTTGTTTGCTTGGTAACATCGTGGTTTGGCCAATGGTCTGGGTGGCCAGCGTGGGCTTTGCAGATGCTCAGCAGGGCACTGTGTTCTGCATTGCAGATCGGGCGGAGGCTGGGCTCCTCTGCCAGCTCCCCCAGCCCCACTGAGCCCCTACACCATGGCTCTGAAAGCCCAGTGGAGTTAAATTCACTGTAGCTGAGTTTGGCCTTGCTCAGCAAGATTGGTTCAGCCATGCTCAGCAAGGTGCCAAGACCCGATGGCAGAGCCTGCCGCAATGGCAGGCAGCAGCTATCTTGGCATGAGGTGGGCAAATACGGTCAGCTCTTCCCTGGATGTTGTGTTAGGTTGAAAAAAGACTTTGGTGCCCTGGATTTAAGTTTGGGCATCTGGACTAGCAGGGCATGTCCCAGTGCTGTCCTGCCAGTCTCATGGCCAAAGTCAGCATCTTTCTACCTCTCTCCACTGGGAGAGAGGGAGAGGCGCTAGGGAATGGTCCTGGCAAAGCCAAGATTGTGCATTGTACAAACAGGACAACGAGACTCTTGAATAGTGAATCAACAGCATGGGCAGGGCGAGGGCCAAGTGCTTCAAGGGATGCCTTTGCCTCTTGTGCCTGAGACACAGGCAGCAGAGTGCAGGGGAGTGAGCTCCGGTCCATGTTCCAGCACACCCCTCCAACAGCTCCTGCAGGAGCTGCCCAGCACTATCATCCTCCCAGGAAATGTCCCCAGAAACCCCTCCCTGCAAGGGGGGATGGTTGTGGTTGAGGAAGACTTTGGGGACTCTATACAAAACAGGAGGATAGGGATAGGATGGGATGGGAATGGGCATGAGAGAGGAATGCAATGGCTATAAGCATGGGTATGGCTATGGATATGAGATGGGGATAAGGATAGGGATGAGGATATGAAAGGAGTGAGGTGGCATGTGGATGGGATGGGGATTGGGGTGGGGTTTAGATGGGGTGGGGAAGGGGACAAGATGAAGATGGGGAGTGGGATAAAGATGGGATGGAAAGGGGAAGCGGGTAGGATAGAGCTGGGGAGGGGAAGCAGTGGGATAGGAGGGGAAGGAATGGGGCTGAGATAGAGATGAGGAGAGGAAGGGAATGGGAAAGAGGATGGGAAAGGGTCAGCTGTTGTTCAGAGAAGCACATGTTCAGACATCAGCTCACACTAGCTCTGCCACATTGGACACAAGCAGCCTTGAAAGCACTGAATGGCTTTCTCTTATGTTGTTATCCCAAGGGGCTGTGCTGCTCAGCCAGCCAACTGTACCAGCAGGTTTTTATTTTACATTTATTTTCCTAATGGCTTGGGTGGCCTGAAAACTTGAGCAGTGAATTGTGACTGCTCCAGATTGGGTAAAATATCCACACAATGGCTGTGCACTACAGTGTGGTACCAGGGATGAGTCATTGAAATTACAATTAGGAAAGAAAATTGCAGTGGGTTTACAAGCCTCTTTCCAGGAGCATTGCCTTTCTCCTGAATTACAATGATGTTTTAGACTGCTTTATGAGACATTGCCAATGTCAAAAAATACATAGAAATGGAAGAAGTGGTAGCTGACATAAAGCAGTTTAAAATTTAAGGGAGGAAGAAAAAACAGCATCTATTTTTACAGCGACAGCATAGGTGCTTTGGGAGGGACATGTGGGGTGAGCAGAGGAAACCATAGCAAGACTCAGGGATGTGGGACAGTGGAGTTGTGCCCTGACGTGGAGTGATGCAGGTAACCTGGGCAGAAAGGGCACACAGGGAAGGAGTCCCAGGGAGGGATGGGAGTCCCACATGTCCCCTCCTCAGCTATCCAACTCTCAGCACCTTGCCGGGGAGAAGCTCTACAGAGCGCAGCAACCAAGGAAGATGCAGCACCCATGGACTGCAGCGCAGCAGGGAGTTCTGGAAAGCAAAAGTCAATCTTTTGATTGTCTTCCAGTAGCTTTATTTTATCTTTCTAGAAAGGCAGGTACTGCTTTGCAATAAGCAGGGGTGTAAGGCACTGAGCAAAGAAACTCTGTTGCGAAAAGGCACATATAGAATCTTTATGGCCTTGTACTAGCATCAGATTTCAGCAAGTCTTGGCGATGAGGCTGAACGCAGCTCTCCAGTACACATGGTGCCAGGGAGACTTCTGACCACTGCAGTTACTGTCGCCTCCTTAGCAAGCTGCCCCAGCGCTGGGACGAAAGGCCAGCAGTTCCCAGGGGGCTCGGACACGGCGAGTCCATGTGCATTCATCCGGCTTAGCTTCACTCAGAGATCAGCAACTACAAGAAGCTCTGTGAAACCCAGGGGATTCAAATCGTCACCTCCATCCCGGCAGAGATACAGCTGTGCCACCCATGCTAGGACCAGGGCAGAGGAAAGCTGCTCCTCACCCGTCCCCAGGCGGGCAGCAGGCGTCAGACAGCTCTTGCCTGTGGGCTCTGAACAATCCTCAAGTTCATCTTCTTGGATTTACATGTTTTTAATTATTTTAATGAAATACAGAGATGTTCCAAGGTGGAGACCAAGCAGCTGCTGCTGCCATTGGGAAGCAGAGCCCTGCCTGCTTGCTGCAATCACTCTCCTGCACTGCCTCCATCCCCAAAGCAACAGGACACAATACTGGGAGGGAACCATCAGCACAAGTGCCATTTTCCTGTGCCCTTATGCTCCTGGGCAGCCATCAGGCAAGGCGTCTGGTCCAGTCTCTGAGAACAGACTTCCCAGCTCACACTGTCCCCAGGAAATCCCAGCAGGAGGCTTCTGGAGTACTGGCATTTCTTCCCTCCTGTTTTCCTTCCTTTTCTGGACTCCTCCTGCTCCCTTCTGGAGCAGCATGTCTGGCAGCCACCATGCCCATGCCACTGATGGCAACCAAAGCAGCATTTCTATGGGTCATGCTTGGTGCCGGAGACACCATGTAATGGGATGTCTGCCAGCTACTCGCTATTTTCAGTCCAAGATCTTGTTAGTCCTTTCTGTCCCAGGATGCCCAGATGTGCTAGACCTGAGCCCTTGTTGGAGCACGGTTTATATCTCCATCATGAAGACCACAGGAAGAAGCAGATGCTAGTTAGTCCCCTCTGCTACCGGAGACACTGTTCTGGTGGTGGCATCCAGCAGGAGCTTTAACCCCAGTGAGGAAAGTCCCTCAGTACTAGTTAATACACAGTATGGCAACTCCCAGATACTTTGTTCCGTCCCTTAGGAAGGTCACATCCCCAGAGGGGCCACGGGCCAGACCTCTCTGGCTTCTGGGGGATGGTGACAGTCTCCTGCCTCTTAACGGCAGGTGCTGCCTGGTCAGACTCTCCACAGCCTGTTCCCTGCCTGACTGCAGTCGTGCCCCACGTGGGCAGCCGCAGGTGGTCTGCAGCCCCAGTAGCGCAGGGCACCTGTAGCTCTGGCAGTGGTGGGAACAGCCGCGTCAATTCATCCGAGGAGACTGAGTCTGG
Organism: Balearica regulorum gibbericeps; assembly: GCF_011004875.1. Lineage (NCBI taxonomy): Eukaryota > Metazoa > Chordata > Aves > Gruiformes > Gruidae > Balearica > Balearica regulorum. The sequence goes on from NC_046197.1 coordinate 309,758, forward strand.
CTCGTGGCTGTCCCTGCCGCATCTGCTGGTGCATCAGTGTGGCATGGGAACTTGGGAGCCTCCCTGAGCTTGGATGTTTGAGCCTTGTAAGAGCCCTGTTGAAGGAGGTTGCTGAGCTTTGGTACTTGCCAGGAATTGCAGAGTTGAAGGTCAATTATTTACATACCTGACACCCATTATGCAGGGTTTACACCCTATAAGACATGCGTCCTGATCTCCAATGAAGTGCCTGTCTCAGAGTGGCAAAAACCACAGGGCAAGCTGTGAAATGCGATGTCTGTGCACTTCACCCCAATGTACAACTTCTGGCTAATCAGACTAATCTCAGCCTGCCTAACTACATCTTATACTTCTCCTGAGATCCCAGGAATGTGGTCCACAAGAGTGCTTCGTAGCTTTAACTGCAGGGCAACACCAACTTGCTGCTTTTAGGAGCACATCACAGTTTGTAAGGAGCTCAGTGGTGTCCATTTTTGAACACCTCCTTCCAAAGACAGCCAGAGCCAAGCCAGGGAGTGGCAGGCACGGCCGCAGGACATGACAGAGTGAGAAGCAGAGTGAACAAGCTCAGTCTCTCCAGATTAATTGACACAAGGAAAGACTCAGTCCTGGTCAACATGGGGTGAGATGTCTGAAAGCAGCTGCCTTTTGGATTCAGGAGGAGAAAATATGGAGGGTCCACAGCTGACTAGACAGGTTTGAACTAAAAATACCCTGTCTGGCTGCTGAGGACTGATGGAGGGAGATGTTAGAGTCTCAGATGCTTCATTCTGAGAGTCAGGACAGGGTGAGACAGGGACCGTAGACTTCAGGATCTGGAGAGGAGGGAGGAGGATGAAAACCGAGCTCACAACCCTGGTCTTCAGGAGAGCAGACTTTGGCCTCTTCAGGGATCTGCTTGGAAGAATCCCATGGGATAAGACCCTGGAGGGAACACAGGCATAGGAAAGCTGGTTGATATTCAAGGATCACCTCATCCAAGCTCAAGAGCAGTCCATCCCAACAAGCAGGAAGTCAGGCAAAAATGCCAGGAGGCCTGGATGGATGAACAGGGAGCACCTGGCCAAACTCAAACACAAAAAGGAAACATACAGAAAGTGGAAGCAAGGGCAGGTAACCTGGGAGGAATACAGAGAAACTGTCCAAGCATGGGATGAGGTTAGGCAAGCTAAAGTCCAACTGGAATTGAATCTGGTAGGGGACGTCAAAGGTGGCAAGTAGGGCTTCTGTAAGTACCTAGGTGATGAAAGGAAGACCAGGGAAAATACAGGCCCACTGCTGAAGGAGAAAGGGGACCTGGTTACACAGGACATGGGAAAGGCTGAATTACTGAAAGCCTTCTTTGCCTCAATCTTTGCTAGCACGACTGGCCTTCAGGAATCCCAGGGGCTAAAGACCAAGGGGAAAGTCTGGAGCAAGGCAGACAGTACCCTTGGTGGAAGAGGATCAGTCAGGTCAGGGAGTAAACTGGACATACATAAGTCCATGGGCCCTGATGAAATACACCCGTGAGTGCTGAGAGAGCTGGCAAATGTCATTGCAAGGCCACTCTCAATAATCTTTGATCCATCATGGCAACTGGGAGAAGTACCCAAGGCCTGCAGGAAAGCAAATGTCACTCGTGTCTTTAAGAAGGGCAAGAAGGAGGGCAGGCTGGTCAGCCTCACCTCCATCCCTAGAATGGGAGCAGCTAATCCTGAAAATCATTACCAGGCACCTGAAGAACAAGAAAATCATCAGGAGTAGCCAGCATGACTTCACCATGTGGAAGGCCACACCCAGAGTAATGCGTCCAGTGGCAGGCTTCCTAGCACAGACACATGGACATACTGGAGAGAGTCCAGTGAAGAGCCACAGAGATGGTGAAAGGAGTGGAGCATCTCTCATGAGGACAGGCTGAGAGAGCTGGGACTGTTCAGCCTGGAGAAGAGAAGGCTCAGGGGGGATCTTATCAATTTATATAAATACCTGAAGGAAGAGTGGAAAGAGGATGAGAACCAGGCTCTTTTCAGGGGTGACCAGTGACAGGACAAGAGACAATGGGCACAAACTGAAGCATAAGAGGTTCCCTCTGAACAGCAGGAAACACTTTTTCACTGTGAGGGTGACCGAACATGGGCACAGGTTTCCCAGGGAGGTTGTGGAGTCTCCATCATTGGAAGCATTCAAAAGCCATCTGGACAGAGTCATGGGCAATGGGCTCTGGGTGGCCCTGGTTGACCAGGAGGTTGGATCAAATGACCTACAGAGGTCCCTGTTAACCCCAACCAGTCTGTAGTTGTGTGATTCTGTGACTTGGCACAGAAATGTCAGCATCATCTTTGGGGCAGGTAGGACAAAGTAGGCTGGTGGGTATCCAACCAAAGGTTGCAGACAGAGGACCTGCAGACCTGCTAACCTGTGCTGACTGCACTGGAGGCAGGACAGTCACAGAGCTGCTCACTTTGCCATTTTTGGTGCTGAGCCATGACATGCATGTGCATTTCTTATGTTGGACTATGAGCATTCAGCATATGGGTACCAAGCTGTACGGTTTGACCTGTCTCCATCACCTCGCTGACACTTGGATGGCAAACACTTGAGCTGAGTTCACCCAGGGAAGAGCAAGTTAAGTGCATGACAGTTTGCAGGATAAGCTGATTTATTGTATGGGTCTGGAGAAATGTTAAGTACTTCAATATCTGCTTTAGTCTATATTTAAACAGCTACACAGCTACTTTGAATTTTCAAAACTGCTGTGTGCTGAGCAGCTCCTGTAAGATACAGACTGTTGAGCTGGCTGAAATACAAATTAAAGAGGTCAGCTTCAGGCAACTTTATTTCACAGGCTGGGAGCTGGTATTTAACACACACATTTCATGTGAGCATCTCATCTGAGTGCCAGGAACAGCATACATGGAAATGAAGCATTGTCAGTCTTGCCCCTAATTTACGAGGCTTTCAGCCAGCCAAGTTCTTCCCACAGAATGAAAGCTCTTGGCAAACCAGAGTTTTAACCAGACATGAAGGGTCACTCCTCCTTTTGCTGTCAAACCAACCCATAGTAATATGCAATCTGTAGGTGACAGCTCTGCACCTTCCTGAGCAGTGGCTTGGGTGGTCCCCTGCCACTGAGGGGGCTGCATGGGGGGTTGTGAGACCATTTCCCCATAGGGACTGATGTGAGAGAGGGGAGATGCACACAAGGGTTTGGGCTGTGCAGTTTCAGCATGCGGTTACAGCCCACACGTGGTGGCAAGTGGAGAGGCTGGTGGGTTGCTGTGCAGTGGCTGCAGCCCCCCTCTGCCCCTCTGCCCCAGAGCAGGAGGGAGCCTCTGGGATGCTGCATCCCACCAGCATGCCTCCAACGACTGCCCGGGGTACATGGGGTCACAGACTGGGGGGATATTCCCCCTTAGACTCTCTTTTACTTTGCAGTTCCCCATTTCTGCCCCTCTCATGGAGCAGAGCAGAAAGAGCCTGCGTAAGCATGTCCCTTGCCAGGGGAGCTCGGCATCACGACCTCATGGTTAAAAATGCCTGTTTCATGTTTCAGTAAATGGTCAGGCTGGATTTTGATCCCATTGTGGGCATAGTATACATTTTCTCTTACATCCCCCTTCTCCCCCATAGCGGTCGAAGCTATTGTGCAGGCATCTCTAATGCTTTTTTCTAAAGAAAAAATAATGGCCCTGTAAGACATTTTATAGAAATTAAATAGAACAGTGAGTTGCAGAAGGAGTTTTGGGAAAAGCAGTGTTATAAAATCTGGTTTCCTGTGGTGTCTCTAAGGGCTTGTACTGCGGTTGAGCTTTCACTGCAGTCTTTCTGTACTGGAGGAGCAAGTTTAGGCTTCGTTCTCCCACCTGGCCACCACTATTCATGCAGCATAGCGGAACTTGATTACCCTGATATCTCACACATCCTAATTTTTACTAAAATTGGCTAAATGTTAGTGAGGAAAGAAGGGCACTGTGAGACTACCCATTCTGAGCATCCTCAGCTGAGGTGGCTCTGTGCTGTTGGACAAGTGCCGTGGAGGATAACCTAACACGTGGGCAGCAAACTAGGCCAAGCGCTTAGCTCCTGGGGCTGTCCTGGCCCGCAGCAGGAATGGAATCAGGGACACACTGATGATTTTGCTGCAGAACCTGGGAATGAAGCGGGATGTGAAGCACCTGTGAGGGCACGGGGGCTAACAGGGAACTGTCCTCGTACCGGTGCAGATATCCCAGGAAAGATCCCAGGGGGACGTTGAGCAGAAAGAAGAGGGGGAAATCCCAGCAATGACATAGGGAATTACCGCCAGAGGGCACTTAAATATTGCTCTTTCTGAACAAATGGTGTTTCCTAGCAAGAGGCCAGCTCTGGATTGCCTGACAATGCACGTCCAAGCCTGACTCATTGCTGGCACGGAGAGCAAAGGAGAACACTCAAAAGGCATTTGAGAAGTCATGCATGAATAGGAATTTACTAGCAAGACACAGAAGACTGAACTTTTCTTCCAGATTTTTTCAAAGAGATCTGCCCGTGGGTCCTTACCCTGCCTAGTCCGGCAAGGTGAGCAGTGCATCATTAGACTTTGATCTGTGTGGTACCCATGGGGCTTGCCACAGAGGAAAGGAGATTTTTTTACACCTGCATCCTGCTCACTGTGAATATGTCCTGTCTGCTACTCATCACGAGTGCTCGAGAGTCACAGCCCTCGCAGGGATCCTGGCTCAGCACCTGCTGTGATGCTCACCTGGGTGCATCTCTACCCTGCTTTTTGTTCCAGAGCTCAGCAGGGATAGAGGTGTTATCTGTGTTCTAGGAGAAATTGCAGGGAATGGGTAAGGAAGGAATTGGGTGGGATTTCAAACCCAGTTCTGAGAGCTCCTCAATACCTGTGAGGATCTGGGTGCCAATAATGCCTACAGATGTGAGGACAGCCATGTACTGCAGATGGAAAATCGTTACAAGGATGAAAGAGAAGAACTTCCATCCTCATTTTGAGAGTAAGCCAGAGCACCCTGCTCATCACTCACATTTGTCTCTGGGAGGCACCCTGGGGCTCAGCAGTGGGATGTGATGTTGAACGGGGTCACAGTGCAGCTGCAGGTCTTGGTGCCATGCTTGGAGATCTGCTCTGAGCACAAAGAGCTTCATGAGGATCCTGGAACCAAAGCAGCAAAAGCGGAAAGTGCTACAGGTGTAGGTGATGGAGAACTGAAGGCAGTGTGGACTCTAGAGAAAAAGACAACTGCAGACGACAGAAAGCAGATGCTGTGTTGGAAATACTATTATTTGACGACTTCAAATATCTGGAGAAAATGAGTTTAACCCCACTGGGAGAAGAGGGGCCTCACAGGAGCACCCATGTGCACTGAGAATCTCACCTGGGTGGGCCATCTCCCAGTATCTCCTGGGATCATCTCCCCAGTGATTCTCCTGCCTTTGAAGCCTGGGGAGGACCCGTAGCCCATCCTAGGCTTTGCAGCAGGATTTCCCAAGATGAGTAATATGAACTCTCTTGGCTATGGGACTCGCTTCCAAGGGACATGGGATAGTAGCTTGTGAGGAGCCACATGTGTGCTGCAGCATGTAGGCACTTCTATCTGGATGGGATGTGGGAAGAGTGGGTGATGGTGTGGGGAGGCCATGTGGGGTCCCCGTGTGTGGGGTTCTCCCACCACGACCTGCCAAGCAATTGCCCTCCTTACTCCAGGTGAAGCTATCAGCTTTGCCAGGACTTGGTTCCTTCATGCTCTTAGGTTTGGCTCATTACTTGCAATTAGCACTAATTAGTGTCTCTTTTGACAGTGCCTTGTCTCTACTTCCCTGTCTCTGGTCCTTGACATATCATGCTGGGTGCTGGGGCCCGTTTTGTCCTGAGGCACCTCCGCTGGCCTCAGCAGCAAAGCCAGAGGGTTATTTTGGGGATGCAACCTACTATCCTCGAGGGCCTGCCCGTAGCGGTTTCAGTTTGGGGGGGGGGCTGTTGCATCTCAGCTTTCCTGGAGGCTCCATGATTTCTTGGGTTCTTTGACAATGGGGCGGCCTACATGGCTCCAGGCCTGATGAACCCTGATGGGATTCATCTCTCTCAAAGGGGGAAGAGGATCTTTGCCCAGGAACTAGCGGGGCTCATCGACAGAGCTTTAAACTAGGCTCAAAGTGGGGAGAGGGATAACATCCGGCTTGCCAGCGACATGTTGTGGGATGATGTGCCCAGGCTGGAGGGGTGGTGCGCTGGCAAGGGCCCTCAGCCTACTGCTCAGAGACATGTTGGATGCACTACAGCACACTTGAAGCCTAGAGGAGATGAGCCAGGGGCTCCGGATGCAACAGGAACCAACGGGGTAACACTGGGAGAATACATCAAAAGAATTCCAGCCACCCCAGCCAGTAAGTCAGCCTCACTGGGCACACAACTGAAACGCCTCTACGCAAACGCATGTAGCATGGGGAATAAACAAGAGGAGCTGGAGACGTGTGCGCGCCTGCAAGGCTATGACCTTGTTGGCATTACAGAGTCGTGGTGGGATAGCTCCTATGACTGGAGTGTTGGGATGGAAGGCTACAGGCTCTTTAGGAAGGACAGGCAGAGCAGATGAGGAGGGGGTGTCGTCCTCTTCATCAATGACCAGCTGGAGTGCATGGACCTCCACCTGGGGATGGATGAGGACCTGACCTAGAGCCTATGGGTCAGGATTAAAGGGAGGGCTGGGGCAGGGGGCATCATAGTGGGGGTCTGCTACAGGCCACCTGACCAGGGAGACTGAGCAGATGAAGCCCTCTATAGGCAGATAGGAGCAGCCTCACACTTGCAAGCCCTGGTCCTTATGGAGGACTTCAACCACCCTGACATCTGCTGAAGGGACAATGCAGCTGAGTGCAAGCAATCCAGGAAGTTCCTGGAATGTGTCGATGACAAGTTTCTCCTCCAAGTGATAGAGGAGCCCACGAGGAGAGGTGCCATGCTGGACCTTATTCTCACCAATAAGGAGGGCCTGGTAGGGGACGTTAAGCTCAAGGGCAGCCTTGGCTGCAGTGACCACGAAATGGTGGAATTCAGGATCCTCAGGGTAGCAAGGAGGGTGCACAGGAAGCTCACTGCCCTGGACTTCAGGAGAGCAGACTTTGGCCTCTTCAGGGATCTGCTTGGTAGAATACCATGGGACAAAGCCCTGGAAGGAAGAGCGTCCCAAGACAGCTGGCTAGTATTCAAGGGTCACCTCCTCCAAGCTCAGGAGCAATGCATCCCAACGAAGAGAAAGTCAAGCAAAGCCAAGAGCCCCCCCATGGATGAACAAGGAGCTCCTGGGCAAAGTCAAACAAAAAAAGGAAGCCTACAGAGGGTGGAAGCAAGGGCAGGTAGCCTGGGAAGAATACAGAGAAACTGTCCGAGCAGCCAGGGAGCACGTTAGGAAAGCCAAAGCCCGGACAGAAATCAGTCTTGCCAGGGATGTCAAGGACAACAAGAAAAGCTTCTCTAGGTATGTTAGTGAGAAAAGGAGGATGAGGGAAAATGCACGTCCCCTCCGGAACGAAAGGGGTGACCTGGTTACCCAGGATATGGAGAAGGCTGAGGTATTCAATGACTTCTTTGCCTCAGTCTTCACTGGCAAATGCTTGAGCCACACTGCCCAGGTCGCAGAAGGCAGGGACTGGGAGAATGCAGAACTGCCCACTGTAGGAGAAGATCAGGTTCGAGAATATCTAAGGAACCTGAAGGAGCACAAGTCCATGGGACTTGATGAGTTGCATCCGTGGGTCTTGAGGGAACTGGCGGATGAAGTGGCCAGGCCACTCTCCATCATATTTGAGAAGTCATGGCAGTCCGGCAAAGTTCCCAGTGACTGGAAAAGGGGAAACAGAACCCCCATTTTTAAGAAGGGTAAAAAGGAAGACCCAGGGAACTACAGGCCGGTCAGTCTCACCTCCGTGCCTGGCAAGATTATGGAGTAGACCCTCCTGGAAACTATGCTCAGGCACATGTAAAATAAGGAGGTGATTGGTGACAGCCAACACGGCTTCACTAAGGGCAAATGGTGCCTGGCAAATTTGGTGGCCTTCTATGATGGGGTTACAGCATCGGTGGATAAGGGAAGGGCAACTGATGTCATCTACCTGGACCTGTGCAGGGCATTTGACGCTGTCCTGCACGACATCCTTGTCTCTACATTGGAGAGACATGGATTCGATGGATGGACCACATGGTCCTAAGGAATAGGCTGGATGGTCGCACTCAAAGTGTTGTGGTCAATGGCTCAATGTTCAAGTGGAGAACGGTGACGAGTGGTATTCCTCAGGGATCGGTACTGGGACTGGCACTGTTTAACATCTTTGTCAGCGACATGGACAGGGGGATCGAGCGCACGCTCAGCAAGTTTGCCAATGACACCAAGCTGTGTGGTGTGGTTGACACGCTGGAGGGAAGGGATGCCATCCAGAGGGACCTTGACAGGCTGGAGAGGTGGGCTTGTGCGAATCGCATGAAGTTCAACAAGGCCAAGTGCAAGGTCCTGCACGTGGGTCAGCGCAATCCCAAGCATGACTATAGGCTGGGCAAGGAATGGATTGAAAGCAGCCCCAAGGAGAAGGACTTGGGGGTATTGATTGATGAGAAGCTCAACATGAGCCGGCAGTGTGCGCTTGCAGCCCAAGAAAGCCAACCGTGTCCTGGGCTGCATCAAAAGAGGTGTGACCAGCAGGTCGAGGGAGGTGATCCTGCTCATCTACTCCACTCTGGTGAGACCCCACCTGGAGTACTGCATCCAGCTCTGGGGGCCCTGGTACAGGAGAGACATGGAGCTGCTGGAGTGAGTCCAGAGGAAGGCCACGAAGCTGATCGGAGGGCTGGAGCACCTTTCCTGTGAGGACAGGCTGAGAGAGTTGGGATTGTTCAGCCTGGAGGAAAGAAGGCTCCGGGGACACCTAATTGCGGCCTTCCAGTACCTGAAGGGGCCTGCAGGAAAGATGGTGAGGGACTGTTTATCAGGGAGTGCAGTGACAGGACAAGGGGGAATGGGTTTAAGCTGAAGGAGGGTTGATTTAGATTAGATGTTAGAAAGGAATTCTTTACTGTTAGAGTGGTGAGGCCCTGGCACAGGTTGCCCAGAGAGGTTGTGGATGCCCCATCCCTGGCAGTGTTCAAGGCCAGGCTGGATGGGGCTTTGGGCAACGTGGTCTAGTGGAGGGTGTCCCTGCCCATGGCAGGGGGTTGGAACTAGATGATCTTTGAGGTCCCTTCCAACCCAAACCATTCTATGATTCTATGATTCTATGATTCCATGATTCTTCTGCTCTGCAAGGCTGTGGTGCTGGGTGTGCTGTCCCACTGTCCAGACAGTTTTGGCATTTCCCCAGGACCGGGGTACTGAGAGCAATGCTACAGGGTTTCCTTGACCGCTGCTGGCAGAACAGGACCATGGGGGCACTGCTGGGCAGCCCTGCCCTTTCCCAGCCCCCTTGAGCCATCCTGAGCCCAGTCACGGGGGCTGGGGAGATATGGGCAGACTGGTGGGAGCAGGATGGCTGACACTGCCTGACCCTGCTCCTGGCTCCACAGAAAAGCCATGTGCAGGTCCTCAGGAAGTTGAATCCTGCTGGGACCTGGTGCAAGAATGGTGTCAGCAGAGGGTCATGTTTACTGAGGCAGTCTTACCCTCTGGAAGAGAGTGAGCTGGGGTGGCAGTGAGCTGTACAGGATGGTCTTAGGAGAGACCCCCTGCTTCCCTGTAAGCAAGCCCAGGAGAAATGGAGAGGAACCCCCAACAGAGAAGGATGTGAAAAAGCAACGTGCAGATAATATATAAGTGTTGGCTCTACAGAGGTTTTTTTTGGAGAAGAGGAATATAAGAAACTCCGAAATGATGCCCCAGATGACTTGAGCAACTCAACAGGGAACGCTGATTTACAAAGTAATGTGCCATTGGAAACCTCCACCCCTCATTGCAGCCACTCCCTCCCTCTTGTCTTGATGTGTTATGTTCACAGCCTACCCCAGCTCTGGATGTCTGCCATTTGGACGGCGCTTGAGCAGAGGAGGAGAAGACAGGTTGATCCAGCCCCACTGGCATATTGCATTACCTGCAGGAATTCACCTTCAACAGAGAAGATGGTGCCTCTCGTGCTGTGGGAAGTCATGGTCTTGGCACCACGAGCCGTTGGCCACTCTGGCCCCTGCCCTCACACAAGCGTGCAGACACTGTGTGCAAACCTGGGCAAGCTGTGATCGTGGCTGTGGTGCCACGCGATGGCAGGGACTGGAGGGGACAGCCACATCAGTGGTTAAACCATTACAGCAAGGTCTAACAGAGCCTTGGCTCCAGTGTCCTCCAGTGCAGCTCTTGGTAAATCACAGTTTTCCTACATTTTTCTGTATCAGACTGCCAGGAGAAAGAGGGGCTCAACCCAAGATTTTTGTGAATACTAGTGCAACCACTAAAGAATTGTCTACTAAACGCATACTATTTTATAGCTGATTAATCTAAACGGCTGCATAGGAAAGTATTATCACCTCCTTCTCCCCAGGCTTGGAACCTGATTGCATCAAATGTAAATCTTGTAAATGGATTTGTACTTTCCTCTGGGAATTATTTAAATAGATGAGCATTTTATTTAATCTCACAACCATTAGATGTGTTAGGGCTAGGTGGAAGATCTGGGCAGAAACAAAGCAAGGGTTGAAGTGATCGCACCTTTTGTGGTCTCCAGGCACCAGTGAAAAAACCCCTGTGCCAGCCAAAAGCTGTTGGGGAGCAAAAGGGAGGCCCAGTTTCTGCTGGGAGGTGTTGTGGAGCCAGACGCAGGGATGTCCTGGCAATGAGAAATGAAGTTTCATTTGGATGTTGCTGGGTTTAGACACAACTTTGCTGGATCTTTGCACACGTGCATTGGCTTTCTATGTCTGGTTGGAAGAAGAAGAGATCAGTGCTCCCCCAAAACTGCCGAAATCCCCAATCCTTTGTGCTTCGGCTGGATTAGAGCCCTGAAAAGCTTTGATATGTATTTTTTCAACACTCACAACAGTGTGGTTTGGTGCCTAGTAAATAGCTGTTTAAGAGCAGAACACACAGCAGTTGACTCATCCTTTAGAGATGCTGAAGTCGGAGAAAAGGATTTAAAAGGTGGAAAAAAGAAAAGGATTAAACAAAAGATGAAAGGAGGCAAAGTCAGACCAGACACAAGCACCTCAGGAGAGCCAAATCCAGCTGCTCATGGTCAGGAGCACAGCTGGGAGTGGAGGTGAGGGCAGGGAAGCCTGCAGGTTGTCAGTGCTCAAAGAGCAGGACGTGCTGAGCCTCGCAGGGCATCTCTTTCCCATCTCTGATGTTTTGGAGCACCAAAGCCGCAGGTAACCTCCATTTTCTCTTACCTCCCAACCCAGGCTGAGCACCTTGTGGGTCTCCTTTCTATTCCTCTCCAAATTCACCTTGGGTACACAGTGGCCAAGGTTAGCAATGTTGGTTTTGCACATGGCTTGCTCAGGATTAGCTAATAAAGCGAGTGGAAAAAACAGCTTTATTTCCACATTTCAAAGCTATTTAAGCCAAATATTCCTGTGCCGACATTAGGTGAAAATCACCACATTGTTATGAGCAGGAAATCGGCTTTCCTAGAGTAGCAAGACAAGTATTTTGTAGCCAAGCTTCTTGGTTAGATGCTGGAACACAGCAGGAGAACTGCACTCTGCACCCTAGGAAAATGGTCTTCCTCCAGTCTGGTGGAGGGACAATCCCCATAGACCTGGAACAGCCCCGTAGACCTCTCAGGGTACGGCAAGGGAAAGGTGATGAGCAAAGGCTGGGCTGAGCCATGGTTGGTGTAATACAGGTGCGTGGAGGCGGCAGGGCAGCATGCCCCGTGGCAGAGCCTGCTGCACTTGGCCGACAGCAGCGGGTGCCCCCTCCAGCACGGCAGCTCCCAGAACACCCCGAATGCGGGCTGCTGGCAGACGGGCAGCAGCGTGCCTGCATTTCTCTCCTGTAAATACTTACTGTTGATACTCTACTTGAGATCAAAGCCCATGTGCTGGACATGCACAGGAACCAACGAGTTATTCCCTTCAAAATAGTAGTGTCATTAAAAAAAAAAATTGTAGCTAACTCTGCCCAAATGAGCAGAGCTCTCGAGAGCTCAGATATGTGAATGATCCAAGAGGTCTCCGCTGTTACGCGGCTCAACAGATTGTTTACATTTTTCTGAATCACTGAGTCCCATTTCACGTCAAGGATCTGTCTGGGCATAATTACCTTAGGGTGTACAATTAAAAGGCAAAAACGCCAAAAAGCTGGCTCTGCTCTATCCGAACCAGAGGCCCTGACCCAGCTCTGCACCACAGAGGGGCCCCCCAGGACTGCGGTTGTCACTGCACTGCCTTCCCCATCCCCCTCTTCCTCAGACGCCACTCTGCGAAGAGACTGAGAGCTCTGGTGCATCTCGCTTCACCCAGTAACAGCGATACGGGTGCCTTCATTCAGGTCCTGCGATCCTGGCTCCACGGGCAATGTCTGTCTATCTGCCCATTGCAAGGGCTCGGGCTGCATCTTTTCCAACAACCTTCAAGGGAGAGCTTGGATCAGAGGTGAGCACATAGGGCTGGGCCACCCGTTCTGCTCACAGTGAGCTGTAGTGCAGACGGAAACTTGCTGTTTGACACAGGTTTGTTCGTTTGACAAGCGACCTGAACTGCACGTGTTCCTGGCAGGACTGGGCTGCTGCCAAACTCAGGCTTAGAGGTGAGCTGGGGTGCTGGCCAAGGACACCTGGGCCATCACACCAGGGAGACCACGAGATACTTCACTGGGCACATTTGTGATGTGAAGTGAAAAAAAGACCTAGAAATTTATCCTTCCTCTGGCTTCCTGACCCATCCCTGGAAGACTGAGTTCTCTCTTTCAACTAGGGGCTGGACAACTGGGAGATATATAGGCCACTGGTTCTCCAGTCCGAGGTTCATTTCCTCTTCCCCAGAGGGGATTGATTAGCATGTGGGCTCTCCTGAGAAGCTCAGAGGTGTTGGCTGTTCGAGCCATACACCTGGCATCCCACTACCCATTACAAGCAAAATTAGGGCGAAAGACCTTGTTGCTTGTAGGGAAGGAGTCTGCGTGAAGGACAGCAGAGCTCAGGAGACCCTGCTCAGTATGCTCCCAGTTCAATGGCACTAGGAGCCAAGTGGTCTGACAGCAGGCCAAGAGTTGGAGCTGAGAAGGTCTCTCTCCTCTCTCATTCCCCAAAAAGCCATGGCTGGGCTGCTCTTCCAGCCAGGGGCTGCAAAGGCCAACGCCAGGGATCCTCATGTCCTACCACCGTCTGCACTTGGATAGGGACACCATGGCCCAAGGTGACACACGGGCAGTCCCCTGGCTGTGACACCAGCAGGACTCAAGGATACGTGTCCTGGCTCCAAACAGGGTCCTTCACTCACTGAGAGACTTCCTGGTGCCACTCCCATCTGTAGCTCCCCTTTCATAGCTGTACTTTGCTATTGCCCAAAGGATGGTGCTTCAGAAGCTTCTTTAGGTTCATGAATGTTTAGCCCTTGGCAGAGCTGCATATTTTTAAAAACAAAAGGTTATTTCTAAGGGTGCTTCATCCCATGTCCAGCTTCAGAAAGGGTGTAGAAACACCCACCCACACCTTCCACATGACAGCGCTGAGTCCAGGGCTCTGCTCTCAATTTTGAGGTCTTGGGTGACCATTGGTCCAACATCACTTGCTCAGCCACATCTCGCGTGTGTCCTCGGTGCTGTCATCTTCAGGCCACTCTCTCTTTCTACACTGTTTCATGCTAGATTCATCTGCTACCAGAAACCTCTTCTATGCAGGTACCTGTAGAGATGCTCAGGTCAGCTCATTTCTCTGCACTAAAGACATCACGCTTCTTAAGTTTCCCAGTATGTCACATGTGCCACACTTTGAATGGTATTTATGGAATGGCTGCAAGCTTTTATTAAAATAATAGAAAACCCATGAATTTATTTTCTGCTGCCAATAGGTGTGCAAGGGGGGAACAAGGTGTAATAACAATTCACTATGTAAAGCAATTAAGCTGATATTCAGTTAACTAATTACTGATTATTGAATAGTTATTTGCTATTGCTGTGTCCACTGTATTCCATCACAGAGAAGCAGAGGCTTGCTGAGAAATAATCATGCTGCAGGCTGAAAACGAACTAAGGGAAGTCCACCACAGAAAATGCAAGGATTAGGGGTGCTTAGCGCCATCCGGAGGGCTGGGAGGAGAAGCAGGGCCAGAAGACACCAAAGCTGGGCACAGGGATTCCCTATGCCCCTGCTGTTCTCCATGATGAGAATCACAGTTCACACCACATATGACATGACTTTTAGTGTGCTTAGACATCGTGTTTGGCTAAAGGTGTTCCTGTAGCTCCTCTGAATCATGCCTCCACCAAAAGTCTTGTCTGTAGGGTTTTCAGTACACAGAGGAGCCCTGCACTGGAAGGTACCTGGGTGCCCAGCCCCCCCTTTGCTCAGGCGGGGATGCTCCTGGCTCCTGCCAGGCATCACCGTGACTCAGCCCAAACTTAGGATGTCCCAAAGAGCAGTGGGGGCTCATCTGTCCACAGTACCTCCCGCTTCACCCTCCAGTAAACGCTAAAACTCCCTTCTCGTGGCTGCTGGTCAAAGCAACATGTTGATCACAAAGTCTTTGGAAACATCAGCATCTGCTATGAGCCAGAGCAAACATGGGTGGGGGGGACAGCACCAACCAGAGGGAAAGTTGTCGCTATTGCTGCTAAAGGTGATTTTTGTAAAGGAGCAACATGATCTCCCAGGTGAATGGCGTTATCTTGGGAAGGTCTACTGATTGGCAAAAGGAGGGGGAGCATGAGCATCACTAGCTGGTGGAGACAAATCTGATCTCCCTCACTCAGAAAAGCTTCAAAGATCCTGTAACACCGGGGACTGCTTGCTCTCGAGGTAAAGCAGTTCCTCCTGTGCTTATGGGAAGCCCAGGGACCACATCAGGCCACCAACCGCTCTCATTACCATCAGGAGGCCATTCTGCCCCTCTGCTGGTGCAGCAGTGGAAAGGGTCACAAGGTGCTTTTCCATGGCCATTCCTGGAAGAGATGCTTGAGCCAGGTTCATTTTCATGACCCAGGTGAACAGCCTCCACTGGAAACACCTTGCGGGATGTGAAGTAAAGGCTACAGCTGTAGTTACTGTTTGTCTCACCCGGCCAAGTTGGGAGATGGCACTTCAGTTTTAGTACAATTCAATTCTTCTGGTCAATCGTCAAAGTGTTTGATCAATCCCTCCACCATTTGCAGCCCGGGTGTGATGGGTGCAGGCTAGCTCAAGGAGACACTTTGGGGAGGGAGAGTGAAGGGAGGTGCAGGGAAACCAAGTGGCTGTTGTTCAGGCAGTAGGGCTAGGCTGGGCTTTGCCGTTCAAAACCAGCCTCTTCCTCTGTCCCTCTGTTTTTCTGCTCTCTCAGGGCATCCTTGTTGGGGGCCAAGCTCTTCCAGGCATCCATCAGTACCGAGTGCTCAGTGTAAGTGCTAACAGGCTTTTGCTGCACTGCAACACGAAGACAGCTTCCCACGGCAGTGTCTGCCTGACAGCTGCCCAGGAGCAGGCAGCTGCCTCCAAATGCCCTGGTCAAGCTCCGGAGCAGCTAGAGACTTCTGTGCACCAGCTGTCCAGGAGGTGCAGAGCAATGGCTCACCAGGAGTCGTGCTACCTTCCTCCTTGCCCGACAGCAGAAATCACCATCTGTCTTTGGCATGGCTTTTGATTCCCAGGACAACTTAGATGCTAGGTGAGTTATAAAATAAAATACTGGAGGAGACAAGCCTCTCCCACCCCTCCTGTGGGTGGCTACAACAAATGATCAGGTTGGTTTTCCATCTGAACAACTATTTGATGTTATCATCAGCATTGCTTCTCCCTTTTAAGTTCCTCTCTTTCCCTACTTTTAGCATCTCCGTATTTTAGACTTGGAGATACAAATCTGGGATGAAATAACTCAAATTATGTCTTTACAGTTGCCATGGTCTGCTGGGTTGAAAGGGAAGCTGTTTGCAGATGGATCGAGTTTACGTCTATGCCTCCTCATTGCAATTATGCATTTCTTGAAATCAAGAGCAGTCTCTACTCCAAACACCTACACGGCAGTAATGGGGAGCTATCAGTTGGCTTTCGAGCCACCTTTCCATGTGAGCAGTGATGGTGGTGACAGCAAAAGCACCTGCTCTGGTTTCCTGTGTCATAAAATGCCACCCTGCGGCACTTCTTTTTTCTTGAATAACCTACTTTAGCCAATTTCCAGAAAAGACAGTAGGTTCCCTGCAACACCAAACAAGCCAGCGTGGAAGGAATTGCTTTCCTTGGAAGCCATCATGTGAGGCAAAGCTGGTTCAAGATGCTCCGTATCCGAGTTGCTGGAGCGTTGCCACATCAGTTACAAACAAATGCAAACAATTACTAAAACCACAAGTTTGTGATCATTGTTTTTGTCCAATGTTTCAGTTTGTTTTTTGTTTTAAATGTTAAAATGAGAAGAGGAGCCACCAGAGGCAGCAGGATTAGAGCTGCAGGCACATCCCCAGCACGAGTCGGGCCATCCACCTTGTTCTCTCCCAACCCTGCATTAAAGCATCATTAGAGCTGCAAGGCTCAGCAGTGGGTGGAATCATTTCCTGAACTGTTTGTAATTCCACTTCGTAAAAAAGAGAGGGTGGGGGGTGGAGGTGGGAAATAAAGCTAATGAGGAAATATTTTCTTGCAAAATAAGGGCTTTGCTTGGCTCGGCAAGGTGCAGAGCCGCTGTTTCCAACTTCATCTGAAGCACCAACCATTGGCCAGGGCTGATAGGTATCAGCTTGGAGAAACATCTGTCCCAAGTAAGTTTCCTGATGTTACTCAGATAAGTGTAGGATTTTATCAGTGTGCTCAATTTCTCCCAAATCAGATAGCAAATTACTGGGAATATACTACTCATAACCATGTGCTAGCTCTCGTATATGAGAAAAAGATGCATATAAATACACTATTCAGAAAAGTAAGCGCAGAGCAGAACTATTTCTAATGGAAGCAGTGTGGTTTGCTAGTGTGTTGTGATGGGCGAGCAGCTGGGGGTGAAAGGGAGAGCTGGGACTGCAATGCAAGGTCAGGGGATGGAAATCTTGGACCTTTCCAAACCAGCAAGGGCAAGAGGAGTGGGAAGGGGGAGCAGGTGGCTGGGGGTGACACTGGTCTGTGTGTGTGGAGCGGGGTCTGGGCTCACCACTCCCCAGCTGAGTCAGGGCTCTCGCAAGCACGAGGCAGCCAGCAGCACTGCCGCCGTGTGAGCACGCCGAGGGAGGGCGGGAATCCTGCCCTGACTATGAAGTGTGAAATTCACGTCCAAAAACCAGTTTCAAATAGTGCATTGTGTAAGTGTTCAATGGGTTTTCTAACCAGGGATCTATCACTGAGAGCATTACATTAAACATTAGGTGACTTAGCATGCTGTACCAGAAAGCCTGGGAAATAAGAAATGCAGGGATAGATTGCATTATTTATAGTTTCATTTTTCTTCCCCCAGTTTTGAACGCCTAAGAAAGAACAAGTGTATGCGGTGCTTAGAGGGGGACACAGTGTGGCCAGACTCTGCATTTGCAACGACTGCCTGCTATTCCTGCCTGGTCCTTTAAACTGGATTTCTCCATCCAGGCTCTCACTAACTGCATTCCTGCTGCTTTCCACCTGCAGGCAGAAACCCTGCCAGCCCCACTCCTGCCACCACCCAGTCCGTCCTCCAGCCCCAGAGCGCTTTGGGGGGCTGTGCAAGCCAGCTCCCCCACGTCAGAGAGCAGCCCCAGTCCTCTGCTGCTCGGAGGAGAGGGGGGAGCCCCCTGAATTTGCCTTCAGCCTCAGTGATGATCCAAAGCACTCTGCATCAGCCCCTCGCGCTGCCCAGGGACCCCACGGCCCTGAGCAGGGTCACGCAGCCAGGAGCACGGGGCTTTCCTGCAGCCTTCTAACAGCAGAAAGCAGGACCAAGCCACGCTGGAACTGAGCCTGACAACTTGTTACCTTGAAGGATGGTGTTTTACTTCTATCCCAATGCTTTTTGCTAAAAAAACCAAAAAAACCCCAAAACACCACACAAAAATTACATATACACACGCACCAGGATTCAGACTGGGGAAAACTGCAGCTAAGCAGCACCATTTGCCGCAGGGCTTTCAGTTCAGAGCATCCCGCTCTGTCTCAGAAATGTAATCAATTGTTTGGGATATGAAGAGGCAGTCTCATGATGTGGAGGGAGTTGAAAAACATTAGCTAGCATTCCTGTTAGGCCTCGCAAGGAGAGGCATGCTTTGCGTCTTCCTCAGAACCTAATTTAAAACACAAGGATGCATTGGAAAAAACCTGCTTTGGAAGATTTTAAAGAACAGCACGAACTAAAAAAGGAGCTGCCAAAATTAATTTCCAGCATTAAAAATCAGCACTGATGAGAGCCATCTTAGATCAAATAATTTATTTAGTAATTCCATGTAAACACTTCAGATTTACTAGCAAATACAATGCTTGCTGTTCTTTTTTAAATAGATCATTCAAAAAATAAGAATCTATTATTAATGGCAGGTTGACTAGAGATCTCCATACTACTGTACAATAAGGAATTTGTTTTCTAATGGATTTAACATCTATATTTTTCTTGTTCTGCGTTTGCTTTACACAAAGCCCAAAGGACACACGTTTGAACTGCTCCCTGACGATGCCACTGCGGACCGGGGTGTTTTGGGGAAGGTATGCAGGCAAATCCTCCCATCCTGGCATTGGTATAAGCTGATGTGAGAGTGGGATGGCAGAACTTGCGTGAACACTGTTCACAAACACATGCCTTTTCGGTCAGAAAACAGAAAATGAACAGTGGAGAACTTCTCTTTGGGATACATAAAAGCAACGAACTCCATCGTTGGCATTTACTTATCAACACAGCAGTACACATACACGTATCCACAGTCTCGGAAAAGCATCCTATGAGCTGGAGAAAGCAGTGGTTCTGAGGCTTGGTACACCAGTGCACTAAAACCAAAAGAATGATACCTTCTTACATAGTCAAATGAAAAATAAATATCTTTATTTTCTGCCTACTTTATTTCAGTTTTCAAATAAATTTTAAATAAATCTGTACAAAGTATACTGTTACAGTATATATTCGTAAGTTAACTGAAATGCCTAAGTGTAACAACACTACAATAAAGCAGTATAGATTGGCACATCTCTAATAAAGATTAACTTTTACACTCAAAAAATACCAACTCCCGTGAAAATCCTTGATATATTTTTGGTATTTTTATGCAAGTTATTTTGCAAACATATTACAGTTCAATTCCCCCCTGCCTTAAAAAGAAAATCACTTCTAATGTTTTTTCAGAGAACATGAACATCTTTATGCTGTTAAAGGGACACCATCAGGCTAAAAGAGAGAGAGAGATAGAGATATTTTTTTAAAAAAAGCAAAAATTTTCATCAAAAATTGGCAAGTTTTAGATCCTGTGCACTTTTACCCATCTCACCGAGCTCCGACTGCAGTCGGTGCCAGGGATGGCAGGACCGCGGCAGCACCGCCGGGCATCTCGCCTCTCGTCGGGACCAGAGTGACTCCTCGTAGCAGCCAGATTTCCACCCGCGCGCCAGCTGCAGGGATGCAAACTGCTGCGGGAACGCTTCCAGCCAAATACCCAAACCAACAGGATAAGGAGTCTTCCCCTTGTGATTGAAAAGGAATTAACACACGTGCACTGGGGGTGACTTTTGCTTCCCCTCCTCCCCCCTCCCCCAAACAAGAATCTAAAATTGATCTGACAGTGTCCCTTTGCTCAAAATAAAGACTTCCATACTATATAGATTAGATATTGAAGCAAATTTGTTCACAGGGTGACAGAGCCAGGTACATTTCAAAATTCAAGTTTTCAAATCCAAGTGCAGTTGTTAGATTCATGAGCTCTTGAAACCTCCTAATATTTCATTAAATAATTCCAAACTGGGAATTGGGGGATAAATATTACAGATTAAGAGCGAGAGTTCTCGCTCTTAATCTTTCCAATGATATATTAAATCAACGTTTACATGCTGAAAGTTAATCTTACATTAGAATGTAATGCAATATTGGCTGCAACATAAACCTATAAATAAATCAACTGCCATAGATTAAACTCTGTTAAATATTTCTAAGTTAATAAAATATTGACAGTATTATAAAATTACAGTATTTACAATAAGAAAAAATCTAGACTAATATATACCTTTAACAGATCTCTTCTCCAATTTGGGATTGCAATGAAATTATGAATATATGAACAATTTATTAGAAAGTTGCATTGCAATTATCATTTTCCCATTAGAGCTAGAGAGGGTAATCTATCACTGCTTTTTGGAAAAAAAAAAAGTGACTTCTGATGGTAGGGTGTAGCTTTTGAGTACCAAACTGGTAACAGGAGTCCTCCGCAAGACGTCTGAAGATAATGTAGGACCAGCCTCAATTGCTCAGATTAAAGTTGTATTACAGAACTGCCAGCAATCAGAACCACCCAGGCTGCAAAAGGGGAGGAAAGGTAGTTTTCAGCTCAAAGTGCACAGCTGGAAGGGCTCCCCTCATTCTGGACTCCAACTAATGCTGCAGGAGCTTCGGTCTGCACTCAAAAACTGCAAAAACCTCAGCTTTTGGGTTCATTGGGAGGAAATTAGTTGCTGGTGCTCCTTAAAGGGACATAGTTAGGTTGCAGCTATGCCAAAAACACTCTTGCCAATCAGGTATGATAAAACCAGACTAGGCATTTGAGATCCTCTTTTGGCTTGGTTTTTTGGGAGGTTGTGGTTTTTTGAAGTCAGGGCTGGGCTTGGGTGTTTTTGTGGGGTTTTTTTTGTTTGTTTGTTTGGGGGGTTTTTTGGGGTTTTTTTGCATTTTATTTGCTTGGGAGAACAAAATTGGCTGGGACCATGCAGTCAACTCATTTTCTATTCCTCGCCAGCTTCTCTGTTTCTTGAGTATTAGCATAACGCTGTTGTGTTTGGGTCTCAAACACCGGCGGAAAAAAAGGAGGCTTCAATGCTCCCAAAATGATTTGTCTTGGTATAAACCAAAAGCCTGAAAAAATGACCTAAAGCGATTCCCATCATTAAAAAGTGCCAGCTGCTTTTGGGGTCCCAGACACCTAGCAATGTCCTTTTAAGGATCAGACCTCTTGTGCTTTCTCCCAGCCTTGGAGGAAGAGTTTACAATGAGTTTAGGAAGGGCAACATTCAAATTCTCTCCCTCCTCCCCATGTCACACTTGCTTTCTAGTAGTAAATTAGAAAAAAATGGGGGGGAGGGGTGGTGGGAAATATTTCAAATTCCATTCTTGCCCTTCCCTCCCCCAGACCTGCTCACTGTAAAACAGAAATGGCATTTTTTAGTGTATATTTTTGGATAACTCATTTTCTCAGCCCCAAGCCTGAAGATGCTTGTGAGAGACCTACCCGCAGGCTTTGGAGAGGTGAAGCAATTTATGCATTTGCAGGGGTTATCTATCAGTTCCCACAGTGGGCCACCGGGAACGCCTCTGTCCTTTAAAGCAGGCTTTAAAATGGTAAAAGAATAATTTGTAAACTCGAGTCTACATTACCAACAGAAGGCTCTAGGTCCTGCAGGCTCCAGTTCCCAGAGATGCAGAGCAGGAAAACTAGAAAGAAAACTTGGTACCTTTCAATCACCTGCCGGGTGGTACTGGGGGGGAGCGGGGAACGAGAGAGACAAAATGACAACTGACCTTATAAACAAAGGTATGTTTAGGGCTTCTGGTTTCAGGAATAAACCGATATTTACTGGTAAAAGTCTGCCAAAAAACAAAAACAGAAACATAGGATTACTGGTAAATATTGGTTTATATGGAGAAGATTAAAAAAAAAAAAAAAGAAAAAAGAAGTCAGCGTGCTCCTGATCTCCATGTGCTCCTGGGCAGGAGCTGAGACCTGCCTGTGGCATCCCTATACTTGGTGGCATCTTTGGCACCCAGACACCTCAAACCAGAAGCCTTGTGTGGAGAGGAAAGTTGTGTTTCTTTCCTTTTCTCCCCTTAAACTACGTGCTTTTTTCTTGATCCCTCCACCCCACCCCACCCCCGCCTCTGCAAGGCTGGTCCTGCGGGGGTTTGGCTCAGGAGATGGAAAGTCTTCTTCCAAAACCACTTGGAAATGAATTTGTACATAATATGGTATCTCATCACCAAGGCTGCTGGTGCCTGAGCCTCGTCCGCTCCCTGAGATACCATAAAATATACAAGACTGAGTGTATATTTTAAATAAAGCATTTTCTTGTAAGTGGCATAAACCCATTCATTTTATTTACATGCTTATTTATTTCCAAAAATAGAGTTGGTCCACATTGGACAAGAGAAATCAAGAAGCCATACAGTAGAAGAGTTAAAAGTCCAACATTTAACCAAAGTACAATGAAATTCCAGAAGTCTGTGGCTGACTTGAACCACAGAAACATACACATGAGCCACACAGACATTTGTACATAGAGCATTATATTACCAATAATATTTGCAAACACAAGGTCAAGATGGCTAAAAGCCCAGGAGAACCGAACCAGGGGTCATGGCTGAAGCAGGTGGTGAACAGCCGTCACTACCGCGGGGAAACACCACTCTCCAGAGATTTTGCTTCACTTTAGGTTTTTTCTTTAACTGAGAAAGTCCTAATCTTTCTGCCCTGGGGATCAAAATTGAGGACTTGGTGAAAGCCAACCACACGTAGCTCCCTAAACGCACACCGAGCGGCTGGGTGATGCACGGGCAGCATCACCCGTGGAGATGCCGGGGGTCTCGGACCCATGAAGATGCGAGGAGCGTGTAACAGCACGGATGCCAAATGGCACTGGCAACCCCCAGGGCTGGCTGTGCTGGGCCTGAGCTCTGCTCAGAGGACAAAAGCCCAGCCTAAAACCCATCAGGTTTGATGCTGAAGCAGGGCAAATCTGCAGGGCAGGACCCCCGTCCTGTCTGCCCGGACAGACTGACCCTGCCCGCTGCTACCCAGCCTTAAAGATCACCTGGAAAAGAAAAAGTAGGTATTTATACCCTTGTGGTGTGCTGCGGGGTGTCTGGAAAGGGTCCGGATGGGTTTTGTCTTGAAAACAAAGATTTCCTTCCCTTGCCATGAGCAATTTTTGGCATTAGCAATTCCAGTCCTGTCTGCCTTTTCTGGAAGACCACAAAATCCAGCCTGAACAGACGTAAGGTATTGGAGGATGTTGCACCGGACAGATGAGGGAAGTGATTTTTTTTACTCAAAAAATTTAACTTTTTTACATTCAAGAAAAAAGCTCGGAGGCCTGATCGACAGCAAAAGAAGAAAAAATTGCAAAGATGCATTCTCTCTGTGTTATGGCCTGGTTTATCTAGGTATTGCCATGGACCTCACTGTGGTAATATCTCAGTGTCTCCAAAGGATGGAAAAATAGATTTAAATCTGTATGTTCTCCTGCAGAGAATCACAGCAAGTAAAAGGGGGAAGACAGCTGTAGCACTCCTGGTACTTCTACAAACTACCCCCTATACGGGGTAGAACCGCATTAAAAGGGTATAAATTAATTTTCCTTTTTCAAGTCATCTTTGACACTCACAATATTAAGCCTAGTCCAATGTGAATGCTAGTATAGAGCGAATTTACAGAATACCAACGATAATTATCTGTACCTAACAGGATTTAAAGGCAAGTATACTCAGTACATTTAGAAAAAAATACTATTACCAAAATGCCAGACCTTTGACAGCAATTAAAACAGAAGCAGCCGTGCAGTTTTCTATGTGTACGGGCAGCCTTTAGCAAAAGTCGCTATTATCATCTGAGCCTGTAACAGACAACTTTATCTTCTGATTTGTCTTCTAGAACATTTCTAACCTCAGATGTGAAATAAATTTTTAAAAAGAGATGGGCCTGATCCCGTGCAGTTGGGTACGTACAACACTCGCCAATGAAACTCAAAGCCCAAATTCCTAAAGAGAGAGCACAAGAGATTTTTTTTCTTACATCAAATAATTATCATGCAAGCATACCACAATGTTTTTATATTAAGTACTTCAAAGTCAGCTGGTATAATTTAACTAGAAGTGAGCAATCTAATGAAATTAGTATTTCTAAGGGCGGGGGGACAAATGTTGTGCCAGTGACAACCACCGGATTACCAAGGGAAAACAGCACAGGGACACCGTGGGGGTCTAATGAACTGTTTTACAGGAGAATTCACGCACAGCAGCCTCTCAGACCTTAGCACCTAAATCTGTAATACACAGTCTATACCACTTCATTTGCTCTTGCTACCTAGAATCAGATATTCTTCCTCCTGAATGAGCAAATCACTTAAAGCCTAGCAATATTGTCGGAGCATTAAAAATTGCTTTTTTCGCCCCCTGTCTGTTGCCTTGCATTTCCCAGGGTCAGCCCCCAACGCTGCATGCTCACAGTACCAGACCTTCTCATGCTCTTCTGAATTTTCCAGTCATGGCCAGGCTGAAGTCACTTCTCTAGAATAAACCAACCAGTCTGCTCGTTCAATTACCAATTCTAACTCTAACCAAAAGCCTTGAGGTGCCTGCAGTTAACCTGCTCTTATTGCAAAATACGATGATTTCTCAAAGCACTTACTCTTTGGTACCATGATCTACCGAAGACAGGGAAGGTGGGAGCAGCAAGGGTATTTGCGATGACTTCTAGACTGTTAAGAAGCCTAAAACTAAACTAAAGCAGCAAAGGGCTGTTGTACCTCACACCAGTTAGCTATGAGTCCTCCTAGGTCTCTTGGGAAGAGAGGTAACCCTGCTGCGCATGCACACACGCGCACAGGCAACCGTCCCTCAAGAACATAGCTAAATAAGACCTGGAAAATGTTGACCAGACCTCTCTCCTCACTCCTTCCCTTTCTGCCCATTGTCAAAACCAAGGGGTTTTATTTTTCTCTTGGTATAAACAAAAGAAAACAGAACATATTCACAACATTAGTTGCTGAAGCATGCTCTGGGATCTGGCAGACCTGCAAGTCAAGCTCAGGGTAGGAATTTGAACTGGGGGTGTCACATCACAGAAGAAATCTAGATGCCATGCTACCCAGTATTCTGGGCTTGTTTCTCCTCTTCAGTCAACCAGACTTTGCAGCCTGGACCTAGATGTGCTCACCAGAAAAGTTCAATGAAAACCCACCCTTCTCCACCTGGCAGCTTTGTTTTTAATGAATTGGTTTCCAGAGGAAACTCATTTATTCAAAGGCTCAAGATCTACTCAGGATGCAGACCTGGAAGCTTTTGATCACCATCTCCAACTAGACTTTGTCTACCTTGTGCTGCCCAAGTGATCAATATTGGCTGCAACCAAGAACTCCCTGATATTTCTCCTCTCATTAAAAGCGTAATTTTTTAATACCTTTTTTGGGAGGACTTAATAAAACTCTTTTAAAACATCCAAATATAGATCAGTTGATTCTCCACCTCCTGCTGTTTGTCAACATGTTCAAAGATTCTGGTTGACTACCCAGAAAACAAGACTGATCATAGAATCACAGAATGGTTTGGGTTGGAAGGGACCTTCAAAGACCACCTAGTCCAAGCCCCTTTCTTTGGAGAAAGTACATTGCTTTCAACCTATCACATACTGAAGAGTTACAGCACTTCTGTTTCTCCTTCTCAAACCGGAATTGAGGTTTGCTGATCTGCAACTCCCAGTGCCTTGTTTAATACTTTAATTAAAAAAATAATAATCCAACCTTAGGATGCTATCTAGTCATGGAGAATGCTAAGCTATTTTTTTACAGCCCTATTTTTGCTAGTAACTTCAGTGTTTCAGTCTCAAGCTCATGTAAAACTCATAGGCACATCTGTTGCTCTTCCACTTGAACTTAATGATTTGCTCCAGCATCTCTGCCTCAAACACTCAAGTTGCAGAGGGAGGCTCCTTATCCTTACCATCCAAAAGGACTAGGTGACGGATAGGTAGGCTCTCAAACATGCCCTGTGCTCCAGAATGACGCAGAGAAGTCACTTAAGTAGTATGAAGTAGCACAGAAAATTAACTATTCCTTCAGTCCTGCCCACTCAGATTTTCTCCCGAGCCTTCTCTCTGATAAACTTAAGATAGCGTTTGCTCCCTAAGGCTCTTCAAAGCCCCTCCTAAACCATTTAATTTCCAGATCATGGCTTACCTGCCATACAGCATGGCTCTTTCAGTCTACTGTGCGAGAGTTAGACTTCTATCTTTTGATGGAGTCTTGCTGGACTCCAGAAGTCCCTTCCTTTACAACTATTTTACTTCATAACTTTATAACTATTTTACTTCGTAACTGATTTCCAGTTCAGCTCTGCAGCTCCTTCATGACAGAGCACTGCCTAATGTGGATATCTGTAACCTTTCCAGGTATCTATGGGGCTGCCTTGACAAATCTAAGGACTTTATTTTTCTGATCTTCTCCCCTGCAATATTTTATAACACAAGACTCATTTTTAGACCAGTGCCTTCCACCCCTGAGGATGCTGAACCTGTAATTGTACTGTGGTCACTGCTATTTAATGACTCAACAGTAATTATATCTTGAACCAGTTCTTACATTTTAGTCCTAAATCAAGGCTAACTCTATACCAGGCTGTTACAAGAAATGACCCTTTAAGTAAATCAAGATGTTTGTTCACCAAAATGTTAGCCAGTTTCTTCCCAAACAATCTGGCCAGATAGCATGGACATAATTGAATTTACTTTTTCTTACAGGTTTATGAAGACACATGAGCCTGGTTTTCTCCCAAGCCCCATGAAATCCATAACCTTCTAGTCTGGAATAGAAAATTTCCTAATACCTGTGTGTCATTAAAATATGGGATTTATATCCAACATAAATTTGGTTGTGTGGTTATCACTACTCCAATTTCCTCCCAGATTTTATGGCAGCTTTTTAGATCTAGTGTTCCTTCACAACTTTATGACCTAGCATGCCTATTCAGTATAGTTTGATGCAGGTAATGCAGTATCTTACTGATTTTCATCACCCCCCTGCCATGTTTCAATCAGACCAGCTATGCCAAGGTCTTTTTACACTGCCGAGCAGTCTACAACAACTATTTTTGTTTCATGTTTCCACACTGGTATACAGACATTTTTATTGTTTGGACCACACGCCTGTTTCTTATCCCAATCTGCCGCCCGACAGGTGGTTGCTCCTCCCGTGCACACAACTCTGCTCTCAACCTCCTCGTACCCTGTGCCAAAAAGTTGCCCCTTGCCCTCCAGGAGAAATGGGCACGTGTTTTGTTCCCGGCACCACTGTTCAGCACCTTCACCCAAGCCCTGACAGCCTCAACCTTCCACCAGCACTGTGTTCAGTCCGTCTTCTCAAAACCCTGACCACTTTCTGTGCCACCAGTCTAGGGAAGCTTCAGCTGAAGTGGAAACCAGCCCATGCTTAGAAGTCATGACTCTTCAGTTCACCAACTTATCATACCCTTTCTATCATTTTCCCAGGCATGCATTAAGACTTTAGGAAGAGGTACTGCCATGTCTTCAATTCTGTCTTCTTACTAGTCACTCAAATTTAGCTTCCCAATTATCTCAGCTTCAAGGATGACAGTCCCAGGCTTGCTCCAAGCACTCCAATATCTTCCAAGCATTCTGATATCTTCCAGGATCTACTTGTCCACTCAACAGGCAACTCCTCAGATGGATCTAATCTTTGGAAATGGAGCCTGTATCTGCCATGACCAAATCCTCTGCCATCCAAACCTCCCAGAGCAACTTCCCCAGCTTCTGGAGGCATCTCCAGAACAGAGAACAACTCCTCAACCCAGGTTTTAGTATTAAATTATAAATCGCCCCCTTAATCCTGTCCAGTTGCAAGTCAAGTTTTCAAATAAAAGGCAAGGCAGCCAGTGCTGAGGTGAGGACGGACCACGACCATCTGCAGATGATTTAATGCCATCTCTTCTCCACCAGCTCAGCACCCTTGGCCTCAAGATGCTTTCTGGAGCTTGGAGCACTTCCACTTGTTGCACTGTATAGTATTTTATCACAAGACATAATCACTCGTAAAGTGTGACCTCTCTGCACTCTGTGTGCAGTTCCTCGTGCAATTAAGCTGACGTTCTTCAACTCCCATAATTAAGCTAGGATTTTTACTTTATGACCATATAAAGTCCATCTTTAAACTAAAAATTGACTGTTAATGGATTCTTTTTTTAATTACTTTAAACTACCAATTAGAGACTTTCATTGGACAAAATAAATCACATATGGCCTTGCAGAAGCCTGCAAAGACTCATTTACCAGGACTTTTATTGACAGTTGCAGCTCAGAAGCCAACATTTTTATTTTTTAAAGATCAAATGAGCCTCTGAACACAGCACTGTCCACAAACCTATCTGTCCACTGTCCAAAGACCTATCCGCAAACCAAACTGTTTGCATGCATGAAAGCAGAGATGACAATTACATGAATTTGCAGTGCTTAGTTCAGAATTATTAATGCTAGAACATCATTCAAAGCCTCTACTCCCTATTTTGCTCAGAGACCTGCCTGACTTCCCTTCAGCAGCCCCTGGCAATGGTGATCCTACCATCATTTATTATTTAAATAAAATAATCTTTTTAATAAAAACAAATTTTGACCCCATTTATAACTCTGTACCTGCCAAGACACTGGCTTCTTTTCTTCACCTCTCGTGCTGCTCACACATTTTTCTTAAGTTGACCTGCCCACACAGTTCCTGATAAGCCAATGCTACGTTGCCAGCTCTCCTCAGCATCACTTGAGTGGGAGGTTTAAATGCCAGATTTCAGAAAATCCTTTATCCATGCTTCCTAACCCTGGCATTTCTTGAAGTATTGACAGATCAGCAAGCCTTTACAGTTTGTCTAGAAGTAAGACAGCTGGACCTGCTTCTGCTGGACTGATGCAGAAGAGAATAGCTGGGCATTGAAAACCCAGGTGAGTCTTGAGGAGTCTGGACCAGCTGATGCCAATGTGCTGATGCACACTCCCAAGGAGCTGCTGCTTTGAGCTCCTCTGGCCATACTAAATGCCCAAGCAAAAGGCAAGCCCAGAAAAAGCAAATTCCAAACCTCAGCAGACTACAGGCAATAAAGCCAGCAGCTTGCATCGCACTCACAAACTACTGTGCAACCAGGACAGAGCATGGAGAAATAAAACATATTCCCTAGTGAGACACTACAGCAAGCCCAACCTGGGGGAGAGAAAGACACTCAAACCAACGTGGCTAACCTTCAAATGACAGTGCTGCTCTGAGATGTCCTATCCAGAGAGGTCCTGCCCAAGATGCACAAACAGTATCCTGCACTCTGGCACATGACAGCATGCCTTTCTAACCACAGTTAGAAGATCAAAGCCCACCCCAGTCTTTGACCAGGGCTAACACACCAGCTGGAGGGCACTGCAGGTATGATGAGCACCCGGTGATTTGAGCTTGAGTTGCACATCAAGACGTTCACCAGCAACAGAAAAAAACGCCACTGCTCATTTTCTCCACCCTCAACTCCCAGCAATATAAATTACCCAGGCATGTATCTTACAGATTTAGTCTCCTCCAGCCACTGCATTAAGCCTGCAGCTTCATCTCAGCACCAGCCACATCAGCACAGCTGATGACACAGAGCAGCTGAAAACATGCCAGTGGAGGTCAGCCCCGCAACAGAGACCCCATGACTTGTGTGTGCTCGCACGCAAGCCCCAAAGCCCCCTGTGCCTCTGCTGGCCCACCCTAGAGCAAACACATGTTGGTCCAGCGGGATGATGAGATGTCTCCGAGAGCCCAGGCTCAGCTCCTAGACGTTCCCGCAAGCATGACAGTGCCACCTCACGGTTGAAACCACTGACACAGGTCAGCAAGACACGGTCTCTTGCACCACAATGGTCACCCATGGGGGCTGCCGGCACAGTCTCTGCACCATGTCCAGTACAAAGTCCAAACCCATGGCTGTCAACATGGTCACAGGGATTCAGATGTTGTTTGCAAGCCACCTTTAGAGCAGCTCTCCATAGAAATCAACGTGCTGACCAGGATGACATTTCAACCTGTAGAGGTTTTTCCCTGAAAAGCTGTCTAAATCTCTCCAAGGCACACACTTTGGCTTCCCGGTGGCATGCAGCAGACCAGCTCCCACAGCAGCCGCCTCCCTCCAAAGCCTTGCTAGCCAAGAGGGGCACAGCCTTCCATGCTGCAGATGTAACTCCACACCTCTCACCTCTGATCTGCGACAGAAAGAATGAAGCTTTTCTTTGCTTCCTGCATAGTTCAAGATAGTGTTTCAAGAAAAAACCCCTCTGTGCCACAGCCAGGAAGGCTCAGCACAAACTCCCAGTGCCAGCGTTGCAGCCAATCCTCTTTTCACTTCAGTCTCCTATGTGGCCTAAGCCTAAGAAAAGGCTAAGGTGTGTATTTTTGTAAAGCTAACATCAGGATGGACAGCAAACCAACCGATGACCAGCAAAGCCAAGGAATTATCTAAGACCAAGTTACCTGCTGGGGAGATCCAGAAGATGCCCATTCAAAGCAAGCACTCTCCCAGCTGATGGCTGATCCAGAAAGGAGCAGAAGTACGCCACATGTTGTGAACCTAAGCCTCAAGGCAACGAGGTGCAAAAAGGGCCAGCCATCTACACAGGCGGTCTCCTGTTTATCTAGGGCTATGTCTACATGAGCAATCAGCACAGCAAGAGTCAAGTTAGACAGCAAAGGAGTCACTGCTCAGCACTCGATGGTCACATTATCTGTGTTTTGAGGATTTTACTCTCTAACGAGCTCTGGCTTGGTCTGATGGACCTAATGACAACTGGTTGGTAGAGCTTGTCTTTTGGCTTAGTTTAACCCAAAATGAATCAGGTCACGAGCTCTGAGACTGCTCCGTGATAAACCCACGGTACATTACGCAGGGACAGCAGAGCACTTTGCTGCAGTAGCGCATGCCCTACCTGAGCTGCAAAGGTACCACAGACACCGCCACAGCCCTGGGGACACCCAGTGCAGGGTCCTGGTCACCCTAAATGAGGCAATACTCACACAGAGGCAAAACCTACAGCCAGCCTGAGCAGGGCTCCATCCTGGCTGGACGTGGTGCCTTTCAGAGCAAAAGGCTCAGGACCAGATCCCCTCCCCAGGCAAAGGAGCGCCAGCAGTATTGATCCGCAGAGAGACAGTGAAGCATTGTTCGGGGATATCCAGCCATTTGCTCTATCTTGTTTTAATCAGTCAACACTCAAAAAAAAGATAGCGGGACCAAAAGTCCTCTATCTTTATCTTTTCTCACTTAATCTCCAGCTGACATTTTTCCACGAAAACATGCCTCATTCCTCGCTGTACGATTTCAACTCTCCCTCTTCTGTAATATTTTGCCTCAAACAGGCTATACAACTCTTTACTACTTTTACAGAGGCAGGTATGACATGCTCCGACTCTCCCAAAACCCACGACTGCTCATCTGGCTTCAGCCACATACAGATGCCGAATTGCAGAGATGGGACCAGCAGAGCCACCCCAGCCAGGGAGCTCAGCGCCCCCCCACCCCGCACTGCCCTGGGATCAGCTGCCTGACACCCCTTGGCTGCCTGCGGCAAAGCATCTGCCAGAGCTGCTGCCACCTGGCTCTTAGGGGCTTCTCCGCAAGTGGTACCACCTACCCTCCACCCTCCACCAGTTCAGATGCTGAAGCAGTCAAACGGCGGCCAAGGTGCACCTTGGCATCCACCTCTGCCAGCCCTGCCCTCCCACCGTGCTCTGAAAGCCATTTCCCACCCTCCAGATGGATAACACCTCCTCTGCCGTGACTGCTGGGAGCTTCTTCTCCGGGACAAAGTCTATGCACCCAGCTTGGTGCAAAAGTCCTGAGTCCGCTGGCTCAGGAAATGTCCTTTAGTGACAACGGCACCGTACCTGCCTGCAGGAGGGCACGTCCAACAGCAAACCTGCTCATCCTTTCCCTTGCAGTGTACTTCTCCAGCAGCAACTTTTATGCCACCCAAGTTGCAGTAAAATATCCAGTATACCATTGGAGAAGTAACTCTGTGAACCCTTAAAAATGGATGATTTGGCATTTACTTCCTTCTGCTCCCTACGGCATCCCCGCATTAATGACAAGCAGTGCACGGCCTGGTAAAGCCTCCTAGCCCACTTGTATTTTGCAAGAAGTGGGATGCACTGTGGACCCCTATGTGGGCTGACTTTCTCCCAGACTGTAGTGTTGCTAAAACACAGTCCCATTGGGAACTGAAATGCTTCAAAAAGATAAAAAGTAAAAAAGAAGGATAGGCGGGCTAAGAGAAACTCCCAGAGTACACCCAAGACCATCTGGCATGAAAGTATGGAAGCAGGGAGGCAGCATCACTAATGGGAGCAGAGCGGGCAGCCCGACTCTGGCAGAGGAACTTCAGCTGCCACACGAGAGGAGCATCCTTCCTGTGCCATCAGGACTTCGCCCCCAGGAATTTCAACATGAGAGATCCCACTTCAGAGAAAAAAAATATAAACGCCATGAACTTCAGGTCCAGAGATTAGGGTCTGGTTAAAACAGGCTTTTAAAAAAGGTTATAATTTTGAAAGTCAATTTAGATTAACCTTAACTAGCTTTAAACTATATATATGTATCTCCTTGCCACGTTTGCAACCCACGCACAACATTTTGCGGTGCCAGTGAGCTAAATCATGTGCAAGTGAGCGGAGTAAAAGGAACCACGGGCTTGAAAAAAAAACCTCTGGGCTCAAATGATCTTTCATTGTTGCAAACAGCACAGGAGATGGCAACAGCAGAAGGAATCAAGAATAAAAATGGAACTCACTCGTTTACCTTGTTGGTTTTGTCAAAACATTTTGACAACACTTTGCATGTGCAGCCCGCTTCTCTGTTCTGCTACCAAAAATGCAGATCCTTTCACCTATCTTCATGCATTACTGAAGAAAGTCAAGAAGAGTTTTTTAGGGAAAAGCCCAGCACAAGAACTTAAAAATATGCTGGACTCCTCTTCAAGATAGTCCAAACACCAACATGGAACAGTGACCCTTCAATTACACTAGCTGAGTTAACAAGGAGCAGGCAGCCAGCAGAGGAGGATAGTAAGAAAATAAAAGGAAAGTTTGGGGAAGCCTGACAAAAAGCAAAGAAAAAAAAAAAAAGAAGAAAGAAAAAAAAAAGAAAAAAATGGTACAAACCAGGATTTTAAATTTGCGATTAAAAAATTAAAAATTCTTGACAGTGTTGTTTTAACAGAGAAACTATCCAGCGCTTTAGGTAGCACCCTACCTCTCAAAAAGCAATCCAAGACGGTTAGAAGTAGCAAGGTTTTGAATGAGCAAATTGCACAGTTGTGGAAGAATTTGCTTTCACTGCCTCCTATCCCACTCACCTAAGAGGGACTTGTTTTCTACCCTTTGGACTAGCGAAATCCAGGAAATTGGTTGGTTCTAGTTACACTTTGAGTTTTTGTGTTTCACAAGAGCCCCCTGAAATGTAAACCTGTTTTAGCATTCTTGTACATTAATGTCAGGTTTCTCCACTTCTAGCTCCCACAACTTCTGCCACAGACAAGTCAATCAGATTTGGTATATGCCCTGGAACAGGAAATGGGAGGTCTGGGTCTAAAGCAAACAAGCAAACAAAAAATAATTAGGTCAGCATTCTGCAAGGTGTTGGATCCAAACTTGGTGGATCTGCTGAAGTCTTCAACCCAAAATGCTTAGTAATTTTACTTTAAAAAAAAAAAAAGTTTAACCTGTTGAACTTAGAGAAAAGAAGAAAGTGGCAGATGTTTGAGGAAGGGAGAAAAAGTGTGCAGGTGCAAAAACATAACGTGCCTTAGTTCACCACCTCAGAAGAAATCAGAGTTTTCCTTTGTTTGGTTTTGTTTTTCTTAAGTGCCAGGGAAAAGTGCTTCCTAAAGGGTGGCTTTAGAGTTTACGGGCACCAAGGTGGAAGCATGAAGTGAAGACATGCCAAAAACGTCAGGTTTTCATAAATGCTTCTTGAAAACGTGCACCGTGTTTCTAGTAAAAATGCATATCTACCAAATCTCCACTGACCACAGGCCACTTGCATATGGAAAGTTGCATCAATTTGCAGCATCGATGCTGACATTTTTGCCTTCTCCTTCCACCCACCTCCCCAATTGTTTTTCCTTGGGAGACATACAGCGCCACTGCATTAGAACGTACAAGAAATGAAAACAGTGAGTACGACTGATATAGATCCATTGACTTTTTATTACAAATGTACTTGATCACTTGGCTTCAAAAAAGTTTAAATCAACCCCTATTTTCTGTACGCCAGTACAAAGTAAAATCTATTTTACAAATTAAATACCTAAAAATTTGACAAAAATATTAAAGTTTGATGGAAAAAACAGTTATAAAAATCTTAAATCCCCTTTTAAGAAGGTAAGAGATAATATCCCCTCCCAACCCCCACAGTCCTGTTATACAATATTAATAGTCATTTTTTTAGAATAGGTAGGTATGTTATATCTTGCTGTTAGCATACAAGACACTCTAATAGCTTTATCTGTATATACTCCAGTTAGTGCATGAATGCCATCTGATTGAATATAATCAACTATCTTTAACTGATCCCTAATTTACATTTCATAGCTTGCATAGTTTGAAGGGACAAAGGTTATACTACAGCTAATCATAAAAAAAGGTGGTTACAGTGCTATTTTTAAAGGCAACAAAGTAATTGCTCCCCCCCCCCCCCCCCCAAAAAAAAAAGACGTTATCGGTCAGCTCTGAGCAGGGGTTAATACCACCAGCAGCTTTCTGCCTTGCTCCATAGGATCGTCTCTGCCTCGCACCCGCTGCCCGCGCCAGCAGCCCCTCTGCGCTTTACAACAGTGAAGTTACAGGTTGCGAACCGCTTCTCAGCGGGCGCTACACCGAGCACATTTCAACCCCTGCAAGGGATACGCAGGAAAGTGACACTGTCAAGTATTTTTTTCTTTTTTTTTAAATTGAATTTTTCAAAAACGCTCTCCGCCGCATACGGGTGTGCCTCATTGGAAGCTCAGTGTCCTGTCCACACCCCACAGCCAAGTTTCTGACCACTGGCCCGGCTGCCCGTGGCTCCAGCCTGGCCAAAGACCTGGCACTGTGGGCCAGGAGCTCCAAGACAGTCCAGCCAGTCCCCTCCGGCTCCTGGGCGGCTGGAGGGCTGCCCCTCGCGGCAGCATCGCAAGCGGGACCACAAAGAAGAGGCAGGAATCAACAGCGGCTTGTTCGCTTTCTTTTTTTTTTTTTTATTTCACTTCTCAGACAGAGCAATTTTACTTCTTAACAAAATAATAATAATAGTAATGACTTTGAATTTGGAGGACATTTCTCCGTTAGCATAAAACCACTTAAAGGGTGGCTGTATTTCAATGGTAAATTACTTGACAGTGTCCCTTTAACTTAAAAATAAAATGTCAGTATTGCAATGAATTTCAAGTTTTCTTGCACGTAGTCATTATAAAGTAGTTTTTATCATGCTCTTGGACCTATTCTACAAGACATTTAAAAGCATATCATCAAGGAAAATATAAGGCATACTTCTCAGGAATTAGATATCTTGGCACATTTGAGCATACTGTCTTTTTTTAAAACAACACATATGGTCAAATATACCGTTCTTCTCCTAACATTAAACAGGGTTTTCTGTACTTTGTTTTAAATACTGAGATATTAGAGCCTTGGTAAAGTACCGAGCACCTCCGGGAAAAAAAAAAAAATTAAAAAAAAAGCAAGAAGTAAATCAAAACAAAAACAAAACCAGAAGCAAAATCCCACGAACCTTTACAGTCATTTTAGTCTTTCATTATCATCATTCACCAAGTCCTAGAACATACATAACATGCGTTAAAAGAAGAAAACAAAACAAAACAAAACAAAAACCAACAAAACACGCAGAAGAAACCCAAAACGAGACAAAAACTGACCACAAGTTCTCGGACACTGTTCACCAAACTGCCAGTGGGCTGTTACAGGCTGTACTGGTTTGACTGGAACCGCGCGGCCCCGTGCACTTCTCGAGTCAGCCGGATCCCGGGCAGGATCCGGGCGGCGCGGGTGAGGAAGACCACGGGGAGCAGCCTGCCTCGTTAGCGATGCTCCCAGGAGCCGGGAGGGTACGGAAGGACACTCTGCCGTGCTCTCATCACCTCCCGCTACTTATTGCTGGGAACACAACGCAGCAGCGTGGAACTACGATTGCCGGACTGCGTCTGTCGGCAGCGCGACAACTTTTGGGAGGGCAGTGAACAGCAGGACCAAGACAATCAATCAAGTAGCAAAACCAAAGCAATTAATTTCCTAACTACGTCTAGCAGCATGGAGAATGCAGTCCCGCACACGTCACAGTTGAAGTACAATAATTGATGGAATTGCCCATCCAGACCCTCCGATTCAAAAGCAGGTTATCAGACAAATGTTTACATGCAATTGAGAACCATTTCAAATGTCACATTACGCACTCCGAAAGCTTATTTTACTACTGGGAAATAGGAAAGTGCACATTAAAGCAATTTTAAACATTTCCAGTGATTGTTTAAAAGAAACAGAAACACCTCACTACCGGCATCTCATATTTAACTTTCTGTGAACACTAACGGCAAACTTCTTTAAAGGGAAATAATGCATGGTACAATGGAAACAGCTTGTTTTGACACTTACAGTACATCTTGAAAAAAAAAAAAAGAAGAGAAAAAGGGAATTATAATTTCAAATGGGAATAAAAAGACAGCAGGAAATAAAATTATTTAAAACAAGCTTTTCCCCACCACCACCCCCCTTCCAAAACTCCATCCTTGACCATCAGTAAAGAAGCGCAGGCAGCTCCTGCTTGTGCAGGTGGTGCCTTCTACGCACAGCAGCTAGGTCTACCAGATGGCTAACTTTTCCAAGAGCGTTAAGAAAAATGATTGCATCCCAAAAAAACTTCCCAGTGGAACAAGATCCTAGTTTCTCTGAAATGCTGTCTACTGAATTCCGGCCAAAAAGAGAAAAGAGAGAAAAGAGAAAAGAGAGAAAAGAGAAAAGAGAAAAGAGAGAAAAAAGAGAAAAGAGAAAAGAGAAAAGAGAAAAGAGAAAAGAGAAAAGAAAAGTTTTCACTGTTTAAGGCATCTTTTTTTTTATAATGTTTTCACTCATAATGATGATAGTCATGCAGCAGTTTAATGATAAAAATATATTAATATTTTACTATACAGCAGCAAGAAGTTAGTCAATTAAAAGCACACCAACTTTTTTTAAAAGAAAAAGAACCAAAGCAACAAAAACAACCTGTAAAAATCTATTCTTCTTATTATTATTACTACAAACAATTTCAATTTGGAGAACACACCTGGACAGATTAGTGTTCTGACAAATCTGCATTTCCCTACCCTAGGCTTCGACCAGAGCCTGCGAGCACGCACACCGGCGAGGAGGCTGGGACGGGGAAGGAAGGGCACGGCCAGGCTCGCCAGGTATGTAGCCAGTAATAACTAGCACCACAGCTACATGGAAATCCGTTACAGACACACACCGGCTTGGCTTTCACTTTTAAATGAAACTCCGAACCCCACGGCTCAGTAGGATTACTCTGCAATTGCGTCGCACTGATTTCTAACAGGCCTACAGAAGTTAACGGCACTGGCAGGGATCAAAGCACAGGTTCGGACCTCTCACGAGTTTAGGACATAGTGCTAGTGCCAGTGGCAACACGGAAAGACTCGCTACCTGCTGTCCAAAAACAGGTTGACTGGAAACCGCTGCACGTCAGGTTAAGTACTTTAAGTACACAGAATAAAAAAAATATATTATGAACAATACAAGTACATCTCATATACACAATAATGACAATACGCCTACTCAGTTGTAAACCAAACAGGTGCAGAAAAAAATATTACGGGAAGAAATTCTTTACTTTTTTTTTTCTCTCTCTCTTTTTTTTTCTTTTCCTCTTTTCTTTTTTTTTTAAACTATTTGAATAACTTTGGTTCAAACGTAAAAATCACAAGTTAGCAAATTTCATTTAAATGCCTTTTTTAATAATTTTTCTTCATGTTCACAGAAGTTTCACTGACCATTTTTATGTTTAAGGTCCAGATGCAATGCATATTGTATAAAAGAGAGCACTTATTGTTTACCTTGCATGAATTAAACCTACGTACCTTTTAACTCTACAAACTTCTGCATAACATTTAGACAAAGCTCAGACACACAGCATGCCTAGCCCTCATATATATATACACATCTCTAATCACAGGTATATAGGGTGTCAAATATACTATAGTAACCTCCATGTAAGGTTCGAAATTTGGTAACAAAATGAGAAGAAAAAACTAAAAATATTATTTTACGTGTTCTAAAATATCTCTTTTTTTTGTGCTAAAGTCAAATGTTAGCTCAACATGAAAAGGACTTTTTTTTTAATATAATTCAGCAATATTATAATCTTGACCATTTTTGCAAACACTTTTAATAATAATAGCTTAAACGTGTACAAAAGTTCTCGGTTAATTAGGGAAATAAACACTCAGTTCTTTATATTTTTAATCAAGTAGGAAACACAGTTCATATATAATGTTATTACTTTTTTTTGACTTTTTTTTTTGTGTGTTTTGTTTTGTTTTTTTTTTTGTTTTAGCAGCTGCTTACTGTTTGATACGGTGGGTAAAGTGGAGGAACATCCAGCGATGGGTGGCGGGTCGGAGGCGCTGCTGCCGGGCGGCGGGGGGCGCCGGGCGGGCGGCGCTGCCGGGGGGGGCGCCGGGCAGCGGGGACGGCTTGTCGCCGCCGCCCCCCCGCCCCGCCGCCCGCCCGCCCTCCCGCCGGCGGCGGGGCCAGTCCGCGTCCCGGGGGGGCGGGCGGTCAGTCCTCCTCGGGCTCCTCGGCCTGCAGCAGGGCGCCGGGCGGCCCGGCGGCGGCGGCGGCGGCCTCGGCCTCGGGGGGCGGCTCGGACCCGGCGCCCGCGGGGGGGGCGGCGGCGGCGGCGGCGGCGCGCTTGTCCCGCTGCTTCTCCTGGATCTTCTTCATCTCGTCCGAGTACTTGCAGAAGGTGTGGCCGAACTTGGCCCAGACCTTGTAGGGGACGGTGATGGAGTTGCGGTAGGTGGGCTTCACCTCGCTCACCCGCATGAAGACGCCGTACTTGTTGGAGCCCACGTCGAAGAAGAAGCGCTTGTTGTCCACAGTCAAGGAGGTGCCCTCGGGCAGCTCGGCCGGCTCCTCCTCCACCCCGTAGTCGTCGATGAGCTTGGCCAGGGCGTCGCGGAACTCGATCAGGCCCTGGGCCGGCAGGGCGATGGTCTGGCCCTGCGTGGAGCCCAGCCCCGGCCCGCGGTTGACGGTCTGGCGGACGCGGAGGAAGCGCCCGCGCTGGTTCTCCTTCAGATCCATGTAGTACTTGCGGTTCTCCCGCACCAGGAACTCGCTCTTGAGCGCCCGCCGGGGCTCGTCGGCCGCCTGCGCCAGCTCGGGGGGCTGGCTGGGCCCCAGCTGGGCGTAGTGCTCGATGAAGTCGCCCAGGTAGTCGCGGAACTCGACGGCCACCGACATGGAGAGGGTCAGGCGGCTCTTGTTGCCGCCCGCCCCCACCTCGGCGATCTTGAGGAAGCGGCCCTTGGCGTTCTGCTTCACGTCCAGGTAGAAGCGCTTGTTCTGGATGTCCACCCGCTTGGAGGCCAGCTCCTGCGTCTCATGCTGCAGGCCGCCGCCCGGGCCGCCGCCGCCGCCGCCGCCGCCCGAGCCCGGCCCCCCGGCGCCCGCCGCGCCCCCGCCGCCGCCGCCGCCGCCCTGCTCGCTGCCGCTGTCTCTGTCCGCCATGATGCCGCCGCCCGCCGCCGCCGCTCGGCCTCGGCCGCCGCCGCCGCTTCTCGCCCGGCGCCCCCCCCTGCGCCGCCGCCCGCTCCGCCTCCTCCTCCTCCGCCGCCGCCTCCTTCCTCGGCCGCCCCCGGCCGCCGCCGCCGCCGCCGCCGCTCCTCCCGCCGCCGCCGCCGCCGCCGCCGCTGCTGCAACAGCCCCCGCGGCCACCAGCCGGCCGCTCTCGCGAGATCTGCGGGAGCGAGGAGAGGGCGCGGGAAGGCGGCAGAGAGCGGCCCCCGACGCCGGCCGCCCCGCCGAGCCGGGCAGCAGCGCCGCGCCGCCGGGCGGCCGCGCCGCGCACCGCCGGTCTCCTTCAGCGGCCGGGGGCGGGCTGCCGTGCCCCCCCCACCCCGCCCCGTGCTCCCGCGGCTCCCGACGGCGCCTCCCGGCCCCGCCAGGCTCGTCGTGGCCAGGGGTTCCGGGAGGAGATCCCTCGCCGAATCCCAAGCCAGCTCCAGCCCAAGTAAGGATGCTTTCTCCCCGTGCTGCAGGCCAGGAAGCAAAGTGGCAGGCTGTGTTTGGCTAAACAGTCCTTTCCCTGCCCGCTTGCCCGCCTGCTGCTTCCAGGAAAGAGAGTGCTGATTTGTGGGGAGGGCGTCAATGCTACCTTGAGCATCCCAAAAAAAACCTGCAGGCGTGGTGAGCGAGGCAGTGGTGCTGCGAGGCAGATTTCCTGGTGGCCTGCGGGATGTGCTCTCTGCTGGAGGAAATAACGTGTGCGTTCATCAAGGAGAAAGAGATTAAATTGCTAAGACATCTGTGTGTCTTAGATGTGGCTTAGATATCATGGGAGGAACCACCAGTCTGCCCCGATGTTGTGATTAAAGCCTTTGTTATTAGTGACTCCATGAGTAACAGCAAAAAAAAAAAAAAAAAAAAGAGGAAAACGGTTTCTTTATAATACAGAAGCGATGTTTTGAAGCTGCGGTGAGCTGCAGCTTGCAAGCTGTCAGCAGCTGTATGTCAGCTTGCAGAAATGCCCTGAACACCTGGGACGCGCGGTGCTACGTGGATGCTACGTTTGATTTTCAGCCCGTCCCAACGCAAGACTTCTCCCGGTGGGTCCCTGGCGTGGGAACTGTGCAGCCAAGCTGGCATCACTGCGCTGCACCCCTGTGGCAGGCTGAGGGCTGATGCTCTGTCAGTTCCTCTCTCTTGGTTTGCTCTTTTTATCCTGAAGAGAAATGACATTTTAACTGAGGCCTAACGATGATGCCTCTTGCTAATGCCAGCAGGTATCCTTACGGAGTCCAAACCACTGCTTTATTCATGCGGGAGAGCTGGTAAATATATAACTGCTGAGGAAATGCATTTGGTGAAAGCCTGGTGCCCAGGAAGCACGTGGCTGGTCTGTTTCTGACTGCGGTGGCGTGAGAATTCCTGGTGGTGACGATGCTGATCAAGTGCAGGCAGCAGCAGCAGTTATTCTTCCTCCCCAACGAAGACCAGCATTATTGATTTCAGAGTGGATGCACTCCAGGTGGATACCGGTAATCCCAGGAACAGACCTGCCAACGTTTCTCCTTTGGTGGGATGGTGTTGGTGGGACCCTGCTTGTCCAGCATCATTCTGTGTGCCTAGTCACAGCAACTACCTAATACTCTGGTTTTGAGTCTGAATTTGGCTAGAATACAGGCATTTGCTTATTTAAGTAAACAGAACAAAG
Source organism: Balearica regulorum gibbericeps (assembly GCF_011004875.1). Taxonomy (NCBI): domain Eukaryota; kingdom Metazoa; phylum Chordata; class Aves; order Gruiformes; family Gruidae; genus Balearica; species Balearica regulorum. Next base: position 351,249 of record NC_046197.1, read on the forward strand.
CAAAAAAATGCATTTTTTCTTCCCAATAGGTAATCTTTTTCAACAGAAGTTCTACCATAGCAGTCCCTCTGGGCGGCTGGCAGTGGCTGTGCTGCAGGGACCTGCACCAGTCTGCCGAGCGCTGAAACAAGGTAACATGGCCAAGGCAAGCCTGGGATGACTGCTGGAACAAAGCGAGGTGCAAAACAGGATAGACAAAGGTGGTGGACAAACCCAGGAGCCAGGGGAATCTCTTCATACCTTGTCCAGGTACTGATGGCCAAAGACTGGATAGGGATCTTGCAGGGACATCCTGGGTCACAGGCTGCCCTCCCTCGCTGTTGTAGCCATATCAATATGTCCCACACGTTTATCAGACTTCTTGTGGGCTTCTTCTGTGGGTTCTGCTGAAATCCATCCCAGACCTGTTTGCTCTGAAAAAAAGGAAATCTTTTCACCCCCAGCCTGAATGGCTTCTTTACAGCTCCCCACAACTTTTGGCTTGGAGCTTTCATAAGGTTTTCTCATGTTTTCTCCCCTTCCATGTGTCTCTCAGTAGCAATTATGTCCCCTTCAGCCCCTGTTCTGGTAGTCTAAATAAAACCAAGTTTTGGTGGTTTCCTCTCATAAGATAAATCATTTCTTTGACTGCTGTAGTTGTCCTTTATCACACCAGTTTCAGTTCCTCTGAAAGATGGGGGAGGAAGTATTCAGAGTCATGGCTGGGATTTCAGGCTTAAGATCAATGGGACTTTTGTTTCAAAATCCAATTTGGAGGGCTTTTAAGAACATATCTGATCATTACAGCGAGCATCGCAAAGTTTGGAGCCCAAGCCTGTTATTCAGCTACAAAAGAACAACTCTGCTGACTCCAAGAACTTGTACAAACATTTATAATCGCAGGAAGGAATCTAAGAGCCATTCAAACAACAGATAAGATTCGTAACAAAAGTGGCTGAGATGCAATTGTTATTGTGCAAGTCAAAGAAAAGGCTGTCACACACAGAGGATGTTGCCAGGAAAGATGCATTTGAGTTGCCGAGCCATTCTTCTCCCATCCGCTGTCCGAATTCTCCTGCAGTCTTCCTGGATCTATTCAGGCTTAGTTGGGCGATCCAGTGGGCTAGGGGGTGACTGAGTTTAGGCTTGCTGTTGGACACAGCGTTTTGCCAGGATGCGTCAGATCCTTGCCTTGTCCATGGTGGGACAGCTGAACAAGGACTGGACCAAGCCAAGGATCTGACGCATCCTGGCAAAAAGCATATTCTGGTTCAGAGTATTTCCTGACCTGTGATGGGTCTTGGAGCAATAAAGCAATCAAAGCAAACTTGCCATTACCATCTCTTGGAGACGGAGCAATTAGAAGGCAGTTACAGCTGCATGGGGATGCCTGAAGTTGTGCAAAGGCTTAGACTATCCCCCGGACTGGGGCATGTAACAGGATGGTGAAAGCTTCCTTTGCTTTCCATGTGGGTTGTCTTCAGAGTGTGCCTTTGGAGAGAGGAGTTCAGCACGGCTTGTGCACTGTCTGCGAGGCGTTGGTTGCCCCGTGAACAAGCCCCATCGTGTGCAGTGAACAAGAAACTAGCACAGCACATATGTAAGTCATTTATGAAGACGGGAATGATGAACTGTACACACAATGGAGTTCCTATTAGGTCTGTCGATCCTAATTAAAAAAATACTTCTCAATGAAAATTATTTATAAAAAGAAATCACAGTGACCCTAAATCAAATTATTTGTGAATGGTTTTTAGTCTCCCAGATCAGTTAAAACTCCTGTGTTAGTCACTGGACGTCATCCAAACTACATGCTGAATGAATAACATGTCTGCCAAATGTCTTTTTTTTTTCACCCTCACCCAGTTTGGCACAGGACAATTAAAGTCATTTTTTCTAAATATCTTTCAGAACATCAAGCAACTGTAAAATAACAATGGAAAAGTTTGGCCACGGTTAACTACAGCCCTCCAGTTGTAACTGCTTCTCTCAAAAAAAAAATCTGGTTCCTTTGATGATCTGTTTTGGGTGAGCACCAAGTCAGGGTTTCCCCCGTGGGGTACTGGGAAGTCACTGTGCCTGCGATGCCATCCCACTAGGGAACCTGGCTTCCAGGTGTTCAGGAGCGGGGCACAGCTGGATCCATGCTGTCCTTGAGTACAAGGTTTGTGTCTTCCTGACCACCTACTAGAGACTGACATCCCAAGGACATATCAGCCATTCCTTGTCCACAACTGCACTTCCCATGGTGTAAAGCTGTAAAGACACCTCTTTTGCTGGTTCTTCAAAAAAAATAAAAGGGAAAAAAGAGGGAATTGGTGACTACAGAATGGCAGAACGAGTTCTTGCTTCTTGTGTCTGCAAAGATAAAGTGTTAATTTTTCTAAGCACCACGTGAAGTCCCGTCCAAGTGAATTAAGTTTGGGATTATTTTCATGATGGCTGGGGCACCTCTCCTATGAGGACAGGCTGAGAGGACAGCCTGGAGAAAAGGCAGCTCTGGGGAGATGTAATTGTGGCTTACCAGTACCTGAAGGGGCTTACAGGAAAGATGGTGAGGGACTGTTTATCAGGGAGTGTAGTGACAGGACAAGGGGGAATGGGTTTAAAGTGAAGGAGGGTCGATTTAGATTAGATGTTAGAAAGGAATTCTTTACTGTTAGAGTGGTGGAGGCACTGGCACAGGTTGCCCAGAGAGGCTGTGGCTGCCCCATCCCTGGCAGTGTTCAAGGCCAGGCTGGATGGGGCTTTGGGCAACGTGGTCTAGTGGAGGGTGTCCCTGCCCATGGCAGGGGGTTGGAACTAGATGATCTTTAAGATCCCTTCCAACCCAAACCATTCTATGATTCTATGATTCTATGTCTTGTTCCAATTATGCCTTGACTGGCCTGCAAGTCTCCCTGCTACCCTTTTCTCAGCGAGTTGGCTTCCCCCTCATAATTTTTTTCTCTTTCTGACCATGGAGGACTCTGCGGTGTCATCACCTGCAGAGATGGAGGATCCTTGCCAGTTCCTGGTTCCCAATGAAGATGTTAGAGGTAAGCATGGTTCTTCAGCTCCCCACATAATCCAGTAAATACTGGCTGCTCTTCTGTTGAAAACCAGCAACAAATGGCCACCAAATTCTAATCTTGTTGGTTTTCAGTGATTACAAATTACAAAACCAGGGCTTTGCTCCTTGCCTCCTCAGGAGGAGTAAGGATTAAAGCACAGTATCATGTACAGTCGTTAGCAAAGGTTATGCAACCCCTCCTAAATGTGACCGTGCTCTGGTCCAACACCAGCAGACCTATCTCCAGATGGACCAGGGCTACGTTCACCCCACACCCCACTTTACAAGAACCTGCTTCCTGGTGTCCAGCTTGTTTGTTGGCCTCTAGTCAAAGCAGTGTGATGCCTGGCTGGACCTCCTGCTTCTCTTCCCTCCTCCCATGCCTGCAGCAGTGGCTGGGAAGGTGCCCTGTCCCCAGGGGTGCCCAGGAGGATGGGCACAGTTGGCTCGGTGGGACAGCTGGCTCTGGCTCCTGGTGCACCAGCTGGCTCATCCTTTTATTAGAATGAGGGAACTCCTGTGTTTTTTGCTGTACGATTCCTGTTTTTTTCATACTGCCTTGCTGGTGTTTCCAGAGTTGCGGCTGACTGCCCGGATGGTCCTGGGATGCTGTTACTACAGCCATGACTCCAGATCCTTGACTTGTACAGCTGTGCAACAAGCCAGCTGACAGCCTTTCCCATCTTGCTCTTCTTTCTGGGCTTATGGACATGCTGGGGTTTGTGGGCTGTGAACCCATTCCCTCAAGGCACATTTTTGGAAAGTATGCTTTAGAAAGCACTGGGAGGCATCATCTGCAGCACTCCTGGGTTTCCCAGTCCTGCCTGATAGAGATACACCAGCTCCTGTGCCGGAATACCTGATTTATCCTGCCATTAATTTATAGCCTCCAAAAGCTGCTGGATCACACCAAGTGGGATCACTAACATGTTCAAGAGCAGTCCAGCCATTGCGGGTTCCCACAGAAGAATGGGGTGGGAGAAGGCAGTGCTCTCCACACCGTGTGTGGAATGTCCCCTGGTGGAATCTCTTGCTGCATTCAGATTATTGCCTTCTGCACCCTGCGCCCACCTAGTGATGTTACTGACTCTGGTTTTGAATCCTTGATCCTTGCAGTGGTAGGGTACAGTCAGCACTGCCTAATGAATGTGTTCAAGGCTTGTTCTGGCAGAGTAAGCTCGTTGCAGAAGCTCAGGACCTGCCTTTTGGGTCCTGGGGACATATGTATGTGTGTATGCAGCCCTGCAGACACATAGCTCATATCCAAAGCAGTAATTTAAAAGGACGCTACGTAAAACCAGGAATAGAGTAATACCTACCTGGAGAAGAGCAGAGGTACTGGAGCTGTGCACACATCATTAATTTAAACACTTCCAACTCCCCTCCCTCCCAATTCCAATATAAATAGAAAAAAACATGCTCTGGAAGCTCTCATTGATGTCCAGCCAGAGATGAGCAGGAAGGACCCAAAGGCATTTCTGCAGCTCCTCTTGCAGTGCAGGGGTCTTTGGGGCGGTGTTTGTAAATGCTTGTGCTGTTCACAGTGCTCTTGGCCCCTCTCTGGCTGGCAGCTGGTCCAGCCTCAGCACTACCACCATGGCTGTTGTCCAAGCTCATTTTGAAATGCTTCATCCCCGGCTCCTTGCAGGGCTGCCCTGGCGCTGAGGCTGAGCGGGGAATTGCCCTGGAAGCAGATCCACACTCTCCAGGGAGGATGGGGGCTGCTGTGCAGATCCAGGAGTAGGGAATTGCACTCTTCAAAGCTTCTCCTGAAGGTTAGTCATTGTTCTTCCAGCACCAAAACTGCAAGGGAGATGAGTGTCTTATCCTGGAAGGAGATCAGTTGTGAGATTTCCCTGCCATTGGGAGCCCAGAGTATGCTGGGAAAGGGTTTTCCCAGCTGAGATTGTGTGTTTGGGTGGGGATGGCCAGGATGGGCTGGCAGCCCCTGAAAGACTGGTGCTTTCACTGCCTCTCGTGTCCTTTCCTTCGCCCCTCGGTAGGGACCCACACACCTTCTTGGATGGTGGGTCAGGGACAGACGAGGGCTAGTGGGAACCTTCTGCCTTCATCAGGTCCCACCCCAGGGTGGAAAGCCAAGTGATTTTTGCAGGGTCAGATGAGAGGCTGAAGGGGCAGAGCTGGCTGAGCAGCAAATTGGCTGCAAGGAAAAGGTGAGACAGCAGTTGTCTAGCTGCAGGGGACATGGCCAGAGGGGCCTGGCCAGCCAGTGTGGCAATTCAGGTGCTGGCAGAGGGGAGCTGCATGGCAGTGATGGGGGACTCCTGGGTGCCTTTGGACAAGTGCAGTGCTGGGGACCTGGGTGCAGAGTAGAGCCAAGAAGCTCAGAGATGGTGCTGGCAGGAGGGACCTCCATCTCCCTTGCCTTGGGGAGTAGGGTCTCCTCTGTCTCCTAGACTTGTCGCCCCAAAACACCAAGAGGATCTACCATCTCTCTCATTTTCTTGATGTTCCCTTTCCAGAGAGGAGAAGTACTTGCTTTCTGCCTCATCAGAGCAGGTAGATGGTCCTAGTCTTGGGTGTGGATCAGTCTCTGAGCCCCAACAGTGAGTTGCCCCCTTTCAGGGCACATGCCAGCATTGCACTTTCTCTCTCCACTTGCTTTGCCGGAGGCTTCCTCGGGTGGCACTTGCCCATACACACACAGTGCCTTTCCCCACACAGTGCCTGTGGCCAGGCTGTGCTGTGGAGCCAAGGGAAGCCCAGGGGTGCCAGAGGTGCTTGGCCCGGAGCCCTGCAGGAAGGAGCCCATTTCTGCCGCCAGAGCAATGCCAGGCTGGTGCCATGGGCTGCTAGCTCCTTCTTCTTAGTTGTGACAGCAGAGGAGAAAGAGAGAAATCTCTGGGCAAGAAGTGAAGCAGTTGTGCGTCTCTTGGCAACTCTCAGCCCTGGTGCCCAATGGTTTCTGTGTTTCTTGCATTAAGCTGCCTTCCGAGAAGACTTGCACATCTCCTGGAGCTGTGTCTGAGTTTTCACGCTAGCCCTGTGCTCAGTCTTGCTCTTTCTGAGATAGGTGGTGCATCCCATGAGCTTCACCTTTCTCCAGAAGGCTAGACCCTCAAGTGGACATGGACATCTGGGCATCCTGTAGCCCTCCAGGCTGAGCAGATGCAAGGAGGACACCTGCTGCTCCACCCGGAGCTCATGGAGCTCCCACTGATGCTGTTTGGCAGCCATCAGGAGAGGAATTTGGTTGGATCCCCTGAGGCGAAAACACTTGGTTGACTGTAAACAAGCCTATTTATGCAGATGCCCAGCTTGGAGAATTTGGGAGCTTCAGTCCAGAAGAATTTATAGCCTGTAACTTCTAAACCATTCATTATGCAATCATCTACATGAGAACAACAAAAGCATCTCATTATCATCTGTTCCAGCAACTGGCCATGGTGGCAAACAAAGCCCTTTTCGAGCACATGAATAGACAGTCCCTAAGTAAGATTTGATGGAGTGAGGATAGCAGGGTGAGAGTCTGAAGCCATCTTTCAGGCATTGCAACAGTGGCCTGTTGCCTAGTCCTTCAGTGGCCCAGCCAAGTGGCCTGCCCAACACCTGGGAGGTGGCAACCACTGGACTACAGCCTCTGTCTTTGGAGGATAAAGCTGTTCTTTGAACCATGCATGCTCCAGTGTCTTCCCTGGGCCGAAGCCACAGCTGTCCTTGAAGGCGAAGGAAGACCTGAAGCATGCATTGACCATGCTGATAGGTGAAGGTATGGGCCAGCTCTGCAGTCCTCCTGCAAGAGATGAGAGGGGCATCTGGCACTGATGTGATGTAGATGTGATACCACCCTGTTGTGGTTTAACCCATCAAGCAGCTAAAACAACCACACAGCCGTTCACTCACTCACCCCCTCAATGGGATGGGGGAGAGAATCAGGAAAAAAAAAAGTAAAACTCATGGGTTGAGATAAAGACAGTTTAATAGGACAGAAAAGGAAGATGGTAATAACAATATTAACAACAACAACAACAACAACAACAATAACAATAATAATAAAAGAATATGCAGAACAAGTGGTGCACAGCACAGTTGCTCACCACCCACAGACCACCGATGCCCAGCTAGTTCCTGAGCCACAGTCCAGTCCCCAGCCAGCTTCCCCCAAGTTATATACTGAGCATGACGTCGTATGGTATGGAACATCCCTTTGGCCAGTTTGGGTCAGCTGTCCTGGCCGTGTCCCCTCCCAGCATCTTGTGCACCCTCAGCCTCCTGGCTGGCAGGCCGGTGTGCGAAACTGAAAAGTCCTTGACTTGGTGTAAACATTGCCTAGTAACAACCAAAATATCAGTGTGTTATCAACATTATATGATGTAAATCCAAACCACAGCACTGTACCCGCTACTAGGAAGAAAATTAACTCTATCTATCTCAGCCGAAACCAGGACAGAGCCTTTAAAGGTCCGTCGGTTTCTGGACATGGAGGAAGAGGAGAGCCAACTTGGCTTCTCACTTGAAGCTTCATCATGAAGAAGAGGATCTGTGACAAGGGGGTTGTCTAAGGGCAGCAGAGTCACTTGTCATTCATGAGGTGATGGGCTTGATACCTACCAGCCCTGAGGTGATGAAGAGGCCCAGCTCATGACTGCAGAAGTCCCATATGCCTGACATAGGTGCTATGACAACAGTCAAACACAATGTGGAGAGAAGTCCTTCATTCCTTGTCTGCAAGTGACTTCCCAGGGGCAGCATTAAGAAATGTTGTATAGTAGCAGGGAAATGTTTTAAAATATCTCATTTTATTTATTAATTATTTAATGTTTGCCTTTATGTCTTTCAGAGCTGCTTTGGGGATGTTTTCTGCAGCATCATCATGGCCCTGGGAGCTGGTGGGATTCCTTCCTGTCCAGCTGAGACCTGGCTAGGACTTGAAAACCTGTGATGCCTGCTCTCCATGGCATAGCTGGAGACTAACAGCTCAATGATGTTGTCCCATAACTTGTCTCAGTGCCATGGGATTTTGCTGAAGAGGTGTTTAATTTAAAACCTCTCAGGCCATCAGCCAGACATTTACTGTGGAGACAACATCGCTTCACTTTTCCCTGCATGATGCCATGGGAAACATTCTATAAAGGTGGTGGGTCTCTTGTTGCTCTGGTTTCCAACAGTGCGAAAGAGGCTGTAGGGTCCACTCTGGCATGGTGTCAGCAAGGAAAAATCTTCACTTTTATGAAGCAACTCCTTGGAGGGGGATGGAGTAAGAGAGGGAGGTGTTTGCTGGGCTGAGTCTTGGTGTAAGAGAAAGGGACATTTTTGTGCCTCGGTCCTAGAGGGGTGATGAGAGCTGTCTGCCCTGGCAGCTCCCCCAGCACCTCGAGTGTGTTTGGATCAGACATGGGCTCCAAGGATGTCTGCTGGTTGCATGCTGTTAGATCAGCAAGTCCCAGCTGGGGCTGTGCAAGCCCTGCAGTGGATGGGACAAGAAGAACAGTTGACTGAATCAGGCCAGGAGGAGGAGAAAACCACAGCAAATCCATGGCTCCCCCAAATCCTGCTGCTGGGGAGAACAGGAATAGCCTGGAGCCAATAAGAAATACACCTGGCACAGCGAGAAGTCCTTCTTTTCCCTCCCCAGGGACAATTAGGGTGGTTTCAACCTCTCCCAGTGTGTCCAGATAGAGGGGCTGGTTTGTTTTTATGATTTACAACAGGATACTGCTTAAGGGAATATTTTGGGAACGCATTAAAAAGAGAATTATAGACCAGCCCTGGGATGATTAAGATAAAGTGGTGTGTAAGTGTGCGGGAAGCATGAACATCCTCCCAATAATGATATTAAATTAATTGTTTTACAGCTGCTCTGCAGATAGCATGTGGTACAGGTGGGAAGATGCAGTGCTCTGATCCCACAAGGTTTGGATGGAGCAGGTAAGAGACTGTGGTGTGTGGAGCACCTGGGTTGTGTTAGAGAGGAAAAGGGTTTACAAAACAGGAGCATTTGCAAACCGGCTTTGCCAGAGAGTTGTGGGGTGGTCTGCAGCCAGCACAGCAGCCACAGCTCTTGTTCTGCCAAAACCAGTGCTGGGAGTGGACAGGGAAGGGGCTCCAGCAGGTGAGAGGGAGGTGTTCTGCGCTGGGGCATAAGGTGAGGTGGGAGGGAGGGATATTTCTGCTTCTCAGTAAGAAGAAGGCCCAACAGCAAATGGCTTAATAAAATAGTTGCTTTAATAAGATAGAATAAAAAGAAGGGTATATAATAGCTTGAGGGACCAAAAAGGAGGAACTTCTCTCCAGGAATGGGATATGCACAGCACTGTGGGAAAATCCATCCTGGGTCCATCCAATGCTGCACAAACACAGGGTGCCCCACATCTGAATGGGCATAAGATTTACTCACTCTTGATATTTCTCTTTTTACTCTGCCTTATTAAAACAGCTATTTTATCCAGCCATTTGCTGTCAGGCCTTTCTCACTTTCCACAGAGAGCCTGCACCACCTTCCCCCGGCCCAGTCCCCGAGGAAGGGGGTGTGCCAGGGGCTTGGTGGGCGGCTTGCGAAGGACCACTCCCCCTGGGTCAGGGCATGGCTTCCTGCGGGCTCTGGCTCCTGCTGGGTCTCCAGCAATGCCCAGCCTGGGGAGGTGGGAGGGGTGTGCGGGAGCTCTGCTCTGGAGGGGCTCTGGGAGCCTCAGGGCCCTACTGCTTCCCAGCACAGAGAAGTCATGACTCAGGAACAGGCAGGGGTGAAGTGCTGCATCTTGTGGCACAGCCAGCCAGTCTCCCCCTGAAGTTGAGACATAGCCTTGCCAGACTGGTTAGAGCTCATATGTCCCAGAGTCACGGGTCCTAGAAAGGGGAATGAGATGGGAGTCCTGGGATGCTTCTGGCCAGTGCCTATTTGCACCATGACTGTCTCCAGCACTAGGTCAGAATGACCACGGCTTCGTTGGGCTTAGCCTCATTTACCCTCAATGGTGGAGGACCCTTGCCCCCATGCTGTGCTCTCTCCTAGGAATACACCACCTCCTGGGAAAGAAAAATCATCTGGATGATCTAAGCATCCCAAGCTGCACTATATGGCCATTGCCCCTTGTGACATGCCCCACCAAGGAGAGTTTTTTGCCACCATTAATTCAGCCCTTAGCCTCCTCTCGGCCTGGAGGAGACCACCTCCCTTCATCCCTCCTCTTAGTCTCTGTGTCCCTGACCCAACAAGCATGTATGTGTGATCCTTTATTACCATAATTTCACAAAAGGACAGAGCAGGCAGTAACAGTATCCTCTGGTTCAGGTAAGCGGTGGTGATGTCTGTACCCCAGTGGCAAGCAAAGGCTCCCACTGAAACCTCTGTCTTGGCAGAACTGGCCTGGCAGCCTTCCCAGATAATGAATTTTGGATGAGGAAATACGAATTGTTCTCCCTGACTTTGCAGGGTTAATCTTAGTGCAGCTGCATGTGATGCTGCTGCCTGAGTCCTCGGCTGCAGCCCAGACCTGTACAGCAAAGGGCTGAGGAGGGAGCTACAGACCTGGAAAGACGTGTGGCCGTCACTCCACAGATACATTGGGGAAAGTCCTGAAGTGCCCGTGGAGGGAGGATCCGGCGTGCGCACGTGCGTGCCCATGGATCACACAAGTGAGATGCAGCAGGTGAGCTGCCTTGCTCTGTTTGTAACCTTCCACTGCTGTTGAACAGACAGTGTTGCAGGGAGGAGAGGGAGCTGCAAATTGAAATTGAGGCTCAGATGCTTAGAGGGGCTTCAGAGGGAGCCTGATTCAACACTTCAGTCCCCAGGGAAGCAGGAGCTCATGTGCCTCCTGGGCCCTGTGTTTTGCTGTCAAGCTCAGCACAGAGTGAGACTTTCATGCTCCACCTTGGAGCAAAAATCATTTACGTTCGCTCATTGAGAAAAGGAGACATAAGGACACAACTAAACTGCAAAATACAGGATTACAGTGTGATATGCAGGAAGGAAAGAAAGATGGAGGAGAGGAAAAACAACATTGTCTTTATTTTTTAATTTGCATCCCTTTAACTGGCTGAAAGAGTGCTGGGTGAGGACAGTGGCAGTGTTATAGTGTACCCCTGTGGGCAGGATCCAGCCTCCCTACCTGCGCATCACAGCAGGGAGGTTGCATTCAGGACCCTACTACCTGAAAGCCTGATACCCTCAGTGGGCTGGTCCCGGGTAGTTCCAGCCTGGCCCCCCCAGCAAGAGGCTGGTGTGCAGGGAACCACTGAAACCTGTCCTGCAGGGAAGAGATGCCACTGGGGAGCTGACAGAGGAGCCAACCAACAATTCATAGGGCAGGGAAAGAGTCCAAGGACCTGTCTGCGCCCAGGGATGCTTAGTGAATGCCAGGGTGATGCTTAGTGAAAAAGCAGAGGTAATGGATAACCAAGCCAGGGCAGACATGGTTGCAGCCGCTGTCTCAGGACAGAGCCTTCATCCCCACACCATCTCCTTGACATTGCATCAACTGAACTGCATACCAGGCTGCAAGAGCAGAGCTTGCACACGCTTCACTTGGGAGGACCCAAGAAGTCTGTCCACCCTCCTCCTGCCATGGCTGTGCTCCTGGGCTGCCCAGGCCCAGGCTGTGAGGGTTGTCCTGCCCTGGGTGTTGTCTTCAGGGAGTGTGGGATCTTCCTGGGAAAGTGTGTGCTCATGGGGAGTCATGAGGGGAACATCCAGGTCCCATCTGCAGGTTTTTCCTGCCCCTTACATACAGCAGCCTGTGCACAGCCAACCCCTCTCCTGATCCCAGCCCTCCATGCAAAGGGCAAGATGGCAAGGTGAGGGATGAGGATCCAGCACACCTTTGGTCCTCCTGGCTTCTTGCTGAAACTGCTAATTAAACAGCTGGTTTCATCAAGTGATTTTTCTGACGTGAAAACTTTTCCATAAACTGGTCCCAAATCCACCAACTCATTTCACATTTATTTTAAATCTAAGCTTTATATTGCGTAATTTCCTCCAGGGCTTGATTATCTTCTCAGTAAAAGCACTGTTGTTCTGATTTGTGAGACCTATATTTAATCTCGCTGTAAGGTCTCTGCGCCTCTCAGTACAGGGCTTAGAGGCTGCCACCTCAGCTCCTGATCTTTCCTATTTATTTGAATCCATTAAACAAGTTACCAGTTCTATAATATTGAGGGCTTTCTCCAGCCGTGGGGCGGCTGCAGGTACTAACTTGTTGCTGCCGAAATGGTCTCCTGAATCTCAGAAGTCATTCAGAGAAGGTCTGTTGTCTAAATGGTGGCAGACAATATTTGAACAGCGAATGAAGGGCAAAGCTAGACAAGGAGCCTTGTCTGTCTCTATTATTGTGGTGGCACCTCGAGTCCTCCTTCTTTGTGTTTCCTACACATGTAATAAGATATATATCCACACAGCATAAATTTATATCAACATACATGAAACAGGCAAAAGTGGGAGGGGAAAACTTTTTTCTGAGTTTGCAGACAGCCCTCAGCACTCAGTGAGAGGATCTGAGCAGCCCAGTTCACCTCAGGGACACATATATTTTGCAATGCAGAAAGCTGCTGCTTTCGTGGAGACGCTTTCATCAGCTTTTCACTGGATGCACGTATCCACCCCCGTCCCCAGTTTCAAACTTGCCAGCATCGCCCCATGGCCATCGGCTTCCTTTGTTGCAGCCCTTAGCCAGCACTGCAATCTCTGCAAAGCGCTGCCGTACAAAGCTCTGAGGTGTCCTGAAGGGGGGTGGAGAGGTGCTGCATATCGACATTTATCACATGAAACCTCTACGCCAACTGGATTAACTGCCACCTCGAATTCATTAGAATTCGTCATGCTTGGCTGATGCATGGTAGCACAGAGTTTCTGCTCTGTTGTGAGACGCAGTCGCCATGAAGAATTTGGGGCTTAAAGTGCAATATTAAAGGAAGTTTCCCCCCATGCTGGACCTGGCTGCTCCCATGCCAGCATCACAGGCGGCCCTTTGTGCACGTTGTTGTGTCTGTGGCAGGAGCTTGGTGTGAAAGGTTTTTCACCAGTGTTGTGATACACTGCTTGTTGGTCAAAAAATGGTGGTTTCAGGCTGAGCAAAACCCACGTGTATTCCCCCCTAGATGATGTTGCTATTTTTCAATGAAAATTGGGGTGGAGGTGGAGGTGCTCTGAGCAGAACTGGCAGAGCTGCACATAGAGAGTTCCTCTTGCGCTGCTTCAGAGAGAGGGTTCCCTGCTGTCACACAGCCACCCAGGCTGCTTCACCTGCTTTCACAGCAAAAATTTAAATAAGTGTTCTCTGAAATGCCACCTCCAAAAGCAGGGGCTGAACTGGTTTTGGATCCATGAGAAACAATCTTGCAGCAGATGATGTGGAGTCCCCTCACCACCTAAAACACTAAAGCTTAGGACAGACTTTATCACTGTGATGGCACCCATTTCCAGACAAGCAGCAGCATTAGAGAAGGCAAAACTGTATTGACACTTTTATGACCAGCACTGGTTTTTACCTTTGCAATGGTATATCACGTCATGGGTTTCTCTGGAAATAGCTGGCTGCTTCAACTATCGCATTTTTCATGGTGATTTGGAGATGTTGCTCTTCATTTTTCTTCTTCACAATAGTTCTTTATAGTTCTTTCAAATAGAGGCTTTCCTGGTGCAGGATATGCATGCAGCAACACATAATTGGCGTGGACTTTAAGAAGGGAACTCGGAGGTGCACAGACATACCCGATGCACTGGCACAACTGTAATAGTTATTTAATACAGAGGGAGGTATAAAGAGGTTATGCAGAGAGAAGGGAACAGGGAGAGAAAAATCAGAGTGGCCAGCAGAGAAATCCAGTCCTGGAGAAGAGTCTCTGGGATGGAGGGGTCTCTCACTGGTGGCCTGGAGACTGGGGGCTGCAGTGCCCAAGAGCTGAAGATATACCCTTGTGTAGGGAGCATGGCCCCCGTGGTGCCATTTTGCTCCTATGTGTCATCTTTCTGGTGACACATTGCAGTGCCTGGCCAACAGCATCGTTCTGGGGGACACGAAGTTGCCTTGCTGATCATCAGCTTTCTGCTGGTGTCCGCACGTGCGGGTCTCCTGACAGGAGTCCTCTGGCCCCAGGCAGGGTGGGCAGTGATGACAGAGCAATTGCTCTTCAGTGGCGGTCTTCCCTTTGTCTCCTCCACCCTGAGTGGTGCAAAACCCTTCCAAACCTGGAGCTGCTGATAAATGTATTGGGTGCAGAGGTACAGAGTGTGTGAGAGGCACAGTGAGCCGGGGCTGTATAGGCATTCCGTCAGAATGATCAACACGCAAAATTTGGGTACTAAGGCATGGACTGAAACATCTGATTGGAAGGCTGGGATAAAAAAGGGAAGGCTGAATTGTTTATATTTTGTTTTCATTCATCATTCCTGCTCGTGTGGGTGGACAAGGAGTGAATGAGTTCCTTGGGGAGGGCAGCAAAGAAAAGAGGCACACATTTCCTCGAAAGATGAGTGGCTTTTTTTCTTCCTTGTGCCTAGGTTAATATGCCACAGAGGGGCTGGAGGGAACCCTGATAGCTTTTCTGCAGTGTGAAAGAAACCATTTAGCTCTTGATTTTTCTTCCCTTCAATTGCCATGTGCCAAGAGAGATGAGGCTCTCTCAGGATGAGTTTCATCCCTCTAGTAAAGTATTTCTTTGTCTCCCAACCACAAATGTGCCCACCTTGTTTTCTTTGTACTGTTGAGCATCTCACAGAAAGACGGTAGGACAATGGTCAGCTCAGGGAAGGAGCGGTAGCTGGATCAGGCCTCCAGGACATGATGGTCTCTTTCTGGGAGAGGCAGCACTGGAGCTACAGCTACATCCCTCAGTTCTGCCTTCCCCTGCTGGCACTGGTCTGGAAGGTGACATTAATAGGCAGGAGATACGGGAACACAGCGGGGCAGGGGTAAGCTGAGGAAACTGCTGAGACCATGACAGCATTGCTGGTGGAGAACTCCTGAGGTGGGTCTTGGCTTCCTTTGCTGAAGCCATGCTGCTTGCTGGAGCCTTTGACAGGCCAGTGGGATAGGAGACTTTGGAAGTCTCTCTCCATCCCAGACCTTACCTTCCTGGAAGGACTGCCAGATATGGTTTATTTTGACCATGTTCTTGCTTAGACAGTCTCCAGACTGGAGTCTCAAATTGGGTGATGGGCTTTGCTTTTTCCGTAGAATTTCTGAGTTCATCATTTATCGTCTGCCTTTCTCGTTTCACCCAAGACTGTCTCTGTGGTGCCAGGAGTCTGGTGTGTCCAGGTGAAGGGCTGGCTCCTGCCCTGCGTGGCAGGTACTGATGCTCTCCATGGGCTACATACCCCCCTGTTGCTGGACAGCCCCTAGTGGTACAAGCTGAATCTTTGCAGAGAAGATATTGAGGTGGGAAAAAAGATACCTGCACTGGATTTGTTGATGTTCAGGCATGTCTCTAAGCCTTCGTAAAACACCTGACTGTCACAGGGAATAAATGTCCTACAGGGAGGGATAACTATGTTCCCTTGGCTGGGGTATGGGTGAATGTCTTCTAGGCTTGCCATCCTCACATCAGCATGGCTCCAGGGTCACTGCAGGGGACCAGGACAGACCTGGTGCTGGGGAGAGCTGGGGGAGATGGAGGGATATGCTTGTGATGCACACATGCTTCTGAGGCTCACCCAAAGCAGGGAAGAGCTGAGCACAGCCCCATAACACCACCCCATCCAGAACACCCTGAGGTGGAAAGGCAGATGCTCCATTCCTCATTATACCAAAAGCCGCATTTCTTTGACAGGACTCGCCCACATCAGATCTGCAGGAGCATACCTTCAACTAATGGGGAGGAGGCTGAGGACTTGCAACCTGCAGAAAACGCTGAAGATGTGCAACCCACCTGCCTGTGCTGTTGGGGGGGTTGACTTCTCTCCTCGCAGAAGAGCTCCAGGCATCTCTGGGAAACTGCAGGAGCAAAATTAAGAGGTGAATGAAAAACCAGCCCCCACAGCAGTTGTCTGAGGGCTAAAGGTCTCTGACAGTGCTGCTGAGCTCTTGGGGAATCTGGGCTGAGCTCAGATGCTTCATCTCCCCTTCAGGGTGGCAAATATGATGGGTCTTTGCAGCAAGGAGGTAGGGGAGAGACGGGCTTTGGAGAAATTAAAGCAGCCAGGGGATGAAACAGTTTTTTTGTGAAATAATGGCTCTTCATGAGAGATCCCAGCTTGTGCCTGAATGTGGAATGAACTGACTTTTCTGGCTGACAAAGGGGAAAAGTGGAAGATGAAGAAATAAAATCCCAGAAGGAAAGAGGTATGGATGGGTCAGAGGCACAAATATTCCAGAGCAGTTGCATTGAGATGGTTGGTGCAGAAAGGTTGACGAAAAACACAAAGCCTTTTTACTGAAAGGCACAGTGGATTTTGCAGAAGAGAGAAGCTGGGAAGTATTTAAACTTGCCACAGTTTTGACCATCCTTAAACAGGATGAAAAATTGAAAATATGTGTCAGCTTTGAGACTAAGCAAGGATGATGTCAGCTAACAACCATGGTGAGAGAGGAAACTCTGAGACAAAATGAGTAGCAGAAGAGGCCTCAAAGATGTGATAGTTGGTGGTGCAGACACAGTGAAATGGGGATAGGGTTCCCTAACCTGAGGAACAGACATGGGAGCTGCAGAAAATACATCTGGAAGAAAAGGGTGAGATTTAAAAAGTACTATTTGGCAAACAGGCTTTGGAGCCCAAAGGTTTTTGTCCATCTCCCTGTGCAGATAAAACCAATGCAAGTCCCTGCCCAACAACAAGGCACAACCCTTGAGCCCCAGCACACGTGCTTTTCTGAGCTCTTTCTAGAAAGCTTTGAAAAGAACATTGTGGCCAGGAGGCTGCATGGTGATGCATAGAATGGTTTGGGTTGGAAGGGACCTCAAAGATCATCTAGTTCCAACCCCCTGCCATGGGCAGGGACACCCTCCACTAGACCAGGTTGCCCAAATGCATGGTACAGCCCAGAAGCAAAGACTCTGTGCAGGTTACTGCCTAAGCCACCAGGCAATGCAAACCCTGGGGAAAGATGTTAGAAAAGCGTGTGACTCAGTATCATCAGTCCATGGGCAGGCTAGAGGTAAGCCATCAGTCTAACTGTGCACTTTCCTACCAGCAAAACCACACTACCTCCCACCTGGCTTTGTTGTCCCCAGTGAATAATGGCCATCCTTGCCCCTGCAGACTTTGGGCCATCTCCTTGTGCATCCCCAGCATCGCCCTGGGAGAAATGCCCTCCAGTCCTGAGGGATGAATTAGGACCTTCTCCCTCCAGCTGTCCCCTTGGGATCTGTAGTGGACTCAAGCATGACTTGCAGGTGAGGATTGGCCATCTGATACCAGCACACTGAAGGACTCTTTTGGCTCCTTGCTCGTCTTCACCCTAATAAACAGAACCTGTCATAGAGCCACAAAACCCGCTGTATGGCCAGGGCGCAGCGAGCAGGGTGAGGGAAGGGATCCCTCCCCTCTATGTGGCATTTGGAAATCCCAGCTGGAGGTTGAGTTGAGCTTGGGACTTTCCAGCACTAGAAAGACATTAACAGCCTGGAATGAGAGCAGCAGAGGTTGGGGGCTGGAGATTGGGGGGTACGAGAAGAGTCTCAGTGAGATGACTTTGTTCAGCCTGGAGAAGAGAGATCTTGGTGCTGCTGGCAGCCACCTGGGAGTGGTGGTAGAGGGGCAGAGCCTCTCAGATGGAGTGGGGATGAGAGGCAATGGGCACAAGCTGGAACACAGGGAATTTCCATTATAGATAAGAAAAAGCTTTTTTCGCCATGAAGGTGGTCAAAACTGGAACTGGTTCACCAGGGAGGTTCAAGCTTGAGCTAGGTATGACCCGGAGCGACCTACTCTTGCTGGCCATGCTGTAAGACCTCCTGAGGTCCCTGCCAACCTCAGTTGTCCTGTTATTCTGTGAACGAGGGTCAAGTCTTTGTGAGGCAATTGAAGAGACATATTTTAAAAATAATGTTATTTAGGCTATATTATGAACCAGTGTTATGAAACAGCCTGTTACCAACCAGTGTTCATATTGGGCTGGTGACTGCACCCAGGGCCTTGCCTTATTTATTTCATATGTCAAAATGCCCAAGGATCTGCAGGAAAGAATGATTTTTTCTATTTATACGGGAGAAGCAGCAGGGAAGGGGGAGAAGAGATTTAGTCCTAAACCATTTCTCAAATGATAATAGAAATGCAAGCATCTCTGGCAGTCAAGACTAGTTGTCTTCACAACAGCTAGGCTGAACAGCAGGACAAATTCTGCTACAAGAAGACACAGCCAGTGCCCTTTTATGAGCACTCAATGTGTCCTGAACTCAATGCCCCAGAGACAAGAGAAAAACCTCCCTTTTCAAAATTGCCCCAGAGGCCTCGCAGGTATCTTGAGCTGAATTTCTCCCAGAGGTTGAACCACTGTGGTCCCATTGGGATTTCAACCTGCAAAGAGGGAGAAGGCAAGGATTAACAACTGAAATGCCCGGGCATTAAACTGTCTTTTCTGGTGAGGGACAGAGTAGAGTGGGAGAGCTCCAGATTGAGTTATGCTACCGGATATCTCCTTCCTTCTCAGGCAGAATCTGTGTTGCTGTCTGAACAAAATGTTAGGGAAAGGGGAATTTCCACAGAGATTTATGTCAAAAGCAGAGAGAAGTCAGGTGGTTTCCCTACTCCTCCAAGCAGCTTCCTGAATCCAAAATACCGTCCTTCCCTCTGCCGTGGGAAACACTTCTGGTCCCTTCTGCCTCAGCCTGCAGTTTTGCACGGTCACCAAACAGGGGAAAAGAGAAAGCTTTCAGAAACATCTAAAACCAGAAAGCCACAGAGAATCACAGTTAGCAAGAGAAAACGCACACAAGAAATCTCCCCAAGCCCGCTGTTAACATGCTGTGCTGCTTCGATGCATCACAGTCCTGCAATGGCAGAGCTATTCAGAGAGCTGTCAGCCTCCCTGGAGAGGGGAAAAGCAGTTGTCCCGACTGGCAGCACGGAGCTGCGGCCGCTCCATGGCTGCAGAGCTCTGTGTGTCTGTGTGTCTGTTTGTGTGTCTGTCTGTGTGTGTCTGTCTCTGTGTGTGTCTGTCTGTCTGTGCCGTCGTGCCAGCGATGGGACAACACTGGCTCCAGCCCTGGGCAGCAGGGACAGGGCAACACGAGGAAAGGCAGTGCTCGGTGTCTGTGCTGGGCACAGCAGCCCTGCTCCCTTCCCATTTTTCCTGATGATGCTGGCTGCACCACGTTAAATGGAGAGCAAACCTCAATCCTGCCATCTGCGCTCCTCTGCTTGCACCGATGTGCTCAAAGACCTTGTCATCGTTTGGGGTGTGCCGAGAGATTCCCTCGAGGTTATAAAGCAACTGGGGTGGGGGCCGTGTCTCCATTGCAGCGCAGGCAGGGCTGTGCATCCCTGCTACAGGGTGTGCCTGACCCATTGCCTCAGACAAGGCTGAGCCCACCCTTCCTGCCTCCAGGTCACCTCCATCTCGATGGGATGATGGGACCATGGCGGCTCCCCTTCAGTGCAGAATCTAGTGCAACAACAAATATGAAATCCTCTGCTGCTAATTTGCATCTCAGATCCCTTCCACACTGTAGCATCTAGGCAGCGAAGCTATGGGAGTACAGATGCTTCAGGATCAGCTTTTAAAATAAATCCAAATAAGCCACTTTTTGGAGATTAAACTGACTCCTCCTGGAAACCACTGCAGAAGAGCACTTGTTTATTAAAAAGAGACAGCAGGGATCAGGGCATGAAAGGAGTCTTTGTCTCCTTGGCTATTACCTTACTCCATTTGTCTCTATGTTAATGCCTTTTCTTCAGGTGTGCAGGAGATGTCAGGCACAAATCTCCCAGCTCCAAAAACACATCAGGCAAAGAGGAACCCCCTGGCTCTTGGGCTCTGCACATCACGGAAGCCCCGTGTCACCTGCAGCCACCCCCGAATGAATGTATCTTTAGTGGCATCTGGAGGGGTGGTGGGGGGGGGATGTCTCTGTGAACGCTTGGGGGCTTGGTGAGGGGCTGGCTCCCATGGCTGAGATGGAGGCAACACCATCTTGCTCCATCCCCGGGGACCCTCGGGCCCTGCAGGAGCGGGAATCAGGGATGCAGGGATCCCCTCTGCTGCAGCGGGCATCCCCTGGGGGGGGGGGGGGGGGGGGCGGTGGGTGTGTGTGTGCACGGGAGTCCCCGGGCAGGGAATCACCTTTCTGGGGGTCAGCATCCCGGGGGAAGGGGCATCCCACCTTCCGAGGAGGAGGAGGATCCGCGCGGCTCCGCGCTACGCCGCGCCGCGCCGCTCCGCGTCGCGCCGCTCCGCTCCGCCCCGCCGCGCCCGCCGCGCCGCAGCCCCGCAGCCCGGCCGCCGCAGGGCCGGCGGGGAGCGAGCGGTAGCCGGCGGCATGAGGCGCGACCCGGCGCCCGGCTTCTCCATGCTGCTCTTCGGCGTTTCCCTCGCCTGCTACTCGCCCAGCCTTAAATCTGTGCAGGACCAGGCGTACACGGCGGCGGTGGTGCTGGAGGGCAAGGTGCAGTCCGTGGGCCCCCCCGCCGGCGGCGGCAATGACAGCCGAGGAGCCGCTGGTCCCACCGGGGGGGTCTTGGTCAAGGTGCTCGACCTGTGGCCCCTCAACAGCGGCGGGCTGCAGCGGGAGCAGCTCATCAGCGTGGGCTCCAAGGCGCCCTGCTTTAAAGTGAAGCGCAACCACCGCTACATCTTCTTCCTGGAGCCCACCGAGGAGCCGCTCGTCTTCCGCACCGCCTTCGCCCCGCTCGACACCAGCGGCAAGAACCTCAAGCGGGACGTGGCGCGGATCCTCTGCGCCGACTGCGGTACGGACCGCGCCGCGGCGGCGGGGGGCGGCGGCCGGGGGGGCGCCGGGACCGGCGGCGGGGGGCGATGATGGAGCGGCGGCCTGGAGCGCTGGCCCGCGGCCCGGGCAGCCGCGGGGCGACAGCTCCGAACCCCCGGGGCCGGGTGTGTGTGTGTGTGCCCGGCGATCGCCCCCGGTCGGCACCGGGAGCCGCTCCTGGCACCGGGGGCGATGAGCTCCGCCGGGCCCGGCCGCCGCAGCCGCGTTTTCTCTCTACCCCCCCCCCCCCCCCCCCCCCGCCCCGCTCCGGTCCTGGGGTCCCGCTCGGCCGGCTCAAGGTCCCGGCCTGCCCCGGCCCCCCCGGCGCCGTGCCAGTAGCGCAGCCCCGAGCCCGGTGCGGGGGCGGGCGGGGAAGGGCCCGCAGCCCGGCTGCCCGGGGCCGCTGGCTTTCCGGCGGCAGCGCCCTGGAGCCCTCGGTCTCGGCCCTTTTCCAGTGCCCCCCGCCTCGGGTGCCGCTTCCCTCGGTTCCCCTCGGTGATGGGAGAGCCGCTACCGGCGTGCGGTGGTGGCTCCGTTAACTCTGTGCGCACTGGTGCTGCCTGATGCGTTCCTCTCCCCGGGCGTGTTTACTGATGCAGCGAGGGGCTCTTTCCCGGGGGGGGTGCGGGGCCAGGGGCGGATGCTGGCTCTCCAGGTGTGCCCTAAGTGCCGGGAAGTTTTGCCTCCTTCAAAAGAACGGCCTCATTTTGTGAAGTTGGTTTTCTTTTGTTCGTTCAGCGGGTTTAGGTGCCTCCTGTCAACGCACTCGCGCTGTTCTCCGTGCATGCTGTGTGCTGATCCTCCACCACCTTTGTGAACACGGTTATGAAATGACTGGGAAGTGCCTGCAGGAGCGTTACTCCTTTTGTGCCTGGATTTTTCTTGCTGTCCTCCGGCAGGGCGAATACCTGCGATGGGCTGGGCGGTGGGGGACCGGGTGAAGACAATGACTGCATTTTCCCAGGGTTGGGATCTGAGCTTACAAAAATGCAAGGCTGGCCCTTCGTCCAGCTTGAATGCTCAGATACTGTGTCACAAAATCCGGAGAAGGCCGGTGTTAACCCGGACAGCTCTGAGCGCTGTGCCATGCCATCAGAAATGGATTTGAATCTCTCGTGTTTGGTGGGCTGCGAGGATATGCAGGGCATATCTCCAGGGAATCCAGGTTCCCCACTCAATGACAGCATGCTGTACTTCCTCATCAGGGTAAATGGCCTTTTGCCTCATTAAAAGCAAGGTGCCTTGTCAAGATACACTTAGCCCTGCAATGAACATATGTGTGCTGCTTTGTTGTTGTTGTGTTATTAACTAGGTGTTTCTGTGGCAAATACTTTGCCATCGGGACTGCTGACCCCAGGTTTTGAAAGCCAGACCTGTCTCTTTTTTTTTAGTTATCCAAAAGATAAATTTAGAAGATTGCGTTTCCTGGGAGAAAGGTGGAACCTTGCATATCATAATATGTTGTTGAGGAAAATGGGCTAGGACTGCATACGAGAAAACTAATTTGGGAGACACTAATTTCATGTGATTCCGTATGTGGGCCATCATGGACATAGAGGATTTAGTGAAATAGCTGTTGCAGAGTTTAAAGGAGCATAAATGGGGGAATTTCTCAGGACTGTGGTCTCATCATCAGGTGAAAGCACAGCAAAAGGTACGTGGCTTTTATTTTTTTTTTAAAGCAAGAAGATTCCAAACTTGTGCATCTCTGAGCAGCAGAGTATGACTTTAAGAGGAATGGAGGCTCCTCCATTTCCTCCTGGATCAGGCCCAAACTGTTAACGTGTAGGCTGATGTAACAACAAGTTAAGGGATGTCATCCTGCCCGTGACACCTTCTCAGAGCTGATGCTTTTGTTTCTGTATTTTTGACGGTCTGAATAGGCTCCCCGGCTAAGGGACTCTGCAGGTTGTTGGGAGCGTTGTCTCAGCAGAGCTCTATGGCAGATTGCAAAAGAAAAATAAAAGCTGGTGGTTGGGAACTGTCGTAACTGTGGTTTGGTTCAATGATGAAGATTAAAAAGGATGCTCAGCCTGCTGAACTTGTGGTTCCCCAAGCGCTTCATGCTGTCGGTTTGGCTGGAAGGTTACTCCTGAAGGTGACATTCCTGGCAGGATCTTCTGATTCGTAGCACCTGAGCTGCTGGAAAGGTGTGTGGACTGGGAAACCAGGCCATGGTCTGCCTTCTTGTCCCTTGGTTTCTGATAGGAGAGGAGATTTGGAGGGGTGCCAGGCTGCTTCCCGTCCTTGCTGCAGATGGGGGCTGTGGACAACTCCAGAGCTGATGGGGTGAAGTGTCCAGGCACAGCGTGTGCTCTGAGGGACAGCCAGGCTGCAGCCTTCTAAGAGATATTACGGAGCCAGGGGGACAGACACTGGGGCCACTTCTGAGTGGGTGGAGGGGGACCTCGTGGCTCTGAGCACTCCAATAACCCCCACTCCCAAAGACGGAGGCCTCGCAGGACTGTCTTCTCCCTGCTCTGGCTCTGTGCCTGGGTCTGTTTTCTAGTGATTCATCCCAGGCTAAGATGCCGTGTGTCCTCTGCTCTCACTGCTTGCCGAGGTCCAGGATGCACTGCAGGATTAGGCCTGTGGTCAGAGCATCTGTGTCTCTCTCCAAGGAACAGTCTCTGCCGTTTGCACAGCTCGCTCGGAGGAGAGGAAGTGGGTGGTGAGGCTTTGCACAGGACTCAGACCCTCGCTGGGCAGAGCCAGGAAGGCTGGAGGAGAGGGAAGGGTAGCATGGAGTGCGGGAGGTGGAATGGGAAAATGGATCTGTGCAGCTGGCGTATGCGTGGGGTCTCACCTGGACGGCTCAGTGTCTGCCCCCCCGTGCTGAGACCCGGGGAGGGGGATTCTCACTTTAGCCATCCCAGTGCTGGGCAGGCTCTGGAGGATGGAACTTCCCTACCTGCAAACCCCAGAGGTCTGCAGCCTCTGCGTCTCTGCCCAGCCATGGGTTTGCATCCCCCTGGCACCCAGGGAGCAGCTGGTCCCTGGGCCCAGGATCCTGTCGGTCTCATCACCCACTTGCCTGTCTTAAAACCTCTTCTGCACTGGGAGTATTATTGTTTTTTTCATACTGTTATATAATGATTCCTGTTATTGCTTCTCCTCCTGTCTCTTTTTCTTTACATCTTTTAGCTCCTTAATTTTGGATGGTTTCTTATCTCCTTGCGCCTACATGCACACACCAAGGAGGAAGAAATAGGTGCAAGACATGGTGCTGGCTCTTCACTGATGGGGTGACTGTGTGACGAGGTATCCCTGCTGGGACCACTCCTGATTTGAGTCCAGAAAGGGGGTTGTGGTCCTCCTGCTCTTTAAGGGTCACTCGTGTCATCATCTGCTTTCCACTCTATATGAGTCCATGCTTCCTATTCAAAAGATATTTTTGCAGATATTTTGTATACAGGAGGGGCTCTTGCTGGTGGGGATTTAACCTCTCTGGGCTCTGATTTCTGCTTTCACAGAGGAACAAATGTCTTCCTGCCTCCATATGCAGGAAGTTGCAAAGTAGCTTTTTTCCACCGAAAACGCTGCAGAGTTCCAGGACAGAGTACGCGACTTGCCTGTAGGATTAGCTAGCTTAGTCTGGGCAAGTAATCTGGTGGTGGCAGATCCCCAGGAGGATTTGCAGGCAGAGGACCTGTTGTTGCAGCAGGTACTTCTTGTGAGATGAGGTCTTTTTTTTTTTCCAGTCAGAAGGTGCCTTGGTCTTGGTGGGAATCAGGAATATGCTGGAACTGTGGCATTGGACTTGGTGGCCACACAATGCCGGGAGCTGTTTATCTGTTGGTTCTGGGAGCCAGGTTGGTTACAGCTGGCCTGTGAGGAGAGGAGGGAGGCCTGATTTTGAAGTGCCCGTGGGAAAATACAGCCCTCTGGATTACAGTGTAGGTGTTGCTGCCTGAAATAGCACTGGCAACTTTGGACCAGCAGCTCATGCAAAAATAACCCTCTCTGCTATCCTGAAAATCATCAGGTTTGCTTCGAGCCAGGCAGGCACAGGGAAAGGATGCGAGTGGGCTCCAACCACTGATGCTGATGCTCTCCCTTCATCCCAGGACAGCTGTGGAGCAGGGAGTAGCAAAGCTGGATTTTCTCACAAGCCACCCTGCTAATTAGAGCTGTCTGAAACTATTTCTCACCACCTTCAGAAAATCACACTTCCTTAGCTTTGCTGAAGAGTGAAAACTTGCTTCCTTCTTGCCTTGAGTTTCTACAGATGGGGAACGATCACTTTGGTGCAGAAAGCTTTTACCCCTCATAAGGACGGCACACTTCTGGGTGCTCTCTGCTCCTGCTTAGCTGGCACACAGGATTTGGCCTGGGAGTGGACCTGGGGTATCTGGTATCTGTGGCCAGGTCAGCTCCTCGTCTCCCAGCTGAGCCAGCCATGACAGGGAACTGGCAACTGAAACTTTGCTCGGCTGATGCTGCAGGTCCAAGTGACTTTAGCTGTACCTGAAACAGCGCAGGTTGTCCACTCCCAGGCATGTGCTGTGCGCAGAGCAAAGCCTGGCTAATTTCTCAGTCCCCCTTTCAGAAACATTTGACTAAATAAAGCATATCCCCAAGGATCTCTATGACTAACAGGAGACTAAAAAGGTTCCTGCATGATCCCAGCAGTGCTGGGTTCTATATCTAGGGCCTCTCCATGCACAGCCCCTGGACGCTAGCTGCTGCTCGGTGGCCATCTTTGTACTCTGCTAGCTAATAACCCTTAGATACAGGTCCTGAAGCATAACGCCCTTTCTAAATCACGGGCAACACCTTGGCTTGGGTTTGGATCTAGATCAGAAACTGGTGCATGCTTGGGAGCACAGAGGCAATAAAGTCCATCATCAGACAAAAAGGGAGCCATGTTCTGCCGCAGCTGAGCTCCCCACTTGATTTGGGCTGTGTAAGGCAAAATGCACCATCATCACCAGAGCCTTGAGCCTGTCGTGGTTTATCCCCACTGGCAGCTAAAACTACCACGCAACTGTTTGCTCACTCACACCTCTTAGTGGGATAGGGAAAGGATCAGGAAAAAAAATGTAAAACTCATGGGTTGAGATAAAGACGGTTTAATAGGACAGAAAAGGAAGATGGTAATAACAATATTAACAACAACAACAACAACAACAATAACAATAATAATAAAAGAATATGCAGAACAAGTGGTGCACAGCACAGTTGCTCACCACCCACAGACCACCGATGCCCAGCTAGTTCCTGAGCCACAGTCCAGTCCCCAGCCAGCTTCCCCCAAGTTATATACTGAGCATGACGTCGTATGGTATGGAACATCCCTTTGGCCAGTTTGGGTCAGCTGTCCTGGCCGTGTCCCCTCCCAGCATCTTGTGCACCCTCAGCCTCCTGGCTGGCAGGCCGGTGTGCGAAACTGAAAAGTCCTTGACTTGGTGTAAACATTGCCTAGTAACAACCAAAATATCAGTGTGTTATCAACATTATATGATGTAAATCCAAACCACAGCACTGTACCCGCTACTAGGAAGAAAATTATCTCAGCCGAAACCAGGACAGAGCCTTAAAACATTTGGCACACCTCAAACTCTACTGCAGAGTCCTGCAAGGGATCAGTTTTGGAACTGTACTGCTGGGGTGAGGGTGCCTGTCCCAGAAGGATCAGGTGGAGTTGCCAGTTCCCTTGAACAGCATGGCATGGCTGCTACGAGGAGTGGCTGCTACTTTACCAGGTTTAGGGCATCGGATGCTGGTGCTGGAGTTCACCTCGTCTCTGTTGCCCCACCTGAGTCATTGCCTGACACCGCTGAGCGTAGAGGAGAGCCGTACTGCCCTGGAACAGCACGCAGGCTTTCCCCAGCAAGCCGTGCTGGCCTTTGGCAGGCAAGGTTGCAGACACAGTGAGAAGGGCAGAGGTGAGTTGCGTGCTTGGCCAGGAGGAGCTACAGGAGATCAATCCGTGGTGGGCAGCAGGTTTGTGAGGCTGTGAGCCTGTGGGCGACTCTTGTTGTCTGAGAAATTCTCACTGCAGAGGAGCCTGAGTGATAAAGTGCTGGGAAGTGATGAAGTGCCTCCGCTGAGGCTGGAGGCACTGGGGCTGTCTGGCAGCTTCTGTCAGCCCTCCTGTGTGCGCTTGGTGCCAGGTGCGGCAGCGTGGTCAGTGCTGGTCGCACTGGTGGGGAGCTGGGCTGGGTGGAGCAGAGATGTCAGTAAATCCTGCCTCTCTCTCTGCTGGACAGAGGAGGCTGCCAGGATGCGAGTACACACCTTCCCAAACTGCTGGACCACTCTTTCATTTCCATATGGTGCCGTTTGAATGAGAAGTCTCTGCCCCGCTCCCTGGTGAGATGTTCTCTGCACTGTGCGGTGCTCTGTCCGGTGCAGATGGCGGAGGACGCCTGTCCTCAGCAGGAGATCGGGCGGATGTGTGCGGTAAGGGGAGGCTCCGGAGGAAGCTCATCTCCCTGGCAACTTTGGCATCCAGGCATCTGCTCGCCTACCGAATTGGGTGTGAAGCACTCGAACCCCTAAAGGGTGCTACAACCCCTCAGCACTTGCCTTCTCAGGTCTGGGGGGAGGTGGGGAAGTCTGCCAACTGCCAGAAATTTTGGGGACAGAGTATTGAGTCTGCAAAGGTAGGCTAAAGATCAAAAGGAAGATGAATCACTGTGCTGCTCTTTCTCTGCTGAATGACCGTGCACCCAGTGCTTGGCTGCTGCAGCTTGGTGCTGGGCTGTGTGCCGCAAAGCTTGGCCGGAAGGGTCAGTGAAAACTGCTTTCATTTAATCTCCACGGTCCAGCTCCATCCTGGATAAGAGGGTGACTGGTCTGGAGGAGGAAAACATGAGGTTCCTCAGAACATGAGGTACTAGAACGGAGCAGATGATTTGCAGGTTGAATGGAAATAATTTGTATAACTCCAGGCAGGGAAACCTAGGATGTGGTTGGGTAGGGGGAAGATCACCTCTGTGCTTGGAGGATTTGGGGAGAAGTTTGGTATGGAAGTCACAGCAGACAGTACTTGAAGCTGTTCAGGGGAGAGCGAGAGTTCATCTTGGGGAAGAAAAAGGAAATGAGAAAATAAGAGCTTCAGTGGGTCAGAAGGGGACAGGAGATGCTGCCTTGGAGACCCAGGACACTGGTGTTCAGCTGAGCAGGGGTTTCTTGTTTCTGTGCATGTTAGTGTCAGCCAGCTCTTGCTGAGGCTAGAGAGCGTGTCCTGGTTTTGCAGGAGTTCCTCACAGTTGGTGGCCTCCTGGAGGAGAGCTGGCTGCTGTTGTCTCTGGGCACAGCATCTCTCTGGGATGGGACACACGGGCTCAATGAGTGGGGGCGTGTCATGCTCATGACAGAGCGCCCAGCTCCCACCTTGCTGACCCCCAGTCTCACACTGTCCTGGTGTGAGAGGACTGTCCTTTGCCCTCTTGATGAAGGTGAGAACTCTAGGAAAGCCTTCCCAATGGGTTCAGGTGCTGGAAATGAGCCTGCGGGATCTGTGGGTGGGAGCAGGGCCCCAGGGCTGATGGAGGGCAGATCTTGGATGTGATGGTTTTCTAGGGCAGGTCTGGGTGGGCAGTGCTGTGCCTGATGTCTTGTGGAAATGCTGAGGAGGATGGGAAGGCTTTGCAGAGCCTGTGGAAGGACATGCTGTACTACTTAGTGGGAAAGCTAGTCAGGTCCTGCCAGTTTGGGGTCGAAAGGCAGGTATTTGCATTCATTATAATCAATCACTGCTCATCCACTTTTCGTAATGGCTCAGTAATGATGAAATGCTGTTCAGGACCCTCTCGGTGGTCTCGGGGCAGGCAGATGGCTTGGCAGGAGGGTGGGGATGGGAATTAGCTCTGCTTTCTGGGCTGTCTCAAAGTTGGCAGCAATACAACAGCTGCTGCACTTGCCGAAGCCTGTCGCCGTCGGATCCTGGCTCCCTGCTGCTGCACCATCACTTTAGCTGTTCGAGGTGGGCTGTATTTGGGTCAAACCAAGGTGAGGTCAGGATCAGGCATGGCCTCTACTGTTGGCCTCTACCAATGTAATGTGGCCTTTCCCAGCATGCAGAGGTGTGTGGGTGTGTGGAGGACAATTAGCAACACATTAATTAGCCCTGGGAGTATGACAGGGAGTACGAGTGGGCTGTCAGGATGCCTTGCTTGGGGGTTGGATCTTCCCCATGGGTCCGTGGGATGGTAGTAACAGCAGTGATGGGAATGGGTGCCTCTGGCCCTTGTCTGGACCCGCTGGTCTGGGTGTTCCCCCCTTCCCACCTCCACCCCTCCAGTCTTACTCAGCTGCTCTTCTGCATGGCTTGGTGCAGAGGAGAGGAGAAGCGGGGACTTGAGCGGCTGAGTCTCCCCTAGGCTGCTTTCAGGCTTGAGCCAGGCTGGCAGTTGCTGCTGGGAGTCCAGATGAAGTCATCAGCATCCCTAGGGCGATCCCCTGCCATGTGGGTCTCAGCCGCCTTCTCCCTGTATCCCTACTGGGAGAAGGAGCTGTCTTCCCGTCCCAGCTGCCAGGTTGTCTCTTGTGCTGCTGGCCCTGAGCTCCACGGGGAGCTGCCTGGTGAGGCTGGTGCGACCTAGGAAACATCAGGGCTCCTTCTAATGGGGCTGTGGGAGACATGCTGCCTGCATGGGCAGCTGCATATTTATGTTCTGTGCTGGAATGAAGTGGAGATTTCTGTCCTGGGGAGACATGGCATGTCAGGGTGCTATCTGCTGGATTTGAGGAGACCTGGAGACCCTTTTTTATAGCACTGGAGAGCCTGAGTCCCAGAGACATTTCCCCAAATCTGCAGAGCTGAGGCAGCAAGGAGGAGGTGGAGGACTCTCCCTGCCAGGTCCTTCCTGCAGCTTCTGGCTTGGCTTGGTACACTCCATATACATGGCAGGAGGAGGCAATGCCCATTCCAGCATCTGCACAGCCAGCCCTGCTCCTCCAGCCTCCAGCAGTGCTGCTGGGCCCCAAGCACATGGGACAGACATCGGATCCCACCACCCCAACGCTGCCCTGATCTTGAGCACTCCCAGAAAGATGCCTTGATGTCAGGAAATGGGGATGCAGCTGGAGTGGAGGTCTGTGGTACAGAGGGATCGCTCTTCTCTGGCACCCTTTCGTCCTATGTTGGTGATTTTAGGTGGTCTTCCTGGCGTGGGGGACACAAGAGGCTGGGTCTGTAGGATGACTATTGTTTCTTGGACATTCAGGCACAACAGCACCTACAGGCCATGGGAAGTGTTGTAGGAGCCCCAGACCTGATGGTGCCCCACAGCCCAAGTGGGCTCACAGGCAAGGAGGGGAAAACCTAGAGGGGGCGAGGTGTTCTGGTGGGTTTGGGAGTATCAGATGCAGGTGAGATGCTGGGAAAGGCCCTGAGGTTTTTGCGCACTGGATAGGACATAGCGGTAGATGTAGGATGGTTTGGATGGAAATTAGGAGTTCTCCTATACCTACAAGAACTGGAGTGATGGGAAGCAGCAGGCATGGGTTCACCCAAAGAAGGTCCTTTTTCACGCAGTGCCTTGCTGCAGGGTGCTGCTGGGACCACAGGGAAGAAGGATCACACAGGCTGTCAGAGGCCATGCCTGTGTGTGCAGCATGGTTTGGTGCAGCTGCTGATTCTGCGTCTCCCCAAAAGCCTCATTGCCAGAAGGGATGGGCTATGGTGGTGAGAGGCACAGTATGGGGCTGAAGCAGTGCTGTGTTCTTAGCCCCAGGAGGGGTGTGCTCTGCAGGGAGGCAGTGACACGTTTCTCCATTTATTGATCAACCATTCATAGAATCATAGAATCATAGAATGGTCTGGGTTGGAAGGGACCTCAAAGATCATCTAGTTCCATCCCCTGCCATGGGCAGGGACACCCTCCACTAGACCACGTTGCCCAAAGCCCCATCCAACCTGGCCTTGAACACTGCCAGGGATGGGGCATCCACAGCCTCTCTGGACAACCTGTGCCAGGGCCTCACCACTCTAACAGTAAAGAATTTCTTTCTAACATCTAATCTAAATCGACCCTCCTTCAGCTTAAAATTCCTCTGTGGAGCCTCATCTCCATCACCTGGACCATGCTACAGTGAAGGAGCTTTGTGGAGTCTCTAGCCCATTTCTAGCTTATGGACATTCTGCGTGGGGGATGCGGCATGGAAAGGCAGCTGTATGGGATCGTCTCAGCCCTATGTCTGTGCAGTTGTGCTGGTGCACACACTGGCAGAGAGGTGTGTTTGTGTGGCTTTGTGCTCTGGAGGGAACTGATGCAGGCAAGGGGGCTGTGCTTGGAGATTTGGTTCAGTTCCCATCTGCGCCACTGATCACAGGAAAGCTGCTTAGCATCCCCACACCGTGATTCCCTGCCTGGCAAGCAGGAAAGATGCTGCTTTACACGCTCTGCTAGGGAGCAGGCAAAAACTGGCACTGTGCTGGGTTCATATCAGTGTATCAGTGTTGGTAATCAGCAGAAATGGTAAAGAAACCCGGCCCTCCCTCCAGTGCCTGGCACTGATGCACCTCAGAGCAGTCCATCCCCCAGGGTGCAGAGCTGTCTCTGCTGCCAGCTGGTGCTCCCTGGGGATGGCAGACCCTGCTGAAAAGGAGGCAGCCCCTGCAGCGGTACTCCGTGCAGCTGGGAGGATCTGAGTGGGTATTTGGGGGTGGAGGACCCCGGCTTGTTCCTATAACAGATCTGCAAGGGACCTGCCTGGTACCAGCCAGCAGCATGTTGACTCTCCTGGGTGGCCATCCAGCTCTGAACATTTCCCAGCCAAGCTCAGCTCACAGCAAAGGTGTTAGATCCACAAAGACATAAACTTGCGGTCCCCAAACCTGCCTCT
Organism: Balearica regulorum gibbericeps; assembly: GCF_011004875.1. Taxonomy (NCBI): domain Eukaryota; kingdom Metazoa; phylum Chordata; class Aves; order Gruiformes; family Gruidae; genus Balearica; species Balearica regulorum. The sequence continues at coordinate 382,903 of NC_046197.1, forward strand.
GTTCTGCAGCAGCACGCTCTGTCTGCGTGGGGAGGCTGTGACGTGTGACGAGACGATTTCTGTCAGTGACATGCAGGCTTCTGGCATCCAGGCTGTTTTTCTGGTGCTCAGAACTAGCTGGGAATACTGGTGGGGAGCATGGATCCCGGAGGGTGCTTAATGCCGCATGATGGTGTGGAGAGAGGATTTCCCAAGCTGTTAGAGGGCTGAGCAGCTTTGTGGTGCGCACTGTGATGGAAGGATGCTTGGGTGAGGCAGGCTGAGTGACTGGTCTGCTGATGCTTGCAAACTTCGGCAAATCTGTAGCTGCTACACGGAGCTGAGAGATTAGGGTTGTGTTTGGTGGCATGAAATGACCCTGTGAGTTGCCATCAGGGCCCATTCCCCAGCCCTCTGGGATGCTACGTGTCAGTGAATGTTACTGGGAGGTGATCCAAACCCAGACAGCCAGGGGTTTGTGTGCATGTTTACTTCTGCAGAATCTTCCTGGTGAGAGGAAAGACAACTGCACTCTCTGCCTGTGCTGAGACAGCTAATCCGGGAGCCCGTCTGCCTCAGGTTGCAGACGGTTTCAGGCCTCTCCTTCCTCCCCAAGCACTGTGGGCTGAATCACCTTCTGCTCCATGTCATCAGAGCAAAAGCACAGAGACCAGAGCTGTCACACCAGGACAGCGCAGGTGCAAGGAAGTGGAGGAAATCCTGCCCACAGTGTTGATACACCTGTAGAAAAAACAGCTTAATTTGCCAAGAAAGGGCATGCCGTCACAGTAATCTGGTAACTGTGTATAAAACTATGGGCATTGCAGGAAGGAGACTCCGGATGGTTCTTTGAGCAAGGAAAGAAAATACCATTCCAGGGTGAATTTTGAAACTGGCTGATGGCTGATGAGACCAGCAAAACTCATGTTTAGATGTTAAAGCATCCAGGAGGGGAGCTGGTAACTCTGAAATCATCAAAACATGAAGAGGGTTCTGGCTTCAGAAGGACAGATAGGTACACCAGAAGGTGCCATTAGGAAACTGTGACCTTTTGAAACCTTCCTGCCGGGAGAGTGGCTATGGTGTTCCTGCAGTGGCTGGTGCCAGGCAGCCCTGAGCGGCTGCAGGACCGCAGCTGCCCATTGCCCGTGTTGGGCGTTGGCCAGCCGCACAGGCTGCCAGCATGCTGGTGTTGAGCTCTGGGCCGCCTTTGCCAACAGGAGCTCCTGGGGATGGAGGTGGCTCCTTGAGTCGCGGTGCTGGGCAGCTCTGCTGCTAGAGAGAGAGGTCTTGTTCTGTCCTTTGCTTTTAACGCACAGGAGACATGTGGCTGTGTGTGCTTTGGTGTAGGCTGGGCTCTGAGAGAGGTCACGTAGTCCCTGCCCCGCACAGATTCCCGCAGGGCTCGTGTCTGGGATGAAGGATGCTGAGGCTTTGTGGACAGGGCTGATCTCCGTCTGGGATGTTTCCTCATGTTGCACAAGATTTACTGAAAGCTTTGTGTGAACCTGCTGGGAGGGTACACAGCGCAGAGTTTCCTTTCCCATCATTTGTTTCGAAATTCAGTGCCCTTTCCCATCCCTCTGCCTTCAGGGAATTTCCCACCCCTCGCACTTGCCCGCTGGTCAGGCTGTGCCCCAGAGCCAGGAGAGCAGCACTAGCCCTTTCCTTCTCTGGGTAGGCAATAAAGTCCTTGGCGCTTCACATCCTGGGCCCGTGGGGTGCCAGGTTAAATCTGACCTGAAGCACAGCACAGATGAGCTTTGCCAAGACTCCAGTTCTGGCCTGAAGAGGCTGCAGAGTCCAAGTTGTCTCACTCAAGTATTTATTAAGCGGGCTGGTCCAGGGGCCTTTCCAGAGATCCCAGCAGTGCAGTCAAAGCTGGTAGCAGAGCTGCTGTCTCTGTCTCCTTTGGGCTGAGGGTGTGAGTAGCACCGTCAGTGATGCTCCATCAGGCAGCAGCTCCTGCCAGCTCTGCTGCCTGCTGTTGCCAGAGGTGAAACCTTGTGCCATGGCACAGGTTCCCAGACACTGCACGCTGGCAGCCAGATTTGAGGAGGGAAGAGTGGTCATGGTGATGGAGAGCACCTGCGTGGGAGGACCATGCACCTCCTGTTAAAACTACGGTCAGCAACCTGCCAGGCAAATGATATTCCCAGGAGAGTTATCAGATGGGTGGGAAGGGGGGGAGTGTGGAGCCTGTAGAAAACACATCTGTGTCCCTGTGGGGTTTGGAGGTTTGGAGATCTTTGCTGTAACAGACACACACCTTCCAGCAAATGGGGTTAATAACAGGATTTTATGCTGGTATAAACTCATCTTTTGTTGGAGGGTGGAGGAATGGCATGCATGGGGGTGATCTCCTGGCTGCAGCATCTGAGGGAAACCCCCCTCCTTGAAGTCTTACCTTTATGGCTGATGTTCTTCAAAATAATGGTTTTTTCTTCTTCTCTGTGTAACGGATGACATGGAAAACCCTTCTGCAAGGAAATAAATTCTGCCTGTCACAGTGGCTTTCACTTGGCAGTGTTGAATTTCCTTCCATGCTGCTGTTGTCTTTCTCTTTTCCCCCTTCTCCTCTCCTCCCTCCCACACACACTCTTCGCTATCGTACATCCTCAGCTTTCAGAGTGATAATTGCAGTTGAGCTAAGAAAACCTTAACATGATTTAAATGATGGCTTTGGTTCCTTTTTCTGCAGCGTTCTCTGAGGCTGCACCCTGTTTGAAAACGTGAAGGTGTTTCAAGGACCTTTTTTTTCCATTTAGACCTATTTTTGGAGGAAATTTCCCAGAAATTTAGTATTTGGATGAAAAGTGAGAATATGAAATTTTCTGATGCCACTAAATGTGCAGGACATGCAGGTTGGACCTACCTTCTGGGAAAGAGAGCATCCCTGCTAGGTCTCCCTCTTGCAGGAGTTTGCTGGTGAGACACAGGCATTTTTGTAGGAAATTCAGCGATTTTTGCGGTGAAAAGTCACAAAAGTCTGAGACTACCTAGAGTAAGACCATTGTGTTCAACCTGATCACCTTCTATGATGCAGTGACTGGCTTGGGAGATGAGGGAAGAGCAGTGGATGTTGTCTACCTAGACTTCAGTAAGGTCTTTGACACTGTCTCCCATAAGATCCTCACAGGCAAGCTGTTGATGTAGGGGCTGGATGAGCAGGCAGTGAGGTGGATTGAAAACTGGCTGACTGGCCGGGTCCAGAGGGTGGAGATCAGTGGCACACAGTCTAGCTGAAGGGCAGTAACTAGCGGCGTATCCCAGGGTTCAATATTGAGTCCAGTCCTGTTTAACATCTTCATTACCTATCTGGATGATGGGGCAGAGTGTACCCGCAGCAGGGTTGCAGCTGACACCAGACTGGGAGGAGTGGCTGAGATGCCAGAGGGTCATGCTGCCATCCAGAGAGACCTCGTCAGGCTGGAGAAATGGGCTGACAGGAACCTCCTGAAATTAATAAGGAGAAGTGCAACGTCCTGCTCTTGAGGAGGAACAACCCCAGCCACCAGTATACACTGGGACCACCCAGCTGGAAAGCAGCTTGGCAGAAAAGGCCCTGCATGTCCTCGTGGACACAAGGTTGACCACGAGCCAGCAATGTGCCCTTGAGGCAGAGAAGGCCAATGGTATCCAGGTCTGCATTAGGCAAAGTATTGCCAGCAGGTGGAGGGATGTGATCCTTCCCCTCTGCTCAGCACTGGTGAGGCCATCACACCTGGAATACTGTGTCTAGTGCTGGGCCTCCCAGTGCAAGAGAGACATGGACATACTGGAGAGAGTCCAGTGAAGAGCCACAGAGATGGTGAAAGGAATGGAGCATCTCTCATGAGGACAGGCTGAGAGAGCTGGGACTGTTCAGCCTGGAGAAGAGAAGGCTCAGGGGGGTCTCACCAATGTATATAAATACCTGAAGGGAAGGTGCAAAGAAGACAAGAGCCAGGCTTTTTCCAGGGGTGCCCAGTGACAGGACAAGAGGCCATGGGCACAAACAGAAACACAGGAGGTTCCCTCTGAGCAGCAGGAAACACTTTGTTACTGTGACTGACCACTGGCACAGGTTTCCCAGGGAGGTTGTGGAGTCCCCATCCTTGGAGGTATTCAAAAGCTGATGACATGGTCCTGGTCAACCTGCTTTGGGTGGCCCTATTTGAGCAGGGGCATTGGACAAGATGAACTCCAGAGGTCTCCGCAACTTCAACCACTCTGTGATTGTGTGTGGAAGGGCCCCCAGGACCTCTTCCCCATGTGGTTCTCACTTAACTGAGGCAAGGCTTGCAGACAGCTGGAGACTTGGTGAATATGTGGATCCCCCCTGGGTTTTTCTGAGGGTGTTGGGCTGCGAGTTAGTGTCTGTGTAACAGGGTGCCGCAGATCCTTGGCCAAGCACTGGGGCGAGCACTCCAGTTGGGTGTCTCCCAGTTCCTGGCAAATTCAGTGGAGGTTTCCCCATAAAAGAGGAGCAACGGAGGCAGGCAGCCGTGTATTTGCCTGCAGAGTGTGGATCCAGCACTGCCCCTGTGTGCTCACCGCGCTCCTCCAGCCTTGGACGCTGTCCCCACGTTTCCCATCCCCGCAGAACAAGGGCTGTGGAGGGGTAGCATCTCCCCTATTCAGCTTCACAGGACAGAGGTCTCTCCACTGCTGCCAAAATGATGCACAAGGACACATGCACAAGCTCCTGTGCAGCCGTGCCATTGACTCCTTGGGGCTTCTATCACCTAGGCTGCTCTGGATCAGGTCCAGAATGCGCTCACAGCTTGCTCTCCCTTCTCTCCCTCCCTGTTGGTTTCATCCAGTGCTCTGTAAGGCCCTGCCTGTTCTTGCCCAAAGGCACTTAGGACAGGTAGGAGTCTAAAAGCCCTGTGCACGTTCTTGAAGACTGTCCTGCCATGCCTGACACCCTCCCAGGGGAGCCTCAGCTCACCATTGTCCTGGGAGGGCTGAGGACCAAACTCCCTGGGCTGTGTCTGAAACCCGACAGCACATGTCCCAGGGAGATGCTGCTGTACCTCCAGACTCCATCTGTCCTGCCCAGCCCCCTCTGCCTGCAGCCCCCTCTTGCACGTGCCCTGTCTGGTCTTGGCTTGCTTCTCTGAGCCGCCCTTTGTAGCCCAGCCCAGACGCTCCCAGGATGAACTGTGCTTTTGTTTTAATTCCTTCTCCAGTGAACGTGCAGCAGAGGTGCCAGGCTGCAGAGAGCCGGGCTGGAGGTCGGGAACCTGCTGGTTCCTGTGGCTGGGCACTGTACCTGGGCACCGTACCTGGGCAGGTTGTGGCTGCAGCAGCAGTGGGCTGAGCTCTGCCCAAACTCTCTCTTGGGCAAAGCGGGAGCTGGAATAGCACGAAGAGCAGGTCTTTGACAACTTTGCCAAACTGGAGTGTATCTCACAAACTGTAAAGTGAGGCCTGGTGCTGGGCTTGTTGTTGTAGGCCTGCCTGTTCCCTTCTTCTCAGGTGCCATCGCCTGGTCTCCCTGCCCTGTCTTCCAGCACAGATCAGTGATGCAGAAACAACAGCACTGAGGTAGCAGAGAACGGCTGTTGGGAAGGCTGCTGGGTGGACTTTTTGCCTTTCTGCCTTGTACCTTGGAGATCAAGCATCCTACTTGTGGTGGGACTGCGAGCACAGTGATGCGTCTGCCAGCACACCAGGTGCTGAGGCAAGCAGGAGAGTGGAGTCCAGCAGCCTGCCTGGGGCTTCTGGTCCAGCCGATGGCCTAAAGCTACTGTTCAGACCTCTGCAAGCAGCTGCTGGACCAGAGAAGTTTGTGCAGATGAGTTGTGCCTGCCCCAGCCCTGCTGACCTCTGCTGCAAGCCTGTGACCTGCGTTTCCAGATGCTTCTTTGGCCCAATCCATGGCCCATGGGCTGTCTGTGAGCTGCCCCACGCTGCATCGTGGCCAAAGCAGCCCCTTTCCAGCCCAGCATACTGGGTGTGCTGCAGAGATATACCAGACCAGCAAACCCTTGCTGGCCACTGCCCATCCCACACTCAGCAGCTGAGTCTGGCTTGGCAAAGGGTGCAAGATGGCCGGTTTGGAGGGAAGTAGGACAGGGAGCAGTGGAAGGGAAGAGGCCATGCCAAGCAGGTGGCTATCATACATGGGGGCTGCCATCCACCTGCCACTGGCCTTTCTGTGCCTTGACTTGTGCTGTGTGGGCTTCCTGGTGCTGCCGGCAGTGGCAGCACTGCAGCTGCTGCTGTGGCTTCACATCCCTCACAGCAGTGGTCAGAGTCCTTGTAGAAGCTGTCAGAGTCACGTCAGTGTCGCTCTCCTGGTAGCTGAGCCAGCCTGGTGCGGGGCGGGTGGGTGTACTCAAAGGAAATATACCCTGGGGACAACCCGGGAAACAGAGAACTCACCATCAGCTAGAGCTGTGCAATGTTGGGTGACCATTTTTCTCCCTCCAGCAGTCTTGCTCAGAGGGAAGTGGAGAACCCTTGATGTTGAAATACTGCACTGAGACACTCAGCAGCATCTGTGCCGTGTGTCAGAAGCTGCGTGCTGCATGTGCGGGTGTTTATGGCAGGGAAATGAGGCAGCTCTGCCACTACCTGTTCCCAAACCAGTTCCAGTTCTACCTGGCTGCTTAGCCAGTCAGCAGAGAGGAGGGAACTGTGCCTCCTTCCCATGGATGTGGGGATATTTCCCTCCCCTCCCCCTGCAATCAGACGCTTGCAGTAAGCCAGGCATCACTTGCACTCCATCAGACGTGGGTGTCTATAAGAAGCCTCTCTGGGGTTGCAATTGGGTGGGCTGGCTGTGCCACGTGGTCTCTCGTAAGGCCTGTGTTGCTGAGCAAGTGGCATTCCACTTATTTTTGGCACTAATAGTCTTTAGTTAATACATAAATTCAGCTTAAATTCTGGATGGAAAATAAATCCCGAGTGGAGGCTCTGCTAATAAGGCAACAGACGCTTCGGGGAGCCTGGGACGCCTTTCAGCGGAGCGGTCGTGGCTGCTGAGATCTGAGAGCAGCAACATGCGCAGGCACAAGGTCCTTAAAAGTTACCATGAGCTGTTGGACTAAATTACAGAAGCATTAGACAGAGGGTTGAGGTGAGCTCTAACTTTAACTGCTGGAGCTGAACTCATTATGGCAAACGCCCTGGTGAGATCCCCAGTCCCATGCTGGTATGGTGAGAAAAAGAAAAAGTTGGAGCATCAGTTTAGGTCTGACCACGGCAAAACACCCTCCTCTCTCACAGTCTGCCAAAAGGCAAGGCTGGTCTGAGGTCCTCTGCTCTGCTTCTTTCTTGCCGACCCTGTGCCAGTCACCCCAGGATGCTTCCCCACATCCTGGTTCATCCCAGGGAAGCTTCAGCCCACATTTGGGTGTGTTGAGGGCTGCATCCAAATGGCTATGTCCTTCCAGCAGCATATGTGCCTGTGACAGCCTGGCTGGGGAAACCCAGCTGTTGTGGCCAAGCCATGGAGAGTGTGAGACTTTGGAGCTCTGACCTTAGCCTTTTATCCATGGGTTGGTGCTGTAACCTGAAGGAGGGTCTAGCTGAGACCCAGCAGCCTGTCAGAAGGTTTTGTGGCAGCATGCTCCCCAGCACTGTGCCATGGGGCTCTGTGAGGGTAGCAGGATGGAAGGTCCCCAAGCCTAAATTCACCATGCATACAATGGCTTTGAGGGTTGAGGCTGGAGCTGACTGATTTCCATGCCCCTGCAGGCAGGCTGCTCAGCAGCAGCACTGTTACCTGGTGGCTTGCTCACCCTAGTGCTCTACAGTGATGCCCAGCACACACACACACAGGGGGCTGCCCATGGCTCTGGCTCTGGAGCCCAGCAGTGGGACAAACCCCAGCGCATGCCCTTCACATCACCACGCTGGAGCCATTTTGTGCCTGTGTGCCAGACTTACAGGCCAAGAGGGAGGTACTCACTCCCATGTCCAGCTGCTTTCTGAGCTCCTCCCCACTTTTATCCAGATGCTGCGAGATGAAATCCAAAATACGTTGGATGCTTTTTGAGAAATGCCCTGTACTTGTGAAGAAGCAACTTTCTAGGGTGCTGCGCTGGGAATGAAAGCCACTGGTAGTCTGCCAGCATGTCCTACCCCTGCCCTTCCCTGCCCTGTCCCTTCCGTCAGAGCCGGGGCTGCAGGGTTTGTGCCACTGAAAAGGGAAGGTGTCCTGATGACTGGGCTACAAACCCTGTGGCGATGGGATGGCTCAGACCCTACTTGCCACCTCCTGACAGGGTCCTCATTGGGTTTTCATGAATTTCAACTCTTTCCAGAGTTGAAAATGGATTGGAGATTAATCAGGGTTTAGAAGAATGCCAGTTCATCCCTGTCTCTCCTGCTGGCCTGCCTCACCTTGTGCACAAGGTCAGCCCCTGCGCACTCAACATATTAACCCCTTGTCAGGCAGAAGGCAGAATTTTAAAGGCCTCAGATCGATCCCTCCAGGGAGGTTCAGGTCTCTCAGTCACAGTCAGGACTGATGGTACAGCACTGGCCTCATGAAGTGGGGAGAGTCTGGGGTAATTTCTTCCTCCAGGTTCCTTGCTGTGAATTTCCACCAGACCCTGCTTCTGTCCTCTGCAGTTTCCATCTGAAAGAGTGACAGGAAAAGGCTCAGTTGAGTTGGTTTTGTGGGCAATGTTTTGCAGTTGCATTATTTTTCCATGTTCTTGGTTCAGGGGAGAGGGGGCTCATTCTGGAGCCCCTTGAGGCTGTTATTGTTGCAGTTAGGGAAAGCCCTGGATAATGTCACCAGTGGATATCCCTGATTGATGGTGTGAGGTGGTGAAGTCCCAGCTACAGCCTGTGGACAAGGTGTAACGACCTTGAGGCTTTGTGGGAGAGCTGTAGGTGGATGCAGTTGTTCCTCTCCTCTCTGATCCCCCACATCTGTGTTCTCATCTGGGACCTGCCTTGGGGATGCATCATGCTGCCATGGAAGCTGCAGCGTAAGATGATGTGGGCGTGGCCCTGGGATGCTCCTCTCTTGGAGCAGGGGCCTTGGGGAGGTAAGTGTGTGTCTGTTTGTGCATTTGTACCAGAGGGTTCCTTTGGAGACAAAAACGATCAGTGCTGGAAACAGAGAGGAAAAGAAATCCCGGCATCTTTCTACCCAGTATCCAGAAATAACCTGTTGGGATTGGTTGTTGCTAAGCACATGGCTGGCCAATGAGTGAAAAGTGGTCCAGGCTTGGGCCGGGACATCCTGGCTGGAACCTGTAGTTGGGTTTGTGCCTGTGTCCGAAGTGGACACACCATGGCAAGGGAGAACAATATGCAGGAATGAGCATTTTGCATGCAGTGGTGACTCCCGGCTGCCTGAGACAGAGCTGCATAGATTTGGCTCAGCCCCACCACGCATCCCTTAGCTTTCTGCTCCCCCAACTTCCTCGCCCCTTTGTACTTCAAGTGCCTCCATCCACTGGCCCTGTGTACCTTGAGCCCTTGTTTTGCATGCTGCCTGTGCTTGCCAGGGAAACTGTGTGTCCTGCCTGCCTCTCTGTTCTGTACCATGTGGGGGTGAGATGAGAGCGAGTCAGTTCTCAACAGGAGAATCCCAACAACTGTCTCAGTAAAATAGCAGTGCTAATAAGACAGAATAAAGAGTATATACAATGAGTAAATCTACGCGCCCTCAGATGCTGGGCATCCCGCATTTGTGCAGCAGACCCTGGATAGATTTCTCCCATGGTGCAGATGAGATCCAATCCGTGGAGAGAAGCTCTCCCTTTGGTCATTCGAACCATTTTACAATTCTCTTACAAGAAAACAACTCTTCTAAAGGTTGTTCTCCCGAGAACTCCTTGCTGCACTGTCAGATAAAGGCAAGGCCACGCAGGTGGCATACTCGCTGGTACCAGTGGGAGCTGCCCGTGGGCTCCTCCGTTTCCATGAAGTGGCTGAGCCTGTCCTGCACCCTCGGGGTTTGTGCAGCACAGCCCAGCCTGAAGGCCACGCTGGACACCAGCACAGCACAGCACGGGCCTGGGCGTACTCAGGTTATAGATGCATCACTAAGTCCTCAACGCACAGTGGTGTCCTGGGCAGGATCAATACACTTCTGCTAATGAAGTGCTCCTGAAATGTGGGGTGCTTTCCTCCAAATATCCCTGGTCACCCTGTTGGTGCAGCTGGCTGCTCCAGGCTCCAGCCCAGTGAGATGCTGTGCTTGCCCATCACCAAACCTGAGCCTCCTCACATAGCTCAGTCTCATCCTGGCCTCAGCCTCAGCATGTGCTCTGCTTTCAGCATAGGCCCTGAGGTCTGAAACCTTCCTGTGCTGGTAAGAAAGGGAGCTAGTCTGGCACCTTATCTGTTCTCATCAAACTGATTGTGCTGTCACCAAAACTTGGGCTGCGTCTGTGAATCTCTAACTCCTGGGAGTCACGGGACTGCAAGGGATGACTGCAAGTACCACTACGCATTTAAGGCTCTTATTTGGTGCTATTCCCCTGCCAGTGGAGAAGGTGTGTGCCCATGGTCCTGCAGAGATAGTGAGGGAGGAGGCTGCAGCGGCAGTCTGGAAGAGGGAGTGAGTTGGAGATGGACGAAGGGTTTGGGGGTTACTGTGTAAGGAAATGGTTACTTCTGAATGGTTAGAGCACAGGGGGCTGGAGCTATCTCTCATTGCCTCCCATATAAACAATATCAGGTCCCCTTGGTGGAGCAGCCTCTCCTGCTGCTTGCTCCTTTCGCCCGGTGGAAGGGATGAGCCCCACATCTGTGTGCAGATGCTGCATTGCAGGCTGGAGCCAGTGTGTGAAAGCCCTGAGACTGCTGGGTTGCTTTCAGCCTCCTGGGCGAAATGCAGTGGGGGACTGGGAGGAGGTGGGTGCTGGCATGTGGGTCTGGAATATGTCAAGAGAAGTAATTTTAGCTCCCAAAGCAGGGGAGCATGGTGGCTGGGATGGGTTGGGAGATGAGCAAGAGGACAGGAAAAGAGCTGATACGGTTGGGAGAGAGCAGAGGAGGCTGATGCCACAGCAGCCTCTGTGGTGGCCCCACTCCCAGCTTGTGGCGGGTTCAGATTAGCCATGAAATGAGGGCAGGGGTGCAGGGATGTGGGGAGAAGCCTGTCCACAGGCCGGGCTAGTCCTGCTCTGCCTTCACTCTGCCTGTGGTCCCTGCTCCACAGGGCTGCGCTAATCCTCACTGGGCAAAGCAGGGAGGGAACTGTGCTTTGATGGAGACAAGGAGCGGTTTAGAGGGAATTAGAAGGGATTTATGATGGCAGAGGAAATCACAGGCGTAGCTGGCCTGGCCTGGGTCAGGGGCACTGGTCTGTACAGAGGGGCTCACTGCCTGGGCAGGCTCCTGAGGAGTTGCTGTGATGGTGATGGGGTTGCTCACAAAGGTTTTTCTTAAAGCCCCAGTTCCCAGAGTTGTGGGACTGCATGCAAATCTTGGTTTCCTTGTAGTTTTATGGTGACTGAGACAAGCCTGAGAATATGAATGAGCAAAGCTCATCCCACCAGGAGATGAGTGAAAACATCCCAGCATTTATTTAGTATCTTTTCTGTGTGCTTGAAATCCACCACCCCCACCCCCACCCCCCCCCATCTTGAGGGTGTCCAGCTCTCAGTTCTGCATTATTTTGGGTTAGCAACAAGGAGAACACAAATATCCCTGTTTGCAGGTTCACCCAAGGTTTCTCCCAGTTAAAGCTTGCTTCCAGTTGTTAGACCATGGTATGGTTGCTTTAGGTACCAACATGCGCCATCGGTAGCTTAGACTCTGTTGTCCCAAGGCTTCGTTGTGCATCATTGTCCCTCCTGGCTGGCCAGCTGGCTCCTCAGTGCTGGCTGAGTGTAATGAGGCAGTGTGCAAGATGAACAGGCTGCAATCCACCATGATGGGAACCTCTAGGGTCTCACAGACATCATCTGTTCCTCTTGACTTGCCTGGACAGGAGGCCAAGGCTGATGGACAGAGATGGTGCTGATCCCCACCGCTCTGGTTGCTAATGGTTATGGCAAACATCCTGCTGGCCTGGGCAGGTCCTTGGCTGTCATTGCCAGCTGTGTCTCTGCACCAGCAGCTGGGGTGAATTGTTGGAGCAGTTTCGCTTCACAGCTCCAAGGATGCCAGGACATGGCAGTGTCTGGCAAAACACAGGCAGGCTTCTCCAAAGGAGGCAAGGACCTGGGTGGGTGGGAGGCTGACAGCTTCTCCAGCTGCCCTCAGCCTGCTGCAAAGAGACCGCTTTCACCTTCCAGGGTAACGAACTTCCAGCCTGTCAGTGAGATGTTTCTGAGCTCCCTGTGGTGTCTGGCAGGACTCGCCCACTCAGAAATCACAGGGCTTGTTGGTCTTGGCAGGCAAGGATTTGGGATGCAGCTGGATGGTACCAGGGGGCTTGCACACCAGTTGTGTAATGCAGAGGCAGAAGCTGTGGTGTGTCCCATGTCCCAGCTGCTGAGCAGTAGTGCACTGGCATGGTTTCCCTCATGCACAGTAAGGAATAGAGTGAGGAAGGCTAGAGACCTGCTGTCACGTGGAAAACCTCTCATTGCTGCTGTCCCCAGGCAGGTCTGCAGTGAAAGCTCTGGCAAGTACCTTTGCCTGGAGGTGGTCCTGTGCTCTGGTCTTAGCACTGGGAATGTCTCTGCTCTGCTTCCTGCTGCTTTTCAGGCAGCATCTTTGGGAAGAGATTGCAAGACAGGAGGGAAGAAGACAGAGGCAGCACATGTAAGGAAGCAGCAGAGAGAGGGGCGTAGGAGAGCTGGTGGAGACATGTGAACCCTTTGATTATATAATTTATAATGATGATCCCCCCTGATTCCACAGAAGGGTCAACCAGGCAGGCTGATTCTCAGAGTGGCTCACCTCAAGGCCATGAAGCAAAGGCTCCCTTGGAGGAAGGGCTGAAGCCAGTGCAGTCCTTATGTGCTTCTGGCCATTGGCTCGGCTTCTGGCCGAGCCCAGTGCAAAGGGGCCTTTCCTTCCCCATGTAGGCTCCACCAAAGACTTGTGTCCAGCACAGACAGCCTCTGACAAAGCTCCAAGGTGACAGAGCATTTGTCAGTGGCCTTGTCAGATGCTGAGGCCTCGTTCCACTGAGTAAGGATTTTAGGCTGTGACATGCATTCAGATATCCATTTAACTGCCAGCTCCAGCTGGCTGTTGTTTTCCGGCTGTTGAAGGATAGGGCGAGGGATGGACTGACCTGCATTTTATTGGAATTACTTAATTTTTTTATGTTTTATTTGCTGGAGATAAACTGAGGCAGGAATTGGGCTGCTCAGATAGGTAGTTCTTGTTTCTCTTGCACACTAGCTCTGTTGCGTGTCTAGCACATGTGGTTTGCAAGTACTGCAGGGCCATGGGAAGACTTAGCTCTGTGTCGCACCAGGTGCTGGACATTTCTTGCCATGGCTCATCTCCAAATCCTTCAGCCTCATTGCTATGACATTGCTCTGTGGCACAGATACCAAACATGCAGCCTGTGTCCATGCTACTGAACAGAACCACTGAAAAAGGGTTACCTATAGAGAAGGGTTCTTAGTCATGCCAGCTCTTCAACTGTGACCAGGAGTTGTTTCATCCCAGATAAAACAGTGCCAAGGAGTCTCCAGCAGCATAAGAGTGCAGATGCTCATATTATCCTTGTGCAGTTTAATATATTGGCTGTATATGGCTATATCTTAGTGTCTGGTTTTCAAGAAATCACAGATAGTAGCAGCACCACGTCTTCTGTGGTGCTCAGCAATGTAAATACTGAGCCTTAGGACTTGGATGAACATTTCTTAGTGGTCATCCTTTGCGCTCCTGTGGTGCTTCTAACCCAGTAAACCCCCAAACCCCAAAGGTATTCTTTTAGGAAGGCAGAGGCAGCCCATAGTGGGCTTAGTCCTTCTCTTCCAGAGGGTCTGGAGGAGGGAGAGCATCCCTAGGAGGGCCCAAGCTCTGCCAAGGGGTTCTGCAGAAAGAGTGGTTTGCTGTGGCCAAGACAGAGCAGGGGCCTAAAACAGACTTTGGTGGTGCTACAAACTTCCCCTGGACAGGAGCTGGCTCTCCATTGCCTTCAACATGCTCTTTGGTGCTCACAACTGGAACACGCTGTCCTAGAAAGCTGCGCATGTTAGTCCCAGAGTCTCCAAGGCCCTTGCTCCCATATAGCGATATCCAGTTGCAGGAAAGTGGGACAGAAGAGACCTGGTGACAGCTCTAATGTGGTGCCAGCTCAGCTGGGGAGGAGATGATGAGGTCTGCCAGCTCCCATACACTTGCTGGGCTGAGCCTGGTGTGGCTTTTCCCCATGGGCTTGGAAAAACATGGAGGGGAAACTAAGGTAGAGAGGATGAAGGCTGGTATCTCAAGCTGGGCCAAATAGCTTTTTTTTTCTATGCCTAAAAATTTTTCAGATCCTAATTAAGGACTGATTAAGTGATTAGCATCACCTGTGTCTTAATTAAGGTTAATAGGCAGCACCTGTTACTAATGGTGGGCCATGATGGTCTTCTGAAATGATCCATATCAGCTTTAACCTGCTCAGCGTGAAGCTTGTTCTTGCCACAGTGTTGTGGAGAAATCTGCCCGAGATGAGATACTCAGCTGTAACACGACTACCACTTTGTGTTGAAAGGGACTCTCAGATTAAAATCATACCTGGAAACAATAATGTGTTCCCTTGCATTTGTTTCTAATAGCACAGCTGATGAGGGGAATTCAGGGAACATTTAGAAATCAAGTGCACTTGTCCTTGTTTTTATTCCACCTTGTGGTATTCCCTCATCTCCCCAGTTCGGAGGAGGTGAGAGACGCTGTCAGTTTTGGTGCTGCCCTGTTAGTTTCCTGCTGGTTCCTGGCTCCTGTGTAGCCAGCTCTCCATGTCGGAGCTGTCTCGCTCCTGCACAGCCTGGCTGGGCGTGCCGGTGCGGGATCTCTGAGGCCCCAGTTGCATCTAGGAAACTGATCTGGGATGCAGGAGAAGCCTGGGAACAAGTCTGGAACCTCCTACATGTCCTGTTCTTATTCTGCAAGCTGAAACAATCAGGAGTTTTGGTAAAAATATACATCCCTAACTCCTTTGATGATGGATGGTTTAAGTTTTAAAAATGCATGGGAAATAGAAGCATCCCTTCTGCAATTTGGATGGTGTATTTGTGCACAGTACTGTTTATTCCATCACTTTTAGCCCAATTCCACCTCGGCAGAGCTGACACTGATAAACCAATGGGTTTGGGTTTTTTTTTGGTTTGCCACAGGAAGTGGCTGGACACTCAGCTGTCTGCTTTGTGGTCATGCCTGTGTAGACACCCATGTGCAGAGCCCATAAATATATATATATATATATAAATAATCATAACCAATGTCCTCAGGGAAAGCTGCTGACATTTTCCCTTTTAAAAGTATGTTTTCTGCTCCTTGTGTGATTTCAAAGAATTTCCCATGAGATTGTTTTCCAGGGACAAGGAAGCCAATGATGGGCAGCTATTACTATGTAGTGTTGTCAAGACCTTGGTGCAACTTCCAGTTGATTTCTTGTGCACCTGCCATACAAAGTGGTCTTGATCTCCAGGCTGCAGAGGTATCCCGTGCAGGGATGCTAATGAGTGGCTCAGTAAAAGACAGTGCTCACCTAATTTGTAACAGCAGTGGGTCTGGACACAGGCCTGGAGGCTTGCAAAAGCTCTGCCATAGCACAAGCAATTTCCATTTTGCAGACCAGTTCTGTAATCCTCCTGATCCCCACTTTCACCTAGATGCATGGAGACTCCTTATGCTTTGAGCTGCTGCAAGATGAGGAACCTTGTTAAAAGCTAGCTGTATCCTCTTATACGAACACCAATGCTGGGAATTTCATGAGATCGTGGAGGATTCAGAATGACCAACTGAGAGAAGCAGTGAGCTGTGCCCTGGGATGGGGACATGCAGGCAGAAAGGGCTGGAGGGGTCTGAAAGAGCAGCACAGTTTACAAGGGACTGCCCCATACCTTCCTGGAGGCAGTCCTGTGAGAGGTGCTGGGAGATTTTGGATGGCATTCAAGATCTCCCTGCAGGTGAGAGATTGCTCCCTAAACTTATATTCAGGGGGGGTAAATAATCTACAAAATAGGTGTGGAAGGGGATCTGGAGGACTCCAATTCAACCTCCCATTCATAGATGCCTGATGTGAGGTGCAGCATCAAATATATCACAGGAGATCCTGGAGCAGATCCTGGGCTGGGGAGGTTAATGAAGACATTCACACTGATAGCCATAGTTGTAGTGTTTGTGCAAAGTCATTTGTACAGCCTGAGGATTTGGTCTGGTAAATCAGGGGACGCTTTGGGCATGGAGTAATGGCAAGTTCTGATCTAAGCAAAGCATTTCCCAGACACAAGCTGAGCTCTGGGCTAGGGACCCAAAGGTAGAAGCTGCCAGGGCTGGAAGTGTCTTGAGGTGAGTGGTGGTGATGGTGCTAATGAGGCTGTTGCCTGGGACACCCTATCTCCCCCACTAGGATGAAAGAGGGTTTAGAGATACCTGTGTCTAGGGGTCCTGCATGCCTAATTTCTGTATCTCAACAGCAGCTTTAACACCCAAGCTGGAATAAGGTTGCTGAACTCTGCTAGGTCCATCTGAGAAGACACACTGCTTAGCTCCAGCACCCTGACAGGAGGGTGAATCCAGGGCTCTAGCAGAATTGTGCACTTGGGAGGCACAATCCCTCACCAGTGCCTCTTGTAGGGCATCCACTGGGTCTTTCACAGAGGCCTTGAAGGAGGGGGATCAAAAGGTCTCAGCTATCTGGAACTGTTTGTTCTGATCCTGGCGCCCTGTTCCAGACCTGTCCTGCGGAATGGGCTCCATCCTCATGTCCCCTCCCTGCTGGCAGTCCCTCTCAGCCAGAGCTCCCCTGCTCTGGCTGCTCAGCACAGTCAGGAATTGCCTGGGTGGCAGGCAGGTGGATGTGGCAGCCTTCCCTGCCCTTTGCCTGCCTGGAGTTGCCAGACACCGAGCAGATGGTTTCATCCACACCCAGACAAGGCACTGTCTATGGGGCTGACATGGGAGGCAGAAGAGATGCTTGAACAGCTACACATTCCCTCTGTCATTGCCTGCTTTCCCACTGCTGTGTCCCGTTAAGACTTCTGAGGAGTAAAGAGAGGGGTCAGCATGTGAGATGACCAAGCACATGGACCCCCTTGGCTCAGTCCAGGTCTGTGGAGGCCAAGCACTGGCAGAAGAAGAAGAGGACTCAGCTGCTGTGTACAATGGGGACTCTTTTTGCAGGGGTTGCCATTTACACACTGACCGTGATGTTTGCCAGCTCCTGAAAGAGGAAGCAATCTGTGTCATCTCACAGCGGGCTTCCTTAAATCTCGGCCTGATTAAGCGGTGGCAATGTGGGCTGCCTGATATGAAAGAGCCTTCCCGAAAAGGGACGATTGTTAGTGCAGAAATAGCCTGTTTAAAATTGTTTGCATGCCCTGCAGTCAGAGGCCGGTAGCACATGAAATCACCAGATTCTGACTCCAGTTGAGTAGGAATCTGGGATGAATAATGTCCACCAGCTACCAGCGTTGGTTTGGGTACAGACTGAGTCTGTTGGCCATACACCTGGGAAAGCTTCATTTGAACACTCTGGGTTTTTTTTTTTCAATCTCAAGATGTCTGAGGGATTTTGGGAATATTGACTCAGCTTTTGGCCTCTTGTCAGTCCTTGAAAAAGCAGTATTTATGCTTTCCATGGTGAGGTTATGGGCGAAAATACCCATGGAGTGCATGAAGAGACACTGAGGCTTGCAAGGTGGCATTGCTATAGAAAGAAGATGTGGTGTGGTACATCCTTGGAACATTTTCTCCTGGATTTATGTGCTAGATTTTAGACACATTTGTGAATGTGGCCAGTGGTTTTCCATCAGCACATTTGCTGAGAGCTGTATCAAAGTAGGTCTGGAAAGGGAGTTTCATACTCAGACATCTGATGAAAAATTGCTGTATGTAGTTACGTCAGAGTTGTTTATTCATTGCATAGAGATAAAAGCTTTTTTGATAGAATGCAGTCATCCTAGCTCGTGGCTGTTGTTTTTCTTAGTTTCTTGTGTATTTTAGGGATCTAATTAATTATAGGGAGTGAGTGATCCTCAGAAAAAATACAGTTCAAGCTGCGCTGCAGTTTTCTTCATGTTTCTTTGCCTTTATACCCAGAAAGCAGTGCGTTGGGGCCGACCTTGGCAGCAGGTCCTCAGTATTCAACAGGCAAGAATGAAATAGTGTCAACTGCAAGTTGTCTGAGGTAGCATGTTTGTGCAAACATTGGTGCTTCTCTGATTTGCAGAGGAGACAGATACTGAGGTAGTGTAAGGCCAGCATTTATCCTTTTGGCTGGTGGTCGCTATGCAGAAGACATAAACTGAGTTGTCTGCTGGGATCCCCTGCAGACGTTACCAGTTTGCGGCATGTTGGTTTGGAGGACATCGGTCCTCAGGTTTTGCTACTCAGCTGCCCATCTGGAGGTGTCTACTCTTTGTCTGCAAGTTCCAGTACTGCAGAGAAAAGATGGGACAGCCTGGCACACTGCTTGTTTCAGCACGCTGGTTAGAAGTACATTAACTTGGAGGTATTTATATGCAACTTCTCCTTGAAAATCTTTCCAGGAGGCTTTGCCATCCTTTACAGATGAGATATGTAGGGATTGCTCACTCTCTGTTGAAAGGCAGGAGTCAGAATCTGTCATAACCTCTTGAGCAGTGCTGTTAGACATCACAGGGCAACTACAATCTCCAGGTCAGGAGCTGGGCTGAGGAGCAGTTTGCAGGCAGCTGTGAAGGCACGATCAGGGGAGGGATCACTCTATACTCACCTTGTTTCTTGTGGCCTTTACCAAGTTGCCTGCCACTGCTGGCAAAGAGCACTGGTCTTAGCAGACTGTTGTTCTGGCCCAGTACAACTTGCACCATGGGTACAGATGCCTCAGCTTCCTCCAGTGGTGGGAAGAGAGCTTCAGCATCTACTACCAAGGGAGTTTGTTCTATCAGCAGTCCCTGACTCCCATGCCACATGATGGAGTGGCTTAAGTCTGCAGTGCTTGGGGATGACCACTTCCACACTGCATAATCTTTGGCTCAGGTCCCTTCTGGGCCCCTCGTAGCACTCACTGGCTCTGAGACACCACCAGTAATTGCTGGGGTTTCAGCAGTCCCAGATTCCTGTGATCTCAAGAGGTATGGCAGCCCAAGCATGATCCATCATGTGCAGTGATCCATCATCCAGGAGAGGCCAAACTGATCTCCTCAAAACTACAGCCCATGTGCAAAAAGCGTACCTGCAGTGTGGATCGACAGTCAGAGACTGAGAGCTGGGAACAAGAGAGGCAGCAAAGCTGTCGGCAGTGTGGGGCATACCCAGAGGGAGCTTAGCAACACCTCGGTACCCTCCAAAGATGTTTATCTGACCTCTCCTTCCTGTCCATCCCAGCTACTTCTCTTGCCTCCCTGATGAGCATTGCCCTGGACTGCTTGGGCAAGCAGGTCTGAGGAGACCTCAGTTTCCATGGAGGGGTCTAGTTTGAGACCCAAAACTTACTTTGATGTAGGGTCTAGGATCTAGAGCCACTGTCTGGGAGGGGGGGAAGCTCCTTCTCCTCTTGAGTCACATTGGTGTTACCTGTTTCATTCCTCAAGACCCTTAAAGCCTCTCTGGAGCCAGATGGCAGATATTAATACTTTTCTTGGGATTTAGATGATGATGTGTCATGCTGAGGGACCCTTTCCTATGCAGATGCCAGCTGTCACATTCAAGAATGGTGGCATGAGCCCTCAGGGTTTTTTGCAGGGCTTGCCTGAGTGTGCAGCACTGAAGGCCAGCTGGTCTAACCTGACCTGCAGGTAGTGTGAAGCCACTCTGGCCTCATGTTGTATTTCACATCATTCTCTCTGCCTTGGGGACAAGGCCATGCACCAGCAGGGGTTTGATTGCTGTGAACATCTGGGGCTGTTTAGAATCTGATGGGTCTGACTATTCCTGGCCTTTTCTAAGATCTGATAATCCCATCCCCAAACACACCTTCCTCCAGTCTTCTCCCCTCTTCTGGTACCAAGCCCTGCTATATTCATGTCTCTCCCAGTGCTCCTCCTTCCTTCCCCACAATGTACTTGCCATCCTCACCTGCACCGAGCCTAGCTCCCCTCACTGCCTGCCCAGATCGCTGCAGCTCATCCCACCAGCGTGTCCTGACAAGGCTGGCAAAATTTGCAAAATGAAAAATGTCTTCTACCACATTTTTCAGTTTTGCCACCAAAAGTTTGACAGAGCCAAGAGCCTAAAGCTGCTTCTGCTGCCCTGCGTGCGCTCAGTGACCTGGAGAGGACCTAGTCAAGTCTCTCCTTAGCAGTTCCCAGCTATTCTTTCTCTCATGTAAGTGCTCTTAAAATAATGATCTGATCCTGAGCAGCTGGAGAAGTTCAGCTTTGAGACTGATGTATTGCCCCCATCTCTCTCCTTTCTTTCAGACTGTACTGCTCTGGGAGGAGAGGGCAGCTCTTGGAGGATGCTAGTTGTGAGGACCACCACAGCTCACTTTACTCCGATCCCAAATTCTGCTGTTTTTAAAATAGGCAGTAGGCTGGCAGCTGGGAAGTGTGAGAGCAGAGGAGGTGAGTCCCATGGGAAGAGGGACAGCCTTCAGTAGAAGTGCTTGGGCATCAGCTGGTGTTTCTTTGGGATCCTGCAGAGTTTTGCTGTAGGTGAGAAGGGGCTTTCCTAGGGAACAGGGGCTCAGGAGCGTGTGACCCCACGGGGATGTCATTTGCCTTTCTGGACATACCTGTGCTGCTCATCTGGTGTCAGCTTTGTACTGGGTTCATGTTTGGAGAGATGTGCCCAACCCGTTAGCTTGCCCAGGCCCTGGATTGTACTGATAGACTTCTTAATGACAGGACTTTTTGTTAGCTTGCCTGCTGCCTTGAACTCGGTGGCTATCTCTTTTCAAATGTATTTCCTCTCTCCCCATTTCTAGACTTGTCTCATGTATTACTGCAGATCTATTTGGGATCCAGCCTAGCTGCGATCATCACCATGATGGGCCTGATTTTCTAGCCTCACCCTTTGCCTTGATCTCAGGGTGGATCATGAGGATAATAGAGCATCTTGCGGCTGATTTAATTTTTGCAGGGATTTGAGTTCCCTGGAAAAACTCCCTAGAAAGATGCTCAGCTTAATCATGATTAAGGCCAACAAAAATCTGGTAGCTGATCCTCTGAGCAGAGAGGGGCTGTGTTTGATCAGTAAGTGAACCTGGGGCATCTACTGGGAGCTGCTAGTTTTTTGGGCCTTACTTGTTCTGTTTTCACTGCCTAGGCTGGGCAGACCTGCTGGGTGACACACCAGTATTCATGAGGGTGCCTTTATCTGGAGAAGGCTCCATCTGTTCCACAAGGTGTCATGGTTTTCTCTTTAATATCCTAGGGATTGTTTTCAGGCTGAGGACATGTGAGAAGGGAAGAGACTGAGAATGCAGATGGAATGGAAGAAAATGCCAAGTGATTAAATGGCTGTAGATGAGTGGAGATACGGCTTAAGAGATTGATGGTCGCCTGCTGGGTGGAGAGATTCACGTGCACCAGGATTGCAAATCCATTCACCTCCTGCCCCCCCCCCCCCGCCCCCGCCATGTTAAATTGCATTTGTTACTTGGTTTTAGACGTCCCATGTGTAAACTTTCACTCAGCTCTGTACTGCACCTTTATGGCCCCATGCTGTTTCCATCTCCCAGAACCTCTGGTCTGTTTTTGGGGGAGAAAGCTTATAAAATAAAACTTGTGCAGTCACACAAGCTGTTTGCTGTGCCAGTGTTTTCTTTGGCTGATGTGTCTGTGGTGCATTCTTGTGTATGCATGACTGTGTGCGTCAGAGTTAATGTACACAGATGGAGGATAATTCACAGGTAGCTGTGCAGATAAAAAATGCATTGAGCATCAGTGTGTGCCTCAGAAGATGTGTGTGCCTTTTTGGGGGGGCTTTCTTGAAACACCTTCTTGTAAGAGTGGCTCTAATGCTTTCTGGACACTGCCAGCTCAGGGCAGCAGAAGCTATGGATCTCTGACCAGGTCTCTGTGCTCACCTCGTGCAGGATGGAAGCCCAGTAACTCGACAGGACCGTACTTGATGTGATTAACAAACTGCACCTGGAGTGAATTCTTCTGTCCCTCCCATGGCAGTGCTTTATATGATCTCCAGGGCCCAGGATGAACAAGTGTGGGAGGTGAGCTGGCAGGACAAACGCTGGCCTGCTGCAGGGCAATGTGTGAGACTGGGGGGCTGCTGGAGGCAGGCAGGTCTGGCAGGGTGGTTGGAGAGGCTGACCTGGCTGGGGAAGGTCTGCTGGCACCCAGCACACCCAGTTCTCAGGGATGGGTGGCCCCTGAGAGTTTTCTGTCCCCACTAGGTGGCACTGGGAGCCCTGCTATGGTGTCCCTGTGCCCCAGCCACACAGCCCGGCCTGCCCCTGCACGCCTCCTCTGCCAGGACAGCACCCTGGCTCTCCTGGGCAGGGGGGGCCTGTGCATTGCATGCCAGCCCTTTTCCACTGGGAGCTGGCGTGTCATTTGCGGCTGGTGTCTCACACATGGCGTCTGTCCTCCTAGGAACTAGTTCTTCACACGTTATGCTTGAAGCCTGTACGTGACACACCGACCCAGCCACACTAGGAGTCATTGCATTGTATGTGTCTCACTGGGAATTGGTGCACTGTGAGTGTCCTGGTGGGAGTCAGTGCATCACATGTGTCCTGCTGAGATTCAGTGTGTTGTGTGTCTCTTTGGGAGCTGGTGCATCATGTGTGTCACACTGGGAGTCACTGCACGGCACATCTCCTGCTGGGAGTTAGTGCATCACAAGTGTCCTACTGGGAGCTAGTGCGTCACCGGCAGGCCTTGCCCTCCTGGGAGTTGGTGCATTACGCATGTCCTGATGGGAGTTGGTGCCGCAACGCACGCTTTGGTGAGAGTGACTCTGCCTTGCTGGATTCAGTGTTTTTTGGATGTATTCTGCTGGTAGGTGGTACTTTGCACACTGGCTCTGCCCTACTAGGAGTTGTTGTGTTGCCTGTGTCCTGCTAGGAGCTGGTGTGTCAGGTGTGTCCCACTGAGAGTCTCGGCACTGCACGTATCCTGATGGGAATCACTTAGTCCCTTGTGTCCTACTGGGACCTGGTGCATCTTATGAGGCTCAGCCCCACTGGGAGCCAGTGTGTGACAAGTGTCCTGCTGGGCGTCAGTTCATCACATGCATCCTGTTGGCAGTCAGGGCAATCAGTTGGGAGCTAGTACATCCCATGATAGCCCTGTCTGGCTGGGAGTCAGCATGTCATACGTATTCTGCTGGGAGCTAATGGGTCCCACGTATCCCTGTAGAAGTTGTGTTGCCCTCCAGCCCTGCTAGGAGCCAGTGCAGTGGCAGGTATGCTGACTGTTCCTCAGGAGAAGTCAGTGAGTCTCATGTGTCCTGCTGGGAACTGGTGCATCACGGGTGTGCTAGGACTCTGGTCTCCTGCTCTGCCTGACTAGGAGTCAGCACGTCACATGCTGTCCCTGTCCCCCCATCCACTACAGCAGCCAGCACTACAGCTGAGGAGGGGACACAGCGTCCCCTTCTCAGCAGCCCATTACCCGGTTTGGTCTCCTCTCACCCAGGCCAGCAGATGTGATCTCCTGCTCCCATGACGAGGATCAAGGACGCCTGGCCACAGCTTGCTCTCCTGAAGACTTCTTGTCTGTAGCAGACACATGGATACCATGGCACTGTGATTATTTTAATTAATTTATTTTAAATATTCGTAGTGCTGAGAATTAAATAGCATTAAATAAGCACACCCAGCATCCCTGCCATCCTCTGCCGCTGTTCCCAGGAGCAGTAGCAGGTGACATGTCTCTCCATGCCTGTCTCGGTGCTGGTGTTGCTGTCTGTCTGTCTCTCTCCCACCCACTGTGCCCTGTGCCTGGGACCTGCCCTGGCAGCCTTGCTGTCTCAGCGCTGCCTGCCACGTCCCACAGTGGCTGGAGCTTCCCCGACCTTCAGGGATCCTCTTTGCCTCCACCGCTGTGCCCAGCACCCTGCCCTGCGGAGGCCATGGTGGTGGGTGAGGGAATGGCTGTGGCGGCACAGCTGGGCTCAAAGCTGCTGGTCTCTGCCTTGTTGCTTCAGAGTGGGGTGCACAGCGAAGCAGGGGTCCTGGACACACGGTAAGGAGGGGCGGGCTCCATGGGACATACCCTCTCTGCTCAGGGTCACTTGATGTGCTAAACGGGGTTTTGTGGTAGCTGCTCCCGCCCCGTGTGCGGCCTGTGTCCTGCCCTTCTCCAAGAGCTCCCCATGCTCCATGGCCTTCCCTCAGGCCCCAAGGCTTCCCTCAGGGCTATGGGTCCTTCCCACTGATTCCCTTTGCCAGCTCCCCATTGCTGTGGCCTGTGTCCCCCAGCGAGCCTCTACACCCCCACGCCTGCTCACTCCACACCTCTAAATCTCCCCTCTTCTCCATGTCCAGGCCTTTGCTACTCTTGGTGCCTTTCTGATTATCCTGCCAGTCCCCCAGCACCCTGGCTGGTAGATATTTTTCTTGGGGATGCGGGAATAAGGTGGCCGTCATGTGGGTGACATTGCAGAGAGAGATGCTTGGGGGAAGGACAATGCCATGGGGACAGAGGGAGAGTTCAACCATTCCGAGGTTCTGGGATTGGTGTAAGGCAAAAGAAGCAGCCAGCATTGCCGAGTTGGTGAGAGCTGACAGCAGTTATGTGTTGCTTCCCTCCTTACTCCTCGCCCTGAGCAGCCATGGTGGGGGTAAGATAGAGGCTCAAGCCCTGTTAGTATGGCTCTCCCCCTTCAGAGCAATTTTCTCAGGCTCCCTGCAAACTCAGGAAGAGATGTCAGTGCTTTGTGGCCATTTCTAGACTTTCTGGAACTGGAGGGAGAGAAAAAAAAAAGATAAAAATCTCATTTTATCCTGCTGGTGTTTGTCATTTGACTGCAGTTGGGTGTGGCTGTGTGATGGGGCTGATGGGACAGAGGGGACAGTGGTTCCTTCCAGGGGTCCTGGCAAAGCCCCTCCGATAAAGTCCAAGCATGTATCTTTGCCATAGAGACACGTGCAGGGACTGAGGAGCCAGACCCGGAGCACAGAATCATCCAGGGTTAGGCCCTTGCACGCGGCTCATCATGGGCTCACCTTGCCAGTGAGTCGCTGCATGACTGTCATCCCAGTGCCTTCATCTTCCTCTCTGTGAGCTGGTGCTGGCCTGGGCTCTGGTGTGAGTGGGAGCGAAGGGCAAGTATCTTACCATTCCACATGCAGGGGAAAGTCAATGACGTGATTCGGGCCGGTGTTTGCAAGGACATGACCTAGAGCTGGTGAAAGGGACTGGCAAGATGTGCAGCCAGTTAGGTACATATGTGTGCAGCAGTCAGCCCTGGAAGGGGCTGCCAGACTTTGCTTCTCCACACGTGGCTGAGTTCCTGGGCCAGGGTAGTCTGGTACCTCAGCAGGTTTTTTTTGCTTGCAGTGGGAGAGACAAGTAAACCAGGAAACTGGGTGTTGTGGTTTCACCCTGGTAGGTTGCAGAGAACCACCAGCCACTTGATCGCTCCCCCACAGTGGGATGGGAGAGAGAAAGGTAAAAGAGCAATAACTCATGGGTTCAGATAAAGACAGCGTAAAGCAAAAGCTGTGCGGACAAGCAAAGCAAAATAAGATATTTGTTCATTCCTTCCTATCAGCAGGCAGGTGTTTAGCCATTGCCAGGAAAGCAGGGCTCCATCACTCATAATGGTGACTTGGGAAAACAAACGCTGTAACTGCCCATGTCCCTCCTTCCTTTTTCTTCCCCCCAGTTTTTCATTGCTGAGCCTGACGTCATAAGGTATGGAATATGCCTTTGGTCATTGGGGTCAGCCAACCTGGCTGTGTCCCCTCCAACCCCTTGTGCACCCCCAGCCTGCTCACTGGTGGGGTGGGCTGAGGAGCAGAACAGCCCTTGGCTCTGTGTAAGCACTGCTCAGCAGGAACGAAAACATCCCCGTATTATCAGCACTGTTTGCAGCACAAATCCAAAGCACAGCCCTGTACTAGATACTATGAAGAAAATTAGCTCTATCCCAGCCAAAACTAGCACACTGGGGAATTTCAAGAAATAAATGACCCCCCCTCCTCTTCAGCTATTTGTTTATATTTCTTCTTGATTGGAAACAAATACGAAGGACTTGCACAGAGCTGTTATGCTGCCTGCATAAGGATGTGCAGAAGTGAGGTGGTCACTGTGTCCCTGCTGCTTCTGTTCAGCTGGAGCCCTGGGTCTTCCTCTGTGCTACCTGATGGTCTAGAATTAGTAGAAAGGCAGTGGTTATGTTAACTTCAGCCTCCCTTCATTTTCTTTGCCCAGCGCAGTTTGCTTTTATCCATGAAGTTGTAATACCCATTTTTGTTTCTAGCTTACAGTGACTAGACCTGGGTTTAACAACCTTCTGCTATCCCTGGAATAAATGCAGGCGCTACAATGCTGGTTTGCGCTATGGCTGTTCTCTGTTGCGTAGCTGCTTTTAATTCCTGAACTTGCTTTTATTTGATCAACAAGTGCCAATCGCAGAGTGCACACGTGATGACCCTGCTCAGGTGACCGCGGCCACCCAGTGCTTTTACCTTGAGGTCACTCTCAGATCAGACTGGATTTTAACTGGGAACTGGTGAAGCTCTGCAGATCCTGTTAGCAACCTCTTGAGTTTGGTGAGACCTGTGGTTGCAGAACAGTAGCCTCAGAGAGAGCAGCTAAGGTAGGTTCAGATACGCCAAAGGCATGAGAGAAAGACTATGGATGTCAGAGAATAAGTCTCTGTAAAAATGTTGTCTGTTGTGCCTAAAAACTATCGCAGTGGTGCTGCGACTCAAGGCCAGACTGCTTAAATGTGCTCAGATTGTCACTAGAGGGAGCAGCATGTGATTTTTCCTTAATCACGACAAAATGAGATGATGCAGAGACCCAGCTGGTGGAGTGGTTTGGGAGGAGGGATGTAGGAGAAACATAAACACAGGTGTTTAGCTGCAAGGGACTCTCTTGTCCAACTCAGCCTGCAAGGTCTGGGGGGAGATGGAGGAGCTAAGCACCTTAAAAAGGTCAGTTTGCTAAGTGGGAATCACCTTCTTGACTCTCCTTTTGGCTCTTGAAGTGCAAAGTTTTGAAGGCAGCCAGGGTCCTGCCAAGTGCAGGCACTGTATGCTCTGCAGAGAAGATGGCTGGGAGAGATGTTGGATTTAGTTGGCTTTGCTGCTACCGCAAATTGACCGGGCTTGCTCAGTCTGTAAGGGGCCTCGTTTGCTGATGGACATCTTCTTCAAGAGTTCTCTGTTATCCAGATTCTGGTGCCATTGCTTCTTGCATTGCTCTACTGAATAGTACTAAGTTGCATCTTTGTGCCATGCTGTGCTGCAGTGGACACATTCAGAGGTACCCCTCCAGGCCTAGAATCTAAGTACAAGATGAGGAGCAAGGGAATAGAGACAATGCAAGGAAACAAAGAGATGATAATGGTATCCTGCCTTGCCTTGAATTGGATAATTCCCCTATGACTAGTTGGTGGGCAGTGGATTACTCAGTGGGAGGAAAGGGGTCTGGAGTCAGTCCTGTGAACTTCGTTCCCTCATTTGTAAAACGATGTTGTGAACATCTGGCTCACACATGGAGCGTGACACTTGGCTCACAGAGGCATAGAAATGTTTTCAGATCCTTGAATGGCTGTTGCTGAAATGCGGAGGATCATCTTTAATGAAGTCTGCAATAACACAGACAGAGCATTTGTGTTTGCTGCAATTTGTAACTATGTTCTAACACTTGTTAACGAATGCTATTGTGGGTTGCAATGAGACCAAGGAACACTTGAGAATAAACATGACCAAGTGGTTGTTCCTGGTTTGTGCTATTATTTATCACTGCAGGTGATGAAACATATCATGTTGTGCAGCAAGGCTTTAAATGGGTGAATAGGGTAAGAGGGGAGACTTAGCTACCGCTACTTCCTTTGTGGTTTTTCCATCTGCTCCACTTACATACCAAACACAGGCAAATGCCACAATTGGCTGATATAAGAAGATCTGTTGTGATGGGGAGCTGAATATCCATATGACATCAGAAAAATCTAGCTGCTAGGCTGGAGGTTGGTTTTAGACAACATAGCTTGGAGTAACGAAGCTGTTCCCCATCAAGAGACCTAGGTGAGGACTTGAAGAAGAAGCAACTGTTCATACATAAACCAAAGTTGAAGCGATAGAACTGAGATTAATGAAGCAAAGGCCTGCATGGATGAGCAAGGAGCTCATAACTGAACTCAGACATATAAAAGAGGCATACAAGACGTGGAAGCAGGGGCAGGTGACCTAGGAGGAGTATAGAGTTGCTGTCTGATCTTGCAGGGATAGAGTGAATCTGGTGAGGAGTATGAAGGGTGACAAGAAAGGATTCTGCAAGTACGTAAACAGCAAAAGGAAGACTAGGGTAAATCTGGACCTGCTGCTGAGAGGTGCCAGGGACCTGGTAACAAAAGACATGGAAAAGGCTGAGGTACTCAGTGCATTCTTTGCTTTAGTCTTTACCCATAAGACCAGCCTTCAGCAATCCTAAACCCCTGAGACCAGGTAAAAAGTCTGGAGCAAGGAAGACTTACTCTTAGATTAGAGAGCACTGAAGCAAACTGGACCCATGAGTGCTTAAGAAATGGGAGCATCTCAAGAAATGGGAGCATCTCTCATACAAGGAGAGGCTGAGAAGCTGGAAATGTTCAGCCTGGAGAAGAGAAGGCTCAGGGGAACCTTACCCATGTCTATACATACCTAATGGGAGGGAATGATGAAGAGAACTGGACTCTTCTCAGTAGTGTCCAGTGACAGGACCAGAGGCAATGGGTACACAGGAGGTTCCATCTGAACTAAAAAATCCCTTTCTACTGTGAGAGTGATCAAATACTGGTGCAGGTTGCCCAGAGAGGGTGTGGCGTCTTCATCTATGGACATATTTAAAACCCATGGGACTCATGCCCCCTCCTCCCCATGCCCATCAGTGGGCATGGACTCATGTACAGGCTGTGACAATGCCTTCTAGATCCTTCTCTGCCCCTTTTCTGCCTGTGGGGCTGACTGTCCTGCTGAGGTCTGGCATGGTGTGTTCACACTGACTCAGTTGTTTCTTATTTCTTTTCTGACTGCATCTCCCAAGTTCTTGAGATTGGTTTGAATCCAAATCCTGTCCTGTGATATACTGGCAGCCTCTTCTGGGCTGGCATCATCTGCATGACGAATAAACCTGCTTCCTTTTCTGTTATCTGGCCATAAGTAAAAAGACTAATTAGAATCGACCTAAAATCCACCTCTCTGAATCCTCACTTGATACATTTTCCATCAGACAGTAAGCCATTTATTACTACTCTTTGAATATGTTTTTTTTCTAGATGTTCTCCCATCATATTGCCATTTGAAGCTCCCTTAACTTGCTTAGGAGACTACCACCAAACAAATATCAAGTGTCTTACTAACATTAAGAAGTGGTAACTGTTGCTTTTCCTCATCTACAGAGTTCCTTTCCCTGGCTGTCCAGGGAAGCTGGGTTGGTCTGAAGAGGTTGTGTCAGTTCCTGTACCCTTCCTTGCTTGCCTCTAGTGCTTATGGTAATGAAAACTAAGCTAGTGGGTCTGTAATTGCCCAGATTTTCTTTTCTTCAGTTTTGTAAAGCACCACTTCATTTGCCCTTTCTGTGGCCTTCTGAGGCTACTTAGTTGCCTCTGGAGCCCAAAACCCAGCAGCCTTCATCAATGCCTTGAGATAAGGCTTATCAGGCACATCTCACTGGAAACTCTTCACATAGAAAAGTACTCCTTACTCTGCTCTTGCCTTGTCTGAGGGTTAAATCTTGTCCTCTTGTAGTTGATAATAGCTGTGCTGCATCAGCTGCTGCTTTTTTCTCACACTGGTATTTGTGACCTTCAACATGTATCCAGGACAACTGATAGCTTTCCAGCTCTGAGCAGTGGACATGCCATGTCTCCCTCTCATGACTGATGGGCTTAGAACAGTTTCTCTCCCTCACTGTTCCTCCAAAGCTACCTGTCTTGGCTTTTCAGCTTTGTCCTTTTGTGCTTGTGAGATTGCTTTTAACTCTTGCCTATTGTAATCTAACCTAGTGTCAATTCTTCCTTCTGATCCACAAGGATCTCATGATTCAGCTGTATTGGTCCCTTCCTTTTTTTTCCTGCCTTTTCCCTGGCAGCGAGAGAGCTTGTTGAAGGCCTGCTTCTTCAACAACCTAGCAGATCTGTCGCTGTTCTTTGTTTCTGTAGTTCAGCCTTCCAAGATATTCATACCAAAGCACAGACCTTACGGTGGTTTGCCTTTCTGAAATCAGCATTTCAGCTTTCCTGGTACCCCTCTGAAGGCTCCCAAACCCTTTTGGGTCAGTCACCCGCACCTGTGTTGCTTTCCATGTTTGTGTTCTCCCCAGTCCTCCACACTGAGTCACTCCTGAGAGTAAGCCTATCAGTCATCTGCACTGTTCCTGTCCCAGAAATTTTACCTCAGTATGGTCCAGCTTGACATTGTGTCCCCAAAGCTGCATCTCTGCGCTGCTGGGACTTTCTGTAAGTCTGAGTTTTCCATTTTCCCTGGACCCTGCAGCCAGTGCCTATGTCCTTGAAGCACACAAATAGTGTCACTTGTCCTTCCAGAACAGGCTGATACTTTTCTGGATTCAATTTGAGTTCTCCCAGACAATCTGTTGCACCTAGTAAATCACAATTTTTAAGTTAGCATCTCCAGGGCATTTGGCAAACTGATGCAAAGTTCCTTGTGCTCCTCCTATGACAACTGTGACTCCTCTGTTAGCCTCTTCCTGGATGCCATTGTCTGGACCCGTTGTGCTTCTGCTATAGCCACCCCTGCAAAGTTACCAGGCTATTTTTTAGAAAGAAAGCTTCCAGCTCTTTTTTGGTCTCTTATTATCACTTGAATGTGGGATGCATGAAAGTTTTATCCTTCCTGATTTACCCTGTGGTATCTAGTGGCTAGCTATATAGTCGATACACATTGCAGAGCAAAGATGACCTTGCAAGTGTTCATTACTGTAATGTTGGTACAACTTCCAGAAGCATGGTCAAACTCAAGCAAACTATGGTCCTTCCACTGTGTTGACCAGATGACCTGCAGGGTATTTGGGCTCTTCGTATGTATCTTCTTATTGCCCAAGAGGATGTTAACATCTAGCTTGTGGCAATGAAGGCTTCTCAGAGTCCCTCTAACAGAGCTAGGGGATTGCAGGACACTTGACATGGAGATGTCTAGATCATGTAGCACAAGTAACCATTACTCCTGCATGGGAGGGTTGTGGTGAAACCCTTTAACCAAGAGTTTCTTCTAAAGCAAACTAGAAGCCTTTTTTTTTCCTTTCTTTTTTTTTCTTTTTTCTTTTTTCTTTTCTTTTCTTTTCTTTTTTCCATTTTCTTTTCTTTTTCCTTTTTCTTTTTTTTTTTTTTTTTTTTTCTGCATTGGTGCTCTTGTTTTTCATTCAATGTAATGGGTTTCAGGCTGGAAGGAAATGGTGGTGCAGCTCTGTGGGATCAGCAAAGACACTAGCTACTCTGCTGGTGTTAGTGGATCAGAAAGGCTGCTTTATTGTATGTGAAATGAGTAGAGGTAATCTTCTATTGAAGGGCTGGACAAAATTATTCTCTTTTTCCTGTCTGTATAGTTTTCTTTGAAAGTCTGCTGATGCTCAGCTGGACCAGGTGAGGATACATTGTGAGAGGATATCCAGGCTGGTGTCCTAGAGGCAGTGGTGATCATCGGGCATCTAGTAATTTTCATCTTGGATACAATGGAGACTGAAATAGTGGTGGGGACCCTTGTGCTACCAGGATGCTACTATGTGCAGTTCTTGTGTGCCAACAAGTCGTTTTGGAAGTCCAATCTCCATTACCATAGCAAAAAACACAGGGGCAGGAGCTGACTGTCCCAAGTATGTCCATCTTCCTGCCACTACCTTTCTGTTGCCAGAAGGCTTTCCTACCCTTAAAGTTCTTCTGCAGACCTTGACTGCTTGCTGCGAGTTTCCTCTTATTTCATGATCACTCAATAGCATTCTCCTTTCTAGTACACCAAGTGAGTTTTAAAGTATGCCTGTTTTGCTTGCTATGATGACTCAATCCAATAGATTTTTCTCTTATTCCATTGCAGCATTTTCCCCTTTGCCCTTGATTGAACAATTCTGAACTCTTCTTGTAGTTTTCAGTCCTTCACTTGCTTCATATCTGTGTGGCATCCTGTTCTCTGTGAAGGCACTAAACACTAGGAAATGTGGTCCTGTAGATCCATAGACCAATGGCTGGTGAATCTGACCTTGATCTAACTCTAGCATAAAGAAAATTTCTGCCATTTTATTATTTGCTCTTCCTCTAACAGATCCAGTTACTTTCAGTGCCACTTTGGCTCCATACAATCACTAACTTCCTGGGGATGAGATCATTTAATGATGACAATTAATGTGTAAAACAGGGCTGGTATTTTAGCATTGGTGCAGGCAATGAACAGTCTGAAGACTCTAAGGTAGGAGATGTAAAGCGCTGTTCTACCACAAGCTGTAGAAGTCTACAGAAATAGCTGCCCAGAGCCAGACAGAAGGATGTAGTTGCAGAGATCTGATGAAAAGAGACCACTGGCCTGTAACGCCCAGACTGTGATAGCAATAGAACAGGCACTTCCCAGCACGTCCGCAGCTCTCCTCAGTGCACTTCAGGGCAGGTGCTCTTTGCAGCGTGCCTTGAGCTTGAGGGGTTAATATGATAATGTGAGGTACCCTAAAACAGTATGCATGATAGTACAGCTAGCTCTTCTCCTGATGTATATAATCATAGACCTGAGATCAGGGCACCTTCCCTTCAGTCAGACATAGTGATTGCTGGTACCAGTCACAGGTTATAAACTAATTTTGGCAGTTGGCCATAAAACTGCTCCTTTCAGTGAGACACAGAGGCGTCTGGTGTCAGCCTGACACAAACCATTTGACCAGGGAAAGGCCTCTCTCCTGGTGGGATTGCAGAAGGGCTGATGCTGTTAGTGAAGGTAGAAGTATAGAAAGAGGGGCTTATAACCCTGCACTAATAAATATTAAATGCCTGTTATCAGGCCTGGTGTTTGCTTTGCAGCCCCAGCTTTTTAGCCTGCTTTGGTGGTTATCCACTGAAGGCAACAGGTTTATCAGCAAGTTCAAGCATGTTTGGACTGCAAGGACTCTCCTGGTGTCTGGCACATGAAATTATCCTAATCTGCCTTTAATATCCCACTCTGTACTCTAGGTGCCATGACATACAATCTCTACTCTGCACCTCTGGCTTGGCTTACTAGCTGCTCACAAAAGGCTTTAATCCTCTCTCCATCTCTGTAAACACTGCAGCATACTGATTTTTCCCCCATCAACACAAAGGTTCGGCAGGGTGCCAGAGCCTGTGGGCTCGCATGGCAGAAGAGGCTGCAGCTGCTTTTCTGGGGAGCAGGGTGGGCTGTGCTTATATGGTGAACGGCAGTGCAGAAGTGAGCATGGCGGTTATGCGTCCCTGTGCTGCCCAGACTGCTGTGTGCTTTCAGCCTGAAGGGTCCATATGCCTTCAATGGCTCTTTCCCCAGGAGGGTGGTGCAGCCCAGGGTTGGGTCATCAGGGTCACCAGGGAGGTGGGGGATCTCCATTGTTGGAGATTCCTGGGTAATGGATGCTGGAGGTGCAACAAAATCAGTGCAGTGGTGAGGAATCGGAAATTAAATGAGCAGTTGTTGTAACAACCTTCTCTCAAGTGGACTCTCTTGGTCCCTGAATCACCAGGTATTTGTTGATAACGATAGCAGTTTTGGCAGAATAGAAAATGGAGGATCAACCTCCTTCCGATCTCTTGGCTTTCAAAAGATGAGTATGCACTCTGCTTAGATAGTTCATTTAACTGCATGCTCCCAGGGAATTCAGTTTCACTTCCCATATCCAAACTTAGGGATTAAGTGGTAATTGCTGTTGGTGCACCTCATTTCAGCAGCTTTAAAAAAGGAAACCAGGGGAAAAGATCATATTTTTTTATAAGGTTTTGGGTTTTTTTTCCTGGCTCACTGGCACAGGAAGCCAAAACAGACCAGTCTGGAAAGAGGCAATTAAAAACCAAAACAAATTGCAGAACCCCACCAAAGCTAACAGGTTGCTAATGAAGCTTCCTGTCTGAACACGATTGTGCTTGTCTGTAGTAGGGCACCTGGAAAGTATTTTCATTGTTTTCCCTTCTTCCCTTTCTCAGGGAAGATGGTATTTTTGTTTCTCTCCATCTCAGGGTGTGAAGCTCTAGAGAGAGAAAACACTTGGGAGAGCTCTCCCTCTGCTGCTAATGCATTTCCGTCTCAGCCCAGAGCTGCTGGACTTCTCCTGTTGAGAGGATCACTGGCTCCCAGGACACTTCACTGGAAGAAAATGCTTCCAGATAGGGTTAGTAGCCCACTAGGAACAGACTGAGCCACTTAAGAAATGATGCTGTGCTCTGCCAGAAGAGTTCAGTTGGATAATTACAGCAGTCATTAGAGAACAATAGGAGTGGAAAGTACAGATTAAGCCACTGCTATTTGTACTGTATATACATTATGCAAGGAAGGAATATAACAGTGTGATAGGGACTCAGGTAGAAAAGACATTTCAGACTGGCTGTGGGCAGCAGAAAAATTGGACAGAACTGCTCAGACATCCAGATTGGTCTAAGCCCAACAAAGGGTTATTTTGGTGATGGTGAGGTGGGTAGGGGCGTCCTTCGTTTCTCCCCAGACTGACCAACTTTACCATTGCTGTTTATGCCAGGAGGCAAACTTGAGTTGTATGAAGCATTACAGATACAGTTTCTCGGTTGTTTAGCTAGACATCCAGTCCCAGTCTGGTAGATCAGCTGGTTATCACTGTGCTCTGAGTATTTGGTTTAGTCCCCTCCTGTGAGCTTCTCCACCACAACATGTTCTGGGATCTTCACTGTGTGTGTGAGGATGTGAGGAGGGGCTTTGGGTCCTGCGACTCTCTCTGGAGAAGAACCTTAGCTGTGTGAGCTAAAGAAAGATGTGGTTGTCTTGAATGGAAAATGGCAGGACCAGCATTAAGCACTTTATAGTCCTCCAGCAAGCCTTCTTGCAAGGAAGCTTAGCTTTGTCCCAAGCTAAAGCATAGTTCAGCCATTAAATTATATATCAGAAACATAGTCAAGGGCCTGAGGGACATGTGCTTTGATTTGAGGGATGTGGCATTGCTGCTCAGGTAGAAAGCTTAGGTATGCAGGCTGCAGTCTGTGCTTCAACCCTACCAGCTCACCCTTACACAAGACACATGCACCTGCCATGGTGCAAAACACTTTGTCCTTAGTCCCTGTTTCCAGGCCTGTCTTTTGTTTCTGAATTCTCCTGGATCCAGCAGCTTGGAGGAGAACACATATCTCTTTGCCAGGTGTGCTGTCTCCAGGAGAGCTTGAGTTCCTGCCTACTTGCTAGGCCTCCTGCCTGCAATGTTTACATGCCCAGTCATCATCTTCTTGTAATGCTTGTTTAGCCTTGTTTGCTGTCTAGGACTTTCTGAGCTCGTGGTGGCATCTCCCAAGGCCAGTGCTGGCAGATCATGGTGTTCAAGTTGCCCCTTTTCATCAGACTTTCTAGGCAGTCTGCAGGAGACCTGTGCAGAGAATGAGTCTTGGTGCATTGGCAGAGATGTAAATAGAAAGAAAACCATGTGCATTTTCTACTGAACTGGGAGATGTCTCAAGGGTCTGTCTGTTGTCTCAGACTCTGCTGCTCAGTGAGGTGTGTCAGTTTGTCAAGTAGCACATGAGTACACAGTTTGAAGGAGGACAGGGATAAGCAATACTGCAGGATGTGTCTCTTCAGGCCAGCCCAAAGGGCACAATTAGTTCCAGAAACTCCGAAGGCATTACAGTAAGGGGAATCTGTACTCCTGAGAGCTGGATAAATGATTTCTACAACACATTATCTCAGTTTGGGAGTCTCTTGCTCAGATCAATAGAAGGTATTGCTTCCCATTCAAAGACCTTGGTCAGTCTCTTATTCCAAGGCAAATTGTGGATCACGTCTGTTGATTTGGAGTCCGGTACAGCAGGATGAACTGAGGCTTGGATTGCCAGGAGGAGGAAGCGCAGGGAAAACTAGCACTGGCTTTCTAGGGCCAAATTCAATGCCAGTGAGAGTGTGACACAGAAAGGAGGAAGGACACAAACTCACCCCTGTTGACTCCTTGGTCCATTTGGTCCTGACATTTTTAGATACTTTTAGTTGGCCTATGAGCACAGAAATGATGTCATGGTAAAGGAATTGCTAAGCCAGAACTGCCGCCTCATGTGAAGTTATTTAAGCATATCTCATGATATATTTTTATGCATTGGTAATTATCATCCATACCCAGATTGCCCTACTTATGCTTTCCTCTTGTGTTGTTACTTGTTCATGCAGGAGTGTTTTCCCCGGGGGGTGTCATCAAATACATTATAAAAGTAGAAGACACTGAAGTATGTCATATATAACCGTTTGCATTTTTTTTAATAACTGGCTGGTATGCAATTAGCGTAAAATACTTTAGCATCAGAAGTTTCCTAGTGGAAGAGATCAAGTGGATTTGAACAGGTTCTGAGTCCCACTGTCCCACGTAGAAACTTCACCAAGGGAGTTCACACCAGCACTGCAGGCAAGGCTGAGCAAGCAAACTAAGGAGGGCAAGCAAGGGAATGCTGTAGTTTTCAGAAGATTGTAAGAAAAGCATTGAACTGAGTTCAACTCCAGGGTGGATTGGACAGGTCCTAGCATATTGGGCAGGAGATAGCAAGAGGCTGCTTACTAGCCTGCTTTCTCAGCGGTGCTGATGATTTCTTTCTGCTTTCTCAGAAATTGTTAGGTACAAACAGACCCCTTCTGCACAAACCTGGCTGTCTAGCAAGTGCATGCATACAGATGCCAATCTCTGTAAAGTGTTACCCCAGCTGGGTAGAAAACGTAGGCATCAGAAGAGATGCTCCTATTGAGTCTAGAACCAGAAAGAAGCAGAAGACATCACAGGGAGGAGAATCTCTGCTCTGGGGACTGCAGATATTCCTAGGTCCTTTAAGATGGAGGAGATGCTGTTACCTATCCTCCAGACCCCATGAAGGCTCTCTGGAAACGGACATGCTTTGTGGAGAGATGCTGTAATTGTGGAGGTTTCTGCTCTGTCAGGATGCAGATCTGGCCACCAGTTCTCCAGGCCATCAGCTTGTCTAGGAAGGGTAATGGAGCTTGTGTGGACTCTGCAGAGGCCAAATAGACACCAGGTCAGTACTGAGGCAAGCAACACAGCTGTGAGCTGCTCCAAGGAGTGGACTGTCTCATTTTGTTGCAGTTCTGGGCTGACAGGTTTGTACTGACCATGCTAATATCTCTGTCATCCAAGCTATGAGCCCAATCCAACATCTAAATGGCATTCTCTCTTCCTTGCCCCACCATCCCTCTCCCTGTGCCTGCAGGTCTTTCTCTTTAGTACATCTTCCAGCTGGCTGCATGGGGTTGCAATGGTTACACTAGCAGCTGAGATACCGAAAAATTTCTCTGTAGGGCTGGGCACAAGTCCCTCCTTCTGTAGCTCTATTGACTTTGGTGTGTTGTGTAGGTGGTAGGTGTGGGAAGAAAGTTACCTACAAATTTGTCCCAGAAGAAACTGTGTCCCAGAAGAAATGAGTGTTGGGCCAGTGGACTCCAGCTTGCTTCAGGAAGGTCTGATTTGTGACAAACATTGCAATTGGTCTTCAAGAAATTTTCCCCATCAGGTACAGAGTTGTTTAGGGCTTTATTGGACAGCAGTTTCACAGTTAACAGCTGCAGCAGCTTGCCTCTCTCTGCTCTCTCTTGTTCCTCTCCAGGACACTCAGGCTTCTGTGCTGTCTCTCTTCCTCCATCTGCTCTTTCCTGACCTTACCTTGTTCTTCTTTCTCTAACATACCCTTTTCTCTGGCATTAGGTAGCTGCTTTTTGGAGGAAAATCATCACCCACAAGGCCTGTGGGTGTTTCTGCAGAGACGTTGCATCCTTTGGAGCTTTGTGGACGCACAATTTCTTTCTCTTCTGGAACATCCTGGCAACATCTTCCAGGCAGCCACACTTACTCCAGTGAGTAGTAGGGTTAGAGGCTCCCTGGGCATACGAGAGCCTTTATGCCTGGCTCTCTATGTCCACAGTGGCTCACATTTCAGGCCTCCTGACCACAATCTCTGCATTTCTGCCCGTCTGCTTAAATGGAGTTGAAATCAGACAGGAGAGTCAGAAGTTTCTAGGAGGAGAAATACAGATTCATGCACAGATCAAGAAGTTTAATTAGACCTGTTTCTTAGGTAAAAAGGTGGAAATGTTTTTTTCTGGTTTCTAGAAATGCAAAGTTCTTCCTTATCTGAATGTAGGTCCAACCACCACAGCTGCTGTTCACCAATGTAGAGCAGTTCTGCCGGAGAGGGAGATGCTTGAACAGAACTAAAGGAAGGGGTGGGGAGGGATTAGAAAAGACCCAGAAAAGTGCCTTGTGATCAAAGGCCAGGCAGTCCTTATGCAGGCTGGAGGAAGGCAATGAGGACACATACATGTATGTGTGTGTAGGGAAGTTTAGCCCTTCATTTCCCTTTGGATTTCTCTGTCAAGAAGAAAACAAGACATCTTACCCTGTGGGTTCTGCAGATAAGGGATCATCTCTGTAAGCTACTTCTGCAGGAGTGAATACCATGATTTGGGTGCAGGGTGCTGGCTGAATTTGGGGTCAGGAACCTAGAGATGAGAATGGAGGTAGGCACGTCATCTCCAGGGAATGCTTGTAATTAACAGCAGACCCTACTGGTTTGGCACAACGCAATCTTTGCCTTCAGACTATCCATACAATGCTATTGTATGATTTGGAAAACTTCCTCTGATTATTTTTTTTTCTTAGTCCCCTTAAGGTATTAACTAACATAATAATGAACCTATGCAAACTCCAGAAATGGGAGGAATATACTCACCGCTGGCTCTCCCTGTAATGGCTTTCTACTCACAAAGGGTCCACTTTGGGAGTTCTCACCTGTAGGAGGTACAGAGAAAAGAAAACACCACTCCTTGGATCCCTACGTTAGCTTAGAAGGTAAAAGATGGCAGGAAGGCTTTTGCCCAGGTTCCTGACTGCCTCCCAAAAGGTGAGCCTGGGTACCCCCCTTGGCTTGCTGTGGTGAAGTGTCCTGAGAGTTCAGGTAGGAGCACTTAAGTGGTCCTAGCCCAAGAGGGCTAGTGACACTCCAGCTCACCTGCCAAGTTCGTTCCCCACCTCACAGCACATGGGCTATGTGGAGAACATGTGGAAGTGCTGCAGTGGATGGTGGGACCACAGGATGGTTCTCTGAATTTGGCTGGTGGAACCACTTGTTAGAGACCCCTGTGGGCATCCTCTGGGCCCTTAGGAGAGGAAGACAGGAGTGGGAAAAGATAGGGGAGATGCCAGAAGAGATTCTGAAGTAAATTGGCCTGCAGAGAAAAAGAAGACCTGAACGGGACAGTGGAAATCTCATGCTGTATGTGATGTGACTGCGCTTTTCTCTGGTTTGTGGACAGTAAATGGCGTGAACTGAAGGGGACAAGCTTAGAACTTGACTTCACAGTATGAACAGAAAACGAAGTCCTGGGTGGAGAAGGGGCCTGGGAAAGACCCTTCTAGGAGGAGGGGAAGAAACTTGCCATGGTGAGTTGTGCTGTGGAAGAGAGCCAATATTTTGAAGAGATCTTTAACTCATTTCCCATTTGATAATTCCAAGTTTTCTATCTTTTTCAAACTTAAATTTTAAATTGTCCATAATTAAGTATCCAGGTCTTGGATAATCGCTTTCCTTAGTTTTGACAAGCATTAATGCCTGTGCTGCTTTAATAAAATCTTCCTTTTATACCACCATCTGGAAACTTCGCTTTCCAAATCTCTTCCTGGAGATTCCCAATCAAGAACATCTTAATGCTGTGTTCCTAGTGACCTGAAATCTGACCTGGGCACTGCATGGAAAAGTTCTATTCATAGCTGGAGAGTGCTAGTGACTGTCTGATAAAAGACTGAGTTGGATTTTACTGCCAGGTCTAATAATTTCATTAATAGAGATTTCCCTTCAGGATGATCCCTTTTATGCAGGGATCTGTTTTGCTGAATTAGCTGCATGCATTCTCTGCCTGGGACAGAGGTCCTGACTGTCACGGTCATGATGCTGACACCCCAATGACGTGCAGTTCAGTGGTGCTGAGGTGCCTGGCTGTCAGAGCACGTGGCTGATGCACTCTAAGAAGTCCAGCTGTGCAGCCGTTTTTCTCCTGAGACTGGTCCCACAGCTTGAGGCTCTGGGACCTGAGCAGAGATGCTGAGGGCAGAGTTTTGGGCCTACATCATAGGATGCTGGTGTTCCAAGCAGAGCTGAGATCTGATGCAGAACTGACTCACTATGTGTCTTATTGTTACAGTGCCAGAAGATGTAAGGGGCTAATCCTGCCACCCTCACTGCTAGAGCAGGATCTCCTTACTATGGCTGTTGACCTGAAGGAAAGTTTTGCTGGTACCTCCATCTGCCCTCAGTTAGCACTGACAAAGCTTTTCAGAGCACCTGTTAAAAAGGGTCTCTAACTCCTTAGGAATTCCTTTTGTTTGTAATCCTCTCCCAAAAGGGCCCATTAAAAAAAAAGAAAAAGCTACAAACAGGTAATTGATGCTGATAAGAAGAGTTGTTAAAAAAGGACAGGTCTAAGCTAAAGGGTGTGCTCTCCCCTCGATAGCAGAATTTTGTGCCATCAACCTCTAAAAGTCTAGTACAAGATTCCCAAACCTCTGTAAGAGTGTATTAAAGGACAAGTAAAGCTGCTCATCCTCTGCACACAAATACATTGATCTAAAGAGAGCAAGAGGCTGTATTTTTTTTAATGACTGGGAAAATCCAGTCCTAAGCCCTTTGAGGGCTAGGAAGTGATCTTGTTCTGAACCCTGCATGCAGGTAACTGGGATAGAAGTAGTGGGACAATATCCAGGGGAGACCCTGGCAAAGGAGATGTCTCAGTGTATGAATGACGAATGCATCATAGCGCTAAGGATGAACGGTTGTGGCTAACGTCTATGCACACTTGGATCATGTGCAGCAACATACCTTGAGAGCAGTAAATGTATCTTGGCAACTCGCTTTATTTAGCTGCAGCGTGCAAATGTGAGGCTGCTCCTCCCTTTCACTCCTCATATGTCAGCGTGACTTTGAAGTGACAGATTTCCCCAGATATGAAAGTGTCAGCATGCCATGAACAAGCCCAGAGTCAGGTGAAGCTGGAGGTGGTGATTTTCCCCTGCATGTATTTATCTGCAGAGAAGGATTTTATACCCTGTTCAACACATGCTTTTGAAAGAGAGGCTGAGTGCGATGCTTTGGGAAATCCCCTCCTTAGACAGATCTTTCTTATGCAGATAATAGTCTCTGCTGCTTTATTTTTTAAATCTCCTGTGCCAAAGGTTTTTTCTGTCTTCCAGTGTCTCCTAACGGTGCTGCTTGCAGTTATAACCCATAAGCTTTGCTATTACAAAGTTGTTACAAATTCTGTGATCAGGGTTCCTGACAAATGGAGACAGATTTTTAGCCTCCTTGGAGGGGAGAAGGAGCCAGACCTCCCCCAGGTTTAGTCTTTGGGTGGCTTCACTCCCCAGGACTGGAGCTGCAGTTCACCCAGCAGCACTGACTCTGCTCGTGTTGCTAAGCTGGTGTGCATGGAAGCAACAAGGCACACGCACTCCACTACGTTAGCAAGGCAGGCTGGATGGAACACGCGCTTCTAGGCACAAGCTCCTGCTTGCTTCAAGGCACGGGAATGTTCCTCTGTGTGGAAATGGCCCTTCTTTGATTTCCCAGCCCTCCCCTGCTGCCTGTCACGATGGCTGCCAGCTTCTCCCGTCTGCGTTGCTCCAAGGAGCCCACTGGAGGAGGCAGCCTGTGTAGCTTGGCACCAAGGCAGCGCAGTTAGCAGTCGCCTTGCCAAGCACTTTCCTCTTGTCTCCATGGCTTGGGGAGGTAGTGTGATTTGTGCTCTCGGTCACTGACAGGTCTCAGCTGACAGCTCCCTCCTTCTTTTGTAAAAATTACTTGCAGAGCAGCTAGTTGAGACATGACAAAGTTTTGAAGAGGGAATTTCATTTCCCATACGGTTTCATGAGAAAGGTCACTGTTCCACCCCCAGTGCCACTTTGGGTAAACTAAACACACACAGCTGCGCTTGCCGCACAGGGTGAGACAGCTTGATGCAGGCCAGGATATGCACGCCAGGGAAAGGGTCATGCTGGCAGCAGGGGTTGGGGAGAGCAACCTGGGGTAGGTGCTGCTGCTACACAGGGTGGGCCTTGTGTTGGGACTGCACATCAGCTCTGTATGGCATTGTGTGCCTCTGGAAAGTCTCTAGGCTGTAGAGTAAATTGCCCTAGATCTGTGTGGTGCCCTGGCTGTGCGCAGTAAAGACTTCACCTGTACAATATCTGAGTATCAGCAAAGAGCCCTGATGCTTCTCACCTGGCTGATTTAGCATCAGCATCACCCCTTGATTTCCATGAAAGCATACCCATTTTGAATGGTTGTAACAAAAGTGGAGAAGTGGGCTCTGATGGTGTTTGGCCCCTATACCTGGCTCATTTTCTGATTCTTTACTTGAGCAGATGTCTCTCAGTGTAAATCAAAAAGGCCTTCAGCTTACACTGGCAAACAATCCACTTGTGGGGCTACTCGTAGGTCAGCTGGTACTGCTCTGCCCCACTGTGACTTACAGTAAGCAGATCCTTGCCTTGTGCATAGCTGAACTGGCTCCCAGAGAGCGATTTAACATCAGTAGCTGTTACTCAGACTGACTCAGTCTGGCATGGAGTGAGTGACGGCTGCAGCGCTGGGCTCAGCAGCCATGTGGGAGGATTTCCATTTGCTAGCAGAAGTGGTTCCAGCAGCACATATACATAACATCTTCCTGGATGCAACATGGGGATCCATCCAAGGCAGCAGAGAGGCTTTGAGTCAAGGTGCGCTCTGGTCAGGAGGCCATTGCTACAGAGGCCTCAGGGTTATGGCAGTGAAGTCTGACAACCTTGGGTCTGGGAAAGACCTGTTTCCTTTGCAACCCTGCTTGGGGGAGGAGGGGACTTTTGTAGCAAGCTGCTACCTCCATTGCAAACCTCCAACGGCTGCAGTGCTCTACACTGTTTTTGGACTCATGCATGCTGCTTTTTCTGGTGGTGGCACCAAGAACAACCACATCAACTCCAAAATAACTGCAATGTGCCTGCCTGCCAAGCCCCATCCTCTAATACTTTGCTACAAGCCTGTGGTCTCTGTGATGGTGTGGTTTTTGGGCCCATGGTGCTTTTGTGTTCATTGTACTCAGAAGCATTAGATTCTGTTTGGCTGGAACATGAGGAATAACATCACAGTCTCTGCTTGCGAATTTTGTTGAAATGGTGATTCTCAGATTCTTGTCTGCTTGCCGCTGCTGACTTCCTCTTGCTTCCAGTTGCTTAGTTGCCTTAAACGGCAGCAGAACGTCCTCAGTGCTTTTCCAATAGCATGTTTTCCAGGTAAGGTGTGCCCAGAGGGCTTTTAACTTTCTGTGAATGAAAGCAAAGGGACCTGCTCCAATAGGAAAGATGTTCTCTGGGAAGTCCCATTGATTCAAGAGAGGCTGATCTGAGAGCCAGTCACTGGTGTGCGTGTGCATGTGTGCCCTTTGCATGGTTTACTCTTGTTGAGGAGCAGGAGCTGAGATGAGCATCAAGGCTTTGACACTTAGAGCATCAGTCATGTTCCACAGCTGGATACTTAGGTGCTGTGATGAGAAATATGTTTGTCTTTTGTGCTTTGATGATCCACAGTCATTTGAATGCAGCTGTGTCTTGGTGGCTGATCCCAACCCAGATTACCCAAGGTGTTTTCTGCCTGTTGGTGTATGCAGCAGCTCAGCTTCCCTTTTGGGGAAGTTCTTGTGAGAAGAGGAAGGAGGAGGTTAAATGTGAACAAAATGTAGCTCGGCTCTTTTAGTAAGACCGGAACTAAGGAATCGTGGTGCCCAGAGCTTCGGTGACTGCAAAGGGGATGTGTGTGAATCAGAGAGCTCTGCCCAGGATGTCAGGATTAGAAGAGATTTTTATGCAAAGGAGAAGATGACTCAGGTATATTTGAATGATCGGTTATAAAGTGTTTTTTCTTCCTTCTTGAGTACTGATGTTAAAATGTAGCAGGACTTTAATGCTGTCACTCATTTGTGAGCTGTACAAGCATGCACCCACTACTGCATTTTTGTCCTTCTCACTAGAAAAGCCTCTCAGTTTACATGTTCTTAGGACCCAAGGATTGTTAGGACTTGAATGCAAGTCTGAGACTGATACTGGCTTCCACCAGGAAGACAAGTCTTTGTTAAAACATTGGAGCCAGAGTGGTGCGGCTGTTGTGTCTCTGGGTTGGAGAGGCAGACATCTCCCAGCGTAGAGAGGCTGCTGAGCTGCTCTGCAAGCTCTGCTGGGTGTTCCGCACTTGTGAAACTGCTCCCGGGGTTGTTAGGCCTGGACAAATGAGATCAAAACCTGGGTATCTGACTCTACCTGTCCCCATTTCTCACTAAAACTTAGGTCTGTTGACTAAAGCCCTAGGAGGGATGTCTGTTTTGGATGGTGGAGGGGCTGTGCCGAAG
This sequence comes from Balearica regulorum gibbericeps, assembly GCF_011004875.1. Lineage (NCBI taxonomy): Eukaryota > Metazoa > Chordata > Aves > Gruiformes > Gruidae > Balearica > Balearica regulorum. The sequence continues at coordinate 427,595 of NC_046197.1, forward strand.
GTACCAGCTGAGCTCTGCAGCACAGGTCTGTGCCGGGGGGAGCCGAAGGAGCGAAGCTCCCTGGAAAGGAGCAGGGCTTGGCACTGCGAGCTGTGTGTCCATGTTAAACACGGCAAGTGGGCACACGTGCCCGCACAAACCTGGGTGCAGAGGCAAAGGCCCATCGACCTCTGCCAGTCAGGCAGAAGCAGGATGGGAGGTGGCTGGGGCAGGCATTGTCACTCAGGTATAACATTACAAGAATTGTTTGGGCATCTTCAGCTCCCACTGGGCAAGTTTAGGCAAATGGAATATTCAACTGAAGACAAATAAAATTCCACAAGACTGTATAAATCGCAGCAAGATCCTTATAAAATGAGCTCAGCAGCACTCGGCAGAAATGCCCCCGAACCCTGCTGTTGCATGGCTGGTTATGTTAAGGTTTTGTGTTGGGACCCTTGTGGAAGTCAGTAATCTTGAACGTGCCACGTATGCTCTATTGCACCTTGTACTTAGGGCTTGGGAAGCCTGTATGTTCTTAACATAATCTGTAACTTACCAGTCCTTTGGAAAGGAAAGCTCTATTTGGATCAGGGGGTGAATCCATGATCCTGATCTGGAGCCACTGCACATGAAGTCGGTGATCCACATCAGCGTGACCCTGAGTACGCCCAGGCCCGTGCTGTGCTGGTGTCCAGCGTGGCCTTCAGGCTGTGCTGTGCTGCACAAACCCCGTGGGTGCAGGACAGGCTCAGCCACTTCATGGAAACGGAAGAGCCCACGGGCAGCTCCCACTGGTACCGGTGAGTATGCCACCTGCGTGGCCTTGCCTTTATCTGACAGTGCAGCAAGGAGTTCTCGGAGAACAACCTTTCTGTTTGACAGTACACATTGGTGAACAGAATTGTTTTCTTTTAAGAAATAATGGGTCAAATGACCAAAAAGGAGACCTTCTCCAGGGACAGGATCTGTGCAGCGTTGTAGGAAAATTCATCTGGGGTCTGTCTGATGCTGCACAAATGCAGGGCTCCCAGCATCTGAACGGACATAAGATTTACTCACCATCAATATTTCTCTTTAATTCTGTCTTGCTAAAGCAGCTGTTTAATTAAGGATTTGCTGTTGGGCTTTTCTTATTGATATCAAGAAAGAGCCCCACACCAGCTCTCCCTTGCTCACCTCACCTGGTGCTGAACAAGTTTTATAAAAACCCAAACAAGAACCCTATCTTTATATTTTTCTGTGTTATTTGAAAGCTGTTTGCTAACAAGCCCAGAGGTTTAGCATGCACAAAGTGGGGGTGGGGTGGCTCAGCTCTGGGTCTGCAAAGTATGCAGAGGATTTGGCCATGCAAATGGTGGAAAGGGAAACTAGGTGAATTTGGGCCTGGCATTGCCCTCTGCATACGGTGCATGTCATCTAGCTGGAGGAGACATCAGGGACCCTCCTGGAACCAGGAATGTTCAGCAGCCCAGGCCTAAGCTCAAAGCAGCACCCAAATGAGGAGAGGACAGCTAAGTTGTGATCCCTGCAGAAGGGAGGGGGGAACGCTCTCCTGGTTGTCTGCTAAACTGACTGGGAGCTTCAAAATCTGATGGGAGGGCAGATGGGACCTTTGCTAGCTTTAGGAAGTTCTCACGGGAGCAAGGAAGTGCCTGACTTTCATTTAGTGAAAGGAGGTGGCCTCAGGGTCTGTTCAAAGGTTGCCACCCAGCCTGCCAACCCTCCTGTACAAATCATTTGGGCCTCTTGCTGTGACATCCAGCAATTCCACTACCACTTGCACAGAAAAGCTGTGACCTGCTTTGGATGACCAGGCTGGGGTTTTACTCTCAGTCATTTGAGATGCAGAGAGGTCATAACCTGCAGGGAGCTGAGGTGAAGATTCTGGGAGGGGTCTGATCACCACGCTGTCTCCATCCGCTGCTTGCTCTGTGTCACAAACTCACCTCTGTGTGCCTGGGGAAATAAGGCCACAAATGACACAGGTCCAGAGAAGCAATTTATAGCAACACCCCAAACATAATGATGGCCGTACCTCCAACTGACTACATGAATAAGTGTTTCCCAAGGCTCCCAAGTCTTTTCAGGCTTTAGAGACATCAGCCTGCAGGACTACCTGAGGCAGCCCTGTACTTAAGTGGAGGTACCATGAACTTCTCCATCTGGAGAAAGGCTTTGGTCATGCCACAGCTGTCTAGCTAATGTGCTTTTGGCAGTGTAAATCTGGGGCTGAAAAATTCCTGGGGCTGCCAGTGTGATTGCCCAGTCTGCTGTTACAGTTGATTAGAGTTTGACTGGCTGGCTGCTATCTGAATGGCTCTCCTGTTCATTAGTGGTTCCATCGCTGTGGTGGCTGGACTTCTTTTTGGTGTTTGTGGACTGCCCTACAGGGAGAAGGTGCTGGGCTAGATCTGCTGGCAGTGCTTCAAGTCAAGCTTGATTTGATTTACAAAAAGTTCCAGATTGGCGCTGCAGCTGATGGGGACTGAAAATGGATTTTACTTCCCTTGTGTGCTAAACATAGCATATCTCAGCCAGACTTTCTAACTCCTCCTTTGACTGCCCTTGCACATCCTTTACCTCCACCACTGTAGGCATTCATGTGGTCTCAGCATGGGATGTGGATGCTTGAGTCCCAGCAGATCTGCAAAGTACTTGCATTGTCAGGCCAGAAGATCTGGTGGGACTCAAGCATCCACACTCAAGCATCCCACATTGAAATATCATTGATGACCTGGGACAGGCATACCCCACTTCTGCCATTCCTCCCCTCCAAAGCACAGGCAGAGTCCTTTCTTTCGTCTGCCTTGTTTGTTGTGCTGTAAGCATATTTGGATGGACACAGCCCACCTGAAATCAGAGCTCCTTTGGAGCTGTTGTTATGTTCCCATGATAAACCAGTATCCCGATAACAATATAGCTTTCCCCCGAAATCATTGCTGTGCCCACAAGCTCTTTCCAGCAGGTGCATCTCCAATCCCAGTGATGACTGACTGTAATTTTTTTTCTTAAGTCCAAGTTTCTGAGTCATCTTGTGAATAGAGGTCCAGGAAAGGTACCTTCTCCCTGTGATGCTTAGGTGTGAATGCTGCTCTGAGATTTAAGCAGGTGCTTAACCACTATGTGAATAGAGACCAAGGGCAGATAAAAGGAGTGTTTCAACTGCCTCGCTCTCAGTGGATGCAGCCCTCAAAATCTGACCCCACGTGGCAATATTTCAACTTGCACTGATTGCTGTTCCTGCTTTTTTGTCACAGAGAAATGTGATAGAAAAGACATCGGCTTCTTTTTGTAACTTCTTCATAGTTTCCTCTCCATAATGCTATTGCCTCTTCCAGAATATATTGTTAAAATTACCCTGACAATTGTTTTACCCATTGTCACACACAGGGTTGGATGAAGGGGAGCTTCGTAATGACTTGTGCATCTGAATCATTAGAAGGGCTCATCTTTTTGGATAATGAAATTACCTTGGTAGCAAGGTGCTTCAGAAGAGACAAAATCCTTAAGACTTACGAGGCATAATAGGGTCCTGATTCCCAGGCTTTCAGAGAGCTGCAAATCCTGCAAGACTGGGGAAGAGCCTTAGGGAGCAGGGCAAATTCCCAGCACCAGTTGTAAATCACCTGTTCAAATATTCCTTCTGCCCTTTGTCGGCCAGTGCTGAGTGCTCCAGGGCCTCTGCAAGCCTTGGCTTCATGTAGGGTGGTGAGAGGGTGGCCGAAAGGCTCTCCCTTTTTAGTGGGGACTTAGGTAATATATTCGAGTTCTTCTCATGTGTTTCCCACACAAGTAACTTCATGCTCAGAGAACAAGTGCACAAGTGCATAACCTCCAGGAAGATGCTTTGGGAGCGATTGCTCCTCCTTTAGGGTTGGTCTGCACTGGGGAGCAATTAGATGTGCTCTCTTTATTGGTCATTATTTCATAACCTTCCCTGGGATGACTGGTTCTTCAATCGTATTCTTTTTGCGTCCTGCAACTGGTGTTGCAGCAAAGAATTGTGGTGTGACTTGCAAGTATCACTTTTTCTCATGGTTTTTCCCTACTCCTGGGGTTGGTAAGTTTGTGGAAAGATGGATCTTGGATCCTTATCCCCAGTGAAGCTCAGCAATTCCCAAAGTGCTGGCTAAAAGGTGGAGCCAAGTTGCATAAAATTTCCTGGCAGAAGCTTAGGTAGGGCTTTTTCTTAACCTTGGCCAGATCTGATCTTTGATTTGTAGGCTTGAAGCAGGAACTCCGCTTTGCAAAAGTGTTTATAAAGTACTAAATGAGCCCCACTGGGGTTTGCCTTGCACTAGCCTTCCAGAATTATGCATGCCTCCTCATGGGAATTAATGGAGATGATTCAATGACACTGTCAATAATGATTCCAGCAGGACAATCTGGCTTACCACCATCTGTGAAGAGACAAAGACATAAGTTTCTGAATGCTTTTGCTAAAAGAGAAATAAATCAGCCTCTTGAATCCAGCATATGCACTTGCTGCTCTTCATTTTGTAATGCTCTCTGCTTCTTTCGGTCCTCTGCTTACTGTCACCAAGAGCCTACTCAGCCTTGCAGTTAGGAAAACTATCTTGTGCTCTTTCTAGGTGACTAAACATAATATTTTTCTCAATGTTTTTAAAATATTTACCTACATAAATTGGAGTGGCCTGGCTGTCAAATGCTGAAAATGCTGGTTACAGCTACTGCAGTCCAACACCTCTGAAAAGTGGGTTGTGTTGTTAAAATGAAATTGGCTTTAGGTGCTTGGTCTGATGAAGACCAAAACCTAAGATGCTTGACCACTGCAAAGTTGTTTGGGAAAGTCTGGCAGAACTGGGAAGTGAATGCAGGCACCGTGGTCCTCCTCCTCTCTCTGTGATACTGCTGTGCATTGCAGCACTGGGGAAAGGAGGTAATGTTTACTTATGTTTATATCTGCAGAAGTTGTACAATTTTACGTAAGAATAAAATAAATATTATTTGTTTGAACAACACAGAATGTCTGTTATTCCGGGAATTTGGCGGGTGGTGTGTGTGTGTGTGTGTGGAGTGAAAAGTGCTGTGGTCAGTTTAAGTTGCTGGAGCTGTGTCTGGTCTATTTGTCATTGGACTGAATTACCCTGCACATATCTGGACACGTTTTGGGATTGTTTGTTTACCTGAGTGAATTCCTGTAATTTGATTGTACTTTCTGATAGGGGCAGATTTGTAGATCTTCATCCTGTCAGATCCCTTCCAGTGTTTTAGTGCTGGACTGCTCATCTTAACCTTATCTCAGACCCTGCCCACATGAGAGCCTTGAGAAAACAGCTGATCAAGAAATCCTTTGAGATCCATTTGTCATTACTTCACTTTGTGCCGGAGTTTTATGTGAGAGGGAATTTTCAATACATTTTTCCCCATAAAAGCAGATGAGGGAGATATTAAGCTACAATAATCAAAACCTTCCCCATAAAGCGAAGCAACAAGGAAAGCCAAATTGGCTGGGACAAAATATGAAGTAGCTGGACTGTGCAAGAGTCAAGTGACAATGAGCAGTTTTCACCATACGGCTTCATACATCATTTTCTCTAGTCTAGATTTTCTGGCTGGGACTCTGTGGAGATCCACACAGTTCATTAGGAACTGGTCTGGATTTGTTTGCATTACTTATTCTGCAAAGGTTTCTAAGGTAATATACAATAACAAAGGAATTAAAAAATGACTAGTGATTTTTGGATTGTCTTTCCCCAGGTTCAAGGAGAATCTGATTTCCCTAAGTTGGTGGGCTGGAACAGATCTCCTTCCAAAGCAGAGTGGTAGGGTGGTACTTTGGAAACCCCAGCTCCAACACATAATGTAGCCAAGGATGTTATTTGGATGAACACCTCTGCTTCTTTTCATACAATCACAGAATCGTAGAATGGTTTGGGTTGGAAGGGACCTTGAAGATCATCTAGTTCCAACCTCCCTGCTGCGGGCAGGGACACCCTCCACTAGACCACGTTGCCCAAAGCCCCATCCAACCTGGTCTTAAACACTTGAGGGATGGGGCATCCACAACCTCTCTGGGCAACCTGTGCCAGTGCCTCACCACTCTAACTGTAAAGAATTCCTTTCTAACATCTAATCTAAATCAACCCTCCTTCAGCTTGAACCCATTACCCCTTGTCCTGTCACTACACTCCCTGATGAACAGTCCCTCACCATCTTTCCTGTAGGCCCCTTCAGGTACTGGTAAGCCACAATTAGATCTCCCCGGAGCTGCCTTTTGTCCAGGCTGAACAATCCCAACTCTCTCAGCCTGTCCTCACAGGAAAGGCGCTCCAGCCCTCCGATCAGCTTCGTGGCCTTCCTCTGGACTCTCTCCAGCAGCTCCATGTCTCTCCTGTACCAGGGCCCCCAGAGCTGGATGCAGTACTCCAGGTGGGGTCTCACCAGAGCGGAGTAGAGGGGCAGGATCACCTCCCCCAACCTGCTGGTCACACCTCTTTTGATGCAGCCCAGGACACGGTTGGCCTTCTGGGCTGCAAGCGCACACTGCCGGCTCATGTTGAGCTTTTCATCAATCAATACCCCCAAGTCCTTCTCCTCAGGGCTGCTTTCAATCCATTCTCCACCCAGCCTGTAGTTGTGCTTGAGACTGTACTGACGCACGTGCAGGACCTTGCACTTGGCCTTGTTGAACTTCATGCGGTTCGCACAGGCCCACCTCTCCAGCCTGTCAAGGTCCCTCTGGATGGCATCCCTTCCCTCCAGCGTGTTGACCACACCACACAGCTTGGTGTCGTCGGCAAACTTGCTGAGGGTGCTCTCGATCCCATTGTCCATGTCACCAGCAAAGATGTTGAATAGTGCCGGTCCCAGTACTGACCCCTGAGGAACACCAGTCGTCACTGTTCTCCACTTGGACATTGAGCTGTTGACCACAACACTTTGAGTGCGACCATCCAGCCGATTCCTTATCCACTGAGTGGTCCATCCATCGAACCCATGCATTTCATGGAACTGCAGAAGTGCTTGGGATGATCATAGAATCATAGAACCATTTTGGTTGGAAAAGACCTTTAAGATCATCAAGTCCAACCATTAACCTAGCACTGCAAGTCCATCACTAAACCATGTCTATAAGCACCACATCTATGTGTCTTTTAAATACTTCCAGACATGGTGACTCAACCACTTCCCTGGGCAGCCTGTTCCAATGCTTGACAACCCTTTCGGTGAAGAAATTTTTCCTAATATCCAGTCTAAAATATGATGATAAGACATCCCTCACCCTTCTGGTAAATGGTGTCTGCCAATGAATCGTCTGCAATTGGTCTCAGCCCATGGAAAGAACAGCTGCTTAGCAAGGGGTTGAAGGATGAACTGCTGGAAAGGACCGATGAGATGCCTTCTTACACTCAGTGCAGTGGCACTCCGGGCACGTCTGTGGAGACAGAAGCCGGGGGCAAAGTATGGACAGAGAGACAGAGAAAGGTGATTGCTCCAGTCTTGTTTTGAGCTCACTGCAGGGGAAGGAAACCAGCAGTGCTTTGATAGGCAGGTATGTCTGTTCTTGGAACAAGGAGTCCAGTAGGTGCTGGGAGGCCACAGAGAAGTGGTTTACATAGCACGTCAATCTGTTGAAGTCCTGTTGTGTGAGTAGCTCTGAGGAGCAATGAGAAGACAGTATTCGGTCATCAACATTGGTGTTTGGTCTCTGTGGGTTCCTCCTTTGCTGATCGCAGTTTAGTGCCCCATGGGGTGGATGTGACATCTGTAGGCAAGTACATCATTTTGTGCTGCTAAAAGTCTTTAAGCAGCCCCAAATGGCTCCCTAGCCCAAACTCTTCTCCTCGCTCTTCTGCTTGCTGCAGCACCATGGCAATGATAGCCATTTTCAGGCTTACACAGATGAAGCTGGTGCCCAGGGCTGCACATGGAATACCTGAGCATCCTAGCATTCCTCGCCTCCCAGGGCAGTGATGTCAAGAGCTCATTCCCTGTCACAGCTGTAAACAAGGGCAGAGAAGGGCCAGCTGCATCCCTGGGGGGGTGAAGCAAGAATTAGGACTACCTCAGCGGAGAGACCAGATCAGGAGAAGGAACTTTTATGGCAGCCCTACTAAAAAGACGTGTGGGCCAGGCTTTCAAGTTGAGCATGACTGGATTGGGAATTCTGGTATATGTGAGAACAAAAGAGCTATAAACCAAAAGATTAGAGACACTGAAGATGTGCCAACAAAGATCTAGGCCTTGCCTTGGTGTAAACTTTGGGTGAATGCTAATTGGGCTGGGGAGTAAAGAGAGCAGGATGGAAAGTGGCCCACTTGTCTCAGGAAAGACAATTTTTATGAAGATAGCAGCATGGTGGGAGTGTGCTGGCTAGGAGGGCACTTGGGCATAGGAAATGCCCATTTTGCCTTAGGGACAGGGCTGTTTACAAGCTGCCGGTGTTGGTGGATTGTTTCTTTAGGTCATGGCGTGCCAAGTATTGTTTAGTTTAATAGCCCTGTTAATAGGATTATATTTGCCTGGACTATTACGTGAAGGAAAATGATTCCTACTTGAAAGAAAAGACACTTCAAGTAGCGATGTTGCAAGACACACATCTGTCGTCAAATGCTGCTACTAAGCTCAGATGTCTCTGGGCCAGTGCCAAGGTTTCTTCTCATGCTTCACCACTTGGACCAGGGAGGAACACACACGCGCACACAGACATGCCTAGCGAACCCGTCAGTATCTTTGCATGCAGAGCCAGTGCTAGGAGTGTTGAGGGTCTGTGCTCACTGTGGAGATGTCCCAGAGCAGAGGATATCAAACTGGCATAACGAGGCTACAGTCAGCAGGTACCACAGCTGGGGTCCATCCAAATGGCACTGGTTGCCCAGATAAAGCTGAGCCACCCCATACTGGTGAGCTTTGTGGATCAAGGGCTAGATCATGGTCTCTGTCAGAGCTCCTCCAGAGCATGAATTTACTAGTCCTTCTGGGAAGACCCAAGGAGCACAGCTGGAACCTTGGTGTAGTGCACAGCTCTCTAGCTTGAAGGCTGCCAGTCTTGCGTTCTTCCCCCATCTCTGTCAAGAACATCTCTGGTCCTTTAAACAGTTGGCTCCATGTTTCTTCTGCATTACTCCTGCCACCACCCAAGCAGGGTCAGGCAGCTGCTGGCAAGTGTGAATTGTGACAACTTGACATATGGGGTAGAAAGTGCTGTTAGCAGAATAAAACCCTGGGAGAAGTGGTTTTCAATTGTGGCACTCTAAAATTTTTTTCTGAGTAGGACTGTAGTCTCCTGAGCAGCTTAGCTGCTCAGCCATGAAGTCTGGCTTTCTTGGCTATCTGCAACAGTTCAGAAATCAAACATGGATAATTCCCCAGCAAGCAGCTAGAAGAATAATGCATCTCGGGACTTAGTCATTGATTTATGACAAATCTTTGGAGCCAGGGCATGTGCAGAAGTCATTACTAGGTCTTCAGCAGAGGTAAGCCACCGAGAAACGTGGCTTCTCAGGATGAGGTTGACCTGTTACTGTCTCTGTCCAGGCAGCCAAGAAAGCCAGCTAGGAAGTAAAAAAAAAAATAAATTAAAAAATCCCACTGTAGGTTGCACTATCCAGCCTTACTCTATAGAAAGGGACTAATATGCAGCACACTAAGTGCTGGCAAGCAGCTGGTGTTTCTAGATGGGTCAGAGTCTGTCAGTTCCCAGAGAAGCACAGGGCATGCAAATAAAGAATGAAAAAAGATATTCATGCCTGTTTTTTCTAAGGACTTTTCCTTCTGGAAGCTGGAGAAGAGTAACAGGCAGAGAGGTTTTTAAACCCAAGCCATTCATCCTTCACAATTACCCTGAACAGTCTTAGATGGGATCATCATCAGGGTGACTGTTCAAACACAGAGGTGGTGGAAGGAGACCAGGTGCCTGGGTGTGGGCACCAGAACTGGCTTCTGCTTTTGAAAACAGTGTAACTGCACTGTGGGCATAATCAGAAATATCTGTGCCATGCATAAATCCTCCATCCAGGCTAACATGTATCTGGCTTTAATCTCTTCCCCACTGTCCTCCACCCAACACCTGGGTTTTCACCAGCCCAGAAGTCCCTGCTGCTTCTACTGTCAATTCCAGTTGCTCTGCTTGAGCCAGTGAACATGAGTGCTAGATGACTCGTGTTCCTCATGCCTGCCAGGGAGTGCTCCTGGCCCTGCTGGCCCTTCACCTGCTGAACTTTGTGTGGGAGAATGTCACATTTCTGATTTTCTCCTGGTATCACCTTGATTCCCTGGTCTGTGAACTGGACTGCTGTGATAGAAGTGTGGGCAAGCATTGCCTGCAAAATATCATGAGTGGAGAACCCTGCCTCTAACCCTAATTCTGTCACAGAGACCGTGGTTAGGCACTTCATTTCACCACGTTATCTAAGAAGGTTGTGTCCTAGGCCCTTCCTACAGACAAGAGAAACAAGTTTGTCTGGAGGATGACATGGATCTGAAGTGGGTTGACTTGCCCTTTGGAGTGGCCGATGTGGACTTTGCACCACCTTGGCCAGCTGGAGTGACTCCGAGCTCATGTGACCGGAGGACACTCATCGTCCTTTGACTTCCCCACTGGTTTCCAGCTGCCGTGCTGTGTGTCATATGGCCTTATGTGGCAAAGCCTGCTGTGATTCAAGGTGTAGAGGTCACAGTGCAGAGCACTCCTACACAAGACCTCCTGTGAGAAAAAATTCAATTGGGAAGCACAAGTCTTGGATGTAGCAGACATCGTGAGGGGGCTCTGAAGTCTGGGCTCAGTGGCCCAGCCACCCTGTCCCAGGAGTAGCAGAGGCAGATGCTGGGATGCAGAACGTGATGTCTCCAAGACCAGGGCCAGTGGGAGATGGATTGCTTGTCAGACATTCCTGAATGGGGGAGCTCTGGGGGAGAGTGCCAAAGGGCTGAGGGGGTGCAGGGGCTGGTCCATCTGGCTCCAGTTCTCTACCCTGATGGCTGCGACTGAAAGAGCCAAGAGGGAAAGAGACCACTCTGAGCTGTCTCCTGTCACTCTCTGCCTCTGAACCGTGGGAATCTCACTCATGGTTTGGGACACTGACGGAACACATGGAACTCTGCTTTTCTGTGCGACCTGTTCCTCAGAGCAGGATGGGGCCTTGGATTATTTATGGGCATTACTAACTTAGTCACCCGCACTGAATTTGCCTTTAAAATTACCAGCTTACCTTTGGGGAACCCAAAGGACAGGACTGATTGGTGGGGTCACTCTAAGTTTTATGCCTTAGCTGAGAAAAGAAGCAGAACGTCTTGGCTGTGCTCTAAACAGAGGCAGATGGGACAAGCATTTCCATTGCTTATGGATCAAATTATTCAGGGTCGAATGATTGCCAGAGAAGGTCATTATCGTTTCATTATGGCACAGAAGGCAGAAAAAACACTTCATTATGTTAGACCAAAGAATTGCAGAGAGAGTCCTAAAGCAAAATCTCTGATTGGGAATGGTGGAAAGGGAGAGAATTTTCTCCCCACAAGTGGGGGGAATGTACAGGATCAAACCCTGTTATTTTGCCAGAAATTCTGCCATGTCTGCTTGTGTGCTTTATAGAGGAAGATACCAATTTCTGTGCACACTTACCTGATTTAACAGAAGTCTCTGAGACAGAGAAAAGAGTAATTCATCAGGATAGGGGGCATTTAACACCACAGAAAGGGATTGTGCAAACACTGCCCTGCACCCTCTTAATCTCCAGTGTGCCAGTCTAAAGTCCTCACTAGTCCTTATGCAGCACTATTCCACTGCTTGAGCACTTGAATCATGCCTGTGGTGCTTTCAGTTGAGACCCTGGCCCTCTCCCTAGGGTTCCCTCCTGCTTGCTTCAATTTCAGCTGTGCTCATGGGGATGTATTGCAAAGGGCTTCCATCAAGAAACTTCCCTTGGGGCTGAATGAGGCCAATGGAGACCAGGCAGACTTGTCAACCAGCTTGTTTTTCTGCAGTGCTATCAAAGGCTTGGTCTAATTGTCGGCAAAGGCCGAACAAGGTTGGCTGGACTTTTGGGTGCCTCCTCCAATTTCTTGAGCATTGCATTTGCCAGAGTTGTAGGTCATCATTAATGGGGCTGTGCTTGGTGGTTAGGGGAACTGCTGGGACTTGTGACCTTGCTTTGCCTAGCACACAGGCATCCTGAACAGGACAGATGCCAAAGTGCTACATTATATAATGCAAGTTTATATATATATAAATGATAGCTGCAGGGGAATCAGTGTGAGTCTCCTGTTCGGAGTGCAAAAGCAGATACATTTTGTGTACTTGGGTTTCCGGCTTGCCCTGAGCTCGCTCTTCACTGATGCACTCACCTGTGCTAGTCAGATAAAAGCCCACAGGGTTATGTGCATGATTGCAACAACTGTGTCTTTGATTGCCGTGCGGACATAATGCAGATCATAACACATGACCTGCGTCAGAGCCTGACATTTCTTCCTGTAAACTATTCAGCAGATGTTTATAGATGTATTCGTAATCTTTAGCTGGTAAGATCAGCTAAGAAACATTTTACAAACAGGAAGAAATATCTAGTTCTTCAGTGAATTTATTTGCAATGCATAATTCATCCAGGTGTATCTGTGAGTGGTCTCCTAGCCTGAGAAGCCTAAGATACGGCAGCCTTCAGACTAGTTCTAAGAAGTTCATCCTGTTAATTGACACGCCATTCCAGAAAAAAAAAACGCTTTTCTTTTTGTGGTTTGCTATGAGAAGGATTTTTCTCAGCTTTAATATCTGCAGGGGGTAGTTACAAAAGCAGTTGGTCTGTCATTAAAGTAGGATGGAGGAGTCCTGTCTAACTGAGCAGCATGTTCATTCTCCTCCATTAACTCTCTGCTGAGGTCTACAACTGAGCTGACCAAATGGTGTCAAATTGGTTTTCTTGGTGTATTTTCCTCTTCTCCTTTTGTGAAATCTTACCAACTTTTGGCTTACAATGAGGAAGCCAGAACAGTAAAAGGAGAGACTGCTTTATGAAATGTCTAGACTTAATGAAAGCAGAGAGCACCAGGCCTCTCATGGGAGAACCCCTTTCAGAAATATCTAGGAGAAAGATGGTTAGAATTAAATTTTATAGGGACATTTAAATTCTCTTGTGGAATACTATGCCAGAGATAACCCTATGTGAGGCTTAGTAACACATTTGGTCTATTATCATGATCAACAGTTGTAACAGTTCTTATTGCACTGTGTCTGTGGCGCAAGTCAAATAAGCCAAAAGCTGTACTGGAAATTCAAAATGGAAATTAAGCCTGACATTTCCTCTGAATGTTGCTGATAGCCAGACTGCCCAGGGCATCCAGTTCTGTGGTACACTCCAATTTATTCTTGTAGTAAGGTCCCTGAGGTCTCTTTTGAGCCCCTTCCCTGGGATGTTGCTGATAAGGGCAGATGATCAGCTTGGGACTATTGCCATGAGCTCTTGCCTGCATGGTCTGATACATAGCTCTGGGCATGAGTGAGAAGACCAGGTCACATAGGCATTGTGGCTGGCAGAGAGAAGAGATCAAAGATGTATTATGTGCCAGCTGACCACCTAGGCTCATTAAGAGCCTGTCCGTTGCATGACCATCCCTGTTTTGTTGTTCTCTGTGAAGTGTGATGCACAAGGTACAACAAGTCTGCCTGTAGGGCTGATCCCAGGGTCCTCCAAGGAAGGGAGGTGATGTGTGGTGCAGAAGGAATGGAGGCAGCTGGGGCATGATGAGTAGGGGACATGAAATGAAGGAGCGGAGCAGCTGCAGGGCTGATGCTGCAAGTTCACCCTTTGCATGTAAGCAAGATTTCATCTCTATGTGTCTGGATGTCATTTGGCTTCTGGATGTGGCTTGCCAAGGAACTATGATGGGACCTTAAGTGCCCATAGATAACTTAGACATTGCTGAGGCAACTTCTCAGTCCTTGTGGGAGACAAGGTGTACAGTGTGGATGTACTCCTGGCAGATGTGTGTTGGGTCTACCTTGCCCAGCCCTTCCCAGCTCTTCCAAAAAGGTGCATCAGGTCCTAACTGCATGGATGAGTCAGTCACATGAGATGTTCTGTGCCTTCTGTCTTGGTGTGTGCTCAGGACATGGGTGTCACAGGACCAAGCTGGCTACTTGGAGCTGGGAAGGAAAATGCAAGGGAGAAGCACCAGAAAGTTGAAGAGAAACTGAGAATCTGATGCTGGGAAAGGACAGAGATGATAGCCAGGGCAGGGATAGACCAGGAAGGGAAGTTGAACAAATGGACCAAAACTAAAGACCAACCCAACCAACTATTACCACCAAGCCTAAGCATCCTCTTGCCCATCCTAAATGCTCCCTCAACTCCCAGCTGACCCTGAGAATTTGCTTTTGCTACAGCAAGAGACAACTCCTTCTGACAACTCCTTGTTGGGAAGGTACTTCTATTGGTGTACTTGCCCAGAGGGATGCCAAGTGCTGCTGTGTTAGTGCAGTCTCCCACTGTCCTTCAGTCCTGGGCCTTTGGTGTTCTCACATGACCTCACTTAAGGTTTCATTTGAGGGATGAGGGATTTGAGGGATATGCTGACACACAGTACCTCTGCTCAACAGTACTGTGTCTAGCTTTCATCCAGAAAATAGCTGCTGGATCTGGTGCTCCCACTCCCACTCCTGCCTGTGGTGGTGCTGACACAAGGTAAGGCTCTTAATTTTTAAGAAGTCATCTGGCGGTGGTCCTGGTGTCCCTCTGATTCCTCTTGTCTGCAAGGACGGAAATTACCTGAAATAGTACTTCTCAGGGCCAGGAGGTCTCCTGACATGTTGGGTCTTGGGCAGTGGGCCAACCTTTGTGCCCCAGCTCCCTCTAACCCCATTGCTGACTTACACCAGCCTGGCCTGGCCTCCTGCAGCCATCCCCTATCTTCAGCATCACCCTAGAGGAGCCACAGTCCCAGGGAACTCAGTGTTTTGTCCAGAGCCTGCCCAGCCTGCCTCCAATGCCCTGTCCCCAAAAAACAGTGGCTCATATCTGCTACTTGCCCTTGCTGTGCCACCTTGAAGCATATCAGGATCTCCAGCTGCATTTCTGTCCATTAGAGGTCGGGGGCTAACCTTGTCCAAGCATGCTGCTAGCCACATCAGGCAGATGAAAGCATGGGACGGTGGTTGCATCCTAACATGCATAGTCCTTCTTTCTGGAGCGGGAGCACTCTGAGCTCAGACCTGGTGCATGCTTGTGGCAGGAAGCTGAGTCTGAAGAGCAGACCTTAGTTGGTGTTTAATTGCACAGATGAGTCTGGTACCAGGCAGAAATACTGCATGAAGCAAAAATCCCACCTGTCTTCTCCTTGTGGGATGGACTGAGTAGCAAAGAGCCAGCAGTATGTACCCATAGCAGAGGACGAGGTGTGTCAAACCTGCAAGCAGTCAGCGTGGGACAGCACACCTCCCTTTGCTCCGTGTAGCGAAGTCCTGCACAACCTAGTCTCATGAGTCTGCAAAAGAGCAGATTGCATGGGAGAGACTCCAGAGCAAAGGCACCTTTGCTGAACAGAGACAGCAGGAGAGTCTGAGCCAGCCTGGAGACAGCGCTAGATCTGCTCCTGACCAGAAAGGAGGGAGCAGTTGAGAAAATGAATACAATGTTTGCAAGGACTTCAGGAATTGTTCCCTTGTTAATAGAACTGCAATTTGTGGAAATATGATGGAGGGTGAAGGTCTGCAAATACTTAGAGGAATAATGAGCATTGTAAGCAACAAGCACCACAGGGGAGTGTGAGAAATAGATTGTACCAGACAGGCCATTTCTGCATAATTACACAATTAGTGGACTGAGGAAGACAGTGGATAACCCTTCATAGTGTGCTGTGGTGCGACGTAGATGTTGTTGGAGACTGGAGCACCAATTAGCTGGAATAGCTTGCAATATGTGGAAAGGATTGATGGAGGGATGAGTGGCCAGGCCGAGCACTCATCTGGCAAGGGCGAAAGGGGAGATGCTGCACAGGCGAATAGTCGCTCCTCTCACTACGTAACGTGCTGATGATAACATGGGGGACCAGTGTGGAAAAGCCGCACGTTGGGTTCTCAAAAGGCATAATGCAAATGAGAGGAGAGAGCAGAGAATAAAAGGCGAGACGGAGAGTTTTGACAGTAAGCAGAAAAGCATAATCTTGGTTATAATCTGTGAGAAACACAGCTATTACCTTTGGGCAAGAACAATTATAGGCAGAATTATGTAATGAGAAGGAGCTGTTTGGAAAGCAGTAATTCTGAGAGAGCCCTGGCTGCGTGAGCAGATAATAAGTTTGACAGCAGGCTGTAATACGAAGCGGTGCTGAGCTCTCTGCTCCCAGCCATCCACCGGGAGAGGCGGCAGTAGGTGGTATCTCCTTGGGCCACTGTGGTCTCGACTATGCATTAGTGAACAAGACAGAGAATTGGAAATGACCCAAAATGAGGAGGGGCTGGCTGGTCAAGGGCAGGAGGCCTTCCTTTGGCCTGGAGGAACCAAATATATGGAGTGGCTGTGACAAGAGGGAATGAATCAAAGTCTGGAGATGGCTCCTCTCGTGTTTTGTGCTCTCACACCTGGACAATAGGTAGCATGTTGGGAAGGACAAAAGTAATAACGTGGATCTGCTGCTGCTTCTTCCCTGCTGTGACATCACAAGCCATTCCCCAGGCTCTTCTGTTTCTGGATTAGAGAAGTTAAGCAAAGGAAATGCTCTCTGCAGAGCCCTAATCCTAAGGCAACTTAGAACAAGGCACAGATTAGCTCCCTTATGTCCCTGTGGGACAGGGGGCTGCCTAGAGTCCATGCAGGCTGATCTTACCTGGCTGAGTAGCCAGTGCTGTTAATTCAGGCCTTTTCATGCTGAGTTATTTCTGGGAATCACCAAGGAGCCTCCCTTCCACCTTCTTCCCCACACATCCTGGAAGAATCTCCTCTGCAGCCTGCTTTCCATGCTGAGCATCACCTGGCTTCTCTGGTCCCTATCCAGGGAGAGTATGTAACTGTTCTCAAGGCTGCCTGAGCTCCCTCCCTCTTTTCTCCCATGGGTAGAGACAACAGCAGATGTTTCAGCTGCCCATCTCTCTCCCTGGAGCAGGAGGAGCAGAGCTGGCAGCTGTGGCCCTGCTCCGTTACTGTCCCCTGGCCACCCGAAGCATGTAATGGCACAGATGGCCATGGTGTCAGTGTCAGCAGACCGTGCCCAAGGGAACGCATTCCCTAGTGTAGCACAGGCATGGGAAGGTGCCATGAACATCAGTGCCCTCCCTGAATGGACTCTTTGATGGTATCCTGTACGGGGCCTGGCAAGGATAGAGTTAATTTTCTTCATTGCAGTTCATACAGTGCTGTGTTTTAGATTTTTGAACACAATAATGTTGATAACACACTAATGTTGTAACTTTTGCTAAACAGTGTTTGCACAACATCAAAGCTGCCTCTGTTTCTCACTGTTCCTCTCCAGTGAATAGATTGGGGGGTGTGCAATAGGTTGTGAGGGGACACAACTGGGCAGATGACCTGAACAAAGAGATATTCCATACCATATAACGTCATGCTCAGCAATAAAAGGGTTAGCCACCTTTTGCTTGGGAACTGGCTGGGCATCAGTCTGCCCATGGGAGGTGGTGAGTGAATGCCTTTGCATCACTTTTTTGTTTTGTTTTCTTCCCTCTTCTATTTATCTTTCACTTATAAAACAATTATTATTATTTTATTTTTATCTTGACCCCCAAGTTTTCTTGCTTCTATTCTTCCTTTCCTCTTCCCCCATTCCACTGGGGGTGGGAGTGAGTGAGCGAGCGGCTGTGTAGTGTTTAGCTGCCTGCCGGGGTTAGCCCACAGCATCTCCTCCATTGAATCAAATGCAGCAGATCCAATTACTCTGTTGCTTCAGGCACATTTTAACCAGGCAGATACATCACAGAACAGCACCTGCCCTTCGTAATGTACTCATCCATCATGCTCTCCACCCACAGCATTGCAGGCAGTGATGCTGTATCTGCTTTTCTTGGTCTTTTAAGGTTCCAGAAGAGGTTTATGGGGAAGACCCCTTTCATTTAGGTAGAGGTGTAATCTCTAATTGCTTTTTTAAACGGTTCTGTAAAACAGAGCTCAGGTGTTTTCAGCCTTCCCAACTAGTGAGATCTGATGGACATGTCATTGGTAGGACCTTGCACCAGCACTCTCTGGTGCCCACACAGAACCAGAGGTAAGCTGGACCTATGGTGAGATGAGCCTGGGAATCCTCTTGCTTCATGGAGCCTTGTGAGCTCTTACACATCTACATGCAGCCTCTTGCCGAAAATCAGGTCTCCAGAAACTACAAGAGCAGTTTCTGATTATTCTTGCTCCAAGTGGTCGCAGTCTCTCCTGTCCAGTCTTTCTTTTATTCGAGTTCTCTTTTGAATGGGGGAACTAACAATGTGCCTCTTCTGTCCTTGGGCAAGTGACCATGGCTTTGGATCCATTTTATCTTTGCAGAACATCCTCTGGATCTGGACAGCAGCCTTTAGGCTGTAGGTCTGAGGAACTAATGGATATATGGGTGTTGCAACAGGGAGGGGTAATGATGGATCAGGGGATGCACAAGTTAAGAGTGATCGTCTGTAAGCAGTATGTCCTATAGACTTCTCTAGGCTGTGCACGGGCCTGGCACAGTGCTTAGCAGAGGATCACTCCTAGATCCGCTCAGATAAGCAACTGAGGTGTTAGAGCGCCTCTCATTACAGCTCCTACACACACATGGGCTCTGCCTCTGCTTCCACTCCTCCAGCACCAGACTGACCCTGCGAGCAGGCGAAGGACCGAGGGGGAGAGGCTTCATGCTATCACTTAAATATAAACACTCCTAAAAGCAACTTTCTGATTTCTTTGTAGGAGGCTATAACCTGCTGGGGCCTTCAGCACTTCAGCAGAGTTGCATTTAGAAAAAGAGACCATAAGAATTCATGTCATTTTCCCCCAAAACTTCCTGGCCTTTTCTGGCCAGATGTACTTGAAAGGCTTAGGATTGAGGCATGAATGAAGGACGTTCTGTTCATTGGTTTCATGTGGAGATTGCTGTTCATTGCAAGGGCAGGAGGAGGAAATGGAAATAAAGAGGAAGTTTTGAAGGAAATGGCAGATGGGATGAAAAGTGTCCAGGAGGATTTCAGAGACTCTGAGGGCTGGGGCAGCTGGCTCAGCAAGAAGCTGTCTTCTGCTTTTAAGGTGTCAGGGCTGACTCGTGGGCACGGACACAGTAACTTGAGCTGTCCCAGGCCAGTTAGTGAGTTTGGGTTGTTCTGAGCAGCCTCGGAGCCTAAATTTGCAGGAAGGAAGGGGTAAATCTGTGATTTAAAGCCCATCAGCTGAGACCTGGTCATACACAAGCCCTCGGTGCTGCTGCTTCCAAAGCAAGGCTGAAGCCTGTATCCAAACTCCACGACTGTCTGTCATGGCTGTGGTGGGCCAGGAGCACCCACGGTCACGAGGAGTGTCCACATGACTGTCCTGCCTGCTGCTGTGTGAGGGCATCCAAACATCAAAGGACAGGCACCCCACAGAGACACCCCACAGAGGCACCCATCTTCTCCAGCAGTGGGGCATTTCCTAGCCCTGCTTTGGACCCATGTGGAGCAGCTGCAAACAAGGGCTGGGGTTTAAGCTGGCAGTGACTCTGCGTCCAAGAGGTGGGCTTGCTGAATGTGTCAGGAGTGGGGAAAGGCCACCATAAGGAGGTGAGTCAGCACTGGCTGCCCTGTCTTCCTGCCTGTTCTCAGGAGCAAATTCAGCTGGGTTTCAATAAGAGTTGATAACATAAGCTCACTTCTGTGAGCAAAAATGTTATAAGATAACTGCTGCGTGATAAATCATGTCAAGATGAGAATTTCATTCCATAAGGATGAAAAGGAAAAGATGCAACGTGAAATACCCCACTCGGGCTGGCTGGGTCAGGACTTTAATCAATCATCCGCAAGACCTGTGCTGTTTAGGAGCTGCATTTGAATGTGCAGTGGGGGGTTAGGCTGGACTTGGGAGTGTGCAGATGTGAAACATGAGCATGGCAAAATGCCATTTGTGCAACAGAGGGACATCAGGAAATGGTTAGATGGAACCTGTCTGGGCCCTTATTGGACAAATAAATAGCTGCACTTGTTGCGTGGTTTTTATTTTTTCCTGCATGGCAACAAAAGAATGGCAGCAAGAGGTGCAAAAAGAAGGATGGTACTTTCAGTTTGAAAATAGCTTTCCCAGCTTGTCGGTTCCAACAGATAAACATATAGCACAGCTTTTGTTGAGCTGATGATCCAGCAAATGCCAACATCCCCCAGGATTTGTTTTTTACTCTGGTCCTGGAGGTGCTCTCTGAACAGCGATGACAGGAAGGCTGTACTGTTTTTCAATACTTTTGCTTCAGAGAACCTGCTGGTAGGATTCTGCGTATCTCCAGCTCAAGGTGGGTCAAGAGCCTGAGCTTTCCTGTCTTCATGGTGCTGTAGTCTTTCTGTCAAGTCTGCAGAATTTTGTAGGAACAGAGTCATGGAGAAATGCTGTCCAGCATTTGATAAGCCAAAGGGATGCTGATAGGTACAGTCCTACTGTGTCTTCTTTTATTCTGTTTATCTAGAAATAACACGTAAGTATTTCTGGCTACCACCAATTTTGGGTCGACTCTACTGTTAAACAGGAGCTGACAGTTCTAGGATGGACCGTGTAATGTGACACAGAGGTTCCCCAGAAGTTGATGGCCACCTCCTGGTGATGCCAGTGAGAGCAGAGTTATGCCAATATCGAGAGCTTTTGAAAACACCAGGATTTAAAATGGGTCATTGTGCTCCCAAGATTGCTGCCATAAACACAGCCTCAGAAGTTTGTGGAGCATGCGTGCCTGCCTTTGCTTCTGAAATCAGAGGCTGGAGGAGCTGGAGTGGGTTTACCGTCTGGGTTTCAGCGAATATCAAGTAGCACTGATGGGTCAGCGCTTTTTTTTTTTTTCAATCTCCATCAGGCTGGGGGGTGTTACATTACTGATTTTTTTTCCAGATGCAGACCTTGCTGTTGCAAGCTATACAGTTTTCCCCTGGAGAGCACACTGCTGTTCTGCATGGGAGTGGTGCCTTATATCTTCCCAGAAAAGAAGCTAGAATGCAATGCAGCAGCGTGACTCTTTTAGCTGCGGACTCCATTCTCCACCGAGCTGATCTGGGATTTTTGTTTAAAGAAGTATTTTACAGCCGCTGACTGCAATGGATACTCTGTGAGGGAAGAGGTAGGGAGGTTCTCTTTCTCCTGATCTTGGTTCTGACCTCCTGGGGATTAATAAGGAGCCCAAATTGTTAGGTTGGCATATAGGCAAATTCTAACGAGGGTAAGGACACTGCCTGGTTAACTCAACCTGCTGCTCGCAGTGTGGCAGTGTGTTGTAAAATCAGTATGCTGCATTTCATGCAAGAATTAGCTGCACTTAAAGTATGGCTCAGTCTCTCATATAATTACATGCCTCCTGTTTGTCAAGCTTAAAGCCATACAGCAATTGTAAAGACTACAAAAAACACAGGTTGATAGCGTTTTAGGTTATAACTCTCCATGAGACTGTTTAAAGCAATAAGCATTAAATGCTATTTTAGAACGACATATTAAATGACTTGTGTGAGCACAGCCATTAAAATACATGCTGACCACCAGATGAGGCACCTGGGACACCAAACTGGAATACCCTTCCCATTGGTAGGTTTTACTGTGTCAGTGTAGCAACATGAGGACTGAAGCTGCTTGCTGGATTTAGCTCCTGTGTTTGCACGTCGGGATTGTTCAGGAGAGCATGTTTTCCATGTGTCTGTGATGCTAAAGCTAGATCTAGAGGGGCAGATCCCTGCCCTGAGACAGGGGCCAGCCAGCTCGATAAGATAACAAGCTATACAAGATGTACACCTGCCAAGGCAAAAATTAGTCTGCATATATTATACCTTGTCTGTCACAGGTGAGACTGTGATTGCTGCCGAGGTACAAAAATACCCATATCAGGTGTTGGAGGTGCTGTTTCTTCCCATCACATGTCCCAGGCTGTTTAGGACAGTGGGGCCAAGCCAGACACTGCCACTTTTGCTTCTTAGACTTTGTAATTTTCATTTTCTGATGCTGAAGCTGAGCTGTGCATTGTTGTGCACAGCTTCACCCTCTATGCACTGTTCAGCAGTAGGGAATCTTTGATTATTCATTACTTTGAAAAAAGGAGGGAAAAAGGTAGAGCATCATCTTAGCTGCACTTGTTAACTTTAACAAACCTCTGCTAAACACAAGCACTTCAGAAAGATGATCCCAAGAAAACACAGGCTTTGTGTCTTAACTCCTCTGCTGGAGTGGAGGAAAACCTGTAGTTTATCTTCAGAAATGACTGCAGGGAGCAAAAAACCGCAGCCTTCATGTAAAGGAACCCATGGTAAAAGATATTTCAAGATGAAAATAAAATTGCAGAAGAAAAGAAAGGAGGGAGGGGAATGTGTTTTTTACGAGATACATCCATTCGGGAGGCACGTGGTGGCATGGGAGCTATAGCTAGCAGTAAAACATCAAAGTCTTTCAAAACTCTGTAGGTCTAACACTAAGTTATCATACTAAAGCAAGGGAACTGTGTTTGGACCTCATTATGTCCGGTAAGTGGTGGATTATTGATTTTGATGGCTGAATTAATCACTGGTGGTTGACATGGAGCCAGTGACCATGATGGGTTTTTATTCGTATGGACTGGCAGATGAGAGTCATAATCATAAATATATATATATATATATATATAAAAGATGCTCCTGAGGATTCAAAGGAACTGATTTCTCAAGGCTGAGGAAAACCGAGTGAAGTTGATTGGGTGTTATTCACAGGAAAATGTAAGTAAGAACCAGGAGCTCTTTGAGCAGAGGCCAAGAAAGTCGAGATTTCAGAGTCAAGAAAGAGGACGAGGTTTAGCTAATAGCTGTCCTAGCTTGGTAGCAATGAAAGCAACAACTGGAAGCAATAATAAGTTTAACAAATTTAGAAGAGAGAAAAATATGTAACAATCCATGTGCATCTGGAGTTATGGTGTGTAGACAACAGGATAAAGACATCTGGAGGGAAATTGCCTATTGAGTACAGCTACAGAATTAAGGGACTCTAAAAACATATTAGCAAAGACGAATATGGTTATGAGCCAAACAGTGACCATGGAATTCATCATTCATAATGACTTAGAAGACACTAGCTGGTCAGTAACCACTATTATCCTGCATTTGGAAAAGAAACAGTATGATGGGCTACTACTGTCCTGTGACCAAGAAACCACAGAGGATGTGAAAACAATGTTTGTTAGGCTCAAACTCCAAATCAGTAGGCTTGGCAGCTTTTATCTAATAGCTCAAAGCAAGTTTGCTTAGGTGCTCTCCAGCATATGCCTCTCAGCTTTTCGTAAGGCTGTATTCAGTGTGGTGATGTCCTCTGCTCAAACTGGAAAATAAGCATTAGAAGTTCTCTAATGTACCTCATATACAGGCGAAGAAGCGATCAACCAGCACATACCAAAAAGTCGTTTCTGGCAGGCAGTCACTGCTCTCTGAAGTGTTTCTAGTGAGATTGTTGTCACCAGCAACCTGGAGGTGAACATGCTCGTAAAATTGGCAAGGTGACACAGAGACTGGTGGACTTTCAAGCATCAGTGGGAAAAAAGAAGCTAGAGAGGGTAAGCTGAGTGGCTTGGCACACTGGCTCTTTTAATACAAAATGAAGCTTCACCACAGCAAGTGGTGCTGTGAAGGAGCAAGAAATTCTTCCTAGTTAGAGAGCAGGGGACTGGCAGAGCAGGGACTTAGTAGGAGCTGCAGCAGGAACACAACAGAACAGATTTTCCTTGTGAAGCCCTGTGCCTGAAAGTGACTCTTGGGGGTTAAAGTGGCTTGGAAGGGGTGGCAGTAGGGATTTTGCCTCTCTATTTCCCTCTGCACACAAGAGACAATGGAATAGCGCCTGGGTTTTGTGTTCTTAGCTTAAGTAGGATATTGCAAAATGGGATAGCCACAGATATGATCCCTGAGCTGGAGAAAATGCCATACAGCAAGCAATGGAAAAAAGCTTGATCTGTTTAGCTTATCAAAAAGAAGATTGAGGGATAACTTGATTACAGTGTATAAGTACTGTACCATGGGAAAAAATACCAGTTGCTGAAGGGCTTTTTAATCTAGAGGAGAAAACAAGAGTAAGAAACAATGGCTGGACAGCGAAGCCAGATATTCCACTTTAGAGCAGGCAGACATTTTTAACAATGAGGGTGATTAACCATTGGGAGAGGATCCCAAGGGGGATAGCTCATTCATTTCTTGATGTCCATACACCAGGCGGGAGTGCTTCTCTGGAGGACATGCTTTACTCATGGCCATGGAATGGGATTTAATTCATGGATAACTGGATCAAATGTGCTACCCAGTGCCTTATGGCTTATGGCCCTTTTGGGCCTTTGAAGCCCTTACCTGTATCTGGGAATGATCTGGCAGTACTGTGGGGCTTTCCAGCTGGAGATCCTGATGGACTTTTGCAGCGATGTCAGTTTGGCTTGCCCTACAGATGGGGATTGGGCTGAGTCACCCATCACCCATTTTGGACCTGTGGAAAAGGGCCTTGTTAACCCCCAAGCAAATGAGACATGGGCTTAATCAACCACCTAGAGCTCCCAGTGATGGAGGACAGATACGAGAATTGGAGGTAAGGGCTCTCCTCTATTCCTAGCTTTTGGAAAGACCTCCTGGGACAGCAAAGAGCTGGGTGAAAGGGAAGGTGAAGTAATTCTGATTTATGGTGGGAACAATGATACAAGGAGAGAGGCCAAATTAATCCCTCTGCAAGGTCAAAGCAGAATGAGAATAGGTTGCAAGCCTCTACCCTTTTCTTTAGACTCCACTGCCTCTACCTCACTGAGGTCTGAACCAAGTGTTCCCAAAAACACTTACTTCTGTGATGGTCCAGAAGCTATTCGGAACTTAGTTGCAGCCAGAGACAAAATCAGTAAGCGGAAAACCACCTCTAGACTTCACATGTCCAAGACATGTCTCAGGAGAGCTACGCCCATCCTGCGGCACTGCTCCCCTTGCCCTCCCACTGCAACCCAGTGCATCTTTTCAGAAAACTGGGAGCAGTGAGCAAACGGTTAAAGTTTTGCTTCTCCACCCAGTGGTGGGTGTTGTCTGTGTCAGAAACAATATAAGAACAGTCGGAAGTCGCAGCTGGCAAGTAACATTTGGAGTAGCAGTCGTGGGGCATATAGATCTGGTGTGGACTGTCTTTTCCTGAGACTGTAAACACTTGTGCAGAATGTCTGAGAACAAGAAAAAAGGGAAAGGAAAGAGCAAAAAGAACAAAGAAGGGAAAAAAGGGGAAAGAGAACCTGACCCAGGAAAAGGTACTTCCCATTTTTAACAAATTTTACTTATAGGAAGAAGAGAGAAGCAGAAAGCCAGCAGGAACGTACTTATGGGTTGCATGAGGGTGCAAATGATAGGGAGCATTTGCCAGGCAAGTGTGCAAATCTCTGCATCTCATTCATATTTCATGCTGTTATAGGTCTGCTTTCTTCTTGATCTTTTTTTTTTCTTTTGTTTTTGTTTTTGTTTTTTAATATCCAAAGCCCCAAGAATTCAGGGCAATGTACTCCTTCAAAAAACAGCAGCACTTGGTTCTTGTCACGATGTTATGGTAATTGAGGGGGTTTGTGCTAATTCTCTGTGGGTTCTGGTGTGTCGAGTTTTGCTGTTTGGTGGTTGTTTTCTTGCTTCTTCCTGAGGTAAATATCAAAAGCCACTATTTCGGAGGTTTGCAGGGACTGTTCCTTGGGACAGACCAACTCTCAGAGATCAGATTTAAGTTATAGCCTCTCTTTTTGAGGTAACTGCATTGAGTTGTAGACACATGGACTGTAAACTTTCACTCTTTGCTGATATGCTTATTAGCAAAATTGGGTTCTTCCTGAGGACATCTGACTGTTTCTTGCTGAATGAGCAAGGAAATACTTAAGATGTTGCCAGGATAAAATGTTTAGATTGCCTTTAACTGATAAAGTTCGATTCCCAAGTAAATGGGGAGTATGAGCCAGTGAGAACTGTCTTGGAGAGATACAGAAGGTTTGGTGGTAATGCAGCACAGTGGTATTTCTTTCTCTCTCATGGTATCAGGGAGGGATTATCCCTGGCTGTTTCTTATCTGTAGTTTATCTGACAATGCATTTGGACAGAGCGGCAACTCTGTCAGACTTTGTCTTTTATCAGTGTTAAGAGAGGCTACAAGCTGGACTGGGTCCTGGAGGAGTCTGTCAGACAGTTTAGCTCTTCACTTGCCTGGATGTAATTCTGCTCTTGGTCCTGCTACCATGATGCTAGTGAGTGCTCTTGACCTGAACAGATTTGTTTTGGCTTCCCACTGGCGTCATTGGTGGCAGGATTTGCCCCTACCTTTTTTCATCCCTTACTCTGAGCACAGAGACCCAGCTCTGTTCACCACCCTGCTGTGCCCAGGGCATGGATTCCTCCATCGGCTCTGCCCCAGGGCTGCTGGGGTGGCAGCAAGTGCTGATGCCATGTCAGGCTGACCTCACGCATGGTTTCCTAATTATGACATCAGAACATAGCTGTTGCTGTGGGATGTGGGAGAAAACTTTTGGGATAGCTTCAGGACAGGGAGCTTGAGACCACCAAGCAGAGACAGCAGTTGCTTGAAGATGGACCGGATCTGCCCAAGGGGCTCTGGAGTGTGCAGGGACTGGAGGCTGTCTCGCAGCCATTGGCAGGACGACCCTGCCTCCTAACTGCATGGACAGGACAGGGCAGTGCTGACATTGTGGGCATCTTGTCTATTGGGAGCAGGATGGAGAGTTTGGTGGGACTGAGAGGCACTGGCTTGGGCACAGCAGAGAAATGAGGCACACTGGGGCTGCCAAGGGAGCAGCCACCTGCCTTGAGCCACCTGGGGCATGGCAGAGCCATGGGGAGTGCATGTGGGGAAGGGACCGAGTGTGAGCTGAGGGGTCAGACCATGTTCTGTTTTCTAGTGCCACATCAAAGCTCTGCAGTAGCCCACTGCTCTACGGGGAACATGTAAAGACCCTTTACCTGTAGTTACTCATGCTGACAACCTAGTCCTCTGCTGAGATGCAGTGTAGAGGTGTTTTATCACATATAAATCCCACAACTGGACACTATGGCCAGACTGCAAAACCCCTTTCTCTCTACTAATGGATCCAGAGCAGAATTTGGGGATGATTGCATTGATCCTCTCTGTATCTCAACCAAAGAAAAGAAAGGTTCTGGGTTTGGCTTGCACAGCATGAACAGTCCTTTTATTGCATTCATTACTCACGAGATTACTTAGATCCAGGTCACTCCTTTGCCTTGTATTGCTGCAGAGGTTGCCCATTGTTTGCTCCATGGGTCCATCAGAGGAAGACACTTGGTTGTCTGTGGTGTCTCTGAACCAAATCCCACTTTGGGTTGGGTTGGTTGGGATTGGTGGAAGCTGTGAACACCTTTTCCCATCATGGGTCACCTTTGCCATGTGGTCTAAGGGACACCACAGCAATGCTTCCCCAAAAGGACTTTTAGAAGAGTTCCTCCCCCAATCACTTCTGAGCAGATGCCCCAGTCCTGGTACATAGACCCTCACTCTAGGCAGCTGAACATCCTGTGTACTCTATTTCTTTAGCTTGTGGCAGGACCTCAGACTGTCTCTCAGCATGCTCGGGCTGATACAAAAACCCAGCCCTAGCACAACTGGCAGTGCACTGCAAGGGCAATTTTTGTTCCTGTTTTTCCCCAGGTTGTAGTATTTCCATGCAAATGGGGTGTGCTGACCCCTCTGAAACCAGGAGGCAGAAGAGAAACCTACGAAAATCTTAAACAGACTCTCAGGAGATCCAGACATGAACATTTGTTTTAGATGGCCAGTGCGGGGGAGACTCAGAAGATGGTAACAGGGCGGAAAGCCTTCCTTCTTCACACTGCATCCCTGACCAGTCTCTGCCTGCTGAGGGCCAAACTTTGTCACCTATGGTACACTGAAAGTCTTACTCTACCCTTGTGCTTATAGGAGTCTGCATGGGAAATTACCCCCAGACACCCTTTCATGGTGTGCTCTGCAGAGAGCCACAGGACAGCTCCAGCACAGAAACACACCCCGACTTCCACAGGGCATCTCCCCAGCCCTGCCAGCTGGTCTGGAGAGTTTGCCTTATGTACCAGAGCTATTTGCTGCCGGTGAATCAGAGCAGCAGAAAAACCTCTTAGAGGAAGACAGAGCTGAAACAATAGTTTCAGGAAAGAGCATCAATGTGCCATGGGGGTTACTAGATTTCGCCTGAGGTCTCTCAAACTCAGGGGAGGAGAGGATTCTTCCACTGTGGCTTTTAACACTTTTTTTTTTTTTTTTGGTGGCTTCTGTGACTCTGTAAGAGGATTGCTGATCTCATGTGAAGTGTTAGCTTTGTTCTGAGGACAAGGGCTATCTTTAACCTAAACTCACATTTTTGTGCCTCTAGTGATGCAGCTGCCCTAAAGCAAGTGCCTCAGCTGCAGACCTAGCCAGTGGAACAGCCTGTGAAGGCCTCCAGAGGGAGATGGTGTCCACCTATGAAGAAGCACCATTAGGATCCCTCTTTTAGCTGTTTGTAACATGCACTGAAAGATAGACAGACTATGTCTCACCCAACATATGTGGAAGGCACACCCAGTAGGGACTACGTGAGCTGCAGAATGTAGCAACAGACCAGCAAATAAATGCATAATGCTCCCGCAAAGGAGCAAGGTCTGGAAGAAAAGTTCAGGTCTGGAAGAAAACTTTCTCACTGCAAGAGAAGATGGCACTTTAGCAGATACTGGATGGCTTGGGACAATCAGAGACTTGACACTGAGGCAAGACTCTGGGTGTAAAAGAAGCTGCCCTCTCGCCCTCTGAAAGATTTGAATAAGTGGAAAAAATGGATTGGTGCCAATGCAAAAGTTTAGAGCGGAATGGGGGTGCAAACGCCAGAGCTGTGGCAGCGGATTAGGAGGTCAGTGCACCAGCCTCATGGGGAGACAGGCAGGAGGAGAAGCAAAAGGGCTGGAGGAAGCCTTGATAGTGGTGTAGGTAACGAGCAAAGTGGAAAGGGAAAGTTTATGAGAGTGGAAACAGTCTGTGTTTCATCCGTACTCCATAAGGTCGCTTGGGGAGAAAAGACCAGAGAAATGTAAAGCATTTTGTTGGTTCAATTCCCCAGCAATTCCAGGCATTCTCTCTTATTTTTACTTGGTGCTGAGGAAAACATTGCGTGTGCTTAAGGTTTTTGTTGTTTGTGAGTGCTAATAAGGCAGGCAACACAGGAATTGTGCCTTCTATTGAACTGCCCATGGCAAATACTAATGCTGGAAAACTACTCAGAGAGGTGAAGAGTCTCTGCAGAGAGTGTCTCATGTTTCACTAGGAACCAGCTTGACATCAGTTTCCAGATGAGTCAGGATTTGGTAGAAGGGTTGTGCAGAAGGGCATTGCAATTGAAACTCCAGTGGTCTTAAGGAGGAAGTGTGCCCCTGGGCACGAGTCAGTATGGGATAGCCAGGTCTACCAGCCTGGCATGCTTTGGAGTGCTGCCTCATTAATACAGAGTTTGGTGAGGGATGTGAAGTCCCTTGCAGAGGCCAGATGCAGGCTTTGTGGTGGAAGCTCATTCTGTTGGAGACAGTCAACAGTAGTGCAACCAAAATAGCTACTTCACTGCTGGCTGAGGTACCTCTGTGTGAGCTCTGTCCACGTTGCAGGGTGAACATGTTCTTGAGTTGTGCTTGATGTGTTCTTAGTCTTCTGTTTGTAGGAAAGACTCCAGTTCTAAGGAGTTCATAGAAACATTAGCCAAAAGGTTTGTTTATAAGAAGGATAACCCACAGCGGATATCCTACAGTAGCAGTTTTGTTTTCTATAAACACCCAGACACACAAGGTACCAGATGTCAGCTGTGCTCCAGGATCTGTCCACATGCGTGTTTTCACTAGAGCATTTCCACTGGCTAAACTAATGGACTGCCGTTGCCATTGGCATGTGGCTGAGAGCACGCATGTGGCCAGTTACCATGGATCAGCGAACGTGCAGTAACTTGCTCAGTTTTGGGAACGGAGGGGGTCTGACTCACAAGCTCCAGTGATTCATGCTGGGGTAAAGGAAGAGGTTATATGTCCCAGCTGCTTTCTGGTCTTTTTGCTGAAGCTTGCTAGCTTTACAGAAGGAGATATTGATAAATGAGCATGTGGCTCTGTTCCTCCACTGCCCCTGGCTCATGGTTTCAGGTGTTAATACAAACAGAAGGGTTCTGGCAGAGAGACCCAGCAGGGTTGAGGAATAACCCACCTCTCCATTCAGGCAGATTAGGGGGCTAGGCAGAGGGGCAGGATGGAGCAGGATGGTACATTAGTAAGTAATCCCAGTATGGATCCAAAAGGCCGTGAGTCAGAGCCCTGGGCATCCCATTTTCAATCCCTTTATGGATGTTGATGTAAGTAATCTGGGAAAAGCAGTCTCTGGTGAGAAGAGGAACATCTGGAGAGGGGCTGAGCACAGCCTGGTTGCTGACCTTTGAGGTCATGCCCTCACCTCATTCTCCTGCCTTTGTTAATGTGACGGGCTCCAGCTGCAAAGTGGCTAAAGGAAAGCTGTGTTGCCATGAACAGCATGGCTCTGTCATCCTTCTTCCTGCATCTGGACTGCCAGCCTCCTGCTCTCAGTGCTACCCTGATCTCCAGTCTTGCCTCAGCACTGAGCTCTAACGCTGCATATGTTTGAACTCAAAACTGACTGGAGAAGATGGGATGAGACTAGGGCAGGGTGAGTGTGTGGACCTACATCCCGCTGCTTCTGTTGCATGACTCCTGAGGCAGCGAGCAGAGGGGAAACGAGCCTCTTGTTCTTCTGATCCCCCCTCATTTTCCCTTGGACTCCGAATGTACACTTTCACATGCATAAGGGGAGTTCAGCATAGGGGTTGTGAGACCCTGTCCCTCTTTAAGTGACCGGGAGCTTTGTTGTAGTGGGGCCATGCTCTTGTAGTAAGCAATGAGTGGAGCTGTGGATTACACATGGCTCTTGCTTGTGTTCTTCTAGGAGCAAAGCTCCATAAAACACAACGTGTTTCTTGAAGAGAACTTGAAGAATGTAAGTCCAAGAGCAGCTAAGTCTGCAGCTCACAACTAGGATTGTGAATCTGGTCACCCTCCAGTGATCTGCTAGCACCAGCGAGGTGGAGGGATGTGCTGGCAGCAGAGGTGGTTTGGGAGGGTGAAGGCCTGTCCAGCTGGGCTGGAGCTCGGACATGCATCACCTGTTGCATTGACGTCCTGTCTGGGGCAAGATAACAGAGCTCACAGGGCTGGGAGATCTGGCTCTGCCTAAGGGGGAAGCTCTCACCGGACTCACAAGGGCTTGACCAAGAGCATGCAGGTTCCCTCAATGTCCCGTGAAAGCATCCAGAGCACTGCAAGATGTGCGTGGCCTCCTGGCCATGCCATGGGCCTGGCTCCTGTGCTGTGTCCAGACAGAACGCTGAGCTTTGACATGACGTGACCTGGGACTTTCGCCCCTTTGACACGGGCAGTGTTATGTTGCTGCATTTTCAAGATGTTCCAAATTGTAACAACAAATACAAGTAATAAAGGTAAAAATTAAACATTTAGGTAATTAATAACTCTGGTAATTAGGCTTGGCAGACTCAGTCATCAGCCCTTATAAAAGATGTTAGTTCAGGCATGTCTGGAAGGTAAGAGCTCCTCAATATGAGGGAGAGCTGCTTAGCAGAGAAGAGCAATAAGCCACACAAGGCTGTTTCTGTGCAGTACTGGTGATGATCATATTTCTGAGGAGTCTTATGGTCCTGGAGCTCTTCTACAGCTTGTATCATTCTTACTATCCTCTTAAATTTTTGACTGCACATGAAAGTCAAAGCCCTTTTTTTCTTGCTGAATTTTCATGCCTGGTGAGGATGGGAAGGGGAAAGGAACTCCATTTGCTTTCCAAGCTTGAGACTTGGTGGCTAGCAGCTCAAAAAGACAGCTACAAATGTGTGAGATGAACAGAAAAAGTGTTCTTTAGGGAAGCAGTGAAACTTCAATTTACCTTAAAACTACACTAAAGTCAGGTGCTTTAGTGTTTTGTTTTAAAAAAAACACCCCAAAAATTTGAAGCAGATTTCCTACATCATTGACTGATGTTTGGAAGCCCTTCAGAGAAACCCTGTTTTGGTGTCAGAATTTGCACATTTGCTTAATTTGAGGGTAAAATCAGGTTAAAATCCATCATCCAGGTTCTCTGCAGATGTTTCTCTGACCTATCTCCTCTGGTTTTGTTGGTGTGTGTGTGATATGTACCAGCTGAGCATCCAACCCTCTCTCTTTCAACAGCTTTTTGATTTGAAGGCTGGGACTTTATTCCAGTTCCAAAACTGTGTATGTGTGCGTGTGTACATATGTTTGTGCTCACATGTATTTTTTATTCCACTTTGAAGTCCATGACACTTTGCAAGAGTCCCCTGGTTTCTGATGCACTCCAGCCCTCTGGGGGGTGTGGGTATGCAATTTTGGCTAGCTCAATACTCTGGCAAAGCCTGTACTGATCCTATTGTTCCTTGTATCCTTCTTGTACGTCTCTTCCTCCAGTTAATCCACTGACAAAACTCCCATGCTCAGCAGCTATGTCTCTGGTTCAAAAGAACTCTTTGTGTTCAAGCTGTTCCCACCTCTCAGCTTGACCTAAGTGCTCCCAGCGAGAAGCCTCCTTGCTCTAGGGAAAAACTAGCCTTACTCCAGGAGTGGTGCCTGCACAGGCGTGGGTTTGTGGAGTCTACTCAGAGCACCTGGTGTTGGCCTGATTATTGATAGCACTCCCACATTCCTAATGTGAGAAGTCAGATCAGCAAATGACCTCAGGTCCCAGCACAGAACTAACTGGCTATCAATGCTCTTGGGAGAAAACTGGCCAGGGAGCTGAGGCAAAGGCAGTGCCCGCTCCCTCGAACCTGGCCACATCCCCCTTACCTGCACTGCATGAGTGTCCAGATGCCTGTCTCCTATGCCTGTTTCCAAGCTCTGGCGAGTGGGGCAGGGCTGGCAGAGAGGAATGATGAGTTTGGGCCAGGCAGAGGGAGGATCTTTCAGCTGCTAGCACAGTTGTTCTGCTCAGCAAGGTAACCAGCTTCAGCTGTGCCCATGCTAACTTGCTGCTCTCCGCAGGAGAGAAGCCTCAGCTGTACTACAAAGCACCTGCCTGACCCCCATTGCAGGGTTTGCAAGCAAGAGGAATACTGATGGGGGAGAGGGCTTGAGAGATACTCTAGTGGCTACTGCTGCTGACACATTGCTCCCTTTTGGGTAGACAGCTGGCAATGCAAGGCCAGGCTTTCTCAGCCAGCAGGTTTTCAGAGCCAGCCTGTACTGCTGCTATGCTTGCAATCACTGATGGACACAGCAGCTTGTGCAGCAGCATCAGTTTACATCACACAATAGCCCAGTGCTAGACTGTGTGACTTCTGCCATGAGCAGACCAAATTGCAGATCTTGTGCTATGAATCTTGGTTGCCTGAAAATGACTGAGGTGTTAAAGTGATTCAGATCCAGAATGTCTTGGTAACAGGTCCTGAATCCATAGGTCGAGGTGCTGGAGCTGTGCAGGCTGTCTTTCAAAGGCCAGGAGTCTGCCTGATTGCTGCTACCCAAGCAGCAGTTTGTTTCCCTTCCAGAGATCATGCGTGTTTCATCTGCTCATTCAGGCTTTTGCCTGAAGGGCAAGGACAAGGAATGTGATGAACTTCTCTTTGGCATGGAAGTGTATTTTGCTTCACATTTGTCAATAAATGAGATTAAGTTTCTGTATTTGTGCTGAGAGTCTGCGTGAGAGGCACGATTAATGAATGCTAAAATAAACTCTCTGGCTGGCTGTTGGGTAACAAACACAGCTAAAACTTGCATCACAGAAGAGGTCCTAACATTGCAGAGATGCCAGTTATATGATCAAGAAAAAGGGATTTAGCCCAAACTAGAAATTATCCTGGATCTTACATGAAATGATGACTCTACCAAAAGCAGTATGTGTATAATAGTGTCCATGCTTCTTCTCTACTTGTAAGAACATTTCCCACTTAGTCCTGGGCTAACTCTTCCAGTCCTTCCAGGTATGAACAGTCTTTGTCCAGAATCTGAACCTTTTCCCCCAAAAAA
Source organism: Balearica regulorum gibbericeps (assembly GCF_011004875.1). Classification (NCBI taxonomy): domain Eukaryota; kingdom Metazoa; phylum Chordata; class Aves; order Gruiformes; family Gruidae; genus Balearica; species Balearica regulorum. Next base: position 461,751 of record NC_046197.1, read on the forward strand.
GGTCATTTCAGGAAGATGGGAGGCAGCATGAATTACCTGTTTCTGGGTTTCTTTCCCACTGCCCACCCTGATGAGCCCTGGACATCCCCTTTCTGTCTCGCAGGGCTAGTGAGACCATTTAGGAACAAGAAAACCTTTCTGCTGTCTGAAGTGGACACACTGAGATCAAGGGAGTGACCTGGTAAACTCCTAGGTATCTTGGTTTAGGGCACCCCCTGAAGAAATGTCAGTGGGTGGATTTCAGGAGGGACATCTTGGCAACTAATAGTGGTAGTTGGGAGAGAAAATGGTAAAAAATCTGGAGGAATGGTTGTGGATGATGGTTAAATGAACACCTGAGCTTCCTGCGGGAGGCAGGAGATGATGGACAGTGCCCATCCCGTGCTGCAGTGGTGCGTGTAGGCAACCATGCTGCACTGCAGCAGCCCATTCGTTAACGACGAGGCTGATGATCTGACTCAGCTTTCCTGATTCACAGTTGTGCACTTTCAGGCATGAGGATGAAGAGATTTGTTGATAACCAAAGAAGAGCTGTCAAGTGAAGAAGGTTGCCACGGGCCATCACTCAGCCAGCGCGATGTCTGCACTGCAGTCAGGATAGAACATTGCTACAAGGAGATGTCCTGAGCAAGCTTTTCTGTTGCTTGCTTGGATACTAGTATTGGTAAAGCAGCAGTAAAGGCACGCTACAATTTTGGGCTGTGTAGCCCATACGTACTGGTTACAGCGCATGCTTATGCCTCTTCAGTGCTCCTCTCTCTCAGCTAATTTGTCAAGGCAGGCTCATGGATGTTGATCTGTCCTGCTGATGACAGTGTAGGTCACTTCCCAGGGCAAGTGACCTCGGCTTCCACAGACCTCCCAAGCTTTAATTTTTCTCAAATAATACTTCTAGCTCTTCTGTTGGCAAACATCCAGGTGTAGGACTGCCCTCCTGAATCTGCAGACAAGCAGCTGCAATGCTGCTGTTGTTGCTTAGGAGTTTCCTAAGCTGCATTTCAGGGAATTGCCCCTTACTGTGGTGGAGCGTATCCATTCTACCTGCTGGGGAAAAGGGTGGGGAAAGCAGGAGTGGCAAAGAAATGTTGTACAATGGAAATATGTTGATAACAGCTTTCAAAACCATCTCTGTCCACATAGCACGTATTTGGTCGGTTGTTTGAATTATTAGTGCTTCTGGAGAGGTTTCCTTGCCTATCCTATATTTAGAAAATGTGGGCAGGCCATGCAATTTTAAGAACAAGCCTCATGTTAGCAGGGCCATTGCTCATTTCATGTGATGTAACATTTTGTGTTGGTAATGTTTTGAGTCAGTGTTTGAGAGAGATGGCATGAGTCACAGCTCTGGTTTTCTTACGGGGTTAGGTAGGTGTCTTGTTAATTTTGGGGGGTTAGAAAGGAAAAAAGAAGCAGTAGTAATCTGAAGCACTGCCAACAGTTTTGGTTTTATTGCCAGAGCTGTGATAATCTGGTATTTCCCGTAAAGCCCCAGGTGTTGTACTTGCTTTATTTTCTGGGAATCTCCAATTTCTCTTAACCTTTGTCATCACAGGGCAAAGCCAGATAGCGTGTCCTTTCTGCGGCCTAAACATTCACAATATCAAAGATAATAACAAGCTGCAAACACATCTCTAGATGGATAACTCATTATATCCAATATAACCATTTTTGAGAAGGAGGTGAGGCCCAGTTCATGATTTCCAAGTGAAATGAGCTGAGTGTGTGGCATCGGTCTGTCTTCTCCTCCTTTCCCCTTCTTCTCTTCGTGGTCTTTTTTGCAGGTCAGAAGAGACACTTTTGTACATATTTGCTGTCTTCTCACACTAATGGAGAACCATACAACTCTGAGCCTGCTCCATCTCTTCTGCCACGTGCAGGCTTACAGCCACCTCATTGTAATTCTTGGGGCCCTGGCCTGGAAATGTCTTGGGTGCTTCCCCCAGCAGGGGCGTTTTTCTGCATTGAAGCCTCAGGGCTTGTCTGCACAGGGAGGCTCTTGCAAAACATGCTTGGCTTAGGGTGTGAATTTAAAGGGAAAGAACTGTTCTGCACCAGATTCCTGCCTTGAACCCTCTTATTCTGCAGAAAAAGGGCTGGTATTTTTACCATGCTGCCTGCTGGACTTGGTTGAACAACTGCACTTGACCTGAGCAGCCAAAGGCTCTTGTGGCAGTTCCATTCTGACCTGACCTTGGGTTCTCGGTGCTGGCTGCAGTTAGCACCGCAGAGGAGGCGAGGGGGTTGCAGGGAGGAGGCTGGTGCCCTCAGGCTCCCTGTGTACCGAGAAAAGGGGGACCACTTCAGAGCAGAGCCCCCCCTTAGGGGTTCATAGTACCCTCTGGAAGAGCTACCCTGAACAGAGATGCTGCACAGACCAACCCGAGTTGACAGTCCCCTTCCTCGGGTTTGGGCTTGGATTAGCTGCTCAAGTCCAAACCTGTCAGAGCAGCCTGGGACTCAGCTTGGTGGATTACCCTGAGTCAGCAGCTCTTCCATGCTGCGCTCGCAGTCCACGTGAGCTGGCTGAGTTGCTGGGGTGGTATGCTACAGGAGTTGCATGTAGGTACAGTATTTTGCTTTGTAGATCGCAAATGTGGTCCTCACCAAGAGCTATCAGACTGGCCACCCTGTCATCTGTGGCCTTCATGTGCGAGAGAATGAAGCTTCCTTCCTGAATCCTTCTCCTCAAATCTTCCCCTCCGGAGCTGTCTCAGCCTCACCATGCCAGACCTGAGATGCTGGGGAAAGGTCCCGTGGGGAGCTGACTGCACAGTCCACGGGTGGACCATGCTGGGGGCCAGAGGTGTGGTGGTGGTCTCCAGCCCAGCTCTTGGTGGTGGATGGAGGTCCCGTGCCCCCAGTCACACTGGTGCAAGGCTGCTAGTGCTTTCCGTGTGAAGCATTACTGTGGCTCTTGCAAGGATGGTGTGTGAGTAGGGAGGGACCTTTGCATTTGGAATTGGGGGGAGGGATCCTGGAAACAACTTGCACCCCACAGGATTGAAACCTGAGGTCTCTGAAAAGAGAAGGGACACCGTGTCAATACAGAAAGTCACATTATGTCTCTGCTGAGTCCACAGGTGGAAGCCCAGACACCTCTAACTGCTCCTGGTCAGTTTTCACTCGGTACATCAGTATCCCCTGGAAGCTGTTGGCACTGTAGTCACTGAGGGCAAGAGCATAGCAGGACTGGCAGAAAATGAGAGACATTTGTATGAAACATAGGCATGCTGTCAGCTGGATTAACTAGGGTAAAAATGCACGCAGGGGTTATAAGCCTCTGGGCATCAGGACAGAAAACCAGCGTCCTTGAGAGAACGCAGAAGACTTCCCTACTGGGAAGTTATTCAAAAGGAGTAAGTGATACTTGTTGCCATGAAGTGGAGGTCCCTGTCTAGCAAGGAGCATGGTCTAACCCCAGACTCTCTGCAGCGTGGTGGTCTTTTCTGGCTGCTTTCTGTGCCTGTCACAAGTCCCCATGCGTCACCAAAGCCTTACCCTGTTCTTCACTGCTGGAGTTGCCCTGCTAACAGAGTTGGCTGCTTGAGGACTCATCAGGGCTGAAATGATTTATTCCTCAGCCATTTATTGCAAATGAACCATTGGTAGTCTTTCAAAAGCCATCTTCTCTTGACCTAAGTTCAGCTAAATGTTTTAGCATAAGGGTTAGCATATTGTTAAAGAGTCCTTGCTGACCACATCTCCCTCTCTAAGTCACCTGGTTATTCAGAGGATCAGTGAGGGAGCCAGGAATTATAAGACAACTGCCCCAGAAAAATATGATGACTTGGTCATTTAATCTGGGTGTCTGATAAAAGGCCAAAATATCTGTATGAAAGCGGGTAATAATTTGCCAGCATTTAGATTGTAGTCTATCAAGGACAGAGCCGTAGCACCCCAAATTAATTCCAGTTGGTAGGGACAGGAGAGCATCACATGGGCTGAAAACTGGGTGGGGAGGACCATGAACAATGGATTAGGATAAACAGCAGTGTGTCAAATTGTCAGGGGAGTGAAGGAGAGCGCAGTATTGGGAGCTAAAGTCTTTCCAGTTGCTGCCCTTCATGGTGAGCTGCCCAGTTAACCTCTGCTGCATTTCCTTGGGGCTCCTACGGCAATTAAGGGGAGTCCATGAATGTACTTGGGAAGTTGGATCTGTTCATCTTTAGTTACCTGGGAAGGTTTTTCAGAATATCCTTCATATGGCAGGGCTGATGTGTGATCCTGATTGAGGTGTCCATTTAGCTTTTGTTCATGTTCACAAAGACACTCCCAGTTAATTATCTGATATTTAGACCAGACATTTATTTACCACCAAATTACAAAAGGAGGGGTGCAAGTTGAAAAATGGGATGGAAAGCATAGTAGGCTAGGCTGTGCTTGACTGTGATGTTCAGTCTTCATCATCCCTGGCTTTGGGTGAGACCCAAGTAGCTACTGGCGTGAGTCCTTGCTCAGAAGCACCATTATAAAAGCAGATGTGGGATGGATCTGTCCTCTGTATGTGTACAGGGGTCCTGTAACTACAAACAGCAGCATCTAGGTGAGCAGGAAGGCTTTCTTCTCTTGGTGTTTCAGGCTTGACCATTATGTAGAGGAGCTGCCACTGCAGGGACAGGCAGGGCGTGAGGGTGAAGAGCAGTCAGCCACCTTTCACGCAGTGATTACAAGTGGAAGCTCAGCTTCTTCATCCTGCAGCCAGGGGGAGAGTGTGACCACGGAGTGATGCAGCCTCAAAGCAGCACCAATGTATTTCTGAGCTGTGTGTGATAGTGGAGCTCCTAATGCACCATCCCAAACTGGCAGAAAACCAGAAAAGCAGCAACAATATTCAGGTGCCTGTTTGAGAGGATGATTCAGGCCCTCTCGAGTTCATGAAGACAAGGCTGCCTGGAGCTCTTCAGTGAGATGTGGGAGGTAGTCAGCATCTGCAGAAATGAAAGGAGTATGAGGCGGGGTCTTAAGAATGATGTTCAAGGTTTTCAAGATCATTGATTTTGCGAAGGAAAGAAAAAAGCATGCATCTCACAGCCAAGGTGAATTGAGACAGGAAGGACAAAGATGAGTGATTTTGGTTACTTGTGATTGGTGGGAGCTCGCATGGGCAAGGAGAACAAAACAGAAAGAAGAGGCAGTGTAAAGGACTGGAAGACAAAAGGAGAGATGGGCTACATTGTTGGGAATAGGTGGAACATCTTTTTTGCACCTGGGCCCCAAAAGAGCCTCACAGGTCTCAATAGTTGATAATGTGACTGGGTTCCCTATCACCTGCTAACTAGTGTGCCCTTGGTACTGACAGCCTTTCTTGTGGGCACCCTGGGCCTTTTCCCAGAGGGGATCTAGTGTTGCCTGTTGGAGAGGCTGTGAGGTTGGGATCAGGTATATCCTTGAAGTCAGCCAGGTCCTGGGGCACTCTGTGGGATGCAGTGTAGATGTGTAGTACTAGGTCATTTGTGTGTCTGGATCCTGGTGAGTTGGATGGATGTTGCAGGGCTGATCCCACCTCAGGGCAGGGATGTGGTCTGCTCAACTTGTGAAGGGTTCTTCCAAGCTTGTTCTTGTAATCCTGTGATTTATTGCCCCCCCTGAATCCTCTCTTTGGGCCTTTCCAGGTTGGTTCAGTAGACCCTGAAGATGGTAAAAGTCTATCCAGGCCTTTCCAGGGCAGCTCCTCAGCACTCCTGCTCCTTCTACATGTTTATCAGAAAGTGACATGCACAGGGTATTTAGACTGCTTCCTACAAAAATGTTCCCCAGCAGAGGAGACCCCACTCTTTCCATCAGGTTTTTCATACTGTGTCTCAGACCCCTGAACATCCCTTTTTTGGGTTTCTGGGTGGTTACATTCCTCTGCATGGAGCTGTTCAAGGATGGCTTGGGGAGAGGGTGAAGGGGAGGAGCAGTGAGAGTGCAGAAATGCAGAAGCAGCTCTGGAGGAATTTTGCTTAAGCTGGAGCGTCTGGGCAGAGAGCCTTCTTTCTTGTCTAGTTCAACTGCTTCCTTGTTTTTTCCCTCTCACTCTTGTATGGAGATGAGAACCATCCATCCTTATAATAAAAGATGAATCCCACATTGTGCCCTGTCTTTTCTCAGGTCTTCCTTGGATCCCAAGCTCCTTCCGCTTGTTGTCACTGCTGCTTAAAATTGGCTTTTGTGGTGGCATCCAGAGGTCCCGACTGCAGCATTGTTCCCCTTATGCTATTCACAGCACAGAGTCATAACAAGAGACAGTCCTTGCCCCAAATATATTAAATGGGATCTTTGAGAGAGGAAATGGAAGCACAGAGAAGGGATGTGAATTGTCCCACTTTACGCAACATTTCTGGGATAAAACCCAGCACTATTAATAGCTTTTTGCTCAACAACCATCTTTTGTTCAGAACTCTGGTTTTTCACCTTAAATTGTTTGTGTTGTGCAGAATCTGTTGGACAATTTGGCGAAAGTTCCACCTTGTGATCTGCAGCTAGATGTAAAGCAGGTCCAATAAACCCCTACCCATTTTGAACTCAGATTAGTCTTTCTGCTTGGGCCACCACTACGTTGCCTGTTGTCTTTTCTTCACTCACATTTCACTGCTGCATCACTGGCCTTTGTTTTTGGTTGCTTGCATTTGGCAATATCTCCTAGAAAATTATTTGTGTCACACCTTCCTTTGCTGCTCTTCCCCAAATCCTTCAGTGGAGTAGCTGGACAACTAGCAAGGGTTTGCTCACATCAAAAACTCAATTTGCTTTACTTTCCTTCTTACGTATTGCCCGTAAATACTCTATAAAGTGAACTTTCTGCCGGAAATGCTTGTGGAAGCAGAAACTGTTGATTAAATTTTAACAAAGAGTCAAAGGAAGCAAATTTTAAAATTGCAACTGTATGTTTGTGATAATAAGAGCTCTGTCACTGCTGTCAGGACTGGAATTGATGGAGGCCACAAAATCTCTTTATTCAACCAAAATGAGCCAGAGTTGCTTGATTTTTTTTTTAAAAGCACAAGCCACAATCTGCTCATGAGCAATTTACAAGCCAAAAATTAGCCAACATGGCTTTCCAGAGAATAGCTCTGAAGAATATTGCAATAAGTGATACTCAAATATAAAACGAGGGAAAATAAGGATAAAAAAATTAATCAGGAAGGGCTGACATCCTTGAGACTCCTGGCAGCCGTAAATCAGCCTGGATGGGGGACATTTCAGTGTAAGCCACCCATCGCTGTGATTCAGTGGGGGTCCAGAGCTATTCAGAACAATGCTGGGAAGCCGCACTCTGGACAAGGCAGGAGACACGCTGTGTTAGTGTCTCCACTGGGCAGTGCCCAGAGTCCCAAACGGAATTTACAGCTCGCTGCTTCCCTGCAGCCCAGGAGGAGGGTGGCCCCTCCTGCGCGGGGCTGGGGTGCTCCCCCAGCTCAGCCAGCGCGCTGCTGGCCCCTCGCTGCAGATCATGTTCCCTTGTGCAAAGGGTCCTGCCAATTTCAGCAGAGAGGTCAGCGCCTGGGAAGAGAGCACAACTTGCCCTGACGCGGGGCCGTCGCTGCAGCAGCCGCAGAGACCCAGGGTGTGCTGCGCTTCGGAGAATATTCTAGTACAGGGTGGTAATTCCATCCACACTTGGTGGGATTCGGGCATGTATGTATCTGGCTGCTCTGAAAAAGCTGTCTCAGGGATGATCTTTATTTTCTTTCCTTTTCCTGTGTTTGGATGAAAAACAGACCTGCGGTCACTGTCTGAGGTTCTTTTGGTACCAGTGCTTTAAAGCATTTCTTGAACTAACAGAAAAACTTCTAATCTTTCTAATATAACATTACAGAGAACAAGCAAGTCTTTAATGCAAGCCCCAGGGTCTCTTGTGGGGAGATCCCGATAAAAACACAGCTTTCTGTTTTGGAAATACCCTCTGGTGGATTTGTCAAAACCCTACCAGAGACAATGGTGAACTTTCAAACTAAGCAGAGACATGGAAAAAAAATATTGTAATTAAGACTGCAAGTGGTTAGCTTTTGTCACGGAATGCTAGTGAATATGATTTTATAGGTTAAAAGATAAAAATCCTCCCACCTCAATGTTAGAGACTGCTAATTGAAATTATTTGTCCAGACATTAAAGTGCTTTGTTCTTTGAATGCCTGCTTTGTGCAGTGTTTCCACCTGGTCACGCATGAAACACGGGGATGTCCTCTGGCCCAGGACTTCCCGGGAGGTCGGAATATGTTGCAAGCTGGGCTGCCGCATCTGACCTTCACTTGTCCTCTGCCAGACCTGAGTTAACATCTTCGTAACTGATCCCAAGTTTTGCTGATTTTTCCCTACTTGCTGATGTTAAGCATGTTTAAAAGCACTTGTTAAAACTGACTCTCACCTGTAAGTCTGCTGGGACAGGGAAGGAGGCAGATTCTGCGCTGGGATTTTGCTGGGTTGGACCAGTTCCCCTGGAGTGAGGTGCTGCAGATGGTGCTGTGTGTTTATGGTCTTCTTACCTCAGACGTCACATCTCAGTAATTTAACACTTCTGGGGTCCGCATTCTATTTAAATACAATATATTGAGGAAGTCTGGAAGGGCTGTGCTATCTAAAGCTAATGGTACATCCCTGGTCCTTCACTTTTACACCCAACTTTGATGGGCATGACACAGGGCTAGGCAGAGAAAGGTTTACTTGGTAAACCTGGCACCTCGCTCAGAGACTTGGTATCTGTTTGTAGTGATTGTCCTTGATTTATCTCAAGGACTTGGTGGCTGGTGTTTGGGGTTGTTCTGTACCTATGGCATTGCAGCAGCTCTTTTTTTTGCAAGTTTACCTGCAATGCTCCCACCAGACCATGGCGGTGTGTTTTCTGTCCTCTTCTCACTAGCAGAGCCCAGGCAGTGCAGGCAGTCTCTGGCAAAAGAATTTCAGGTCCCCTTTAACTGAGCTTTCTTTCCCCATGTTTTAAAGAAACAGTCCCGTGGTTATAGAGCTGTAAAACACCAAATAGGGTTTTTTCATCCCTGTCTAGAAACAGTGATATTCCACTAATGGCGATTTTACATCAGCATATCCTTCCCTGTAACCTGAAACATAGTCTTGAGTTTTGCCATGACCGTAAGGGGTCTATATATGGTTTAATGTACAGATTTCATAATAAACATTTAATGAAACAAGGGGTTTTGCTAGCTTAGATTGTTTTGTCTCCTGGGGTGAGGGTTACACTTTCCTTTGGTGATTGAAAGATGATGGATGCCACCCAGGTCTTTACCAGGGTACTAGGGCAAGTAATTTGTGCTTAGTGTTCAGTGGCTGAAACAAAGAATTAATGTATTTTAAAGTTTTGGATGCTCTGGGTAATTTGTTTGTTGGCTGGGTCTTGACTGGCAATCCACAGAGTATGGGTGGGCCATTTTTCTAGCTGATTGTGAAGATAGAGATAAAGCTATATTTTATGAATTGCTGTTTCCAAGGTCATCTGGAAATTGAGCAGTTCATAAAATATATCTTTGTTCAAAGATATATTTGATTATATAAAATATGATCCCAGAATCAATTGGGTACAAACAAGATGTTGCCTTTAGGGTTGCAAACACATTGTTAGAGGCATGAAGAGCAGAAATTGTCGCTGCTGTCTTTGTGTGGCTATTGTTTTTGGTTTTAATAGGAACAGAATGAATGACATTTTTCCACCAAACCACTTATGCTCAACTATACCTCCAGGACAACTTCCTGGCCAAAAATATTCAAAACAAACAAACACAATAGCAATTCTACTCCAATTACATTGTTTGCAAACCAACTAGTGTTCATAGAGTACTAGGTTTGGCAAACCCAAGCACTTCAGCCCTGGATTTTAATATTGGGTATTTGTACGTGAATTACATGTAGCTGTTGTGCTATTCAGGTAAGCATTTGAGTGGCCATGTGCATGGGCACCTCCAGCATTTCCACCCAGTCTGTGATAAAAGTATACCCTAGCTGTCTTAATTTGGGTGAAAAGCCTGGGCATTGGGAAGACATCCTTGCCCAGTGGCCACATGCTCATTGATTTCAGTGGAGCTGAGATTTCAGCCTAGGGCTCTGGACCAAATCATACACCAATTTCAAAACTTTCACTTGAAAGAAGAATAAGTAAATATTAAGTGTGGGAAAGAGAAAGACAGAGGAGGAGGAATTTATCAGTTGCTCTTTTATATAGGTGGAGCCAGTAAGAGGAAAGTGAACTTGCTGGCTTTGTGGCACCTTTTCCCATGGTTTGAGCTGCCAGAGGGATCCTACAGAGAGCAAACCTAAATCAGCAAACCTGCTTGGGACTTTCCAGTCAATTTTCTTCGGCTGATGGGAATGGTCATGGAAATACTGATTGTTGAAACTAACAGTTTTAAATATATGTAGTGCTGTGAATTGGCATTGTGGTCATTTCTCCTCCCTGAGATAGAAGACCTACAGAAATCTAGTTAAGGGAAAAGAACTTGTATGGTGGGGATGCTATGAGACACACAGGGAGGAATAATGCAGTCGTTCTGGCTCCAGCAAGGTTTCCAAACTTCATTTCAACCCCTGGTCTGCTGAACTCAGCATTTTCAGCATCTTCTCGCTTCCAGTCATTTGTGTCCTCCTCACATCACTGTCTGTGAGTCAGATGGGTGGATGTCCTCAGCAGACCCTCTAGGATCTGGAGGAATGGGTCCTGCATTGTCATACCTAGTGTCTCCAGCTGTCAAAGTGGGACTCTTCCCAGGAACACAAAGATATGCCATATGCCTCTGACTCCTGCTGCCATACCTCTGCGGGAAGGGCACAGCAGCATGGTGCGTGCTAGGCACAGAGTACATCTCCTGGGTCCTTGGAGAGCTTTGGGTTATTAACCCTTGCTGAATCCTATGTCTTTGCAGTTACTGCTCAGATAGATAGACTCATGGACCATGGAGGTGAGGTGTAAACATTCAAAGTGAGCCATGTCATCTACTGCTGGCTCCCATATGGAGTCCCTGCCATCACAAGTCTAGTAAGAGAAACATGGCTATGTGTTAGTTAAAAGGCCTAACAGTGACTACAGCAGAATGCTGCCCCTTGGAAATTTAAACTTGAAATTGTGGTTTACCTACTGTGTACCCCTGCCCAGGACACAGAGATCTGAGTGAGCTGCTGCAGTGTGCAAAGACAGTCACATTAACAGCTGTGAGAAAGTCTGACCATCCTTTTCTGCATAAACTGGGAATAAAAAGTTGCCAAAAGCATAAAGCGTATTACAGATGCTATATTATATATTATATTCTCAATTTGGAGCCTGTAGTTACCTGCTGGTGGGTTGTGGCACAGGTTGGGTAAGATGATATGTCAGTTTGACATTCAGGTTCTCTCCTGCAGGCTATGGACTGTGTGTGGTTTGTGGAGATTGTGTCCATCTGTTGAATAAAGCCAGGATCTTTCGCTCACTCCCATGTTTCAGATACGGCTCTAGTTAAATACAGCCCTGTTTCCTTCAGTGCCATTGAAGGGTCACAGACTCAGAGGAGTTCTTGTGACCCTGCCACCAAAGAGTTGAGCTCCATTCAGCATCCTGGCTGCAGGTGCCACAGCCTGCCTAGGTGCACAGCAGTGACTGCAGTTTTACCCTCTCTATAAAAAACCCAGAAAAAAGGAGGGCAAACACTTAGAGTGCATTAAGTGTTAAGCAAGTCTTTTTTTCAAGTGGACCCCATGTTTCCATTCCTTCTGGCTGGAGGGAGCTTTCTTCAGCGCATGTCCCTCTTTGACAAGATGGCATTTGCAGCCAGTATTGCAAGAAAGAGTCAAGGTGAGCAGGAGCTGCTGCTGCTGCTGCTGAGATTCAGTTTTATTTCCTTGTCAAATAAAGGCCAAAACAAAGATAGGCCAAAGGAGCTTTGTCTCTGATAAACACGGTAGAGGCGGCAAATGTATTGGAAGCAGTAGGGCTGCATTAGCCAAGAAGTAAGATGTATTAGCCCAGTGCAGATCACGCTGACCTACCAAAGACACGTCTGGTCTCCAAACCTATGTGGTGATGCCCTGTGGCAGGGACACGTGTCCTCACCTTGTAGTAGAGATGACAGAAATGGGAAGAATTCTGTTTGTTGCCAGACAGGAGAGTTGCCATCTTTGCAAAAGTTTGTGTTTGAATTTGGAGCAAGTCAAGGCTGCAAAACATCTCCCACGGAAAGATGAATTCTGGAATTTTCTGTCTGGGACAACATTGAAGCTCTCCCATCTAAGGTGCCCTACGTAAAAGGGAAGGCCTGTAGTCCTGTGGGTGAGGCTTTGAACAGCAAAGTGGTGAGGACTCTCCCGAAGGAACTTAGGGAATAGCAACGTTTGAGATGTGGCTTGGGCGGGTGTCATGACTCTAGATCTTGTACTTCATTGGCAAGGAGCCTGGAAGCCTCAAGGACTGTCCCTGTAGCATCATTTGGATGTCCAGATTTCCCTGTGGAAGACTGGGAGCGCAGACCCTTGTTGACACTGCTGGACTTGCAGCTTCTCCACCCCAGACCAGAGGTTGGGTGCCCTGGCACCTCTGTGGAAGGTCTGTCCTGGGGCCAATGACTTGGGCAGTCTGAGAAACATAGCCCATTCCCAACAAATCACCCATGCAACTTCCCTCCCTTTCTGGCAGAGGAGGGGGAGGGAGGATTATAGTTGGGAGGGACTGTGCTGAAAGCCATTGCTCTGATGTAGGCGTGTCAGGGCATCATCGGTGAGTTTGTAGGTCCTAACTCTCTTTGCATCTCCCCCCATTCCTGTGAGAAAACTCTTTTCAGCCTCCCTTTTCCGTGGCCATGGGAATTCAAGCCAAGTTGCCTTCTTCCTCAGCTGCTCACAGAGACACAGAAGGATCCTGTCCTCCCAGTTCTCCAGATCCACCTACCTAAACATTTTGCCACCTACCCTGTGCCAGGCAGTGTGGGGGAGCCTCCCATGGCTGGCACTGCATCTTCTGGAGGAGGCCAGGAAGATAAGTCACATCCTCTCATGCCGTCTGTTGCCCAGAGATCCCAGATGTGTCTGTAGATTGTCCGCTCTGGAGGATCTCCCACAGCAAGCAAGGCATGGCTCTTGAAATAGTGGTTGTGGCTGTTCACTGAGCACCTTTCCTGGGATGACTTGCTTCTGCTTTATGCTGCCGAAGGGTTGTTTATGTACGATGCTTTGTGGGTGGGATGTGGTTTTGTTACTACTCCATTGTTGGACTCTGTTTGGGCAGTATGCCCGTTTATGATTAATGATGTTTTGAGTTGAGGCTCTAAGGCACTTTCAGGCACACTCCAGGTACCACAAGTAAAAGAGGTGTTGTTATCATCAGGGTACTTCAATGTAATATCAAATGTAATCAGAAGTGGATTAATTAAAGCAGTGTGTACATATAAGTCCTTTTATGGTGGATGTTCAAGCAACTCATATGACATAATTTAAAGCTCAATTTTTTTAACTTTTCTAACCCTCTCCTCTCCATGAGAAGGTGGTAACTTGGCAGTAGACGCCAAGACTGCTGTAGGAGGGCAAACCTCTCTTGCCTCTTAGTGAAACATGACTCTTGAAACGGAACTGTGTTCATTTGTTGATCCCAGCCCTGGCAGTTCTTAGGGTTAGTTCTTATGGCCTACACAATTAGTGTAGGCTGGAATCTAATGGTTTCTTGGGTTTCATCTGACTTTGGAGTGAGCAAAAACCTGCAGGAAATCTGTATTTATTGTTGGTCTCAGCTCTACCAGGATTAAACCTTCCTTTCTGCAGCACGCTATACCCTAGACGTGGTTGTCCGTTAGAAAAATTGCCTGGAGAGCAGCTGTCTCTTGTGTCCAGCACCTTGGGCTTTGTGAGGCTGGTGGGTCTTCGCCCCCATGGAGAGGGGACTCAAATTGGGATAGAGGAGGGGTTGACGGGATTGCAAGGTAACCAGAGATATGGATCCTAAATGATTGCCTGAAGCTACCTGTAGCCTCAGTCTGACAAGCACAGCCAAAACCCTCCTCCCCATCTTCATGAACCCAGCGGCAGTGGTGGCTGAGTGGTGTGTGTTGTTAAATTAGCTGTGGAGGAGACCACAAGCTAGCAGACCAGAGCCGTGAGATTCAGATCATGAAGAGCTGAAATGGCAGCTTAGGCTCGGTCTGTGCCAGGCGGATGGGGTGATCTGGGTGTCCTGGTTCAGTGTTTTGGCTCAGACAAAAGCTGCACTGGCCGCATCTGAGCAGCAGTAACCTGTACAGAGGAGGCTGGGAAGCTGGGAGCTGGTGGAAATGTGGGGAAATTGGACCTGGAGCCCACTTGGTATATATCTGAGACTGTTTGCCAGGGATACTATGTTATCTTGATATATGTGAAGCTAGTGACAGAATGTTTGTAAAAGTACTAAACAGGGACAAGATCAAAATGACCCAAAATGTTCAGAGCACTAAAGAAAGGGGGCACTTTTAACATCCTCACAGGTGTTTGAACCAAGCTTGTGACTTTCTGAGCTTCAACTCTGTGATTTGGACAGGGCAGAGACAGGGAATGGGTAGATGTTAAAGCTGAAAATGAACCAAAATGTAAAAATGTTGTCTTTGACATACTCCAGTATTAGCACTATGTGCTGCTTTGGTCTCTCAAGCTACTTTAGTTTACTGCTGGAGAAGGTTGAAAGGTGATTCATTCATAGTTTACAAGTACCTAAAAAGGGAAGAGGTTTCTGGTTGCTAGATGGGATTCAAATTTACCAGAGGAAGGCAGAGAGATCTGTTGGCTGGAAGCCAAAGTTTGAGAAATTCAGGCTAAGAATAAGGGCTGCAGTTTAAACAATATGAATAAAACCCAGTGGAAGGTCTTCGGCTGGCATTAAGCAGACTCATCAGCAGTTAATGGCTCTAAATGAGGATTTCTGTGTTTTTCTAAAAGATGTAGAAATTATGAAGAGAGACTTTCCAGCCCAGCACAGCCCTACCAGGAGACCAAGACTGGGCTTCCCTTTTGACCAGAGCAGCCGGCGCATGGCCCTGGATGCAGCGTCCCCAGGCTTGGGGCTCTGCCTGCTCTTCCCATGCTGCTGTCCAAACACAAGCCACACTTGTGGCAGCAAGGCACACAGATGTGCTGGGCATCAGGGAGCACAGCTCTGTTTCTATGTGCACAGCACTTTTCCCAGATGCAGTCCAAAATATTTCTGGATTGGATTCCCCTTTCACTGGCCTGTCTGATTCAACCAGGCAACTGCAGTCCATGAAGTGTGGCATGCGAGCTGAATGCACAGTCCCTTTCACTCCTGCTGTAAGACAGCCAAAGACATGCAATCTGGGGAGGAAACATGATGTTGTCCCTTTTTCTGGGCAGGACTCTGCTGGAGGGGTGCAATGTAGGCAGAGCCCCTGCCCTGTGTGTCAGTTCCATCTCTGCCATGCTTGGCATGTCTCTTTGGATCTGCCTGTTTAGGAATGTCATGTAATCTACCACTGGTGGCCAAGAGCATGAGGTGTGAGAGGTGCATAGGTTTGGGTGAGATGTGATTCGTGTTGGTGGGGAGGGACTGGGGAGTAGAGACCTTGGAAAGTTTCTTGCTTGTCCTTGACCCTCTCCTTCAACGATCTCCAAGTTTCTGGGCTTTACTCTGCTCTTGCCAGCATTTCCTAGGGAGAGGGGCCGGGTTGACACACCTTTCTCCCAGGCCATGCTGCCTGCTTCATAATTCTGCAGACCGCAAGCCTGGAAATAATACGAAGCAGATGCACCAATGCCAAGGTCAGGACCTTCCCAGTATTTAAAGCATATGTATACTGTTGGCATGGTACAGGGTGACCTCAGTGTACAATAGGAGCCAACCGACACACACATTCAGACAGAATAAATATTTGACAGAGTCTATTTCTCTATTCCCCAAAATGACCCCTATAAAAGCAAGGTCCTGTTTACCTTCCTGGCTCTCCGTGCACAGTGTTCTCAGAAGAGACAAGCTCTCTTCTCCATTCATTGCCTTCCCACTCTTCTGGGTGACCCATTTCCAGGCAAGGATCAGGGATATTGGCTTCACAAAACCTAGGACACCTTGGATTTTCACAGAACTCCTGGAATTTGGGGAAAGCCAAGGCCGTTGTTGTTGAGAAGTCTCTCTGTCTGTGCCAAAGCACAGTGACCTCGGAAACAGTGCAAGACATCAGTGTGCAGCCTGAAGCAATTGCCTGCAGCTGCCCAAGCCGGTTTTTGTGCTGCCCCTGCCCCATTAGCACATGTGCAGCCCTCCCCATCCTGTTGCCTGTGGCACTCTGCAGCAGGCTTGGGTGTGCACAAATAGCCGTTGGGAAGAATATTTGGTGGGGTTTATTATTTTTTTCCTTGGTGTGCTAAACGTGCTTTCTTTGCACTCCTGGATCTTAACTTTTCTTCTGTGCCGTGATGCCAGGGCAGCTGTGCAGCTCAGAGTCAGAGGAAGGTCTGGTGTGCTCGGGACCAGGCCTGCTGCCTTACCCACCCATGCGCTGCCAGGCACCTCTCGTCTCATGGTCACAGACGTTTCTGGGTTTGCCTTTTAGTCACTGTGAGTTTTGCCCAGCCAATTCGTGTTACCCTGAACTGATCCATTTCTGTCCATTTTTGTATCTTTTCAATTAAGGCCAATTTAGCTTCTGATGCCCATGCACATAAAACAAAGGAATATGAGAGTCCTCAGAGCTTCCTACCATGGGACCATATGCCTCATGATTGCTGTGCTTTTTATTTTGTAAAAGATCACTTTCAGAAACCAGTCTTCAAATAAAACTGACCTACAATAACTTAGCTTGGCATGAAGAATGAGGGGAGACATACAAAAGTCTATAAAATAGTGATTGCTCTAATGAAACCCATCCAGTTCCTCCTCCTTTGATTGCTTTTCCATATCACAAGATCAGAATGCACTAGGCAATTAAAAGATGGCTTGTGCATATTAGACAGAGGAAATACTTTGTCTGTAACATATCTTAGACAAGTGGAAACCGTTGTTACCAATATTCTTAGGGCAAACTGAGCAACTTGCTATTTTCTTTTTTAAGGTTAACGCTGAGAATGAAAAAGGGAGTTGGAAGAGTGCAGAGCTGTCATTTGAACGAAAAATTGCAAGCCTGCTAATCCTTTCTTGTCAGGTATAATATAAAGCCTGGCAGGGATTGATAAGTGTCTCTCTCTCTCTCTCTGCCTGATTTTCCAGGTGCATGGTAAAATCACTTCTCTGAAACACCCAGGAAAGCTGACATGCAGAGCCAGGCTTCAGACTGGAAAGGCTGCTGGCCAGTCTGACATTGCAGGTCCTAAGACCTATTTAAATAGCTTTATTCTTTCACTTTTCTAACTGCAACCTGAAGAATAGCAGTCCCTCCCCTTCTCATCCTTTATACGTGCAGGCTTTCATTGCAGCCCCTTGCAGTGGCTGTTGCTCTGGTGCTGACGCTGCCGTGCCCAATGACTGTCCGCCTTAGCAGCAGGCACGAACACCCGTGGCACACACGGGGACCGCTCCCCATGACCTGCCTCGGCTTCTTCTGCAGTGAAATGCTCTGGCTGTGGTTTGTGGGGCTGCGGGATTGGCAGCATGCCCATCAGCAGCAGCAGAGGTCATGGAGGTGTCGGTAATCATCGGCAGCAATGTCAGGACACAGGGAAAAATAGTCTCCGAAGAGATGGAGCTCCTGCATCCCTGGCCTGGAGAGCAGAGCAAACCCCTGTGCTAGCAGGAGACACGTGGATCCTGCCTGCGTGAGTGAGGGCAGCCATGGAGCAGCTGAGTCTGGCCACGTGGAGCAGAGAAAAGAAAGAGCGAGCCAGACCCGAGGGCTCCCTCTGTTCCATGTGGATGTTTCTGACTCCATGCTCCTTCCCTGCCTGTGTCCTGGTAAAACCAGCTGGCCTGCAGCCCCTCTCCAGCCGTCAGCAGGGTCAGCAAGCGCTTTTCCCAGGGGAGGGAGCTCGGTGGGCTCACATCGCTGGTGCGCAGCCTCTGAAAGAGGTGGGTTTCACATTGTCTGGTTTCTCTTTTTGTAGCTGTCCCTCCCAAACTGAAGAAACTGAAAAGCCCAAACGTTCATGTCGGTGAAAAGATTTCACTGAAATGTGAAGTGACTGCTGGCAACCCTCAGCCATCCTACAAATGGTTTAAAGATGGCAAAGAGCTGAAGAAGAGCAAAGACATCCGGATCAAGTATGGGAATGGGAAGTAAGTATGCTACCGAGCTGCTGTGCCTCCGCTCACTAACGCTGTGTCTGGGTCCGGGGACAGTCTGGCTGGAAGTGGTGCTGTGCTCTCCGAGTCACTGCTGAGCGACACTGAGATGCTTCCTCTGAGTGGCAGGACCATGCGCAGCCCATTTACCATGCTGGGGAGAGTGCGTGAGATTCCCAGTTTCCTCCAGAGTAGCAGAGCAAGAGGAGCAAGGCGTGCACAGGACAGATGCTGGGTTTGTAGACGGGGCTCTCCTTTGGTGACTGTGTCATGGGGATATGTCAGTGACCTGGGGAGAGAACTCTTTCTCTGCTGGCTGTAGACTGGTTGTAGGCAGTCAGGTTACCTGGGGTGGATCCTGCTTTGTGATCAGGGGTTTGAGTGCAGAAGCTGTTCAAACTCAGCATTCGCCCCACCAGCCAACAGGGCGTGCTTAAATGTGGGAGGAATTGCTTTGTTCTCTCCTAAATTTGGGTGGATTTGAAAGCATCTATGGCAATTCCAAGAATGCAAGACCACGCCAGGGTACAGTCTGGGTAGGGCCCGTAGCCACCCGCTGAGGTGTTGTCTCACGCAAGACCTTGCGTCGCTGCGCCCAGGGCCAGCTCCATTGTGGCTGGTGCAAACTCCCCATGCAGCGAAGCTCTTGGGCAGCTGCCCACAGTGAGTGTCATCTCAGGGACCGCCTCGTTCGGGCAATGCAAAAACACCAGGAGACATTGGCCCCAGTGACTGAACTAAGGGGCTGTCACTGGAAATTGATTTAAATGGATCCATGTTGATATTTTACAAGGCCAAATATTTACATATGATGTGTCTTAAAATTATTCCATAGTCATGGCTATGCTTACATGTATGTATCCTGACCTAGCCAGCAACAAAGTCAGCTCGCAACTGCCTGACCCTTTGGAAATCTTGAAACAAATTCTTTTCTGAGATATGTTATGTCTGAGTGTGTGAAAAATAGCTCATCTCTTCTCATTATGGACTTGATAGAGTATTAATTTTTAAAATTATAAGCCACTACAACATCAGTTAGTGCACAAATGGGTTATTGTTAATTGCTCTAATTTAATTTCAGTCCTGTTGGTTTTGATTTCAAAGTCACACCCAAAATGGCTGGCCTCCTTCATAATAACTGTGGGATCTGCAGCTGTTTGGGATGAGGCAGAGAGGTGGTCAGTGGAAGGCTTAGGCTGGAAACACCAACAGATCCAGGAAAAGTGTCTCGTATCTAGTGGATGCGGACTGCTCAGGAAGGGCTGTCTGGGCTTGCAGGCAGCAGAGGTGGGGCAGAACTGTGCCTTCCCCTTTGCCCTGTTGCCCTCAGTATTTCTGTGGCCCTTGTCACGGCCTCAGTTGTTTACCGATGGGTGCTGGAGCTGGGATGCCCTGGAGGAAGGTCTGCACCTCCCACTGCAGCCAGTCGTGGGAAGCCTGCTGGTCCACCCCACGCGGACACTGCATCCCTGCGGGCAGGCAGCTTGTGGGACCCTGGGGTCCTGCAGGGATGCTGGGGAGCTATTTCCCTCAGAGCTGGAGAGAAATCAGCCCCAGACCAAACACTGAGCAAAACTCTCTGGGGAGGGATCCTGGTGATGGCGAGAAGTGCCTCTCGCAGCATTTCCCTGCTGTGCTCCCAGAGATCACAGTCCTTCCTTGCTTCCTGGCACCCTGTGTCCAGCACGAAGCTGTGACAGAATCACATCCCACCCACCGCAGTGCAGGGGGGACACGCACTCCCTGGGTCAGGGACATAAACATATGGAAGAACGTTGATCATCTTTCCTCAGGACACTGCTGTCAAGTCATAATTTTGCATTTACCAGTTTCCATGGCAACACATTGGCTCATAGCCTGCCAGTGACAGGCCAAAGACATGTGCGTGCTAGAAGTGCTTGCTGCTGGCAAAATAAGCCCAAGGATAAACATTTTAAAGAAAGCTGAGCACCTGCCTCCTCCAGTGTCTGAAGCTCCCTCGGCAGCAAAGGTGTGAGCCCAAAATGTCTCCCACTGAACTGCCCCCAGAATTGCTTCCCATCCCTGCTTCTGCTCCCTGCTGCCATTAAAACATGCCATTAAGTGGAGGGGTTGCCTGTCTGGGGCTGGGGCCTGGCTACAGAGACTAGACTCAAGCAGCTGTGGAGCTGGGTCAGCTCTGAGAAGATAACCCCGTGTTGACCATTTGCCCCTTGTTGAGCAGTCAGCAGTGCAGGAACACTTCTCCAAGCAGATCTGGATGGGTCTGTGCACACCCAGTCTGGCATCCTCAGCTTTCAGGCTCTCCTCTCCGCTGGCTTTGCTAGGTCTCAGTGCTTGAAAACACCTCGAGGGCAGAGTGCTCATGGGCAATGGACCTGCCTCCTTCTGGTCTGAGTTGCATGCAATAAACATTAAAAATTGCTCTGTGGATGCAGGCTGAGGATTGAGGGAGCCCTCATGACTTTGCATATCTCTGTTAAGTAGCTAGTGGGGCTGAGATTAGTAGAGGGATCCAAAACTGGACATGGGATATGGGTGTACATCATTACTTCCAGCTTGTTAGGCGGGGACTGCGGGGAAGGATAAGCATCCTAAACTGTAAAGGTCAGAAAGGAAGTCTTACTCTATGATGATTAATCCAAGAATAATGGGGTTTATACATCTGGCTCCATTTAGAGATAACACTGGTCTCCAGATAATCCTCTGCTCTTCCCTTCAGTTCAGAGTAGAGTGGCCTTTCCAGAGGGCTAGAAATAGAGCACTGGGGAGGGACTTTCATAGAGAAAGTACACAAGGCAAAACGCTTCACAGACGATGCAGCACCTGGCCAGGTGCACAGGATCATTTCTTTAAAAGTTTGATCCAAAGACCTAATAGAGTTGTCTGCTGGATCCAGGCAAAGTGAGCCCTGCCAGGATGTGGCGGTGTTGTCCATAGTGTTCCCCTTGACCCTGTGAGTCCCCAGCAGAACTTGGCACAGCTCTGCATCGGACTCTTTGTCTGCCGCTCTGCAGTCCTTAGACAACATGCAGAGGATTAGGATGGGAGACAAGAAGAACCTGGTTGCCCTCTGTGACTCATTCCTCTACCACTCTGTGTATGGCTTTCCTCCCTGTGTAATATCTCAAAGAGCCTTGAGATGTCTAGCTAGAAAGCATGACTGAAGCCCTTTTTTTTGTGATCAAGTTTTCATCTGATCACACTGACCTTCCTAGAGTTGGAGATCTCTTTGAAAATAAGGGAAGTATATGTTGTAAGGAGGAGAGGAGCAGTTAACTGCCTGTCAGCTCTTCAGCTTTTCCATCAATTGTCTTCCCTCTTGTTTTTTAAACTTACCGGCAAAACTTCTGGTGCCATCAGGCAAAGGAGTAATTTTTTTTCAATCGGTATTTGCTGGAGGGAGGGGAACAATTCTGATTCCTCCTTTCTGAACTGCATGTTCCATCTGTAATTAGTAACAGGCTGGGGCAAGCCTGGCTTGCACGAAGAGGAAACTTCTCTTTAAGGTGGAAGAAATTATTGGCTGGAATTTTATCTCCAGCACAATTTAAATAAAACACAGTTGATGGGGAACCTAGAGAAATTAGCCAGAAAGAATTGCATGCAGTAGTGGAAGTACAGCACAGCGAGTGCCTCTCCCTCTGAGCTGCCAAAGTGATACCGTTTTCTGCTGAGTGTGTCTGAGATCTGATCACGGCCGCTGGCTCCCAAGAAGTTAAGGTTGAGTTTTGACTCTCTGGCTATCCTGGCAAATGGTCAAATGCCAGTTGTGGAGAAAGCCAAGGGAGTTGCTGTTTGAGGAGGTGTAGAGAACCTACCCCACCTCAGGCTGTGCTCAGGGCTCAGCCTTGAGACACGTAGATCTTCAGCTGGAGTCAGAGGGGGTCTGAGGAGCCTGGTAGTCTCCAAGCTGCAGCTGTCCTTACAGCCGTTTCTCTTTGTGTGCTCTTTTACCAAGAGAGATTGCTGGGGTGATGAAGTAGGCGTATCATTAGATTGGAGAGGGTTGGCAGTTCAGTTTGGGACAGGCTGACCATATGACATCCCTTGGGAGTAGTGTCCTACTTTCAGTATCACCAGGAATCCCTATTGTTAGCCTGTAAGTGGAGCCAAGGGATACCCTCCTCTCCTGTTTCTGTACAGTAGTCCCCCAGGCGATGCTAGTTGGGGCAGATTCATTGCTGGGGTCTTCCTTGTAGAGCTCCCTGCTGTAGATTATTCCCCACCCACAATGAATGGGGCTGTGGTCTTCCCTGTACAGCTCACTGCTCTGGAATGAAGGCAAAAAAAATAATAATGCCAAAGCAGCAGGGGAAAGAGAGTGCCAATAAAGATAAATGATTTCCTAATTAAGCCTGGAGACAAGGAGGGGCAAAGAGAACTGTTGAAGCCTTGTGGGAGCCAGAGTGAACCCAAGCAGGCTATACCACCGCTCTGGCAGGGGTCTTCAGGCTGACATTTTTAAACAAAGGAAAAAGCTCATTTGACAATGGATATTGCAAGAGCAATTCCAGATGCCTTGAAGCTAAGACTCTTCTCAAGCACCGGTGTTGTTATAATCACCAGGGGAGCTTCTGCCTTGCTAACTCTCACGATGTCATTATAACTCTCCAATATTTGGGATTTGGTATTAGCTGCTGAAGGCGCTTTATTGGAGGGGGGTGTGAAGGAGAGCATCTCCTTTGTTTGTCTGTTGTTTTAAAGGAAATGATGGACATCATCTTGGCCAATGCACCTGGGACTGAACCAGGGAATTTGAGAACTGAAAGGAGAAGCAGTTGGGTCTTGAGCTAGAACAATCCACCAACTTTGCAAGCTGGGGCTCCTAAGAGATTCAGGGAATGGGCATTTAATCAAACTTCACTGAGTTATAGTGGCTACACAAGTTACGGCCAGATGCTGGGCTGCTTCCACTGATGGTGTGTGCAAACTTAGAGGTGGAAGGAACTTTATGTGCCTGAAATTTTGTGTGGTTTTTCCAGCGAAGTTGTCTGCTTAAAAAATAAATAAATCTCTCCCTACAGACCTTAGCCCACTCCAGTTGCAAAATGTCACAGATTAGGTTGAAGCACTCATTGACACATTAGCCAAAATCCCATTCATCCAATTTAAGTTAAAATGCTTTGCCTTGGGGGGAGGGCTGAGGCTCCAGGAAGTTCATCTGGGACAGCACATTATATACCTGAATATACCAGGTATACATGAATTTACCAGGTCCCCCTGGCATTACATAGGCACTGGTGAGGATCTGTAATGCATACCAGTTGCAGAATAATGACAGGAAGAAAAGAATGACATGCATCACAAAGGCTCCAAACTCAGAAAGGAACCCCAAAACTGTAACTCAATCTCTTGCACAACCCTGTGTACCACCATGGTGATATGTTTTGCAGAGCTTTTGGAGGGGATGTTCTCTGTCCATCTAAAGGTGCTGTCCCTTTCCCATGAGCTCTGTTCCCACAAATGCTTTTTCTGATCTGAGTATTTGCAGTCTGGGTCTGCTCATCTCCATTCCTGTGCTCTGCACAGGGCTCCCCCCAGGCAGCTGCTTTTACTATGGCACTTCCCTTCCCTCTCCCCTAATTGACTAACTACTAATTGGTTTTGCTTTAAAGGCCCTCTCAGGCCTTCCTCCTCAGCTTCTGGCAATCCCTGAAGTTTTGGTCCTGCCTCTGATTTGCCCAGCATATCAGCCTCCATCTAATATGTGATATGCTTCCAAACTAGGACCTCTGTGACTTCTCCTCAGCATCACTGACTGCTACAGAAGGAGCTGAGATAGTGAGAGCTCTGCACGCTGTCCAGGCTGCACACTGACTGGGATGTCTTGTCTCTTAACTGAGGTCATGTGCTCTTTGCGACAGGGAGGTATCTGTTCCACATCTGGTGCTAGGAGGTCCCTGGCTCTTGGGAGCTTGCTGGTGTAGTCTGGTGAGATATCACAGTGAGCAAGGAAAGAACCTGCTCTGAGCTGTCCTCAGAGTACTGCTCCAGGATCTACATTTTCTGAAAGAAATTCAAATGCTAGGGTTGGAGGAAACATTCATGGAATGGATCAATTGTCTTGAATTGCAGGACGAGTAATACAAGGGACCCTGCACTGACATCGGGTCTGTGCATCAGCCTTAACCCAAAACTCAGCTTCTACGTATTTATTGATTTCACGCCCTGGGAGCTGCCATGGACTTGCCTGGCAGAAAGAGCAGCAGCACACAGGGGTTGCCTCTCAGCAGAGAGGCTACAAAGTCCACTCCAGGACTGGTGTGTGGTTGCATTACGATGCCACTGTCAACCTACACCTCTTCCGATTGCAGGAACATCCGTGGCAATTCAGCGATGTGGCCCCAGGCTGAATTTCAGAATGGAGAGGGCTTGCACAAGTGACCCTGCTCTTTGGAGTGTACTTATCGATCTTTTCCCCTTCTGTTGACGCTGTGTGACCCATAAGGGAGTCCAGCTCTTGCTCTGATACCAGTGTCAGTGTCAGCTCTGCAGAGTGAGGACTGGTCGAGTCTTTCTTTTTAAAATCAGCCTGTCCTAAGCCTGGGCACAGAGAGACAACAGCACTGCTGAGCAGAGAAGGGCCAAATCTGCTTTTCAGGTTAGAACAGCACTTTAATGTCTGGGGAGAGGGGTAGGAGAGAGCAGGCAGAGGGGGTCAGGGGATGGTTGGTCCTGTCCTGGGCACCCACAAGGACATGAGCTGTCTCCCACAGTCCCAGCAGGTCAAACACTAAGCGGGGCAGATGATGGTGCGAGGGGAGGAGGACGGAGGACTTCGCCCACTGCAGAAGGGATGATGGCTGAGCTGAAAAGTCTGAACCTTCCTGTCCTTACCCCTCTTATTTGATTGCTTTGCTTGAGGACATTTTTCTTCCCCTACCCAATTTGGTGTTTCTGAAGCTAATCCTGAGCTAGCCAGATCACGCCCTAGAGTGTATAGCAGCCAGCATAGGGCCACTTGTTTTTCTCAAGCACTGCAAGGCACAGTCAGCTTGCCCAGCTCAGTTGTTCTGCTCTGTCACTGAAGGGCAGGGAAGCGATCGGGGTGGTTTCCATCTGGCTGTGCAGAGGAGAGGATGCTCCTGGCTGCCCCTTCTGCCCTGCTGGACAGAGGTGTTTTGCCAAGGCCATCTACACTCTGCTTTGCATTGCAGTCATCTCTTCTACCTGATTTTATCCCACTGTGTGCTGGGGAAGATGAATGTGTTCCCTGAGGCCAGGGCACTGAGAGCCCCTGCCCCAGCCAGTGGGGCTACCTGATGTTTGACGGTTGCTGGACAACGTGTCTTGACTGTAAGCTGAAGAATTGGACATTCTGATTCTTCTTGCCAATCATTAACCTGCTCTATCAGAACAAATGCAGTACCATGCAGAGTGCCAGGACAGCACATAGGGACCAATTAAATCTTTGGCAGGAGTATAAGCAGCACACGTTAGAGCAATTGCTGGCCTTTCTGCTCTCTGCAATATCGGTACGCTTCCTGCCACCAGCTCTCCGTGCAAACAGAGAGGAATGGAGTTAATAGGTAACCACGGCAGTGTATTCACTGTGTCCTTTGCAAGGGTCATGTTTGGGAATTTCCTTTCCCTAGGATCTCAGGTGTGTTTACTATGTGCAGTG
Source organism: Balearica regulorum gibbericeps (assembly GCF_011004875.1). Taxonomy (NCBI): domain Eukaryota; kingdom Metazoa; phylum Chordata; class Aves; order Gruiformes; family Gruidae; genus Balearica; species Balearica regulorum. The sequence goes on from NC_046197.1 coordinate 487,498, forward strand.
TTCTTCATTGACAATTTAGGGGCCACATATGGTGTAGTCTTCAAATTCTCCTCATCAGCTAATTCCTTGACTTCTTTATTACTTATGTGTTAGCTACCCTATTTTTAGCAGACTGATAAAATACTACAACAGTAGTAATCCTAGAGCTATTTTTGTCCTGAATGATGCAGAAGCAGCTGAACTCACATAGGGAATGCTGAGTCCTCGGTGAAACGTAGGTGTCTCGGAGGCAGCTCGTGGCAGCTGCTGTCCTGCTCGCACACTCTGACATGAATGGCTTTACGAGGAGGTGACCTGGGAAGATGGTCCTATTTACACGTGGCAGTAGGGAAGAGGAGAAAAATGATTGAAGCTTGACCAAACTGCTGCTGGGAACATGACTCCTGTCATGCAAAGTTCCTCCTTGGCTAACGTGAAGTGCCTGTTTCTTTTCCTCTGAGTATACTGGAGGCTTCATGGCCCAAGCTCACATTTAGATATTTGAGATGCCTAAATTACAGCAGATGAGGCTGGCCTTCCCAGCCAGAATTTGCCAGGTTCTTTGTGTAGGTCCCGGCCAAGGGCTGATCTCCTTGTTTCCCACTGTAGTCTGGAGATTGGCACTGAAGAGGATGATTTACTCATTGCTCCAAACTGCCCTTTGTGGGACTCTTTCTCTTGGCCAGAAAGGTATTTTTGGGGATCTTCTTTTGGCCAGGCTGGAGGTCTCCTTGTGAATCCTATCCCCCAGAGCTTGCAGACAACATATTCCCCATGGCTTATTCCTCCACTGGCACTACAGGAGATAATTAGTGCGTGGCTAAGTCATATGTGCTGAGGGCCAGAAAAGACAATGAGGCAGTTTTTCCCCTGGAGTAAAGAAATGTCAACAGGGTTGCACTGCAGTGAAATGATGGGATCTGTCAGTGACCCGGGCCCTTTCACTGAACAAACAGCCCAGGGCAGTGCCTTCCTCCAGAGGAATGGCATCGTCTGGCAGCCAGGCATCCTTGTGAATGCACATGGCAGGGCTTTCCCAGGGGCTGGTGTCCCCAGGAAACACGCTGCCCAGAAGGGCAGCAGGGCACATGATACAAAACTCCTGTGCACAACGTAACTCCTCATATGCTGCTACTTGGTGTTTCTGTAAAAATGTGCCTCAGCCCTCAAGTGAACAAAGTACTGCCCTCCGGGGCAACAGGAGGAAGAACACAAACTTGAAAAACCAATTTCCTAGGCAGTTTTGAGATATTTCAGTAGCTCTTGAAGGTAATAAAATAGAACAGAGACGGACTGGTCATCTTTGTCTTTGCCACACGCAGATGAAGGAAGGTCTAGTCTCTTCTACATCCTTCAGTTCAGTTCTTCTAGTGCACAGGCATTACCCATGTGAATTAAAAGGCATGTGACTAATGCTGTGAAACAAGGTATTTCCCTGGCTGTTTCAGTGCTTCCTGGAACAGGGAAATTCTCTTTGCTGTGCCTATGCTCCACATTAAAACTGATCCTCGTCTCTACCCTTCATTCCCCTCCCCAAGTCTGTTACCTGACATGATACAGCACAATGTGGAGACACCATTGGTCTGGGGTATGAAAAGCAAGAAAAAGCTCTTGATTTTTCAAGAGAATCTTAGACTCCAGGAGGATTTCAACAAACTGTAATGGAAAATAAAAATAAGCTCTTTTGACAATACAACAGTCTTGCACATTAAAACAAAATAATTCTCTGTTTTCACCTTGATATAGCTGATATGCTATAAATACCAGCATTGCTTTTTATTCTTCTCACATTCCTCTCCAGTTCCAGGTAAAAGACCAAATGTCTCTCATCCTGCTCTTGGAGATGAATCTGTCAGGTGTGCCCCCTTTCATTAGCCTTTTCTGTCACTAACAACTTACTAGTTTGTATCTTTGGGACTTAAAAACCTTAATCTGTAAAAGATCACATACATAGGTGATATTCTAATCCTGTAGTGTATTTTTCCAGTTACGACGCACAGTGAAACGTGCTGTGCGTAGGAGGTTGCAATGCAGCCAATTATCATTAGAATATCTATCCTCTGACAGCTGAAGGCAGCGCGTTCATCAGTGCTTTCAGACCTGCACTGGCAGTTAGCCTCAGCATGCTGGTGTGCGAGGGTGGTGTTTTCTACAGGACTTTTGAGTTAGAGCCTCGCTCTTCCGAGCTGCTTTCAACACGTGCTGCCTGCCTGTTCACTCTGCAGCAATAGCTACAAGCCTGTCATAGGGTGGTTTATAAAACAAGTGGTGTGTTCTGTCAATGAGGGTTGAGACAGCCGAGAGAAAGTAATGGCTGGGGGCAGTCTTGTTGGAGTTGCATGCAGTGGTACCAGGAGCCCACCTCGCCCCTTTGCCGAGTGTTGCTACACCTGCCTCTGCGGAGGGAGTGGGCAACGTGATCCTGGACCGGGCACTGCAGCCCAACAGCCAACCCCCTTCATCGGGCACCCATCGTAAGTCTCCAGCAAGATGCAGAACCCAACTGCCACCAGGGCCCTGGAGGCCCTGAAGTGCTTTGCTGTCTCTTGGATGCTGCTGGACTCCCAAGGCATCACACAGTGAGGACCACAACGCCCAGGTTGCTCTCAGAGGCTTGAGAAAAGTCAGAGGAGTGTACAGCACTGGGAGTCAAGGCAGCTTTGCACCACTCTGAATCAGCCTCTTGTTAGGCACCCATGTCAGAACATGTTGGCCCAAATAACTGGCTTTGCACAGTGGATTAGGGGAGACCTAGGATTAGAGGGATTCAAGAGATCTTTGCATACTGTCAACATCCATTTAAAAATTTCTCCTCATGGGGCCTAAACTCATGCAATTGAACACTTGATCGCATCCAGTAAAACAGGGCAGCGCCTGTATCCTGGGATCTGTACCAAGTTGTCTCCAAGTGCTTTTAATTTACTAACATAACTAGTGAGATGTTCGTGCTGTGTCCTTGCGCCGTGGCTCCCAGTAGAACAGCATGTCAGGGTGTTAAAAAGATGCCAGTAAAGGACTTCCTATAGATGATGATTTGCACAGCCCAAAGAAAAGTCCTTCTCGGATGACACATGTAACATCGCAAATACGTCCAAAGCTAATGATTATTTTCCACGTAAGAGGAATTGTATTTGCCTTCAGCGACATAGGCCACTGGGACCTCTTTCTAAAGCTGGCAGTGTTTCCAAGTCTTCAAATAAAGTGACTGCATGACGCAGACCTGAGATAAAAGCTTGGGGTAGAAAGCAGAGAGATGTTTTCACAAGAAGAATACGCAGGATGGTTTTTGATAAGATGGGTAAAATGGAAGGAAACGTAGTAAAACAGAGGGTCTAATGTGGGACTCCCTGTGTGGTCTCATGAGTGGTATTCAGTGTGTGTTAAAGGCTCCTATAAAGTAGGCAACAAAAGGTTTTGCCTATTAGTCAGAGAGACATCCCAGAGAATGAGACATCGGTCATAGCTGGTGGGAAAGGCGATGCTCGTCTTCCCTGAAGTGCCACAGAGCTCTGCTGCAGGGCTGCTCCCTCTCCCATGAAGCAGGCAGCACAGGTTGTTAGGTGACACGGGCAAGCATCATGATGTACATCATCTTCTGCTCTTCCTAGGCACTTGTGGCTGTAAGGTGATTGCGTGCAGTTCAGCCCCACATGTCTGTAGTACATCGGAGTGAGTGTATTTCAGGGAGACAAAGCGCTTGCCCTATTTGTTGGCACAGATAAAGCTACAAGCTAGCTGTCTAGGTCAAACCAAGGGTTTTGATTTGCAGGCTGGACAGGGATGAGTCCCCCCCGACCCTGTGGGTGTTTGTGTTTGAGTGTGTGGCACTGCTGAACGCAGCTGGTGAAGCCCCGGACTGCTCGGCCTCCTTGCTGAGGAAAGTGCAGAACATGCATCTCATCTCCACATCTCCTCACAGGCAGATCCCACCATCCATCAGCAAAGTGGCTTTTCTCCAGTGCAGAAAGTCTGTGTGCTGGGGTGCTGGGACCCTCAGGCTCAGCCCCTCACGAGACTTTCTGTGCAAATGAGAGCAGGTGTCATACCAAACCATGGCAACACGCTAAGAGCAGGGGGGGTCCAGAAGGAGATGTTTATTTAGGAAATCATGGTGAATGTGATTCCTGGGAAGGGTCACATCCAAATCCTGACCAGGCTTGAGTCCCTATTCAGCTTGTGAGGTCAGGCAGCCCATCCTCTCAAGAAGGGGTGACTTAACGGGCAGTGTACCAGGGCCAGGAATGGTTATCAATTCATGAGGATGGCTAGCAATCGAGTAAGAAATGTCTGCTGTACTTTTCAACAGAAAGATTTCCAGACTGCAGTTCAACAAGGTGAAGCTGGAAGATGCTGGGGAGTACAGCTGTGAAGCGGAGAACGTTTTAGGGAAAGACACCGCAAAAGGCAGCCTGAATGTGAAAAGTGGTAAGTGGAGAAGCCAGCAAATGTCTTGAGCTGTCTGCCATTCAAGCAGAAAGCAGGAGGTTCTGCACATGATCTGTCTTGTATTTTGTTTCATGCTTTCAGGATATCGAGTAAAACAATCTTGGGAGATAAGAAAAATGCAGCTTAGCATAAATGTTTATCTTTGTTATCTGTCACTGGCAATGTGGTTAATTTACATTTTAAATAAACTTACAGTCTATGTATTTTTTTAAAAGGGTTAAGGAGGAAAGCAAGCTGGTGGACTTGATGTTTTCTTTTTTTAAAGAATTTCTGAGAAACAAAACTCACCAGAAGACAAGTAATTAAACCATAGCTTTGTGATGAGTGAAGTTGCTTCTGGTTTTCATCCTAGAATGTGGGCTCCATCTCTTAGAGCTCAGTGGATGGAGTCTGAGGTTAGGTGGTTTTATTATTACCTTGGTCATAATAATTACATTGCTTAACATGATGGTTTGGATGCACCCTCCAGCTCAGAAAGTCCCTACAGTGGGTGCCAGAAGCCGGGAGGGTGTGACTGGGGGAGGGATGACTCTGTGCAAGCTCTGTTTCCTAAGCTCTTCCTCCTGCCATTCACCACGGGCGCTGTGGGAGCCTGGGCTCTGGGCGCTGCAACCCCTTGGCATGATCCAGTTTCTCTGTTGTGCTCTTATTAGCATTAGCCAAATGTGAAGGTAACTTTCTCCTGCTGCTTTCTGGCATTATTTTCTCTGTTAACCTCTGCCTCAGCAGTGTCTGCAGTACTGAATCGTTTATTCTGTGAAGCTGCAGTATTACATAGCCTCTCCCTCAGTTACTCTGCCTGTAAAAACCCCGTGCTTGCAGAGTCTGGAGAAAGGCCACCCGTGCTCAGACCTCCATGCCTTCATGCTTCATATCTGTGAAGTTAGCCATACTGCTCTGCTGTGTTTCTTTCCGAGCACGATAGGAAAGGTGTCCAGAGTAAGCTAACTGACGCAGTGCCACTCCTTTTCTTCTGACTCACGCTCCGGCTGTCCCATCGCAATGTGAACTGTTCCTGTTTTGACTGGGAGCTGCATGTGCACCCCCCCTCCCCATGTGCAACGTGCACGGGCAGCATGTGCCTGCCATCAGAGCCCTGTCTGCCTCCTCCGCTAGCCCTTCCCAGTCACTAGCAATCCCGTTTCACAAGAGGAAGAGCATGATTGAGCAGTGCCTGCTGCAAGGCTCTGATCCTGCACCAGGAAAATGCACGTCAGGCCACTACAGCTTCGTACGGCCCCTTCCCACATGCACAGGTAATGGCAGCATTTGTCATGGTTCAGCTCTTCCTCCGCAGGAAGGCGTGCTGTCTGGCAAGGGTGGGTGGTTGCTCTCACTCAGATCACAGCGGGTATGAGGACACACGTGAGTTGTCCAGAAATGTGTTGAGACCTGAAAAGCAACCAAAAAGACCCAAAGATCTGGCCTGTATCTTTTCCTAGTGGGAGCTGCAGGCTGCAAGGTGCTGCAGATCCAGTAGATTGCCTGCTGTGCCCTGCTGTGGTGGTGTCTTGGTTAATCCATTTTCTAAGCTGACCTGCAAATCTGCCTTTGGCTTGCCACTCTCAGCTGCATGCACACGTCGTTGCTGCTATTTGCACGTCACCTGGCAGGACAGCAGTTGAATCCTAGTTGTAGTCCCTTGCAAAGGTAAACAAGATGATGATCACTGTAGGCTTTTGGCATCTCCCTCTTTCCTTACTGCTGGGCCTTCTTGGGACCTTAACAGCTTTCCTCACTTCTGCAAGCTCCCTTCTTCTGTGATATCTTTCAGTAGAAAACTCCTCAGGGCATCTGCTTGTCTCTGAATCCGCATGTGTGCTGTCTTCTGTCCCTGCCTGCATTCTTCCCCAGGCTCCTTAGCACTGATCCTGTTGTGGCTAAGTCTCAACACAGTGCTATGTGAAGCTCTAGCAGTCTATAACAATCAAGAGCAGACACGTGAGCTGGCATCCCCTTGGAGCCTTCCCCTCTTTCCCAGAAGCTCACGCCAGCTATTGCTGTTTCTGTATGTTCTGCAGATTTATATTCTGCTTCTTTACTGCTGCCCTGTCACTGGGAACCTGGTACACCTGCCTGTCCCAGGCAGGCTGGCTGGGACTGATGCTCTGGACTGTCTGCTGGAAGCACGCTTTCTGACCTGACCCTTAGTAGTATTGTTGGAGGTCCTGTAATGTTCCTGTGATACAGGCGAGTGAATCCAGGACTGGGAAAAAAGGTCCTGAGCTAACACCGCATCTTGTGACACAGAGACACGAGGTCTGGGGACATCTCTGGGTGCCCCTGTAGAGAGGTGACATTGCAAGAGGTGTCCTGAGCTGTTGAGGCTTGAGGTGAGCTGTCCTGAACGAGCAAGGAGTCCTCAGCCCAACATGCCAGTCCCCTCCAGGGGTGCAGAAGCCAGAGGCTGAGGTTCCTGAGCCCACCTGAGTCCTGGCTGGCAGAGAAGGAAATCATACATGAGCGCTCAGGCCCATGGACATGAAGGTCTGAGATTCAGTCTCTGCTAGTAAAAATTTCTCAGCCTGATGAGGCACCATTGCCATTGCAAAGTGCTCTTTGCTCTATTCCACTACCACTTTTTGGTTTATACCAGTTTCAAAAGAGCACCTTTTCAGCCATGCAGATCTGTTGCAAATCACCAAAAACACCACACTGAAGAGATTTTCCTTAGAAAGACAGTGGCTGCAGTGCACTGGCCCCTCGTCACTTAGAAAATGCCCATCAGCCAGACCCATCACCTCACCTCTCCTCTGCAGTTCTGGAATTTCCACAAAATGCCCAGCTCAGAAATAAATGCTTTTGCATTGAAGAGCTTTGGGAGGGAGTCGATTTCTGAGGAAATGCTTCTTGGTTTAGTCAAAACATATTGTGCTTTGGTGCTATTTTCAGATTTTTATTACTTCGAGGTAAATTAGATGCTTTCTTAGAAAAATGCCCCATTTCCCAGTTCTCTTTATTAAGCAGTCTAATATGGGTATCACATGGGCATGAGGGTGCAGCTGAGATGTGACACTTTCTTTTTTTTCCTCAGAAAATTTCTAGACACCTCCTTAACTGACACACACACACACACACACACACACACCCTTTGTTAAACACTGCAGGAAAAATCAAACTGTTACCAAAAATTCTTTCTGCTTTTACCTTTTCATGGTGGTCTCACCCCCTGTCTCCTGGAGCATGGGCTCCTGGTGCTTTCTCCTTTGTGCATCTGGAGGGAGGTGAGGGGCTTTGATCCAGAAGGAAGGGGCTGTTGCTGCCAGCAGTTGAGTAGAGCTGGTGACTGTGGACATTGGACTTTCCCAGTATCCTGGTTTATAAAGAGGAAATCACTACATATGTTCGGCTCCCGTATTGCCTTGGGCCATGGCCTTCATCTGTTTCGTGCTCCTCCATCTCTTGTACGAGCATTACTTTGTGCTGCAGAACTGCACGTACTTGTGGGGTGGAGGCTCTTCAGATGATCTCACCTTTTCTTAAACCCCACATTTTTCTCACAGTTTTGTTCTGTGATCCCATCTTTGCACTCTCGTGGACGTCAAGGCTAAGAAAACCTCCCACAGTTTCGCTCATCACCTGCCAAGTGAATTCTGAGCCATTTCTGCCTTTTATCATGACGGAGCCTAATGGCACGAGGCCTCTTACAGTGAGGGGACCGGTGCCTGGTGCCATCCCTCAGGGGCACTCGTTGATCTGCCTTGTGACCCATCCGAGCGTACTCTAACCAGTACTAACACAGTGATAGCCGCCCCAGCCCGCGCCACCCAGCAGCACTTGCTCTTGTCCTCCTCCCTGCAGTAGCTAAGCCCACTCTTCCCTGCTCAAAACAGATATTTTGTTCACTACTTTCTTACCTTAATTTCCCCAGGAACAACGAAAGCACCACAAGTCTTACCAGCCTCAGAAAGTAAAATAGTTGTTATGGAAGAAGAGTGTAAGTACCTCTCCCTCTGCTCCCCCCATATAGCTTCTTTCCCCTTATTTGTTTTGTTTTTATGAGACGCTTTGCATAAATGCTTTGTTGCCTCCTGGAATCTTTAATCGCTACTTCTCTTTGATTTCTCCCAAAGCCACTGATCTTTCCCTAGATCTTTCAAAAAATATCATGTATATTGCTGGTGCCTATCTTAGAGAGGGAGAGGCTGATAATTATTGCAACAGTAACTTGAAGAACATGCTAGTTTTTTAATTGCAGCTAGATTTTAAGCATTCCCAGCTCTTTCAATACATGGGTTTATTGATACTTGTAAGATGTGCTTGTTATAGCCTTTGATTTGGGGAGGTGGGGATTGGTTTGGGTTTGGGGTTGGTTGGTTTTGTTTTTGTTTTTGTTTTGTTTTTTTGAGGATAGGTGAGAAAACCAAAAGAGGCTATAGGAAATACAAGAAAAAAAGACGTGAATCTTCTAAGCATAAACCATAAGAAAACTGCAGAAAATACGTCTGCGCCCTGCTGTCGCATTGTTCTTTGAGTCTCCAGAAAGCAAGAACAGATTTCCCAAAGAAGTTTAATTTGATTTAATTTATGGAAGTGCTTTTTAACATTCTCTCCTATTCAGTTGTCACAAATGCAGTAGAAAATGGACACACAAAAATAAAAATCAAAACATGTATACAAGCGTAGATATAGAAGCCAGGTGCCTGGCCGTTGGCTCAACTCTTTTTGGTGGAGGGCATTATTTCTGTGTCAGAGACACCGCACCACCCAGACAGCATCAGCACGCTGGACAGCCCACCGGGATCCCATCCAGGCGAGCAGGCACCCGGAGAGCCGAGGACCAGGCGGTTATTTTGAGATCTGTGCTGTATTTCCATCCCAGCTGCTCACGCCCAGAGCTGACAGTGCAGCTGGCTGTGCCTCTCTGTTGACAACTCAACTTTGCAGATTTTCTTCCTTGGAAAGCTCAATCTTTTATGATTTTAAAGGAAATTTGATTGCAGCCACAGCGGGGACTGGCCAGATATTCTTTAAAAGCTTTTCTGATTAGAAAACTGCACTTAAAATTTGCTCTGTGTTGTGCTTAGCCTTCCACTGCACTGGGGACATCATGCTGAGATGTGGCATCGTTAATGCAATGACCAGGATTTTTCATTTATGTTCACCAGAAGATCCATGCTACATATTTGCATCACATTAGATATATGATATTTTCACTAAAAGCCAAATTTCAACAATAGAAAGGAGACTGGCCAAATGTCATGTGGTTTGCACAGAAGTTTCTCCTTTTGAAAAACGTCTTTCCTCTGTGGAACATCATCCTTGACTGTCTGGTTTTTTTTCTTAATGATGTGAAGAGATGGTAAAATCTCCAGAGTTAATGTTGTCATTGACTTTTTCATTTACATTCCTTTTTTTATGATCTCTCTCAATTGTTTTCTAAGTAACACATAGTCCCCCTGATTTTTATGGTTACTGATGATCTATCATAGAATTGCACATATGTATAACATATGGGGAGGTAATGAAGATGGTATGAGGTGTGATGATCTGGAAACCTGTCAAGGATCTCATTCTTGTAAAATTGTTGCATTTCTTTTAATTATCTGTATTCAAAAGCTTGTCTGGCACCTGTAGGTTGTCCCACCTCTCATTGTTTCACTGAAAAATTGTAAATGACCCACTGGAGTTTAAACACCACGTTGAGAAAGCACCATGCAAAGTCGGTGGTAGCTGCAGTTCCTGGGAAGGAGAGACTTCCTCGTGCAGGCAGCTTGGTCACGGCACTTGGTCACTGTTGTTTGGCCCATGGTGCGAGGCAGGCATCTTACCAGGCAGGCTGGGCAAGGGTGATGGACCCTACACCTCAAGAAGCTCACCATGTTCACCCCATGGCCCAGAGAGTCCCTATGGGCAAGGGGATGAAACCCCATCACTCATATAGCCCAACGTGCCTCACACCCTGTAGCTCCTAGCATATACATTTTTAACTAGAGTTTTTCCTGAAAGTCCCAGTTCCTTCCTGGATATTCTGTTCTTCCTTTCTACCCCTGCCTTGGGAAAAGGAGTGGGATAACACATATTTCTCCATTGGAGCACTGTTAAAGCCTTTCTACGACTAGCAAATCCTGCCACATCCTGACTTACCCCTGCCTTCCTCCTCCTCTTCTCTGGGCACTGCTGCATCCTTGACACAAGGCAGGTTTACACACCAGACAGCACTCAAAATGCAATCCAGCTCTCCAAGGTGTTCTATCTCCGTTCTTGGGTAACTTTTTTCTCTGAAAGCATATTTTTTGTCCCACTGCCTTCCATCTCAGCACCTTCCCATGCCTAGCTGACACCTGACATGAGGCTACAGAGTGCAAGAAGGCAGACTGGTACCATAGATTTTTGGGAACATCTGCATTGTTACGGTGATGTGCATGGGATGTCTTCCCCAGCTGCTATTCCCTTTGCCTGCATACTGGCTGGAACAGGACCTCTGGTTCCCTCTGGCAGGGGCACTGTTTGGTATGGGCCTCACAGATCTCATGACAGTATGGAGAAATCCAAGGATCTCATGATCTTTCTGGTGTACAGACAACCCTGATACCAATCTGGATCTGGAACTAAAGACAGCACAATTGGGAGATCTGGGATCTGATGGCGCTGCATTTTGAGAGCTATCTGGATTCAAATCTGCCTTGCAACCTTGTCCAGCCCATGTGAATGAAACCCTGTACTTGGGGTGAGTACTGGGACTCGTGAGACAGAGAGTTTGGGTTTCTACATGGTACGTGCATGCCATGGGGTACCACTCAGCTTCATTCAGTGGTGTGGACACCTTCAGATGAGCTAGAGCCGTTGAGCAGATGTAACAAGCTGGACCATGGAGTGTCATGAGTGCTAGCCTGGTCTTAGGGGTGTAGTGTTGATCTTAATATCAGCTTTGGTTCACATGGTCAAGCTAGACTCTGAGGGCCATATTCAGAAAGGAAATCTGGTGTCTGGAAAAGTCTTTCCATGATGCTGCATATTTTGACGTGGTACTACAGTCTTACACCTTCCTCTGAGTATATGCTTTTGTTTGAGCATTGTCAGACTAGAGCAGCCCTAGAGATGCTTTCTTCAGAAAGCACCGAGGCTCAAAAGAGAAGACATGCCTACTACTTGTATCAAAGAGTCTTCCTATTGAGCTCATTAAGCATGAGATAGTTGCAGTAGCCTGATCTGTAGTGAAAATGTGTTAATTAAGACATGTTGTTTTCTGTTTGTCACAGGCTGAGAGTGTGCAGTTGGGTGGTCACAGTGACTCAGCTCACAGGCAGGGACTTGCAGGGATGGGGTAACTTGATCATGTGCCCTGACGCAGAGAAAAAGGTCCTTTATGCTCATTTCAACATCCAGGGTACTCAAAATGGTAATGTGATCCTGTCACTGTGCAGCCTGAAGTAGCTAAACAAGATTCGGGAGTCTGTGGCTATAGACCTGCTTGGTAAACAGAATAGGAATCAGTGTCAAAGTTTAGAAACATTTTGATGGAGGTAAAAATGGAAGAAGGTTCAGAGCAATCCGTAGGGCATTCTGAGATGGAAGGTTTATGCCGGACAAAGATACTAAAACCTTATCAAAGTTCCATTTTTTAAAAGCTAAGATAATGTTTGAAATCTCTGAAAAGGTCAGGTAATCCCATTTGCTTGTTTTCTGCGAGTTCCCCTCTAGCTCATTTCCTTGACTTCAACAAACAGATGAAGTCTTGAGGGTAAAAAGAGAATACAGGCTGGGTGGAGGAAGCATGGTTTAGATACCATCAGGATACGAGAGGATCCACCAGTGATGGGCAGATGCTCTAAACCAACATGTGAATCATCGCAGCTGCTCACCTGGATTCTGATCATGTCCTCTGTCTGGGTCACTGTCTAGCTAATCTGGTTGAGTGCCTTCACTTTACTAGCCTATGTATGCTGGCAGCGCTGGCTGGGTTGTCTAATCTTGCTCTACGGGTGCTCTGCAGCAGAGCAAGCTTTGAAATCAGGTGAGAAGATGAAAGAGGGAGAAAGAGTCAAAGAGGCAGTGCTGAGCTGTGCTGGGAATGTGAGGATTGGGGAATAATGTGAGGCACCTGAAGGAAAGCTGGGCTCTCTGGATTGATTTTAGGGGCCTTTACTTCAACTGCTGGGGATCACAAGCCCTCCTTGAAGTCACTTTAGAGATCCCTGTGGGAGGGTAGGGTGAAACAGGCCTTTTTTCTCCAATTAGAGTCTAACACTCCACACACCAGTTTGGGTCCCCTGATTTCATAGCTGTCATCTTGGTGATGTCTGTAGACTCATTGGTTTAGACTCATTCAGCCTCTCCCTCTCCCATTTAATACCTTCCCCAATGTATGGCTGTGTGATGGAAATGTTTTCCCTACTTTCTCTCTCCCAGGTGACATAGGCCTGGTGGGCTGCCATGGTTACAATGGCTCAGTGATGTCTTTACTCTGATGTGGTTTGTAGGTCCCATCTGGTCACATCTAGTTGAATCGAAGCTTCAGCATATACCACAGTAAGATGTGGCATGTAATTAAGGTTCAGCCAATTCCTCCAAACCTTGTCTCAAGTCCAATCTGCCATGGCCTTTACTGGGTGGCCATGGCAGACCTGCACATTAATTGTCTGGTCAATCTCTTGTCACTCCAGCCTGAAGGCACTGTGCTCTCCTGGAGCCAGCAATGCTACAAACGTGAACGTGGTGCTGTTGGTTTGAGCTGAAGGTGTCCAGCCAGCCCGGAGCACACGTAGAACAGGCAGAAGTCAGTCAGCCAAGGGCCATGCGGACAGACCGGTTTTCAATATTAGACTAAAAATAAGTCTTTGCTGAGATAATTTAAAACCCACAACTGGAGGTGTGGTTGATAATTGAGTGGAGCCTGCATGCACGCAGGCATGGTACCTTGAGGTGTACGTGTTGGAGATCTCACCGTCAGTCTGCAGAGACAGCTGTGTCAGTGTCAGGTCGCAGTTGTTGCTTATTTTGCACACTGTGTGTTTTTTAAGTAGTCATCACACCTACTACTCCAGATGCAATGTAAAGACAGGCCGTTGTGACTCTGAAGATAAAGATGGGCAGTATGGAGTGGAGCATAGGATGGAAGCTGATGTCCCCTGGAAGAACTGAGGCTGTAAGCCCAGCGTTCGGAGCAGGAGGCTGTGTACCAGGAGATCTGCTCTGTATGACTCCATTGTGTGAACCTGGCATGTTGTTTCACTTCTTGGGCTTCAGCTGTCCCGCCAGCAAAGCACTCGTGCTGGCACGGGCCCTGCAAAAGGCTTTTTAGCTTGTTGAACAAATCCTCTCATTGAAGTATCATGTTGCTGCTATTACAATTGATGATGGGGATTTGGGAAAATAAAAATGCTGCAGTGCTAACGTACATTCTGGGACCTTGTGGGAGGGAAAAACATAGGACGGGCTCCTTCATAAAGCAGGAGAGATCATCCTGGAGGAGCAACTAGAGGCTTTATAGTAACACAGGACTTTGCCCCTGCAATAGCTACCTGTCCTATGGAAACAGGCAGTCCCTTGGCACTCAGAAACCTTTAAACTTGCTCCTTAGTGAGACACTGAACAGTGCAGATGTGAGACATGGGGAGTGCTGCCTGTGTTGTTTTGATCAGCAATATCTGATGCTCTGAGATGAGTGTCCTGCAGTCTGGCATTTGCATTGTGGGATGAACTTCTAGTCTGCAGCTATTGATCCTCATGATCCCCTCGGGAACTAGGAACATAATTCCAGTATTTCAGTAAAATGCAGGGGTAAATAGTGGGCCACTTCCAAATGAATAAACACACAGGAACAGAATTTTTATGAGCTCTGGAGTCCCCAGTCCATTGCCAGGCAAGCCCCAGTCTGCACAGGTCCTTCTGATTTTATGTACAGATAGCAGCAGTGAGCATCCAGCCTCTGTTCAGGTTTAATAAGAGAAGAGAGTGTCATTCCAGACGTACAGAAACCTGCCACAGAGAGAATGGTTAGGATCAACAGTCCCTCAGTGTATTAATCAGTGTAAATCATGGATTTAGGTTGGTTCACGCCAGGATTACAGTGCTACAACTAAGGAATAGCTTGGCCAGACACCTTCTCATCCATGTTCTTCTGACAAGCAGTTGGATGAACTCGGTTGAGAGGAACCTCAGCAATTCTGTGTTTTATCAGTAAGTACACGAGGCATATACAGAGCAGGCAATTTGTATACACTCTCCAACCAGCTGAGTTCATCTGTCTAACTGAATGTCTAAATATTGAGAGAGGAAAGTGTCTGTACTCTATGAACCCACCAGTCAACATTATTTATAAAAAAAAAGGAGCAGTGAAAACTATCGCTGTCTCCCTGCTCTCCTCGACAGTAGCTGTAGTTTTTGAAAAATTAACCATAATTTATAGTCCAAGCTGCATTAATTAACTCTTTGCAAGGGGAGTATTTCACCAGATTCCTGAGAACAGGCTGGTGAGCTGTCTGCAAAGCTTAAATGACATGGATGGGAGGAATTGTGTAAGAATCCCTGCATTAATGGCCTTTCTGCGTAGATAGATTATGTGCAGGGAAGTCCACATGGCAATGTCAGTGCCCATGGCTCTCCTCTCTGTTGCCCTGCCATTGATGTTAGTCCCAAATAACCTGGGTGTGCAGTGGAAGACACACGCTCTGAATGACTACCATGCTCTGAACCTCTTATGTGTTTGTGCTGCACTGTCCTCACTGACTGGAACAGCAACAATAAAATGTGACTTCAGATTGTTTGCAATCACATCCATCATGAGGCAGCCCTTGTTTCCCCGTCCTTACCTTATTCCCTTCTGCTTTGTTCTCAGCTCTGGGACTGAGACCAGCTGGAGATCTGGCTTGCTGATGGACAAGCTGCTCCAGGCTTTCTTCCACCTTGCAGGAGCTTTGTGACCAGCTTGCCTCTGTGTTTGCAGAGGCCCCTGTCTCGGGGCACCATGCTTATTCCCACTGGTCTAATTTCACCATTTCTTTTCTGTAGCTTGCCCCATCCACGCTCCCTGTTTCTTGCCCTTAATTTGTTGAAGTACTTGGGGGAGCAGTTGGTACATGACTGATGTTACTGCACAAACTCCCTCATCAACTCCCACTGCCTTCATGTGAGTCCTTTTCCACCCAGATTGCAGCACCCGAAACTGCTCCCTTGCCTATTCAGATTTATCTCAGTCTTTTTACAGTTTTCCAAATCATTTGGGATAGATGGAGCTGTTTTGGAGGCTGAACGAAGGACTTACTCTACCACACCAGCCAATAGGGAGTAAAATCTGCCTGGTACCATGTAGCAGTTAAGGCAAAATAGCTGTGGGAAGTAATTTCTGGATCACCAGGCATACCTGAATGGCATTTGGAGCAGAGGTGAATGAACACGCAAATAAATGTGAGTCTCACTTTACCAACGTCAGTCATCAAACTGCAGATGACTCAGGACGAGGTAGATATTTGTAATGGTATTTCCAGTGGCTCAGGCTGTTGGGGAATACAGCTAAACATGAAGTAACTGAATGGAGGCACTTGTGAATCTGGGAATTATCCTGCTAGTGGGGTGGAAACCACTATCCCCCTTGGCCTCATACTTCAAGGTGATTCTCTGTGATCTGCAGCCACATGGTGTCAAAGAGGGCCAAATTTCAACCCAGGCACAATTAACATTTTCTAAGTGAGACATTTTGCTTCTCTCTGTCTAAATTGGCAGGTCTCTCCATCCTTGCTCCCAAACTAGTTGCAGCTACTGCCCTCGTGAACATGAAGGCCCAGCTGCAGCAACATCCCAGAGCAATCAGGCACCTTGGGAGGCTCTGGACTCCATGTTACGATACAGGAGTGAGATTTCAGGGTTATAATACATAAACGTCTGTATTCAGTACATCAAAACTCAAAATTATCATTAGGAATTACTGTGACTGGAATAGAGAACAAACCAGGGTGATGTAGATATTGTGTGAGCAGGATGGTCTCGCCATCTTCAGAGGGAAAAACAGAACCAGAGACAGCGTAAAGAAGGATGGCAGCCAGGTTAGCCTCTGTATAAGAAGCTACTAAGGAGATAATTGCTTTCCAGCTAGGGAAGGAGATGCTGCCTGTGCCTGTACAGTTACAGGTAGCACAGGGGAAATGAGTGGGGATGATCACTATTTTGTCTAATACAAGAGCCAGGAAGGGGCAGGTTTAAAAAAGTAAATGAAGATGTGTCTTTGCACATTGCTTATACAACACTGGAGCGCTTGTCACCAATATTGTGGATGCTACAAGATTAGATTTGTACAAACAGCAACTAGACATGTTCGCAGAAGAGAAATCCATCAAAGGCTATTGAAAACACTGCGGCTGACAGGGTGTCTCTGAGCTGCTCATCCTAGATGGCCAGAAGAAAATTACCATTGCATGCTCGTGATGATCTTCTTCAGCATTGCCTACTGGCCGCTGTCAGAGATAAGACAGGGCTTTGGTTTGACCAGCGCTGCTCAGCTTATATTCTTATGTTGGCCAGTATTTTGTGACACTGTCTTCTCAACAGGGAACTGGGCTGACTGCCTCTTTTTGTAGCCTTTGCTACGTCTCTGCTGCTAACAAATGGACCATGGTAATATGATTCTGTGATTCAGTTTTAAAACACTTTGTGCTTCTTTGAGAGAAAAGGCATGGCACTTGCAGAAAACAGGATTTAAAAGATATCAATGTTAACAAGATGATTCTAGGAGAACTGATCAACCACGTATTTTTCTGACTGACACAACTGTTGAGAGCTCTCTTTCGAGAAGCACACGACATGCAAGCCTCATTCATGTCAGTCTCTTTTTTATTTGTTTAAAAGGAACTAAACTGTGTATATGGGATGAAAATCCTATGCAATCTCTAGCTGATCAGCACTGTAATCCACTCTGGTATCACAACATCACACAGCACTGCAACTTCCTGTCCACCTTTTCTGGTGGAAAGGGTACCTTTTTGTCTGAGGTGTTTGCTATGGGGAGGTTTCTGGGGTCTGTTTTTATTTCTCCCTCTCTGGTCCTCCCTTACTATGGGAAGGCTCACTTCCTAATCCTTTCCTGTAGGATTTATGATGTGAGACTTTGCCAGATGGATCATTTTGCTTGCTAGCAACTGGTGCATTTGATGGTTGCAGGGGTGACAGCTTCCTGCAGGCTGTGCTTGTTCTTCGTCCATGTACCTTTCAATTTGCACCAGTGCTTTGGTTCATGAAGTTTTAGTGCTCCCTGATCTGACAGCATGCTTGCAGCTTTAACAGAGACCTGTTCATCGTGCAGTTTTAAGGTACTTCAGTCAAAGCCTGCAAGCACTCCAAACCAAAGTCCCCCCTGCGAGGGACTTTCAGCAGCTCCCATGCTGTGTGCTGGCCAGGCAGCGCTCGGGGACTGTTCGAAGGGACAGTAGCTGTCTTTTGTGTACCTGCTCCCCTGCAATTTTCACACTTCCCTGGCAGGCCCTTGCTTGCTCTGCTATTGCTTCTGTCTGCACCAGACCGGCCTGACCAGCCCGCAGAGAGCTGCGGAGCACAGCAAGCAGCTCCTACTTAGCCCGGCAGCGTGTACAACCTGCAGCTTCCCATACACGTGCACAGCGAAGCCCGTGCACAGTCTCTGACTGCGTTTTGGGAGACAGCTGTGTGCTGCCAGGCTAGGTTTTATTTTCATGCTCATTTTTAAAATGGCATTTGGCATTAAGGCTTGGTTTAAGTGGCTGAATCAAGCAGTAGCTAAAGGAGAGGCCTTGCAAAGAAAGTCCAGGTGCTATCACACACAGTTAGAGCCCCTCTGTCCTGAACCCACAGCTCTCCAACTGGCCTTAGAAGAAATGTGCTACTATCTCATAAAGGTGTAAATTATACAGACTTCTTAAAAAGCCATTACAATGGCTTTGGCTTCTAGTTCCCTTTAATCTTAACTGGAAGGCAGTGCAGAATTTCCCTACAGAAGTTTGGAAGTTTTCATATTTGAGGGTTTTTTGCAAGGACTTCTTTGGTGTCTTGGTCAAATCATCGTCTGTTCTAAACCCCAGCATACGGTCTAGTGTGTGTACACTGCCCTGCACATTTGGCTCCCAGCTGGCTGCCATTACATGCCCGAGGAGGGGAGCAGCTATTTGCTGTCCCAGGGCCATGTTCATTTTCAGTCTTTGCTGAAGTATTTGCCGTGTCTGGTTTGCAGAGCACTTTGGGATAAGTTGCTCTGCCCTGGATAGCTGTGAAAAGACAACCCCAGAGGCAGTGGTGATTCAAGGCAAAGCATAGAAATAGCTCCGCTTGGTGCACAACCCTGACTCTCTCAGACAGTGGAAGGCGTTGACTTCCCTATGGGAACAGAATACAATGGGGTTGGATAATGCACTGGTTCAAGCAAAACGAACAGTGAGCCTGGCTCTGCCCTGAGCTGTGTGCAGGTAACAATGTGGGCTACTCCTGCTGTGCACAGCCTGGTGAGCAAACTCCTCGTTCAGGGAGGCACGTACCCATGCAGCCAGAGAGTCCTGAAAGTAACAGAGCCAGAACGAGCTTGTTGGGTTGCTCATGCGCCAAGCATCACCCAAATGTGAGAGGCTTCACAGGATGCTGGGAGCCCTTCTTTACCTGCGAGAGCCCGGACGTGCCCGACAGGCACTGGGCTGGAGCTGGAGCATAAGAACAGAGACCTTGGCTCTGGCAGTGTGGGCTGCAGCCAGAGGCACAGGGCAGGCACCCGCGGCAGCCTCTGAGCCTGCTGCGGAGGCGGGAAGGGCACGGGGGCTGCTCGGGGTGTGGGGACCAGCCCCAGCTCCCTCTGGACAGGCTCTGGCATGCCTCGCTGCTTCTCCCGTGGTTCTGACTAGCTCCTGCCTGGGGCTCTGGTTCTGGCCTTCTTCCTCGACTCCTGTGTCAATGAGGTGTTCAGTCTTCAGCAGCTGGTGTGAAGTCACTAACCTCTCCATGAGGTTTGTTTATGCTTTGGAAAACAGGATGGAGGAGGGTATCTCCTCAGAAACCTCAAGTACAGCATAAAAGGTGCTGTAAAGTAGGTAGTAGCCACACTGCTGGAGATGTGACTGTGTTAGGGTATAAGCAAGGCAGATAGTCCAGGAAGGAGGACTATCTTTAATAAGATTAAGTATTCAGTGGGAAAAAGCAGATGCTTTTGAGTGCCCAGCCCTTCTTTTGGCTATGTGAAGATGGTTTTTCAATCCCAACAGCTGGTCTGCTTTGGTAACCTGTATCAGTTGCTCTAACAAAAGGTTTTCCCTTCCTAGACACCTTTGTGTTGCCTATGGAGACTCTCTGGTTTGGGCTGTAAGTTTGAGTCATTCAGAGACAGGAATTGCAGTGAAATTCTGCAGACCACCGTCAGTTTTGTTTGTACCTTACATGGCTGGAAAGCTTTTCTCCAGAAAGAAATTTGAATTTGGAAAAGGATCAGTATCCCAGGAAACTTGAGCCATGCTGGCTGCCTCCCTCTTAGCACAGACCAGGGCCGACTGACTTCTACTGCTGAACTTCTGCTTGGTCTCTTGAGCCATCCCCGCTGGGGCATGACAGAGAAATGTGCAGAAATAGTCAAGGGAGAGATGGAGCTGTTTTTCCTTGTGCTGGACCTGTTCCAGGGATGATAAGGACACTTGCTTCTGGCTCTGAAAACTTATTTCCCCCCAGAGACGTGGAGCAATGAAATGCTCCCTGCAGTATCTCTGGATCTTGGTCCAGTATCATGATGCAAATCAGGCCTCAGCAGGATGCCACCATGACTCTGCAGCACATCTTCTTCCTAACCTTCTGCCTGCCTGCTGGTGCAGGGTTGCATGCATGTGTAAGGGGAGGGCAAGGAGAGGTGAGAAAGGGGCACTTTTCCCTACAGCTTCACAAAAAGATGATCTTGTCCTGACACGCTGGTTGCTTAGAGGCAGGCGTGTCCTCCACTCCTCATTCACTTGGCCACTTTTGCTGGGAAAGGAAAGGTCAAATTGCAGAACCTGGAGAGGTGAAGGTGGGTCTAAAGGCACAGGCTGAGATTTGTAACTCTGGGGTTTTTACTTTGGCAAATGAACTAGTTGAAAATCATCTAAGAAAATAGAATTGCCCATCAAAGGAAATAACAATATATCCTTTTTGTGTGTGTTTTGTTTTTTTTTTTTTCCCCTGCAGTAACCACAACTCTCTCCTCCTGGTCTGGGCATGCAAGAAAATGCAACGAAACAGCCAAGTCCTATTGTGTCAATGGTGGGGTATGCTACTACATCGAGGGGATTAATCAGCTGTCTTGCAAGTAAGTGAGTGTAGTTCTTGTGTCATTATGAAAATTAGTTGTCTGGGGGAGAGCAGACCTCTGTACAACTGTTGGAGGAGGGGTAGCTCCGAAATTATCCTGGCAATGTCAGTTTGAGCTGTGCAGGTTCAGAAAGTGAGACTAGAGGGGCAGGGGTGGGGGAGGAGGGTTCATATTTTCTTTTTTGTGTGAGTGCCACTGTTCACTTTTCCTGACTCTAAGAATACATTTGTCCTGGCTGTTTCCTTTCCCTTTCTTCCCTTTCTCCTCTGCAGCTTCGGGGAAGGTTGGGTCCCTCTCCCTGAGCTAGGTCACAGCTCCACATCCCCCACTGACATGTCCTCCCCTCCGAGCCGGGGGGCTTTCCCCAGTGCACAGCCACCTCCCTTGCTGAGACCTCCCTCTTACCTCTCCTGTCTACACCTCATGGGCTCAGGAGCAGGTTTAGCACACGGCTGTTCACCACTCTGTGGCAGGCTGTGGGTTGTTTATTTCTTGCCTTCAAATATTAAACCTGCAAAAAACCTCAAGGAGACATACTAAATTATCCTTAAAATTAAATTTCTTGGAGATATTAAAGTGGGGCTGCATAGTCTGAGGGATGTGGAATGGGATGTGAGACCTTTTCACCTCTGGTTCAAATCTATCTGGCTGATAAGCCCAATAGCATCTCACGGCTCACCCTCTGAGCCCAACGGGGACTGTGCATGAGGAGTGCAGTCTGATTGCCAGTGCTGGAGATGTAGGTACCCAAAGCACACCTGTACCTGCCCCCGGGCTCCTGTGGAGTGAGCATGAGGAGGTACCCTGGGTGTGCATTAGCTGAGCAGATGCTGCCAGATCCAAGCTCACCTGGAGATCCAGTCATCACTGTGCCCAGCTTGGAGAAGCCCAGAGCTGACTGTTTTCTCCCTGTGTGGCCCAGAGGCCTCTCCATGGAGATGCACAGCGAAAGATATTTACATCTGTGGACTTCAACCTTGTGCTACTGCCACTGCATGGTGTGATGCTCACTAAACACCTCAGCTCCTCAGACCTTGAAGGACACATCTGAACAGAACCATCACCCCTCCTGGAAGGGTTGTGAGCTGGATCACACATAGTACAACTCCTCCCTTCTCCCACTGCTTCTTTGTTTTGTTAGGGAGCATTAGGAAAGACCACATCAAAATGCATTCTGCTGAGCTTCTGTGCTCTCACTTTCTAGTGCAGGGCCAGCCGTGGTGGGAAGGACATGGGGTGAACAGCATCTTCCAGTTCTCCCAGGCTTGGCCCTTCAGACATGAAAAGAGACGGGTAGGACAGAAACCAGATGCTGTGGTCATCCACATTTTCCATGCGTGTGAAGTAAGAGCACCCCTTTTACCTGTGCTTTAGGGTATTTGTCTCGGCTGTTGGCTTCTTGGTGCCAATGTTCATCCTGCCAGTGTTCCCCATAGGAAACTTGGGGGAAGCCCCAGATGATGACTCAAAGTCACAGCCACTATTCTGGTGTAGCCCCAGGAAGACCCAGCAGTCTCAGTCTTTCCATGCTGGGAAGGGCTCAACCCTTGCAGCCTGGAGAACTCTATGAATCAATATCTCTATCTCTAAGCAATGTGGTAGTGCCAAAAGCATAGATATATCAGGGCTATTTCTTTTGGGAAGAGCTTGAATCCAGATCAAGACTTTTCAAATTGGACCAATTTCTAATTACAGCAACAGTTACCTGAACCCCTGCCATACACAGCTATAGTGGTAAGGCTCCATTTTTCCTAATGCAGGGTACATGTGGTAGTTATCAAGAGTCTTCAGCAGATATAGACTCTTTTAACCAAAGTAATTCCAGCCTTGCGAAGAAACAGTCTACCTTCAAACCAGGCTGCTGTGATAGCTGATGAACAGAGGGGAAGCTCAGTGATGGATTCCGTTAAGGTTTTGTGTGCCATATGGAACAGACCTAATTATTTCATATCATTTGAAAGCCTTAATTCCTTACTTGCAAATGTTAAAATGATTTCCTTTTCTGGTGAGTCCCAAGATACCAATTGCTAAAACCAGATGGG
This sequence comes from Balearica regulorum gibbericeps, assembly GCF_011004875.1. Taxonomy (NCBI): domain Eukaryota; kingdom Metazoa; phylum Chordata; class Aves; order Gruiformes; family Gruidae; genus Balearica; species Balearica regulorum. Next base: position 510,187 of record NC_046197.1, read on the forward strand.
AATTGAATGGGTGTGTATGGAAAGGCAGTAAAGTGTTAACCAAAATGAGGTGCTTTGAAGGTCTGCACTGTCACTATTCATCTGCCAGAAAAGACAGTTCTGTGTTAACAGGAACCCAGGGGACCCAAGTGCCTTCCACACAAGACAGTCATTTCTGATCTTACAGCTTAAGGAGATATCTGAATGTTCATTCTCCTTGGGTGTTTTTATCACTAAGTCATAAGACTGAAGATAAGAAATGATGGCTTTTGAAGTGGTGTAATTTTAAAGTTTCTGGACTCCAGAAGGCAATAGTTATTGGGGAATGCAGAAGCATTTGAACTGAACATATGAACATGGTATTTCCCATGAAATGGCTTTCCCGATAGCATGGATGATTCTTGGGGAAGGCTGACGATGGAAAAATGGACTTCACATTTGCCTACCTGCAAACTAGCAAAATGCTGAAATGTTTCAAAGATTCCTTGTTGCATCAAGATAGGAGATCTGCCGCTGTGGTTTGTGAAAGGTGTAATGATACAGATTCAGAGGACAAACTAGAGGAGATGAAGATGCAGGCTTTTACTTGCATTTCTGAACTCTGTAACATGGGAGCCAGCCTTGGACCTCCAGCCACGCCATCCCTCTGAGACATGAGCGTGGAGGAGATTGATAGGTCCTTCTGCATACAACCTCTTCAAGCGCCTTGGAGCCAGAGATCAAACAAGAGCTGCGTGAGCATCTTGAGCCAAGAACAACTCGTGCATGCGTGCACTGTTGCCACTTTGCTATTCTGAGTAGAGTCAGCAGGGCCTTGGGGGGCCTTCTGGCACATGTGCTGGCTTGCCATCTTCCTTCACTGAGTGCTAAGGAGATTCTAGCACCCTGGCACCCGTGTGATGTTCCCAGCCTTTCCAATACTAGCTATCAGAAATCAGAATTTTAGAGTGTTCTTGTTCACTACCTGCCACCATCCTGTGATCAGCTTCCTGGAGTGGATTTCATTGTTTGCAGCTGTCCACAAGCATAGAAGATCCTTCCTCTAGATGTTACTCCTGGCACTCTGGAGCAAAAAGAGCAGCTGGGTTCTCAAATGATTTCTTCTGAAGTGGATCATGCTTGATTTGTTAAAGATATCACCTAAATTGATAGCTGGTAATTTATTATTACTCTTTAACAGGCTTCCCAGAAATGTGTTCCTCCTCATCTTTTAAATTCTGGGGAACAAAGTGCTTGCCTGTAAACCCACCTCCTCCGTCTCTTTTCAATACCCTTCAGCTAAACCTTGGACAATGCGTTTTCTTCACCAGGGAAGAGCCCAGAATGGACTTGGAGCTGTTCCAGAAATTGTGTCTTGTTTGGATTATGTTCTTGCATAATTTCATCCTTAATTTGAAGTAAATTCTACACATGCTAGTGTCAAAAGAAACCTGAATATGATACCTGAATATGTGCTGTTATCCTGACTCTGCAAACAGACCACCTGAAAGTTAGGTGGGATGAGTGTGATCAGCTGCAGATATTCTGCAAATTTTCGGCATAAACCCAGGAAACGACTGAGCTGCACACATACAGAATTGACTTAACAGCCCTAGTAAATTGAAAAGTCCCAGGCTCTTGCTGACAGGCAGACTTTCTCGACCCTTCTCCAGACCATTTTGCTCAGAGAGGCCTTACGGGTTGGACTGGTTTCTCACCATAACTGTAGGGAAGTGGCGAGTTTGAGTAGACCAAATTCCTGTGCTTGCAGAAGGATGCGCACAAGCAAGTGTCAAGGCCTTGAGCTGGGCTGGGACACATAAGAGCGGTGACTGGTTTGCTGAGTCCAGCAGAATGTAGCACTTGGGACAGCTAGCAGCCTCTGATTTTGGGTCTGCCTCGGTCCTGGAGTGCATCGGGTTCTTGGCACAACGTAGAGCAGTTTGAGGCTGCTCTAATATTTTATTCCTGGGTGCCCCATGGGGTTGTGCTGGCATGTGTGCCACAGCAGAAATACTCTTGTTCCCAGTTGGGGTCTTACCAGCCAAACAAACAAACAAAGCCAAGTCTCATCGCTGCACTGTCCTTCTCTGCCCACTTAAAAGGCGCTTCATGATTCTTTTGTGTGGGTGACATAATCAAAGTGGCTGGTACCCTGGGCCAGGATCTTTCCAAATTGAATGGGATCTGAAGAATTAAAGAGGTCCTCCATCATGTTGGACCGGTTGTGCTTGCAAGAGGCAGGCCGAAGGGTTTACAGATGTTGACAGATAAACAGACTCTCTGGATTTGGGCTGACAGCATTGCATTACATGAGAGAGTGAGATCAGAAGCCTGGAGGACCTCAGACGAAAAGTGAAAGTCAAGGAGAGAATAAAAATCAAAACAAAGTAAAAGAGAAAAAGATAAATTAATTTTTAAACTAGTTGAAATATGCAATTCACCAATTTACAAAATTACACTTTCATTTCCTAGAAGCCCATTTGCTTACCTCCTCCATGTATATTTTTTCCTGGAGATTTCCCCAGGAAAAAGGGAAAGATCATTCTGAAGGGTTAGCCACATTGCCAGCTCCTCTGTGCTTTTCCAGAACACTATTCAAAGGGGTGAACCTCAGGCTGATCTCCTTCGTGCAGCACAGCTCCCCTAAGGTGTCAGGAGCTATGCCATCCCGCTCCATGACTCTACTGATTTGGTCAGCACAAGTTGCACATTGCACAACCATGAGTATGTCACTTTGCCGTGGACATATGAGCACTTCTGTGGGGAGGTGTTGCAACATCCTTGGAAATTAAGAGCCCACAGTGTTGAGCTAGGGGTGAAAGTCCCCACATCCTGTTCCAAATCTCCTGAACCAGCCAGGACTCAGTCACTGGGTTTTGCATGCTGTTTGTCTTGGGTGATGAGATCAGGTGCCTTTTCAGGTTCAAGCGGTCCATCTGTGTATCCTGTTCAATGCGTCCTTTTTAATGAACATATAACTATAGCAGATCCTTGAGAACCATCAGACTGTGGAAGCTGATCCTGCAACAGTGAGGCTCGATGCAGACAACAGCGCAGATCCCTCTGAGCTCCCACAGCTCCATTGGAGCTGCACTGTTGTCTTCACTGAGCCCAGAAGCGGGTGTCCCTGTGGTTTGGATTCTGCTATACCGCAAACATGCCTTGATTAGCTGCTCTGGATAAGGCCTCTGTATTTATTCTGGTTGCTTTCTTTTCTTCCCGTCAGTGGTTTTGTGGAGTCCATCCTTTTGTGGCTCTCCAGAGCCTGATCATCTGGGACTGGTCAGGGGACAATGACAGAACTGTCTACTTTTTCAGCCCTTTGCTCAAATAAGCAACATGCTTGAAACATTTCTCCATTTGCTTATATCAGTGCATTGTGTCCTTCTGCTACAGCTTCTCCTTATCCTGTTATTTTGAAGCACCTGCTCATTCATGTTCCTCTGTAACATGGATTGCATTATGAGAGCTACTGAACTTGGCATACTTTAACTAAGATCTGGGGGAGCAAAGGAAATGTGCCATCCCTTGCAAGATTTAGATCAACTGGGCAGAAAAAGTTTTGCTTCCAGCAGCAACATTATGATAATGATGACACTAATTAATAGTAGCAAATAATAATTAACAATAGTTATTGATCTGCCCTAATTCAAGACAAAAGGTCAAAGTTTCTCAATCTTCATAAATAAGTGCTCTGCAAACAACACAGAAATGGATCATTCAAACCATTTTGGTTTGTACTGTTTGAAATGCTTTATTTGGCTGATCATCTTACTGCATTTTTTTTTACTATGTGAATATTTAACTGCAATTCATCCTGAACCCAAGAGTAAAACTTTATGGATGTTTTTGAAATGGGGTAAAAAAAAGTCTCAAGGAATTGGTCAAAATTGAAGGAACTGGACATTTTCCAGCAACAACAGAATCTGGATAGAAAATCCCTGCCCAGTTTTATTGATGGCATTTGCAAATAGCAAATTTTCAGATGTGGCAAGTGGAAAATTGGGTTGGTTTTTTTTTTTTTTTTTAATTTTCATGCACCTGGTTAAGCACAGAGGGACGGAGCTAAGCAAGGGCAGTCTTGGGGGTTCTCCACACAGGCTAGAGAGGGGACAAGGTGCTGTCTGCAAAAGGTTGGTGCAGCCTTGTGCTTCCCCAAGACTGTTCCTACAGACATAGCTTTGTCTGCCTCCCTTGGCCTTTGAGGAGAGACATGTTGGGCCTCTGTGACACCACTGAGTGGACTAGGAAGTCCAAAGGTAATGTTTGTAGGAATAGTTTACTATCTGTGTAGTCCATGCAAGAGCTTTCAAAAGGAGGAGGGACTCCATTTTGCTGGGATAGCCAGCCAAACCCTCTTGACTAGTGTCAAATGTACCATGTCCAAAGACCATCTCATGGCTCTCAACCTTAGTGAGCCTTAACTCTCAAGGTATGTCCCTCAGGCCGTGTGCTTGGCCACTGAAGAAGAGCTGCCCATAAGCCCTTGTCACAGGCAGCAGATTCTGCACAGAAGGAGTGCTTTCCATTGCTGTCCAGACTGGGAGACTCATGTACCATGCACACTGGAAATTTCTTGCCTAGAAGTCACATCTGGAGCCACCATAGTAATAAATAACAAATCATCTTCACCAGCCTAGAAATATGAGAGAGACAGCTAAAAAAAAAAAAAGGAGCCATGAGCATGCTTTCAAAGGTCTCCTGGTCACTGTTGCTGCCAACAGTCTTGCTTCTGAGAAATCGGGACCCAGGGACACCAGAGCAGCACATGTGTCTTGACAGCTTGCGTGCGAGCTTAGGAGGTGACAGAAGGTGTTCATGTTCATGAAGGCTTCTTTTCTGTCACTTTTCCCAGTGCTGATTCACTAGTAACTAAAGATGAAAAGCCCAAGCTGTCCTAGACACAGAGAAGACAGTTATCTACTGCTTCCTATCTAGAAAGCTCTTCTCCCCACCCACGCTAGGCTGACCGTAGAGATCTGAAGATGGTCTGTATGGTAGCTGTCATGGCATCAAAGCTTCTTTGACACTTTTCTGTTTTGCTTTTTCACTTCTCATCAATTTCTTTCTCTGGGTTTTTATTTCCTTCCACCAGTTTTCATGCAATTTTCAGTCTTTCCTTAATGGCATGCAGCTTCAGTCACACTGAAGTTCCAGCCTTGGTTGACCTCTTGCTGGTGTGCACCTGAGACAATTTTAGCTCCTTTTGGACAAAGCACCCCTTTTTGATGTGGGTAGGACATTTTCTTCATTCAGCAGCACCCTTGAAGCCCTTTGGTGTGCTCACAACATACATGAAGTCTCAGATCCCAGGCAAATGGGCAGCATGTTGCAAGCTAAACTGGACACCCTTGAAGATTCTGTGAATCAGTTCATGACTCTATCAATGGTGATGAATAAACTTCTAAAAGGATCAGGAAGATGCCTTCTATTTCGGATGCTTTTTTCCAAACCCCAGTGCAATCTCTTTAAGATTTCTCCAAAGTTGTGCTCCCCAGGGCTGTCTTTGTGTGTCTGCATCACCCAGCTGCCTCAGGCTGTGCTCTTTGATTGCCAACAGGGTGTCTTCTTCACTCCACTTCCCAGCGCCAGCTTCCTCTGCTTCATCACAGGGAAGGGCCTTCATCACATCAACGGGCTTTGTGTCTGATGGTAACCCCTTGGGCTGGGCTTTCCTTGGGAGCTGGGCTCCTTGGTATTGAAACGACGTTACTGGTATGTCTCCCTTTCCTGCACTCCAAGATGGACGTCCAAGAATGAGAAAAAAGGGTGAATTTTTCAAAGATATTTGCCTGACCAGGGAGTCAAATTTCCAGTTTCAAAATTGACTTGGATACTGAGAAGCTTAAGTGTATGACTAGGGAGTTCAGTGAAGCCTCATGCAAAGCCATGCCCTTAAGTTGTTCCCGAGCAGTTTGGGGTGCACAAATAACCCAGCACACTCTCCCATGGAGGCGTTAGCATGGGTCCAAAAACACAGATGCTGTGCAGCACAGAGAACAGGTTTGGTCATGGGCAGTGAGAGTGCACCAGCTTTTTTGCTGAGTGCAGACCTACCAAAGCTGCAGTGAAAACCAGCAAGAAATCAAGTGCCAAAGCCATGCCAGTCATGCAGGGCCTTCCAAAGCTTTCTTCTGTGAGAGGGACAACAGGCGAAATGTCACCTCATGATGCACTCTGCCTTGGAGAACTGCAAAATGCATTCTTTAGGGGAAAGATGGACAGGTTTGGAGCTGTGCAGGTGTTGAGGTGGAGAAGGACAGTAGATGGGATGGAGAGATCGTGCAGCTTTTTATTGGCTATATCTTATCCTTGGATCATGCTGGATTCAGAGGTGTATCTGCAGGTCCCCTGTAGGCATCCAGCGTTCAGGCTCAGGCTACCTCTGGAGTACCAGCAGGTTCTCCCACAGGAGGATGGCCTCCTTTAGGATCCTGTGGCAATGGTGTATCTGTGTGTCAGCAAATGCCTCAGCCTTCCCCCCCTGGGAGTGTTAATCATAGAATCATAGAATTGTTTGGTTGGAAAAGACCTTTAAGATCATCAAGTCCAACCATTAACCTAGCACTGCCAAGTCCATCACTGAACCATGTCTCTAAGCACCACATCTATGTGTCTTTTAAATACTTCCAGGGATGGTCACTGCACCACTTCCCTGGGCAGCCTGTTCCAGTGCTTGACAATCCTTTCAGTGAAGAAATTTTTCCTAATACCCAATCTAAACCTCCCCTGGTGCAACTTGAGAACATTTCCTCTCATCCTATCACTTGTTACTTGGGAGAAGAGACCAACATGCAGGTCTCCAGGCAGGGATTAGATGTCTATGCACTGGGGGGAATGGCACCACCCCTGACCCACAGCTGGGAGATCTTTACACCTTGTCCTGCCTTGTGCCCAGCCACCCGATGCCTCCTCAAGTCCTTCCCCAGACCTCAGCTGAATCTCACGTCTCCCATTTGGAGAAGAGCCCTCCAGCTTGGAGAAGTCTGTACCCTTACAGGCCTAACCAATGGGCTGGGGTACCCTTGGTCTGTACAGCTGGTGCGACTGCTGAGAGCCCCTAGCACTCCTTCACATGTCATGATTCCCACTTGTTGGCCCAGTGTATGTCCATGATGAGGGAGAACTACTAAAAATCAAGGTTTTCTGGTCATAATGAATAGGGAAGACTTCTCTAATTTTTACCTCTTCTCCCCAAGGGAACTAAATAGTTGCTGAAAAAAACTGTTTCCTTAAGCAAGCAGAGAGAAGCTGGAATTCATCTCTCTTCTTGACTATTTTTTATTGCCACTGGAGTTGCATATCTGTAACGTGCCATCTAAACATAAATCTGTCAATAACAATGAATGCTGCCAGAGCCCTTGAGCAACAGTACGGACCTAATCTGCCAACAAGCTTTGAAACCACAAAGCTCTGGTTGTATTAAACATCAAAGCCATCCCTTCCTCACCCCCTTCGCTGTGTCCGCAGACAGGGAGCAGGCATTAGCATACCTTTGGGAGGCACGAAAGGGTCAGATCTGCACTGCCCATTTAGGCTGACAGTGGGACCTGGACCTGCCCCACTCCAACGCACCATATGCGCAGGTTGAGACCAATCGTCCAACACCGTGCCAAGGCTGCTCCAGCTGCTTGCTGTCCTTCACAGTGGATCAGCAGGGAGCTAAGGCATCGACCTCAGGCTCGGGCCTCTGGTCCACTTCCTTTTTGCCAAGGTGTCTTGCAGTCCCTTCCTTGCTGACCCGCTGGGACCTGCCAAACACTGAGGGGCAGTGCGATCTGGTGGGTGGCAGCTGAAAGCAAGGAAGGTCTGACGTGCACGAGGCTCAGAGCCTGCAGCCCCACTTACCCTGGGAAGTTGGAAAACAGACGTTAAGATGCTAGTTATGATAAAACCCTCTTAAAGTCAGAGGAGGGAGAGGTCAGTTGAAGGGGAGGGAGGGAGTTGTGGGACAGGCAGGTAAGAGCTGGGACTTCAAGAAAGGTAGGGATAACTATGAGGGACTATCCAAGGAGGCCAGAAGAAAAGATGTGAAGTGAGGGAGAGAGATAAGTGCCTGGGGGAGAAGTGTTTGAGCACCCACAGCTGAGCTCCCATCGCTTTCCAGGTTTACCCACATTTGTGGGTCACAACGCAGAGTGTGTGGGTGCTGCTGCACCCATGTGTGGTTCAGCAGCTCCCGCTGCACCCTTGCCCAAGTCCCTGTGCTCCCCAAACCTGGCTCAGCCTTGGAGCTGCTCCAGGGAGCTTACTCGTGAGCTGGTCCACATGCCTGGTGGCCCTCGTGTGCAGGGCACCATCCCTGCCACTGCAGCATCATGCTGATGTATAACTGGTGCCCTGTAAGCTGGCACATCCCAGTCCATCATGTAACATTGGTCAGGATAGCCTGAGAGAGCCTCGCAGGTGGGCAGCACTTGAGACCTGTTCAGTTCAGCTTTCTTCTCTGTCCCTTTCTCTCTGTTAACACAGAGACTCTGCACATGCTTTCTCTCTAACCGCAACGTAACCCTTTTCCCTGGAACATCCTATGGGTACTTCTGGGGTAATAACGGGAGGATACTTGCTGTACACAATGCTCACTGTCGCCTGAGCAGCTGCTCACCGCTCTGTGGTGCCTCTTGCCAGTCTTGTCTAGATAGCAGCTCCAAGGAGAGTCTCTGAAAGTAGCATCCAGCCCATCTCAATCTTCCTGCCAGCTGGTGCTTCTAGCAGGTGAGAAGGAAGGAGGCAGGCAGAGGAGGAAAGGAGGGGTTTGGCTGGCTGCTTGAAGACCCAGGCCAAAAACAGAGCTGGAATGCTGATGTTGCAGGTGCCTGGTTAAAGCAAAGTGAAGAGTAAATATGTGCGTAAAGCCTTTATTTTTTCCATTCATCACAATGCACTTTTTATTTCTGACCTTAGCCTCAAGAATGGTGCCAGACATGTTCTGTGATTTCTCCCCTTTTCCCCTCCAGATGTCCAAACGGATTCTTCGGACAGAGATGTTTGGAGAAACTGCCTTTGCGATTGTACATGCCAGATCCTAAGCAAAGTATGTTTGAAGACAAAAAATGCAGCACACTACTTAAAACCTCCCGGGCACAGCGGTGGATGTAGAGTGGTCTAGTCAGGGATGGCTCTTGGTGTCAGCTTTGGGCTAGGGCTTAGGGATGCAGGTAAGGGTGAAGGCTGAAAGCAGACGGATAGGAGTTGTGGAAGGGATCGGAAGGGGCCTCAGTTCAGTCTGTTTGGGTGTCATTTTGCTATCTTGTTTCTCTCTTTCTGGTTTTCTTTCTTCCGGTAGGTGTCCGATCGAATTCACAGGAGACCGATGTCAGCATTTCGCAATGGTCAGCTTCTCCAGTATGTCTCTTTCTACTTCTCTCTCTCCCTGGTTATTGTAGCTCTGTGTCGTGTCCTTAAAGCAGGTTCTTCTGTTCTCCAAGAGCCCTCTTCCTGTCTTGTGCGCTCGCAGCTCTGCTTGGCCGTAAGAGGAGCTGTGATTGTGTCCAAGAGGAGAATCGGGGCTTTTATTATCTCCCCATTTGTTAGAATGGGTTCTGCTTTCATTTCTGATTGAACTTAATATTGCTTGCTCTTTTCATGCAAAATGCAAATAAGGCACAAGGTTATGTGGTGTGCTGTGTGAGAACAGTCTGTGTGATAAGCTGAATCTGCTAGCATTACTGTCTCAAGATGGACTATATGTTGCGCAGTGCAAGAAATGTACATTTCCCCAAGGCTCTCGTGAGGGGGTGTGTGAGTCTCTCTGTACCAATTGAGGAAATCACAGCGAGGGCTGTAATGACATTTCCCCTCAGGTGAGGTTGCTTTCCAGAAGCTAAACCAAGCGTCAGTTGCTGTTCAGGTGAGGTGGTTGGAGTCAGACCCTGGAGCACGCCCAGAGGGCTGGACAGGGCACACGTGCATGCCTGGAGCCCCAGAGGTCACGCTGGTGGCTGCGCCTGTCTCCGGGTTTCCCATGCCTCTGTGCCATGCAGGATGTGGGCTAAGTCTGCTGACTGGGCATCTCTGACTATATCCCTCCCGGACACAGAGATGTTCCTGTCTCTTCTAGGAGGATGGACAGCTTTGCATATGGGGTTGTGTCTAACTACAGTGACCAATCCTTTAACCTCAGTGGGTGTAAATACCCTAGAGCCCTTGCACTTAGTGCTTCTCAGTTCCTAGGGGTTCCATCTTCAGAGATGCCTCGCTTATAGACATTATTAGCTCATTTTGTTCAAGGCAGATAATTTTTCCAGGTTCATATTCAGACAGTGTCCCAGCATCAGTGGGATCCTGGTCTGGGTAAGGACTGACCTGAAAGGAGATGCAGTTACAGCGCAGGTAATCTGCCATGGTGACCCTCTGCGTGACCCATCCTGCCTCCATGCTGGCCCTTTGGACACCACCAGTGGTGGTTTTAAAGAGCCTTTTTAAAAAGAGCCACAAAAGAGGCTTTAATTAGTGGGAACCAGAGGAGAAATGGCTCTCCATGAAGCCTCCTTGCTTGCCAGTGTCCCCTCTCCCACTGCTCTGTAAGAAATCCTGCAGTCCTCATCCTGAATTGGCAATGTCAGGAGTCTCATTAGCACGTGCTAATAGCTGGTCCCTTCTACAGAGTATACAGACAAGATGCAAATGGCTTTATGAGGCCCTTGGGACAGCTTGATGTTTTTACATTGCTTTTTGTTCCAAATTGCCTTCCAAATTTGAAACCTCCACTGATTTATTCTTTCAGACTAAAACATCCAAGCAAGCTCTTTTTAAAATGACAAAAAAAACCAAAACAAAAAACAACCAACCCCTTCTGTTTTGATCTTTAACCTGATGCGAAAGGGTTTCCTTTCTGCTTTTAAGCTCATGGTGTCAGGGACCCTGACTGCAGACAGCAGTGAGGTGCTTACCCCATGAAGCTGATTTGTAGCATGTTTCATGCGGTGGTGTCCAACAGGCTTAAGCATTATTGCTACCATGCTGCAACACCAAAACAGGGATGAAAATGAATTTTATGTCTGGAAAATGCCTTTTCAGAACATTAATGGCAAGAGTAAACAGCATGTGTTTTTTCCCCAGCCTGCAGAATCCAGCTTGTTATGGGTATGAGATTTGTTTAAATTTATTCATACGTTAGAGGAACAATGCCAACTTTAAAAACAACATGTACATTTTCTTAACTCAGTTCTGCTTTAACCACAGGATAGTAAGGTAAAAACAGCTTAAGAATCCAGGTTACCTGTCTGAACTTGGATAAAAATCATCTAAGAAGATGATTCATAGGTGTTTATAGCTGTTTTCACTTTCAGGTCACAGTTGGGTAATATATGTAGCAGCAACACTGCAGAAAAGCATGCACTGCACTTGCTGTTCTTCTGAATAGGAAAGGCATTTCACTTGAATCTGGACTATGCAAATGCTTACTTTCTACTTTAATCAATAATTAGGTCATAGTAGAAGTTGCTGTTGCTCTAGAGTTCACTCAGTGCTTCATCCCATAAGAGTTCTGACAGGTCAAAAGTGGAAACAGATTAAATGAGGTTCAGGAATTTCCACTGGAAATAAAATACCTCTGTCCTGATTAATGTTTTGAAAATATTGCCAGCACTTGACAGATACTTAAATAGTAAATAACGACACCTACGCTGGTGTTGTTTCAAATGCATTTGAGGTATCCTAGGTTTTCAGGCCTAGATCGTAGCCTTCCAATTCTTTAACATAAATATTAAATATTACTTAGTAGATATATCCCAGGGCTGAGCGAGAGTCTCTGCAGAGCAAACTAAATTTAAGATGCTGTTCTGAAAAGATATGGCAGATACTTTGCTGAATTTGGGCCAGAGATGTAGATGGTGCAGCATCCCAGCCTCATGCTGGGTATTGTGTATCTTCCTTCTGGGAGCAGCTTCCTATCACCGGTTTAAACCCTTACTCAGATTTTGCTCAGGTAAAACTCCCCATGTTCTCTAGGAGTTCAGGCTATCTTTGTCTATTTGACCAGTAGCTCTGGAGGTTTGTTTTTCTCTGATTGTCAAAAATACCTGCTAGACCACTGCAATCATGAAGATGAAAATCAGATGTATTTAGGTTTTCTTGCATGTGATGTTTCTCTATGTTGCTGTTACAACCATATGACTAAGTGCCTACTGACAGACGTTCAGGGTGTATACCTTACTGCTTGAAAATGAAGAGGAAACGTTGAAGATGGAGGTTTTCCCTATGTCGTGCTTGCACTGTTGCTATTTTCTAACAGATTGGTACAGAGGAACTCACTAGGAATTGTATTATTGGATAGGCTTGGAGACCTCCCAGTCTGTCCCAGCTCAGCCCTTGTTTGGATGAATAGCACTTGCTTTTGGTAGGAATTTGCAACAGCAGAATTCAAGCAAGTATCTCAGCGGTTGGTTCCTCTCTGCTTATAAGGAGTTTACATTTTATTTTGCTTGCATTGTAATGCAAATGTAATGGGAAATGTGCTGAGATACTCGAGAGGAAAAAAAAAAAAAGCAGCATGCTAAAACAGCTACTTATCTGAGAAAATGGATGCATAGTGCAAACAGACAACATTGCTCTGGCCTAGCAAGGTGCCACTTCTGAGAAGAGCTGTGGTACGTGACTGTGTCAGCTCTCTAAGCTTGCCTTTACACTAAGCCTGCATTAGTTTAAGCATCCTGATGGTCTGTTTTCTAGCACAGCTCCTACCACAAGGAGATCTAAGGCAGCACGTTTATCTTGCGCAGCAGTGGCTAGGTGTGTGCAGACAGTTGGCTACCATCAGTCAGCAGACAGACAATAACCTGCTAAGTGGCAGCAACACAGATGAGGGCCTTTGAGACATTGATGCGTAATAATCCCACATCCAGTAAGTGTGGGAAAGTCTCACAGGGAAACGTAAAAGCTTTATCCTGTTTATCATAGGTCAGGTTTAGGACAGAATGGCTGTCCCACATTCATCAAAACAGAAAACCTACCAGAAGAAGGAAGGAAGGAGAGATGTCAGAGCAAACAACTGCAGGTTCACTGAGATTAAAATAATTGAAAGGTATATATCTGAGAAGAAAAAGATGTCCTGACTTAAGATGTACTGATTTTAGCCTGGCTAGATCCCTTTTGTCTGTATGAAATTTCACCGATCTCAGTTGGTGTCTGCATGCTCCTCCATCCACGCATAAGGAATTGGCTGATGGATCAAGGTTAGAAGATCATGTTGTCTAGGCTTTAACTAACCTGTAAGAGGAAAGCCTTATAGAGGCTGTACAATATAACTGAGGGACATTAAAGAAATGTCTAAAGCAGTATTAACGTAGACTGAAGGAGAATTAATGGCAGTGAACAGAGGGGACAGTGATTGCCTGCAATTACTATATAAAACACAGGAATGCCCTGGTAGGTGAGAATACAGAGGAATATTTCCATGGGTGAGGAGTCATTAAATCATCTTAGTGAAATGTTTTTCACGTCAAGGTCTTCATATTTCTTTCATACGATTATAGTTGCAGATAATAATTAATACATATACTGCATTGTGCATATGATTGTAAAGTCATATCGTCTGCTAGTTTCAGGAGTTAGCTCTTGCAGTTACGATGTAACTCTGATGAATCCAGAGGCCTGGGAGATCCTAACTCCAAAATGTGACCTAAAGCAGGAATCCTCCCTGACCCTGGCCACGGGGAATGCAATGTGCAGGCAAGGAGTAGCCAGCCATGCTGGCAGTCTGAGTTCACGTCATGAACTCATCTTCTGAGCCCTGTTCTCCTTGCCCCCCTCTTTGCAGCAATAGTGTAGCCAGACCCTCATTATTTTTTCAGTGGGCTTTTAGACATCTGTGTTAGAGGTTTTGAGTCCAAATTCATACCCCAGGTTCCCTTCATAGTCACTGCAGAGGGTTTGGGACCCAAGGATGAGCATTTGGCTAATTGAACTCCAGTGCTGCCATCAGGATGAGATGTCTCATCCTCCAGAGGTGCTGAGGGTGCTGTACAAACTCATAGATTTAGCTGTCGGATGTCTGTCCCGGAGCCTTGGCACCTGCAGAGTCACAGATCACAGGTGTGTCTATCTGTCTGTCTGTCCATGCACTACTGAGAACAGAAGTTTAACACATCAAACTGTTGATCCACAGCCTGAATGAATCCATAGCACTGGTGCCCAGGGACCATTTTGCCTTTGCAGTCAGATCTTCATCCCTGCTGGCACATGTTGGTGTAAAGTTCAGCAAAAGAGTCAGGAAGTCTTTCTAATAGGATAGCTTCCAGTGGGTACTGAAGACTCACCCAATTGACAGCTGTCTCCTGAGTCCTGCTTCACAGGCACAACTCTGTCTTTCAGCTCTTTCCAGAAGACAGAAGCATGTCCAAAATCATCCTTCCTTTTAAGAAACTTTCTTTTTTTTTTTTTTTTTTTAATCTGTGCTGGCATCTGTATTTCATAGCTGCCTGTTCTACATCAGATCAAGATCTTGCTCTATCTTCTCTCTTCTAGAAGAAGCATTTCAGGTCTTTGTAAAACCCTGCTGGAAATATACTAATAAATTGCCAGGTTTTGGTCTGGCTGGCTGTAAAGGTTCTCTAAAACATGTTGCAGCTGTTTCACTCCTGGTGGGGCCGAGATGCTGGAATTTAAACATCGTGAGCAGCAACATTTATACCTTGCCTAAGTCTACACATTGGATTCTTTCCATTTGCGATTTATGGAACAATTTAGAAATTATGGATGAAGTTTTATGGTTTTGCTTGTCTCTTGTCCGTGGAATCTGAAATTTCATCTTAACTTTGCTATTTATTCATGTCCCAAAATAATTGTCACTGATCTGGAGGACAAATGTCATACCATTAATCTTCTGGTTTAGTGAAACATTTTCATTTTTTACTTTGTGACCTAATTCAAGTTGAAGTCTCTAGCCTGCCTGTTTACCTCCTGGAAGAGAGCTGACATTCATATACAATGTAATCTAGCATATTCTCCATTTTTACCCCATATTTCATTCTTGGTTTCTTTACAAATTGAATTTTAATTCATAATTGGACTCTTCCTACTGGTCTGCTTTGGAAGCACAGAGCAGCATTTTCTGCTATCCATTGAGAGAGCAGGTTTTCTTTTCAACATTGGGATCCCCTAAGAATCTGTTATTCAGGCATCAAATCCCTTTTTTGAAGGGGAGAAAGACGGCTACTCTTGTTGCATGGTACTCACTGTAGTCATCTGGAAACATGGAAGAGAGGAACTTGAGCTGAGAAATCAGAGTCTTGCAGTCGCAGATACTATGTTCTGCTTGCAGTGGATGCCGATATGAATGCGTATCCTGAGTTCTCAGGTTGATATGTGTCCCAGGGCTCCCTAACTGTAGCCATCAAAAGTTTAGTGTGATGGGTCTGGCTCCTGATTGATTTGCTGTGTGGCGGGACATTTTCCTTGCATAGGCATTACAGATTCCTTCCAACAACAGATGAGGAGCACGGGTATTTCCGAGAGGAGAACCACCAGTTCTTGAGCATCCACTGCACCATCACTGGGTGTGATCTCTGTAATGATCTCGGTAGCGTAATTCCTGCCCTACACATTTCCTGTAGGTCATCTGGTCATCTGGGTCTTCCCATCAGTCATTCTTTCCAAGGAAATTGCTTTCATAGAGCCTTTCCAGCCAGAAAAGCACAAACTGTTTCTACCTGCCGTGTCTGTATCAGGATGGAAGCAGAATCACATGTTCCCACAGTGGCACACAAACTGGTTCCAATGCTGCCGACTAAACCGTCATGGAAGCAGAGCAGTGTAGGTTTATCATGTGAGAGGCTTCTTACTTTTCTGAGGGATGGTCCCATTCACTCTGAAGTCACCAGGCTGAGTGTTGGTCATCACCCTGATGTGTGAAAGTGACCCTTCTGGCACGTGGGTTTGGGCACTTACTCCTCACCCTGAACTGAAGTGTCCCCATGAGCAGAGGGACAAATGTACCACTTCAAGCGCTTCTGGGAAGATCTGGATCTGAATTTCAGCTTCTCTGTTCACTTCAATTCACTTATTCAGCAGTAGTTTCCTACCTGTTGATCGCGATATGAAAATGATAAGCAGAAGAATACTTCTTTTTTTTACCTACCTTTTTGTTTACTCCTCCACCTCTTACTCATCTGAGCCCTAAAACAATATTTAGCAGAATTTTAAATTCCACCAGCATTCTGAAGCTTCCTTTCAATGACATGATAACCACTGACCACTTAATTACAGGTTGATGGCTACACTGTGGTGTGCCTGGGCATTTGTGGTTTATCATAATGGGTTATTCCTCTCCCCTGGATGGCAGTACAGGTTACCATTTGGATCTCCTGAAGTTAATTACACGCTAATCCACAGCAGGTTGCTAATACTCTATTGTTACATATCTGGACTCTTGAGGCCTACCGAATTATGTTTATCGATACAGTACTGGGCAAGCTAAATGGCTGTGCAGTTTATGGAAAGTTTGCAGACTTTCTGTACTTGGAGGCCCCACATATTGCCCATCCCTTAACACGAGCACAGTGTCCCCCATCCCCAGCATCACGGGACTGTCTTGTGTTGCTCCATGTACCCCGGGGGAAGCCTGGACCAGGGTGCTGCAAGTTTTACTCTTGTCAGTACAATTTATTATCAATAGTCTGTCTTGCTGGTTCCAGATGTTAATTCCTCATTTTGTCTCATGCCTTTCACGGCTCTGTGACCCAGACAGCCGTCTGTGGGACCCAGGCATCTTTGGGGGGAACGATGCATGTGGTAACAACATCTTAATGATGTTCTTGGGCAACCTGAAGTCCATGTGAGCACAGGCCCAGTTTTCACTGCTGTTTCCTGAGGCTTTTATCCTTCTTAATCACCCTGTAAATCTACAGTTCAGTGAGAGCCATCTTGTCTTGAGCTGTTATGCCTGTAAGGATATTTTAGATGATAGTTTTTGTCTGTTCATCTTTTAAAACAGGTAAAATACATTATAGAGAAAAAACATAGTCGTAAAGTCACTGTGGATCAAGTAAGTGTAGGAGTTTGTCTTCTGTCTGATGATAAGAAAAAAATCCACCACAAAATTTGTGAGAGTGGGCCCACAGGGTACCCACCCTACTGGTAGTACCTAAATCCAATGAAGTTCTTTCAGTCCACTTCAGCTGAATGCCAGCCTTTGGGGGACTTCAGTGTAAGGTCCATGCATCACTTGACGCTTCAGCAAGCCCTGCTTTGAACAGCTGAGTGGTACCAGTCTGGGTGATGGGATCCAACCGGAACGCACTGCAGCTGAGACAAAGAGTGTGAAAATGAAACATTTTTGTTGTGTGTTTCATATTTTTTCCCTTTTTACCTTCCTCACCTCTCCCATGATCACTGCCCTTCTCTGTTGGACAGTCTTCTGTCACACACACATTTGTAAATGTATTTAAACATTTCCAAACTACTGGTCCAGTCTCTTTTGGGATCAACATAGAAGAGCCCAGTTTAGCTTTTAGGCATAAGAAATAACATAAATACTGCAAAGTAATGTATTAAAGAGCCCAGTAGATACTGTTTCCTTAACATTGTTGGCTGCATTAGGAAGAATGGGTTCTATCTTTACATTTTCAGAAAGGTTCAGCAGGTACATTTGGAATTAGATTTTCCAAAAAGCATGTCCCCACTTCAAATAGTTTGGAGAGTCTCACAGCAGTCCAGGGTGCTCAGGTCCTGAGTGCTCCTTACCATGACCGGGGAGCATGTGTGGAGTTCAGACAGTAGGTTGATGATGTGAGAAAAATAATATGCCCATTTCCTCAGCCTAGAGCAACCATCTCATAATCTAGTAGCCTCTGGATGTATTGTTTCCAATGGAGTTGGAAAGAACTGCCACACTCTGTCAGCACTCCTGGCATGTATCAGTTTGTGTCTACAGATGGGATTCATCCATTTAATTTTAGTTGTCCCAAAGGCTCCCTCTGCCACAAGCCTGGGATACAATACACCTCCCCATTGCAACCACCGCTATCAGCGTGGAGTCAATCACCATCCTAAGGAGCTGGAGGACTTACCTGGACCTCATGCTTCCCTCTGTGTAGTTAATGGCTGCAGAGGAGACTGTTGCCCAAAGGGTTCTAGGCATCCCCAGCAGCCAAGTCTGCTGGACTGCCAGTCTAACTGGGAAGGTGAGTAAAATGCAGGTTGACTGAACTGTTGCAGGACACAGTGCATGTGCTACATGTCATGCTGAGCATCTTCTCCACCTAGCAGCAGATATAACCCCATGCTTTTAGAGATGTATTACTTTTCTTGATCAACCTCTTAAAAAAGCAAAGGAGACTTCTTTCAAACATGGTACACAGTCAGAAATATCTTTTGCTCCAGCCCAAAATAAATTGTTGTCTCTAGGAGAAGTTTTGATTTCTCAAATATGTTTGCTACCAAGCGGCATATTGTTGATATGAAATAGGCACACACTATGTTTGTGAAGATGATACCCCTCTGCTAAATGAAGAGTGATTACATTTTGAAGTAACGTTTTTCCCACAGCTGGGATAATCTCGTTAGCCTCTGGATTGTAACATGGAATAATTTTGAACAGTCTCTTCTTTAGAGAAGAGACAAACCCTCCAAATCCCAGCCTATTCTAGAGGTATCTCCTCCTTCACTGTCCCAGCACAGCAGGCAATCCCTGCCCAGGCTGGGAGGAAGTCTTGGGCAGGGGAAGGGGAGGGTGGCTCCCTATTTGATGTGTTCAGTTATGGGTGATGATGCAGAAGCAATGTCTGTAGCCTGAAATGGTGATAGAGAGGTGCTGAGTAACGATGGACATCAGATGCAGTAGCACAGGCTGGGGTAAGGCTTCCTCTATCTGCAAAACTGCTGGTGGGTTTGTAGGGATAGGCAGGCACATACTTTCCAGCTGCTGCATGGTTGCATGGTTTCTCTCCTGCTCAGGAAACCTGCAGCTAAGATCCACTGAGCCCGCTGGCTGTATCTGCTTCATGGCGCTGAGGAGCCAAAAGAAACTGCAGTTCTGGTGTGAGAGGGAGAGTGGGAAGGCTAAAGTTCCTCAGGTCCTGCCTACCACCTCTGTTTGCACAGGCATTTCTGAGTTTGCAAAAAAACATGGAAGTGTTTTGAATTGCATCCATTTGTAGCTGTAGATGTTGCAGTAAATCGTGGAACAAGGAGGAAATGTGGCAGTATAGGCTGTATGCAGCTATCAAATGGATCAATAGCGCAGGTGCATAGATGAAATTTAATGTATTTCTACAAGCATTTGTCATAGTGTCAGATGAAACAATGTGTGTAATGGTAGCATGCCTTAGGAAAGTCAAGACTTGGTGTGATAACCAAGAGGTTTAGGATGAATGTATTCTGTCCAGTTCTCTGCTGCCCACCACATTGTGTCCATGTCACTGCAACTTGTACAAAATGACTGAAATGCATGGTAGAGTTTGCCGTTCTTTTTGCACAAATACGAGATGTTAAGCAGAGAGCAGCTTTAAATTATACAAACTTAAAAAACCACCCAACACCACCCAACTCCTGCCACCCCTCAAAAAAACCCCAAGCATCAACGTTGATTTGAAGAGAAGAACCTGCTTTAGAAAACGTGTTTACATGTTCCATAATGATTAGTGCTAATTTCCCCTGCCTACATTTTGAACAGCATTGCAAAAGAAAGCCAATATTTCTGTGCAGCAAAAAGAAGTTCCTATGGAAAATACAGTAAATAAATTTGGACATCTCCAAGCTGCGAATCATCTTGTGTGTATGGTGATTGGGAACAGCAGCGCTCACTTTTGTGTACAATGATAAGCATGGAGAACTTTAATGTTTATGTAAAAAACCTGTCTTTAGGTGAGGCTTGTACCAGGAAAGTTACTAAAATTCAGGATACCTCTTCTGGATAATTGCGTTCTTGATTCATTAGGTAAACTACTTTGCTTAGCACTATCTCTGCAAGATGAACTGCAATCTTACTTGTAATGAATATGAATGTGAAAGCAGATGCTCCAATTTGTGTTTTTTTCAGCATGCTTGTTGTTTCTAAAACAATGCAGAATCATAGCAGAAGTGAAATTTGGAAGATCACAGACTTGAGGGAAACTTTCAGTGCAATTTGTACTTTTAGATCCGCAAGGGATTCGTTGCCTTGCCTGGGCAGCTAATCACTTGCAGCATCGGTGGTTCAACTGCAGGTCTGTACCTCCAACAACAGTGCTCGCACAATCGACACACTGTCAGGTGATTTACGGGCAATGCTGCCAGGAGATGCTGCATGTCCGAGGCCAGACCTGAGGTCGCGGGCAGCAGAACCATGCTGGCAGACGTCAGGGCCCCATGCACGTGCCTGCACCACTGTCTGCCCCGCGCTCTGTGGTGCACAGGCCACCGGGCAGAGAGGGGCATGTGAAACCACGCAGGGCATATTTTGCCTGTAGAAAGTGAATGAATGTTTTTTACCAGGTTCATGCAGTCTCTATGTGTTTTGACCTGTCAGGAGTTGTTTCAGAACAAGTGTACCTTTTTTTTTTTTTCTTTCTTCTTTTTTCTTTTTTTTTTTTCCTGCCTAAACTGTGAATTCCATATCAGGTACTAACAAACATGGCTCATCCCAAAAGAATTCATAATTAACTAAAAGAATTCATAATTAACTTCCACTGCAATTTATTTGGGTCTTTCTTTACATAAGATATAAGCTCTGGTGGGAATTTGAAATGCTCTGAGGCATACACTGTCTTCTGTGTAACTGCTGCTGAGCCTACAGAAAAGCTAACCTGCTGTAACTGCACAGTGTGTGTGTTTGTATATTAGAGATCTCTGACAGACCTGTTTTTCTTTTTCTCTTTCTCTTCCTTGTCTTCTTTCTGCATTGGCAGAGCATCTTGGATTTGAATTAAAGGGTATGGAACAACCATTCATTTATTAATCAGAAGCCATTAAGAGCTGCCCACATTATATTTATGGCTTTAATGGGATGATTAAAAAATCAGCTGTTCTGTTCTGTTCCCTGGCACTGAGATAGATGTTTGGATTGAAAAAAAAACAAACCAAAACAAAACAAAGCAAAACACAAAATCTAAATGTAAACCTATAAAAATGCATGTGTATTTTTAGCAGCACTTTTTTCTTTGTTTCAAGCAGCAGCCTGGTGTGTGTGGCGTGACTGGGATGTTAAATTGCCATACGTCTCCTCATTCAACATGCTTTTTATGTACTTAGCTGACAAGCTGGAGTTTGTGTCCATCCAAAAGGTTGCCAGCAGGCACCACTTGGGAACGGGCAGGCATTCCAGGAACGGGAGGGCAAGTTTTAGGAAGATCAGGGCTTTTATAGAAATTGCCATCCTAGACGCACTAACCTCCGCTGGATCCTACGAAGGGTCAGGACAAGCTGTGCCTTTCCTCCTCCCGAAGGTTAGTGGCTTATTCTGCTTCTTGCCTGGGAGGAAATTGTTCCAAGAAAGGTGGCATGAGATGAGTTAGTCTAGAAAACAGTGAGCCTAGGGAAGTCAGTCGTCTCCCATGAGAGTGGAGGGTGTAATGCTGAGTATGGTGGCAAGCTAAAGTTTGGAAAAACACTGCAGTAACTTAAATGCTTTTAAAAATAAGCCCTTTGAGCAGTTACCTGCTCTTGCCCAGTTGCTCATAATCATATTATTTTTCTTCCATTCTCCTCAGTCTGTTTTTAGAAATATATCAAGTATCTCCTGAGTAAGCACCTGGGAAATCAAATCCTTAAGGGTAAGTTTCCCTTGAGAGTACAGGCCAGCTGCAGGGAGGGCTTGGTCAGATGAGAGCAGAGAGAGTTATCTTTAAAACTTTGACCCGGCAATGTCAGCCAGAGCAGATCTTCACATGAAGACGCTTCAATTCCATTTACTAGAGGTATGGGGACACCAGTCTTTCACTTCTGGATCCTAAATTGTCTTCTCAGGTCCCTGAGGTGGAGGGACATGCACTAACTGAAGCTGGAGAAACTTGTTTCCTCTCGGTTTTGCATGCCTGATCCACTGGGATTGGTGTGTATCCCCGAAAAGTTCTTCCCTGCTGCAGAAAACGCGTGCATTTTGTGGTCAGGTGTTTCAGAGAAAGTGGTGCTGCTAATGCTAATACACTTAAATAAACTTTAAAATTGAGGATTTTTGACATCCCTTTTTTGTTGACCTTTTGTCCTTTTCCTCATCCATTCTCCATGTCATCACAGAACCGCACACATCCTGTTCCCAGTCTGCAGTCGTCTCTTCTCTGTCATTCGTCTCTCACTTTCATGTGTTGCTGTGACACCCATGGCTGGACTGTGATTCTGTCGGCATTGTGTGGCACCACATGGTTTGTTCATAGTGTTTGCTGCTGTAGAGTGACGATGCTGCTGATGAAGACGTGGTGTTTGTAGAGCATAGAGACACAAATGGACAAGTCCTGCTCCAGGATCTTACCTTCTCAAATACAAAATTGTAGTGTGCATTCCCTTATTTTCTTTCTGTCACTGTTGAGATGGTTTTGTGCAACATGAAGATACTGTGTTATTGAGCATCAACTTTAATGAGATGTTAGGAGCCAAGGTAAAGTACTATCAGCTGGTCATTTCATTTTTAGTTTTGCAGCAGTGACGCACAGCCTCACACTTCACTGCTTCACATAGCAGAGCTGTCAGCTCAAGACAGAGAGGCTAAATCTGCATTTCTGATGAACTGAAACATTCCCCATGCAATTCAGGTGAAGGTTCAGGACAGTCAGACATGCCAGAGTCCCACACTGACATGATTACCAAAACAAAGGCTGTGATTTGAGCCTTGGGAGAAAAAATTTTTCATGTAGGTAATAGGTAAAAAAACCAAACCAAAACAAAACATATTTCTTTCTCCCTTGCCATGATTCAAAGACGATTTATGCCTGGAAAAACAGTCTTTGTAGCAAAAAAACATAGCTGGTAAAGACTATTTGAAAAAAAAATGGCTTGATGGATGGCTCCATGGTGAAAACTGACCTCCTGCCCAGCCTTTTTTTTTTTTTTTTTTTTTTTTTTTGGTAAAAGTAGTTTTTTCTGGGTAGGAGCAAAATTCTTGCCCAGTGCCATCCGTAACCAGGACATGATCCTAGCTGGTTTTCCTGATTCTGATAAAATATCTGAAACTCTGTGTGAAGGAAAGAGCTGTATAGCTGGAATCCAGGTCCCAGAGGTGTGCAGAAGCAAGAAAACTTGTCTGCCATGGTTGCTGATGCCTGGAATAGGGTATCCGTGCAAGGGAAACACATCGCTGAAGGAGGTGTTTCATCTCAGAGTGAGTTCTTTCCCCATGCCAGCTCCACCTGGTTCCTTGTAGTAAAACACGAGGAGTATAAGGTCAGCCAGCACCCAAACCCTCCCTCTACGAGCAGGTCCCAGGTCGTACAGGCTCTGGCTCATGGGGTGAAGCTGCTGCAGCTCAGTAACCTTCAGCCCAAGTGAGACCCATGACCTGTTGTTCCTGGTCCACACCACCGTGAGATAGCTCTGGCTTCCCACCTCTCTAGTAAATGGTGGGACAAGATGGAAACACCTGAGTGCCTCATGAAGCCCAAGGCCAGCGTACAAACAAAATGGATGGAAACCTATTTCTTTAAACTGTAGCTTTGCAGCAGAGGCACGAAGCAAGCTCTGCTGATTATGTTCTGCATCTTCAGGCCAGGGCTGTCATTCTCAGCCCTTGTTTAGCAAATCTTTCTTCATTCCCACTTTGAGAATCAGAAAGAGATAAGCATTTTTCTTAGCACTATTTTTTTCTTTCCAAAAATGCTTTTTCCATCCTAAAATGGCAAGCTGCAATTGGTCTAAATATTCAGTTATCTGGAATGTTTCATTGCTTCTGCCTTGTTTTTTTCCTAAAGTCTAGTCCCAGGGGTTTCTGGGAAATGACCTGTTTCTCTTCTGGTTTTGCATTTCATTGTTTGGTAGCGCTGGGGGTAGCATATGGTCCATTCAAAGTAATTAGCATGGCATGGTAAACCATGCCAGGCACAGCAACCATGGCGTGAGTTTTATTGCCTAATCTATATGAAAAAATATTACAATGAATATTGAAGAAGACACAAATCCCAGTAACTTTAACATTAACACATAGTATGGGGGCACCAGGGCATCATTCATAGATGCTGAACTAAAATGCTGATGGCAGCTGTGCGCTGAATCCTCCTCTCAGTCATCCAGCTGGATAACCAAACTGCCTCTGCTGATCTTAGTGGAGATTGCTGGATGTCGTGGAGAAGAGCATCTGCTCTGGTGCCAGAGAGGAAGACGTGTCCTTGCTGTGCGATTGCTGCTGAGGTGTAGTTCAGTTACACTGCAAGTGTCATCCTAGCATTTCCTTGGAGCTTTGATTAATGTGAATGAATTACCTCACTTCCAGCATGGTCTGGGTTTTGATGCAAGTGACGGACTTTTCTGGTTTGAAAGGTAGTCCATGAGAAATGTTAATGTTTGAGAGAAGCAGCAGCACGCTGCTTGGGTTTTGCGTGTGCATCTGAGTTACTTGGTGCAATGGAATTAATCACTTCCTAGGGTTTCATTAAAAATCCATAACTGTAATTGGTTACTGTATTTTAATTACTCCATTCTCTTTTCTTTGTCTAATGCGCTATCACTTTTCCATCCTCATTCTGCTTTTTGACTGTTTTAGGATGTCCCTTTCAGCACCTACATGCTTTGGGAACTGTTGCTCGGTGGTTTCTAGCACACCGCTGAGCTCCAGGGCATGCAGCCGCTGCAAGGAAAAGGCATTCTGAGTCCGTCAGAGCAGAGCCTGTGATGAGAGCATCACAGGGCATGCGTGTACGTGGTGAGTGGGGGATGCTTGGGGACTTCCTTGGTAGGCTACTAAGTTATTGAGAAGGGGGGATCTGCTGGAAGGGAGAGGACAGTCATGGGGCTTTTTGAGATTAGTCACCTAGTTATGCTGCGGGAGAAGAAGAGAAAGTGAGGAGCACATTTGAGCGCAGAAGGGGTGAGCCACTGAGCAAGAGAGGGCAAAGGTGCAGAGAGACAAAAGGAGTGAAGGTCTCTTGAGGGGTGAGCAAGGTTGGGCCAGCTTGTCTCAGGTTTGGGGCAGCTATGAGAGACGGGCAATGGATTGGTAGGAGGTCTGTCCGAGCCCTGTCCTCCATCTTACCCACACGCAGTGCTGGTTCTTGTGCAGCCAGACGCATCCCTGGTGCTGGAGCCCATTTGTAACTGGCTTCTTTCTCTCCATTTGCAGAAGCAGAAGAGCTCTACCAGAAGAGAGTTTTAACCATCACAGGGATCTGTGTTGCCTTGCTTGTGGTGGGCATCGTCTGTGTGGTAGCTTACTGTAAAACCAAGTGAGTATCGGTGGTTACCAGACAATAACTGGGCAGAGGTTACTGAGTGGCAGTGTTCCTGCTTCACACTTTCACACTCTTCACCCAAATACTATTTTAAGTAGATGCTGTTCTGTGGCATTCCTTGGAAGGTGTCCCGAAGGAGGCCAGTGAAGCCATCTACCAGGCTGTGCCTGAGCAGGATGTTTTCCTGGGACCGTTTGCTTAACTGCTGAATCAGCATCATTTGACCCATTGGGAAAAGCTGCCCCCAAGCCAGCAGCTCCTCTCCTGACAGCAGAAGCACACTGGGCTGCTGTGCAGGAGCTGTGGGCTCAGCCATGTACATTTCAGGGACTTCAGAGCAATCCCAATGGAACAAGAGGCTTGGGGATGTCTTTTATGGCAAGCCTTCCCTGCCCGGACAGCACCTTTTCCCTATTTATGCTGCACCTCGTCTTAGCTCAGGGTGCTCCAGGACACAGGGGGTCTTGTGGAGTGGGCCCAGGGGCACGGGTAGGCTTTGCCACTTTGTGCTTAATCCAGGACAGGTCAAGTGCCTTGTCACCACGGCCAAGCCAGCACCTGTTTCCCCTTTTTCCTTCTTCCCACTTTTCTCCCCCGTTCCCAGCGCCGTGGTCCCCCTGGCTCCACTGCACTGTGCTGGGCTTTGTCTGCAAGAGGGCACCCTGGACCCAGCTTCCCAAATTCGCCATGGTGAGAAACGTTCACCTTTTTTTGAAAAAGCAGCAGACAGTGTCATATGTTCAATGCCTTGTTTCTTCCTGTTTACAGCTTTCCACAAACACCATTGAAACATCAAGTATGCCCGAGACTTGCCTTCTCGATCATCTGCGTGCCCCAGGTGTCCCTGGGGGCAGAAAGCCCATGAGATAAGTCTTCCTAATAGATTTTTTTTGCTTTCTGTTTTAAAGGAAACAAAGAAAACAAATGCATAATCATTTACGGCAGAACATGTGCCCTGCCCATCAGAACAGGAGCCTTGCGAACGGGCCAAGCCATCCACGTTTGGATCCTGAGGAAATCCAAATGGCCGATGTAAGATCTTTTGTCTCTATCTCCCTGCATGTTATCAAGTCCCTATTTTCTGCCAAGGATTTGACATGGATGTGTATGCTTACACACCTGTGTGCATGTGCATGAGGAGCAAAACACTAACAAACTTGAACAAAAAAGATGAGATTCTGCATAGAAACGTTTCCAAAAACAACATCTGAAGTGAAATCTGATTTTACTTTGAAGCACAGGATGAGATTAGGACCCTTGGGACAGGCTTGTTTTGATGAATTAAGCGTGATCCTGTTCTCTTCTAAGAGAGATGTTCCCGATGTTTCCTGTTTGTTAAGCTTTCCCATCAAACCCCACTTTGCAGCTTGACAAATGTGATCGGCGTGGTGGTGATCGGAGCCACCGTGGTGACCATGTCATGCTGAACCATGTTGTGGTGATCTGCTCAGCACTGTATTAGCCCACCTGCCCACACCAAGACTTGCGTCCTGGGCAAGGTGGGATGTCCTGGTGGGATACAGTGTCACGCCAATGTGAACAATCTAAGAATGTAGGACCGGATCCAGAAGGGCTGCTCAGCCACTCTCATGACTTCAGTCACATGAGATTCCCATCAAACTCCATGAACTCCATCAGACCATCAACGTGCTTAAGTGCCTTGCTGGACCCAGGCATTGAGAGGGATCAGGAAAAGGGAGGGGGGAGGCAGAGCGAAACAAAAAGTACTGATTGAAATGAGTACAATGAATCAGTTACAAGCTCTGCTGGGTCACCCTTTGGATGTTAATATTTAGCTAGGTTGAATCCCAGCCATGAAGGAAGAGGGAAAGGGAATATCTAAGAACCACAGCCCTCTAGCCCCAAAGTACTGACTCCCCCAGAGAGGTTAGTGTCCCTGTGAAAAGCAGTACTTCTTGTTAGATGAATGAATACCTCAGCATAAAGATCTGGATTACACCTGATTTTCTGTAGGACTCATATCTCTGGCAGATCTCGTGTGGTTGTCTTTTTGCTGTTACTCTGTCAGGTCTGTAACCTCCTGTGAGCAGAGATGGATTTCTGCTCAGTAGCTTCACGTGGTGCCAGTGTCCTCTGGGGAACCCCTTGGCTCTTCACACCCTTCTGCAGGCTCCGTGCCATGGCGCTGTGCCGGTGTCCCAAGTGCAGAGGCAGAGAAGAGCCTCCAGCCTCCTTCTCTCCTTCCCTGGGGTGCGGAGCTGCCGGGTTCATTCAGTCCTCATCTGATTTCACCAGAAATAATCGAGCCAGCGTGGTTCAGAATTTTGCTGTGGCAGCGTTGGCAAGCTGGTGGCTGATCTGTGTGATTCTTCATATTTTACAGTATATTTCTAAGAATGTTTCTGCCACCGAGCATGTGATCCGAAGGGAAACAGAGACAACCTTTTCGGGAAGTCACTCCTGCTCCCCATCTCATCACTGCTCCACAGCCACTCCAACGTCCAGCCAGAGGTGATGTATATCATTTTCCCCTGAACTTTCTCCTGCTGTATGCCTTAGGACGCCGTGAGATTCAAAGCCAGTTAAATGTTTTCCTTTTGCCTCCCTTTCTGTGTTTACTCGATGTTTGTCACCACACTGGCGTACAGGCCATGTCGACACTGCAGATCTTTGCTGGCACAGCTCGTTAGTGAGAGGTGTGGAAAGGTGTGATCCTTGACCTGCAGCAAGGTGCCAGCAGGAACCCCCAGCACGGTGCCAGCGGGAACGTGCAGTGCTGACCTAGCTGGACTCTAGGAGGAAATGAAGTTGTGCTTTCATGCTTTGCGGAGACACAAATGGGAGGATACATCTAGGAAAGGTTTTGCAAGTTGTGCTTGCAACCACACTGGACACCTGCAATAGTTCATTAAGCACACACAGATTATTTGTTTCATGCTTGATATATTTAGAATGTATTTCCTTTCTGGAAAGCAAAGTACACAAAATACCACAGAATGTTTTGGCCAGTTCCTCAAAGTTAGGATCTGACTTGGCAGTCACAGTTTTTCAGCAGAAAAAACACTCCTGAGCAATTTATCATAGTCCAGAAAGTTGTGTTAGAATCTCAGCCTCTGAGGTGGTGGCACCTCTTTCACTGGAAGTCTTTCTGAAGCTTTCAGGAAAACTGGGGCTAGCAGGAAAGTACCAATCATTCTTGCTACACAGGATGAGATGTAATTTTTTTTTTTTTACATTTCAAAATAGCCAACGGGGGATGAGCAGCATGGCTTGGAAGCTGAAGTTCTCACGGTTTTTGAGAGCATTTAAATTGCAGATGGAACTTCCCTATTTTTATGATGTCCAGAAAAGTCCTTCAAATACTCTAGAGAAAGTCCTGTGCTGTTTCAAGTTTGGATGTTTAGGTTCTTCCTCTTACATAGCTCTTGTGCTTCTTCCAGTAAGTCACGGTGTTTCCCTAGGAGAGCACTTGCCTTTGAAAAGTGACTGCGAGGTGCAGGGAGGGCATATCTACAACCTGTCAATGACGTACAGATCACATTGCATTGACTTTATAAAGCAAAAGATGTCCTGTGTTATTTACTTCATTAGCCCGATGTGTTTGTCTCCACTCATCCGGGAAGCAATGAATCCTTTCAGCTAAAGCTCAAAGATGGTCCCTGGCAGGTTTCTTCAGGGTTCAGGCATTCATCAGGGATGAGCAAGTAATCTCACTGTACTCAGATATCATTAGATCAACTTCAGATATTGAACTTATGTTTTCAGGGGAATTCCTCCCCTGACTCCTCTGTCTAGACCTCCAAGTAGAGAGGGAGCCAAGAATGACTTGCTGGGCTGGAAATGACTGCCTTTGTCCCCAGAAATCCTACCCCTGGTGAGCTAGACAGTGTGTTTTCCAGGTTTTTTTTCTGAATTCACAAACTGCAGCCCAACCCTGGCTACGCGTGTGCAAGCTTGAGCCAGATGCACAGAAGCTCCTGTGCCTGCAGGAGCACCTTTCTGGCCTTCCATGCTCACTTCAAAGTCCTGGGACCCTGGGGCCATCTCTGGGCACCTCCTGAAGACGCAAAGGTGTGTCTGGAGGGCAGCATCAATGCAATAGCTGTGGGGAGGCACCTACCTTGCATAGCCTCTGGCCCTGGCTACCTGCCACCTAATCTTCCTGAGTCAAGTGCAGCGAGCAGGTGTTTCTTGAAGCCACGCCAGAGGCAAACTGCTGCCATAATCAGGCTCCATTTCACTTGATCAGTGCCTCTAACGAGGACACCGTTTGAAGTTATAAATGACTGTGGTGGTTGCAGCTGAGCATGTGTCTGGAGCCATCAATAATTAACAAGTCTCTGGGAAGTCTTAATGAGGCCTGCTCTCCTCTGCAAACCCCCACCCAAAATCCTCTGCCGGCATGGCTCCACCTGGTGCAGTTTGGGAGTTCAGAGCTGTTGCTCTCATGGATCACATATTTCTGCGATGGAGAGGGCTCAGCCTGGCGGCCGTGGTGCGGGTGACCTGGCTTATGGCCCTGTGTGTCCCCGGTGAGTCCTTGTGGGATGTCCTCTTTGCACCGAGACTAGGGCAGGTGGGTCTCCAAGTGCTCAGCAAGGTCTAGCCAACACATCATAGTTTTTGTCTAGCACCTTAAAATGTTTTGCTGCCAACATCTTTTATAAACCAGTGGAAACTGAACATCTAGATCTACCTTTGGAATGCTTTTCTCTGCTGATGGTGAAGTAATTTTGAAAATTTTTTTCTGGCTCCTTTCTGGTAGCTTTTCTGAAGGGGATGTCACTTGTCAATGCAGATGGCACATTTGAAGATCCTTTGCGGACTTGCCTTGGCACAGCCAGTGCATTGCTGCACATCCAGAACGCTTTGCAAACACAAAGCAGGATTGCCCTGGCCTCCCTCCAGAGGCTGTCCATCCTGTCCCAGCTGCCAGGAGGTGGTGTGATAAATACCTGGTATGCACTGGTTTGCCTTTCTTTAGCTTCTAATCGTATCTCCAAGAAGTAGCAAAGAAAGGCAAATGAAAGGCAGGGCTGGGAAGTTGGGCATCCCTGGCCAGAGGTGTCCTAGTGGGAGAGAGAAAGGGGACGGAAGTGCAGCGCGGCCGTGCCTGCGCACGGCTCTTTGGAGATTCCTTGCTCACTGTCCATATGCGGTTTGGTCCACAGACATGAAAGCCACACCTGGAGCTTGGAGCGGACAGAGAGCCTGACTTCAGATTCCCAGTCTGGGATAATGTTGTCCTCAGTGGGAACCAGTAAATGCAACAGCCCTGCGTGCGTGGAGGCACGGGCTCGCCGTGGGGCCCCCTTCTGCATCGAGGACTCACGGAGGCCCATGACGCAGTATCGTGACTCGGTGGATTCTCTGCGGGACTCACCGCACAGCGAGAGGTCAGACCCCACTGCTTGGCACTGCCCTGGCATAGCAGAGGCAAGCCGTGCCCTCTGTGCCAGACACAAAAATGTTTGCCTGTGCCCAGCCCTAGAGCAGCAGTCCTGTGGTAACACTGGAGAAACTCCAGCTCTGGTCCTACCAGAGGAAGCCACTACCCTAGGAGGCCACCCTGGTACGGGCAGCAGCAAGCACTGCTCCCTGTTCACCTTGGCGATGTAGGTTTGGAGCACAGGGATGAGAGGAGTGGAAAATACCTGGCTGCAGTCAGCAGCTGGTGAAGAAAAAGTGGCTGAGAGCACACCCCAGGCAGTTTGGTGGGCTGGCAGCTCAGGCAGGATCTGGCCCCTGAGGTATATGGGGAGAAGAAGTACATCCTCAGTGTAGTCCTGGATGGCCTGGCGAGCAGGGGTGCTGTACATGGGCACAGCCTGGGGACAGGGCTCTGTATGACCCAGCCTTCCGGGAACACAACTGCAGAGCTGAGACACCATCAGCCAGTGAGAGGCAGCAACAGTGATCCTCTTCCTCAGTCTGGTTCCTCATGGTGCAGAAGCACATCTCCACCCTTGCTCCAGCCCTTTGCGGGTAGCCGTGGGCGGCCCTGGCTGGCCACATGGCCGCTTAAGGGCAGTTACCGTTCAAGGCAGGGGGACTTGTTCATGGGGCAGAGAAGAGAGGCAGTATCTCCCGCTCACTCATTCCTGTCCCCGGTCCATTCCGGCAGGCTGACCCAGCTCATACAGATGTCTCGTACTTCACAAGACACATGGGTAAAAAGGCACAGGAGGTGCCAGGGAGCCTGGGCAGCCTGAAGTGAGCAGAGACACCAGCTGGCACTATCGAGAGGAAATGAAATCTGCTCCTTAGCAAGAGGCAATGCCGCAGGAAGGGCTGTTTGGAGAGGGGCTAGACCAGACCTGAGTTGCCACACTGATGTTGTCACTAGAGTAGATGAAAGTGGTAGATGCCTTTTTGAGACACAAGAATTTTGTGAAGTCAGAGGAAGCAACGCTCAGGATTTCCCCATCTGTGACCTGAGCAGAGGGAGGGCATTTTGGGGACCTCTTCAGAGACAAGCCTGGCAGCTGCAGAGGGAACAGAGAGCATCTGGCAGGCAGACAAGAGGCAGGGAAGTCTTTGCTCAGCCTGCTGGGAGGTGCTGCAAGGTTTGCAGAGATGCAGGGTGGGAATTGCACATCAAGACCCTTGGGAGAGGCAGTCCTGGGATGCATGGTACGAGGTGCCCATGCGCCCACCAAAGCCAGCAGCTCATCCTCCCTCAGCACAGTGGCACAAGGTCCCTCTGCCTGGTTACCCAAGAGGTGCCAAGCTCCAGGACCAGGTGTGCTGGAGGCTTCATGGGTCCCTGTGCCAGGTGTTGGGCAGAACGCAGGTGCAGCTGGAGTTTTTGGGGTGGTTCGGTGTCCAAACAGAAGTGTTGCTTCTTTCAGGTACGTGTCGGCCCTTACCACACCAGCACGCCTGTCACCTGTTGACTTCCACTACTCAATGGCCGCGCAGGTGCCCACCTTCGAGATCACCTCCCCCAACTCGGCGCATGCCGTCTCCCTGCCGCCGGCGGCCCCCATCAGCTTCCGCGTGGAGGAACAGCAGCCCCTCCTGCGGCGGTACCAGCTCCCCTTCCAGGATGCGCAGAGGTACGACAGCTACTACCAAAGGAAGACCTGCCTAAACGACAGCATGGGGAGCCTGCCCTCCAGCCCCTTCCGCATCACGGAGGACGACGAGTACGAGACGACGCAGGAGTACGTCACAGCGCTAGAGCAGCCAAAGAAAACAGCCAGCAGCAACAGGCGGTGGAAAAAATCCAAACTGAACGGGCACGTCCCTCACAGAGCCAGAGCCGTCCGGGACTCCTTCTCCTTGAGCAGCGCCTCTTACAGCGAGTCTGACGAGGAGCTGGTGGCCGAGAGCACCCCCTTCCTAAGCACTCAGAACAATGAGGCGGCGCACACAGAGTCGCCCCCGCTCCACCGGCCAGGTGACAGCCGGACTCACTACTCCTGCAGCAGACACAGCGCTCACGGGGAGAGCGGGCGCAGCAGCCTGGCGCACACGACGCCCAAACCGGACCCGGATCCTCTCTAGGCACCTCCCAGATGCGCGCCCGCAGACGTAACCCGCATGGAGGAGCCTGAGGAGGGAGATGAGACAAAACAAAACAAAAATAAATATTTTTATTTTATATAAAAGAGGGAAAAAATATAACAAATAAAATGTTTTATTTTCATTTTAGCAAAGTTGTCTTATAATAGCTAACGGCAATGACTTTTTTATAGGGAATCTCTATTTATATGTAATGTCTTGATTTACAGCTTCCGAGAAAAAAAAAAAGTAAAAAAAAAAAAAAAGAAGAAAAGAGAACAAACAATAAAGTTAAAAAAAAAAAGTGGGCCAATTTTTGACTACTTAAAAATAGAAAACAAAACTATCGTGGTGCCTTTTGCTGTATGCTAGTGCTGGGATTCATGCTGAGGATTCTGTTTCAGTAGCATTTTTAAGATCATAGATTTTTGTTTGGGAGACAACCTGTCACAAGGGCACTCTTCCGTCAGAAGAAAACAGCCTCGCCACTTTGCCCTGTACCCTGCTATTAATGATCTTATTCTTTAAAGTATCATTTAAACACACATCAAGGACATGAGTGGGAGCATTTCCATTATCATGTCTAACGGGGATCTGTCTTGCCCTGTGAAATACTTGTATTTTTGCTTAAATCAGGAGGAAAAGAAACCCCACAGCACCGTACTGAAATGCAGAAATAGTTTCTTTTGCCACACAGGTAGGAAGAGAAAATGAAATCATGCAGCAGCAGCAGCCCTTACAATATAGCTCTCAACCGTTGGCCATGTCACCTGCGGGTCTGACGTCGGGTCGGCACAGGTTTGTAGTCAGTCAAGGCAGACACCCGTATGGACGCGGTGAAATAATGCCCCATTACTACGGTTGAATCCAGTTTGCCGAAGCCAGCCCTGGCAGGCAGATGGCACTGCACGGTGGTCCCAGCGGGGTGGTCTCCGTTCAGCTGCGGTGCCCTGTGGCTGCATTGCCATACCGGTGCCGTGCTGGCCGTGGCGTCCCCTTGACCAAGCGGTATAGCCATGGTAGGGCGCTGGCCGTGGCGCTGTGTGCCGTGGTGCCATAGGGCTGCCGGGGCTGCGGTGTCCTGCGTGCCATGCTCGCCCGCGGTTCAGGCAGTGCTGGAAGGGCACCTGGAGGGCGGCTCTGCGGCGCAGCACAACCATGGCTCGCCCTGGACGCTGTGCCAGGCAGCTGCCGGCTGTGCTGCCCTGGGGTTTGGCAGGAGCCCCAGTGCTTTTGGCCCCACTTGTCACCCTTGCGTCAGCCGGGAAGGGCCCTGCGTGGGGCAGCCCAGCGAGCAGATTCCTCTGTACCGTCGTGCCGTTTATTGTAAAGACAGTTGTCACCGTCACATCTTGCCATCGATGATGGACATCGTGTTTCCGAACTCGGAGCAGCTCTGGCCATCGGCTCTGTGGCGCAAAGAGACAGTCCTGCGTGTCCAGGCGGCAGAGCATCCCCCATGGAAGTGCCCCTCTCTCCTCAGTTCTCTGCAGCAAACCTGTTTACATTGTAGCCTGATTTTTTTTCTTTTTATATTTTTACTTCTGCATGTCCTTTGCATTTCAGATACTGTAGATTGGATGCATGGTGAAGCTGTGACTGAGAAGATAATACAACAATTGACAGTGTATTTCATTTAACTTTTAGCAATAAAGTAACTAAACCCTCTATTCCTCACCCATGATGGGGTCAGATAGAAAACTCTGCTAATTTGTCATAAGATGATTGTCAAAGTTTGCTCTGGATTGTCTGAATGTCAGAACTCTCGACTGTTTAACACTTGAACATTTTTTTATATTATAAATAAAATAAGAAATAACAAGCTGTGGGCTGCATTAATCTCAGGCAATTTGGGGGGCAAGTGGGGAGCTGTGACAGGTACCATACACAGAATCACAGGCTGGTTGAGGTTGGAAGAGACTTGTGGAGGTCATCTGCTCCCCTGCTCAACCAGCTCACCCAGAGCCAGTTACCCAGGACTGTGCCCAGTCAGGTTTTGAATATCTCCAGGGATGGCAACATCACAACTTCTTTGGGCAACCTCTGCCAGTGCTTGGTCACCCTCAAAGCAAAAAAGTGTCTTGTGTTCAGACTGAATTTCCTATTTTTTCATTTGTGCCCATTGCCTCCAGTCCTGTCACTGGAGTCCAGCTCCCTCTTCTTCATTCCCTCCCATCAGGTATTTATACACGTGGATAGCTCCCCCTGCGACTTCTCTTCTCCAGGCTGAATGGTCCCAGGTTCCCAGCCTGTCCTCATATGAATGATGCTTTGGTTCTGTAAACATCTTTATGTCCATAGAGACCCAGACGTGGGTATTTTTCTACTTGACATGGACATTTGACCTTCACTGTAGGGCTCAGGAATGGAGGCTCACTGAGTTGAGTGGGTGCTACCCACACATCTCCTGGGGGGATGCCATACCTTCTCCACCTGCAGACTGGTAGTTTCCCCTTCACCCCACCTGAGGAAGCTTTCTGTTGTGCCAAGAAAGGCCAAGATGCATGGTGCAAGCTTCACATGCTGCACCAATTTCAGTGACTTTTGCAGTAGAGTAGAGATGTGTTGGGTCCAATTCTGCTAGTGGAGTGCTGCCATGCAACATGTGTGCACCCACAAAACGGGTCCCCTCATCAGCTCTTCCATGGCAAGTCTGTGTCCCTGGCTAGACTCCATGCATGGGAATCACTGAGAACATGGTGTATTCACAGGAAGCACAGTTCCAGAGGCTGCACCCATGGCTCAGCCCAGCTTCGACCCCTCTCCCTTGTTCCTGCTCAGTGAGATGAACAGGTGCCCAAAAGTCCCAGCTGCACTCACCTAGTAGGAGAGGGATCTGCTACACACTCATCTGGGTCAACCCCATAGGAATGCACAGAGGCACAAGAGAAGTCCCCGGTACTCACAATGACGTCTGTGCTGAAGACCAGGCTAAGCACACCCACAGCCTGGGCTGCTTCTGCTCCAGCACTCCCAGGATGCCCATTGCATTGGAGCTGACTGACTGGGTCACAGGCCACCCCTAATATCCATCGCACGTGCTGTGGGAACTTCAGCCAGACCAGAGGGCTCGGCACTTCACTCTGAATAAACGCATCTCAGCACTGATTTTCCAAAAGGTTAAGGGCTAAAGGATCGTGCCCTCCTGCTGCGGGGCCCATGTGACCCCCCAGCAATGTGCAAAGGAGATCTTAGATGCCCAGGTCTGGAGATAAAGGCAGTAGGGTCAGGTCCTGATTTGAGTGACATTTGCCATGTAACCTTTGGACACATCATGTCCCACTTCTGTGCAGCCCCAAGCCTTGCTGTCTGGAAGCAGCAGTACCATGCAACTCTTCACCCTTCTGTTGCTCTTGGGACAGGCTGCGACTCCCCATTGCCTTTGGTCCCCCGCACCCCCAACTTATGTCCTCCAGCAGCTCCTGGAGCATGGTGAGATGGACATGAATGGGCAGAGAGCACCTGACCCCTGGAAGGGACACACATTGGAGGTCACAGAGGGTGAGGATCCCTGGGGAAACCAGCCACATAGAAGACAGAGATGGGAGACCTTTGGGTTCTCAAAGCAACCCCATCTTCCTGCCTGGTTCTCCTCAGCATCTGTGAGCTGGCAAGCTCTGTTCGTGGAGAAGTCCAGCCAGGGCTGGCACAGCAGCACCGGCATTACAGGAAGGCTGCAGCTCCTGGGCCTCCTGCTGCCATGCTCTGGGATGGGGTGCAGAGCGACGGTGTGGCTGAACCTCGGAGTGTGCTCAGTGCAGCTGATGCACCCCAGGCATCACCACTGCGATCTGCTCTCTGCGTCCCTCGGAAAGGAGCTGCAGGTTTGCGCAGCGCTGCGCTGCACAGGGGGATGTTTTACTGCTCCGTGATTTGCAGGGGTCTGTGATGCTCTGCATCTGCTGAGACACTGCTAGCTCCAAGCCATGGCAGCCTCATGATTTCTTGTGGTGATTTCCTGTTCAACATGCCCCTTGATTCCCATAATTGTGTTCTATATTTGGAGGCAGCTACACTACTTCAATTTTCTCTCCAATTGCCTCTGAAGGAAGCCTGTATCTCTCTCCTTTTCCCTGGATGGTTTATTTTTAGACACCTCATTTCCAGCCATGTGGATTCCTAGGGTTTGACCGTAAATATTTTACAGCAATTTTCACTGCCAGCTCTGCTCCGCACGTACGATGCCTTTGCCGCCCTCCCAGAGGGGAGGGAATTTCTCCGCTGACACAGGCAGGGTGATGCAAGCAGGAGAGGAGAATCGGATCCTGGCTTTGGGATTGCAAAGCCTCCCCCCAAAAAATGTCCCTCTAAAATGAATTTGGTGTCAGGTTGTGTCCAGGAGAAGGGGCCTGGCAGGAAGGTCAGGCTGAACCAGCACCATCAGAGGATGCTGTCTGAGCCCCAGCGCAGCCGTGCTGCCTGCTAGAGCCAGGCTGGGGCTGGGACAGAAAGTGCATTTGGTACCTCCAGGAGGAGAAAAAGATGTGGCTGCTTAATGCTTATGAGGTGCTGCTCTTCTCTCTCAGTGGTGGGTGGCTGAGTCCCTTACATCCAGGGAGGGAAAGAGGGAGAAAAAACCCATTTTCTTCCTGGGCAGAAGCTGGGGCTGTGGGTTGGTCAAACAAGGCATTTTTGGGTGTTCTCAGTGCCCTCTTGTAGGTAAGATGCTCACCACATCTGCACATGCATATGCATCTGGATACATACTTGCACATCAGGGCAAACTGCTGGTTGTCAGTAAGTGCAAGATTAACCTCTTAGCCGTCTTGCCAAGGGCTGTTTAATGCCAGCTGCCACCCCTTTCCACATCTGTTAGGTGGTGAGATTCATGGCTCTGAGAATCTTTCCTGGTGCCCAGAGGAGACTTTGCAAGATCCTGCTTTCCCCCTGCAACTTACTCCCAATGGAGGATGGCAGACCGGCACCTTCGACATGGGGGACTGAGCTGCTCTTGGTGGCTTCCTCAGATACACTGGAGATGTCACTACCTGCTGGAGGGGATGGTCAGACATGACAGGCTGAGGCACAAAATCTTACTGGGGATTTTGGAGAGTAAGAGTGGGGCCTGGCTTCCCCCCGGGCTTCCACTGTGTGAGTCTTGGCACCAGACACTTCATTTGAGTAGCAGCATCTTGGAGGTCTTCAGTGCAAGGGATGACTGTACAGTACCTGACACAGCAAAGCACACGATGCCTTGGAGAAACAGCCATGACACTTGAAGTAGCCATGGGCTCCTCTGGGAACAGTTCCCAGAACATCTCCAACCACCAGTGCAGATACTGGCATCTTTCTCCTCTCAACCTCTAGGCTGCATGTGAACAGACAGACCTGGGAAGCACCAGATGGAGGGAGGAGTTACCTGAGTCTGTTCCGAAAGCAGCCCATCTGTCCACACCTGCTCCACAGGCGAGCCATCCATCCAAAGCACAGACAGGCCAGTGCTTTCAGCACCCAGAGGATGGGTGGGCTGGTAGCCCACTCCTGAAAGGCATTGAGATTTTCTGGTGCTGTCTGTCCACAGGAACCTGGCTTTCATGCGGCAGGTGCTGGTGGAGATCTGTGTCAGGCTGGCCATCCAGTGTTGTGAAGTCTGGGACCAATCCAGCACACGGTGCAACTGTACTTCAGACCAATTCTCTTTACCAACAGATTCAGCTTTATTGTTATTCTTTTTTACATGATTCTTAGTGCATCATTTCAAATAAACTATCAAACTGTACAAAGAAATAGAGACAAAAGAAGAGGTGACAAAGTTGGGCAGAGGTTTTTAGTGTCATGAACCATCATGGAAAACAGTAGTCCATAGGCTCTCAAACATTGAAGGTCCAAATAAATCTTGTTTGTTTAAAAAAATGCTGCAAAATATAAGCAATAAATGACTGTAATTAGCAGCTACAAGATCCTTTAAAACTGGAACTTGATTACTGTGAATGCACCTAGGGGAAAAAAAAGCAATCTGAGATAAAGGACCAAACCAAACAATGAAATAAATAAATAAAGTGTGGGAGGACAGTTGTGACATTGAAATGCAGAGGAATCACTTCTAGGACAACAGTAAATCATTGGACCACAGACAGCAGAAAGGAAGAGAAACACAATTCCCCGTTTAAAAGAGTATAGCATGTGCAGCGCAAAATGGAGGAAGTACAACATTGACGGGCCGGTGGAATTGCTCCTGCACACAAAGACTCAGCTGGATCAGAAGCATGGCTCCAATTGTGCCTCCAATCCAAAGTGACTGATGCTATGGATGCTAAATAAGCAGCCGCTTGGCCAGTTTGTCTCAACACGCAGGAACAGGAGAGTGATGTTTCACAGCAAAGCCAGGTGGGATTTCCATTCGAGTAAAAAAAAGGGGGGGGGAGATTCATAGGCTACTGCATTTTTTAAAACATCCTGGTGGGCTGGTCAGACCCTCTACGGTCCTTAGTGTCTTCCCCAGGCAGCTCTCCTTCACTTGCACACTGAGGTTAAAAACCCACATTAAAGTTTCCTTATATATATATATTTATTTATATATATTCATATGTATATATATATATAAAAAGGATAAGGTGACAGAGGGCACTTCAGGCCTCTCCTGCCATGGGCAGATAACATTCCCACATGCCATGCTGAAGACGCCTCTCGCTTGGTCGGTGACTATCTGATGTCACCTGTCCTATCACCACGACATGCTGAACAGTGCTCCTCTCAGGGGACGGACATGCTCCCTGCCACTCTGTGCCCTTCTCTGGGAGCGCTGGTGATGCCACAGACCGTCATCTCGGCTGAGTTTCCTGCACTGCCGGGAACTGTGGACATGAACCGGTGGGGACTCCAGGGAGAGAAGCAGGAGGAGAGAGAGGGCTGGTGGAGAAAAGAGCAATCTTGCCCTTGGAGAACCCACAAATCCCTTTGTTGTGCATGCTGCGGTAGGAGGGAAAGAAAAGCCACTGGTACTGTTAGGGATGAAGAAGAGATGGTGTGTCTATGATGCTGAAATGCCACAGCGTTGCCAGAGAGTGTCAACTAAAGCTTCTTTGATTTCTTTCACTAGAGCAATCACCATGTCATATAGGTCTACGGTTTTGCTCATGTAATTTCCTAGGTAAAATTGTGCTCGTCGATCTAGTCCAGGAGCGCAAAGCATCACCGGTTCATCCCCCCTGTGCACGCGTTCCTTGTTAAGTGTTCTGCTCTAAAATGTCCTTTTCCGCCTTACAGCTGACAGCCATGTGCCCTTGGCTCAAGGAAGGGCTTGAATGTGTCTTCCGCAAAGCAATGTCATCAGCTTCCACCTTGAAGAAACTGGTTTCAATTCTCTCCAGGTCATCTGTCCCGACTTTTATCTTCATGCACAGCAGGTTGATGTACGTCTCATAGCGGCTCTTCTGCAGGGAAAGAGGGAACAGAGAGCCTGGCAACAGGGACAGGCCATGGCATGCTTGGAAAGCAGAG
This sequence comes from Balearica regulorum gibbericeps, assembly GCF_011004875.1. Classification (NCBI taxonomy): domain Eukaryota; kingdom Metazoa; phylum Chordata; class Aves; order Gruiformes; family Gruidae; genus Balearica; species Balearica regulorum. The sequence continues at coordinate 550,344 of NC_046197.1, forward strand.
GCAATGCCATCTGTTACTGCAGGAAAACCCAACTTTTATCGTCAGGATCCCATTAATCACACCCAACAGGTACTGTTTAACCACAGCACAATGCCTGGTCTATGCAAAGACCTATCAACCCACATTGAAAGGGTGGAGGAGAAAGGGGAGGGTTGTGCAAGATTCTCCAGTTGCTCTTTTATGGTCTTGACTGCCACTCTGATTGTATAAGGTGAATACTGGAGGCAAAACCAGACCAACAGATCTCCTCCTTCCTGATTTTAAGAGTTCCCCTCAATTGGTTCAAATACTACTGCCTGCCATTGTTTCCATCCAGTGATTCACATATTACTGCTGAGTTGTGCCCCCATTGCTCCTCAGAGCACAGCATAAAGGGAGGCTTCTCTCTTCCTGGCACCTTTATTACAAGGCTAGATGGACCCTCTTTTTATGGACTTGTGTAAGAGGCAGCCTATACTCGCTTCTTTGTCAACACAGAGAAACAAGCATTTCTAGAGCACATCTCATAAGACAGATGAGATAAATTATGCTTTGGAAGTGCCAACTTCTTGCAGACTGAAAAGGCAGCCTAGAGAAAATGCTCAGATGGAGACTTCTCTGCAGGCATCCAAAACAAGATGCCTGGAAAACAGAAGGCAGCAGCAAGCAACTATTTGAAGGGTTGGTACAAAGACAAGGGAACCAGCAGCCAGAAACTGTGGCTTTGGAGAGTCAGGCTGGGCGTTACACAAGAGGTTGGTGCAGCCCTGGTATGTGGGAGGTAGGCACATTTCCATCCTTGGAGATTTCTGAGACTTGGCCACAAAATGACACACTCAGCCTGGGCTAATACTGGGAATAATCCAAGCTCCTGCTGGAAGCAGGACTAGAGACCTCCAGCAGTCCCTTCCCACTGACACCTATGTGGCAGGAATCACACCTTCTGCTCAACTCTCACTGGAACAAAATAACCCATTTCTGCCACAATTAAATGCTTCTTAGACTTTGTGGAGAGTTTAAACTTAGCTACATGCATCCTCAAAGAGTCTGTAATCAGCTGTAGTGCTGGTTTTGCCTTTATTTACAGAAACTGTTGCAGCAAAACAAGATTAATTCTCCCAGGGATTCCTTCAGCTTTTTATTAATGTTGCTGAAAAAGACTGATGCACACAGAGAACTGAACCACTTTCTTACTTGGGACCTGAGGAAATGTCAAGTTCCGGCACAGTAAAGGAAGATTTTATTTCTCTTGTCAGTTTTCCCCTCCTCTGGTTAGAAATCACAGAGGGGAGGAAATGTCTGTTATTTCTTTTTTTAGCTTCAGTGCAAAACAGCAGGACTTGCTGCTGCCCCAAGACACCCATCCAGCTTGTGGGCCCTCGTCCTTCTCTCTCCTTTCACGCTCCCAGGCTCACAGCATCCACTCTGGAGTTTTAGTTCTCCTCAATCAGCCAAGTTATCATTTATCACAGAAAAGATGAAAGTTCCTTTACCTCAAATATTAGGTAATGTTCTTTGAGTCTGTATTCCTCAGCCTCTTTTGACTTGAGGCTCTTCTCTACAGGATGTAATTTATGCTCTGCTAATTCGTCTGCAATCTGCTTCATTTTATTTTCATGAGACCTCAGCTGTTCTTCCTGCCGAGAGAAGCGTGTCAGGTATTAAAATGTAGGAGTGCAACAACCAAGTGAACCGCCTGCCTGTTGATATGGGATCTGAGTCTGCAAGGAGGTGAGCTTAGCTACTGTGCTAGAGCCAAAGGTGTGCAGTACATTTGCAAATTCATCTGATAAGGAGCAGCTGAAACACAGGTATTTGAGTAAGATTAAAACTCATGTATTGCGAGTGCCAAGAATGGATTTCTCTGGCAGCTGGGCTTCTTTAGCATCAAAACCAAGAAATGCTCTGCATCCTTTAACAGCCAGGCAGAATGAGCAGTGCCCCAAGAGCTGCTCATGCTGCTCTTTTTTTTTTTTGAGATAAAGTACCCACCCCATCTGGGCTCTGAGAAAGGTGACATCTGGCCACATCTGGTTCAGCAGATAGGAGCTGTATCCTCTGCCCTGACATTTCAGGCTGCCGTCCCTTTTGCTGGGAGCCAGTGGCAGTGTGTCCCTACTTTTTAGAGGTGCTAAGGCATGTTGGGCTTTCCCTGGACAGTGCAAACAAAAGCTACTCTTTGGATGGCAGCTGCCCTTTGCTCTTGGTTAACTGACCCTTAGGCAGCCATGGTCTGGCGCACCGTGCCAGCTTGCTTCCAGAATAACTTTCCCACTGAGTGGGACTCAGAGTCCCCCTTCATCTGTGGCTTTTTGGCTTGAGAAACAACAGGGTGCTTCTGAGTGCCATGTTATAAAATAAACCAGGGCTGTAGCCAGCTGTTGGGCTCAGTAGAAACAGCTGTTTCAACTTTGGCAACAGAAAGGTACTGGGATATGATGGGTACAGAGCTATTAACAAGCCCGAATCAACGGCCATACAGGCAGGTGTTGTGTGCATAGGGTTGCTTTACAGCCAGTGGCAAGGAAGCACTGGCCAGACACTGGGATTTGCCACTGTCTGTCCAAGTTGCCCACTCCGCTGCCCTGAGCACCTGAACGTGTCTACCAGGCAGGAGCTGGGAAGCTGCAGAGGGGCTCAGCCCGAGCTGCATGCTGAAGGGCTGGCTGAGCGCCAGGCACCCCTCCATCGCCCCCTCTCTCACACGTTACCTGGCACAGCTTGGTCATGGATGAAGGCAGGAGCGGGCGGCAGAACTTCTTCATGGAGCAGATTGCAGCTGGGAAGGCGGGGGCGGAGAAAATGGCAGCAACAAGGTTGATTCGCAGGATCCAGGATAGCATTTCTTCCTTACTTCTGTTATGGAGGAGGGGAGAAGAGTGGGGGTGTCTGTAAATGCTCCTGACCCAGGACCAGCCAGCTCACAACAGGTCTGGAGCCACTCGCTCTCAGCAGGGCCACTGGTGGCCTGGCTTTGAAGCCATTTCTGTGCCACCCTGGGTTGTGAACAGAGGAAAACAGTGGCTAATTGGCTCCTCTACAGTGCCCTAATGATTTCATGGCTGACGTCTGCCTCTTGAAGCCCTGGCCCTCCTGCCTTCCTCATCTGCTCTGGTTGCACTCCCTGAGGAGCTGGGGAGAGGGAGCATGGTGGCAAGGGCCAAGGATGTCCTGCTTTTTGGAGCATGGGAGCCACAAAACAGAGGTCCCACGGAGCAGGGTGGACCCCTCATTTGTGTCATTTGTGGGACACTGCCCAGGGTCCCTCATCAGATCACTTCAGGCACTGCTCCCCCCAGCCTTCAAGTGGGTTTTCACTGCACCAATTCAGATGTCAAGCTTTACTTGACTTTAGCACCCCAGTCTAACTTAGAGACAATGTCACCTCAGCAGGAAACAAGAGAAACATCAGATAGAAGATGACTCAATCACACTTGACACTCATTAGCAGAGCAACTTTCCTCTGCAATGGATTAAGGAAGAAAGAATATATAGCCTGGCTGGGGGCACTTCTTTAATGAGCTTTAGACAGTTTCCCCATCAAAAGCTGACGAGGGGAACCATCAACTCCTTAGTTCAATGCCCTGTATAGATTTTTCTCCCTTCGACAGACCAACAATAGAAGTTAGTAAGGGGAGCCCTTTACTCAGCCCTTTACACCCCAGCCTGTCCTGCTCAGCCCACCTTGGTGACAGATGAGAAAGGACCTCCAGGGCTGACACACAGCTACCAAAGTGACAGAAACCGTGACCCCATGACCAAGTCCTTTGCTCAGCCCTCCTGCTCAGCACCTTCCTGCCCCCCAGGCTTGTCCCTGAATGCATGTGTTGATCTGGCCAGGTCGGAGGGCTGGAGGTCAGGCTGCCCATCCAGCTCCGCGGGAAGAACTGGTACTTACGGGGCCTGGAAAAGGAAGACTCTCCAGTCAGCTGTCTTCAGCTTGAGCACGTTGGACTTCTTGCTGTAGTCAGAGGCTTTCGTGGCTAAGGCGTGGTGCACACGGATGGCATTTTTCAGATCCACTTCAGAGAGGTCTTTGTCAGGTTTATATTCATCCTGTGAAGAGGAACGTTAATTGGATAATGACAACACTAACATTTGTGGGCTACTTTAATGAACCTGCCTTTCTCTCTGCGCTATAATCACAGAGTGCCTAGACCAGGAAAAGCATTGCTTTGTACAGTAAATGCTAGGAGCTGATAATGATAATAATTAACATCTGGCAACTTCTTCCATCATTAAGTTCAGTGGGAAGATGTGAAGAAGGAGATGAAAGTTAAATAAACGCAATTATCAATAGTTATCTCTAACACGGCACACGCCTGAGGCTTTGGGGGAAGGCACAAGACAGGGCCAGGTTTCTGCAGAGCATCACCCAGAGTACAGAGCTCAAGCTGGGGTGCAACTCCCGGTCGTTGGCAAGTTCCAGCGAGCGCCTGCCGTGGTGCTGCAGCTTTGTGTGGCGGAGGACCTGGGCTCGGGTTTGCACCATCTCAGGCAGCCCTGGAACAGCAGCATTCCTGCAGCCAGCCACCTCCATATTCGCGTGGGGCTTGATGGGCAGCTGCCAGGCTGAGCACGGCCCACCTGAGCCATGCTTGGTTTCTCTGTAGTATGTGTGGCCTTTTGGCATGGTCTCTCACATAATTCATTAGACTGGCACTTGCAAATCACAGCATAATTCCCTGTATTCCTGCTTTACCTTCTCCAGCAAAGGACACTCTTACTCAAGTAGGCAGTGTAGTAATAACTGTCTATGTAGGCAGAAAATACCAAACATGGGATTCTGAAAGGATGATCTTGGCACAGCACTTTTTAGGAAAAAAAGGAGTTCAATCAATCCTGTGTTTACCCTTTGCTTTCCCAGTGACTGTGCTCCCGGCCACTTAAAGCGATACCCTCCCTCCCACTCTGCACCCTTGCCAGCTCAACAGCTGGTCCCGCTGGGCAGTGGGGTGGAAGGATGGACAGATGGATGGATACGCACACATGGATAAGTGGATGTAAGAAAACCTGTCCCTGGATAAAACGAACCACTACCCCACCACCCTCGATCATGTTAGAGGTCATGTTAGGCCAGGGTGTCCCTGGAAGGGCCTGCCTTGCCCTGCTGATTACAGTGCAAACCTACAGGACTAATTCACTCTAATGTTCTGTTTCCCTTGACTCTGCTTGGTTGTCAGCACAGGGGTGGCTCTGTCCAATGGTGGTGGTCTGTGTGTCCCAGCTCTTCCTTAGGTTTCAAGCTACAGCTTGGTCTGTTCTGCAGATTTGCAAAAACATGTTTTTTTCCCTGTGTCTTGGTACAAATCCAGTCGTTCAGGGAAAAGATATTTTACAGTCTCCTGGTTGCTAACCCTCGTCAGTAAGGCTGTTCTCTGGTGTAGGGTCAGAGATATGTCCCCTCTTTTGCTCTTCAGAGCACCAGGGACAAGCACTCCTCCGCCCATGGATGTGGCTCACCCAGACCCTTGCTCCTGATGGGAAATAAACTTCTGAAGACTTTTCTTCCCTCCTTTTTTGAAACAATCATCCCATCCAGGAGAGTGGTTGCCATACTGTGTTCATCAGCACACGATACTTGGCCTTGTGCAAAGAAATGCCACGGGGCCCAGAGCCAAGAAATGTCTGGCACGGGCTCCTGGCTCATGCAACTGTCTTCTTAAGGGTGAAGCCCAAAGAAAAGCCCTGGCTTTCCAGCAGAGGAAGGGGTGGGTGCTGCAGGCACCCTGCATTCAGGGTGACATTCAACAGGCTGCGTTGTGGGGCCGTATAGATGACCTTTCCACAGTGGGGATTTCAGTAGCCAGAGGAATGGGCTATTAGCCATTTAACAAAGAAAAAACAAATGCTTTGCCTTATGAGGACCTAATATATTACCCCACTTGGAGAGAAATAGTTGCTTGAGGAAGACATTGCTGCTCAGGCCTCGTATATTGTAGAGAGACTTCCAATTCTGGATGTTTTGCCAAGGCTGAAGATCTTTGGATCTGAATAAATCTGACTGTGATGCCCATGATCTCGTATTTCAAGATAAGCTTTCTGAAAATACAGTGCAAATAGCTAGGCTTAATGGAATGTGACAAGGAGAAACTGCCACGGCTGCAAATCAGTTTGACTAATGCAGATCTACACCTCAAATGGTATCATCGCGTATTGCCTCTACTGATTTCAGGCTCACAGGCATCAATGTAGGTGTAAGGAAAAGTCAAATCTTCTTTTTCTACCACGGGGCCCAGTAAATCAGCTGGAGGTTGAATCACTGGAGCCGTCACTGCCCAGCACTTACACGACGGTGTAGGCTACATCACGTAGCCTCCCTCTGCAGAATAATCCCATTGCCCTTCAGAAAAGCATGTCAGCTCTGCTCCAAAGCCTCCAGCAGCTTCTCTGCATTTTGCCTCACTCCCTTTCTGAGCTTTGATGTAAATTTAAGTATGTACATAAACTGCTGCTGAGGAAGAGAAGTGTCCAGAAACATAATAGTAACACAGACACTTTCAGTAAAGGGATTTTGGTTTAAATATCAAAGAAACCTGAGCAGTATCATATTTGGAGGAACTTCAGACAATGTTTTGTCCACATGATAGCACCACTAACCTCACTCTCATCTTTTTCATGGTGTTATCCTGCCTTATATTTCCTGGCAAAGGGATTAATTTGGTATCACAGGGCTGTTGAATTTTTGTCCTATGTGTCCCACACTGTTCACACTGGTACTTTTCCCTGGGAAATGGGAAAGGTATGCTGTGCCACACCATTCCAGTTACCCTTAGCCCCCAGCCCTTGAATGGTGACATGTTTATTTTCCCCTTGCTTCTCCAAGTGTAGGATGGTGGGGGTCAGCAATTTTCAGGGTCTGTTTTGGGGATATCTTCTGCAGGAATTGAGCCCAGGGGTGGACTCTTTGTTTCAGAACCCCTCTAAATTAATTTTATTCACTTTCAGCTTTTTGTTGATGGTGTAGAGAGACTCCTGGTTCATGTGCCTCTCCTGCCTGCACAAAGGCTCTGCTTGAACGTGCACCCCTTTGCCTGGGCTTAGTTTCTGCCATGGCAGTGCTCCATGGTGTCTTTGGTTCACTCTTCTGATGCCATCTCTCCACTACTGCCCACCCCTGCAAGCGGGTGATGGGAGATCCACAACCAATACGACCTCCCCAGCGCAAAGTGTGTTTTGTCAAGAAAAAGCATCTATCACCTCCTGTGCCTGCCTTCACAGGGCACCTGGATGGGGTGAGAGAGCCCAGTGTGTTGGTCCTGCTGCCCTCTCCTCTGGACTCAGCACCAGCCCTGAGCAGTGACGTGAATATGGACATGGAGCTACAGAGACTTCTCATGTGAGTGAGTTTTCCTCTTTTTCCTTTTCTTCAGCTCACATCTATCAGCCTAAATAAACCATTTAATTAGGAAAACTAACCACTGTGCCCTTTTCAGTCTGGTCATGAACTTGATGCTCCAAGTAGTACTACCATGGCAAGGGCCTGCCTGCATGGGACAGCATCTGTGGCTCAGGGCTGCGCTGGGAACTCCTTCATGGTCGAGGGCTGCAAGGGCAGACCCTGCAGGAAGACCTGCACCCTTTCCAGTACTTCCATATAAATCATCTCATGCTTTATAGCTCTCCATCATTCCTCTCAACACCCCTCTATGTGTGGTGATTAAGGGTTATTATCCCTATTTCACAGAGGTGAAGTAAGTTGCCAAAGGCCATGGAGTGAGTCAGTGCCCGGTGCAGATTAGAGCGCAGGAGAGCTGCGCCCTGCTCCCAAGCTTGCATTTCTTCCTCAAGACGGTGCTGCATCCCTTTAGGGGATCAAGCAATTGCTTCAGCAGACTATGCTAGAACACGCTAATCCAGCAATTAACACTGGCGAGTCAATGACATGTGACATCTCTACATTGCAGGTTTATGGCTGCTGCCTGAATTGCTTCTGACAGACTGACTTCTGCCTGTCCACCCACCCACCCACTCTTCTGCCTATGATGTTATGTCCACTTATCTTTGTATCTGGCCATTCCTCCTTTCTATACATCTATCTCCTTCCCCCCTCTCCCTCTCTGTCTCTTATTTCTACTCAAGTTGCTCCCCAAACCCAAATTGAATAGAGTTTCCTGTTAAAACTTATGAGAATTTCCTATTAAAGTCTAGATCCTTTGTTTGGTCTGAGTGAAAAACTGGAAGAGGCTGAACCTGTGCTCCATGGTGTCAGGTGGGTCTGGAAGCCCGTACTTTCTCCTCTATCTTCACATCAGAAAATCTTTTCCCAGTGATTTGTGCTCAAGCCAGGTTCTACCTTATGTTTATCTGCAGGCATCTTCTGCTGAGAGCCTGGGAGGCTGGCACATTGTTTCCTTCCTGTATTGCACAACTCTCTTGTTCTGCAAACCACCCCATAGGCAAGAAATTGCACTAAGAATCAACAGGGCAGGTGGATGTTTATCCACTCTCTGTTGTGGTGCTGGGAATGTTTGGAAATGGCAGGGCAAGGACTTTGTCTTTATGGTTTCATACTCCTGTCCTGTCTTTGCAAGCATGACAGACACTGTCTACAGCCAAGCCCAGCCAAAGGAATCCTCTGAAGAGGACCATACACAGTCTGGCAGCAGCTCATGACTAAGAAACCCCTCTTTGCCCAAATCCTTTGCCCACACGTTCCTCAGGTTAATTTTTGTTGTTGTTCCAAGTGCTACTTCCTTGGGGCACCTTTGGCAATTCCGGTCCCTCCTGCTAATTACACATCAGTCATGGCTGTTTTTTATCAGACAATTTCATAATCTATCCAAAACTTAGATGTTTTGCTTCTTGAGTACTTGTCCATAAAGAAAACCCTCAGTCTCTTAACCATTTGCTCCTGAAGGTCATCTAGAGAAGCACATTGGTCTTCTAACAACTGCCACGTCAATCTCACCCTCATCTCTTTTTAAATTCTAAACACCTATCACTAACATAATGAACTATGTTAGTATAACAGTCTGGATGGTTATTGCTGCTAGCCTTGTACAGCAAAGAAAACCCAACTCCTCTGCCCCATCAGCAGCAATGACACTCAATGTTGGCTTCATGGCTCCTTCTAGTGCTGTCCAAGCAGTCCAGAAAATATTCAGTAAATTCAATTTTGGTCTAGCATGGGAAGAAAATTCTGTCCTGAAAGTGTATTTCATTCCAAATATATACCCCTTCAACAGAGTCATCCCCAGATGAGACAAGCCCTAGAAGTCCTTGGTGAAAAATTAATTTAGATCCAAAAGGTTCCTGTGATTTTGATGAAATTGCATTTTTTCCCCATAGAAATGCTGTTATAAAATTAAATGTTGCTGGTAGCTCTGTACAAGTTAAATCCTCATGCATCACCCATGGTCAGCGTGAGGACCTCTTTGGTGGACTCCATGTGGAGAACTGTAACAAGACAAGAGACTGAGATGTAAGAAGAGTACCACTGACTTGAAGAATGCCACACTTGGAGGGCTGGAGAAGATCTGGGCTCTCCTGTATGCTGCAGCTTCCCTCAGCTGCAGGAGCGAGTGGCAAGGCTGTAAAAATACCACTTGGCTAAGGGCAACCCATACTGTGAATTATGATCAGCTGCTGCCAGATTTCTGTTGGCTTTGTGACATGTGCCATAGGATCTGGCAAAACACGAGAGTTATTGGGGTGTGCTACGAGATCTGAGTCATAATTCCGTGCTGCCCTGAGGATCTTTCTGCCTTTCTTATATAATACAATGTTTGTTTACTGTCATTGCTTTGGAGATAATACTGCAATACACAGGAACATCTACCCACAGGGAGTGCTGTTCCAGCAAGGTGAGTTCAATGGGTTACTGCACAGCGCGTGCTACTAAGGTAGTTCAGACCTAGTTCAGTGGGTTATGCTGTTGCATGATGAACAGACATTTGGCATCCCTGGCTGGCTCACACCAACATTCAAGTGAGCCCCTATCCAGGCTCCTTGGATTTTCCCACAGAAAAGACTATTCATGGAAATCCTCCCAGCATCCAAGTGTCTTGAAAGGCAAAGAGCTGAATGCTATAGCATGCAGGGAAGCTCTTCCATGGTGACTTTGTCTCCCATGAGGACCTGGGATCTATACTAGTGTTGACTAGAGGTGGCTGCAGAACAAACAGAGATGAAGAGAGGCAGAAAGCGTCACTTGGCAACCCGTGGAAGGACCCACCTCAGCAAGGTCCTGAAGGAGAAGAGAAACTTTAAGCATGGTCCATACCAGACTCAGTGAAGCTGCTTATAATCAGATCTATGCAGCAAATAAAACAATAGGCAGGATAAGACTGGTCTGATGCTCCGCCTCTTCAGCTTCCTATTGCATGTCTCACCAACATCCTATTTCACCTATTCCATATTATCAGTTCATTCATCCTCCCGACAGCTCCTACTTGCTAGGACACTTCTGCAGAAATCTTGCCTCAATGTTCCCTCTTTCATAGTTCTTCCTGTATGGCCCTCTTCTGAGGCTGTGAATAGTGCCCTTACCATGAACATCACCACCAAAGACGATGGCATCCTCCAGTTCTGTATACTGGTCTCTGGAAGAGCTCTGTAGATATCCATGTATGCATTAGGATATGGTTTCACCTCTACTTGCATCTATGGGTCTGCTTAGGACAGCATGACTGCTTTGGAGACAGCATGAAACAGCAAATGGGATAGTCCACCACAGTTACCTTTTGTAAATAAAGGACGGTCCCTTTAAGCACAGCATAAAATTTCTTCCAACCTCTTCTTCCTCTGGGAGCTAAAAAAAGGAAGAACATTTAATTATACATGTCTGCTTCTGCCACTGCTGCTTGACCTTCACATTTCTGGCAAAACTAACCCTTCTGCTGACCCACCACAGGCATGCACTGTTGCCCAGACCTCATACACCTCCAAGCTATTGCTTATGAGTGGCTTCTCTGCAGGGACATGTGTTTGAGACACGGGCTGGGAGATGCAGCCTCCCAGCAGGAACACAAGCAGGTCAAAACCATAGATGAGCTGGTATACGTGTACCAGTGGACACATGCTCTCTGCTCCTACAAACCCAGGTTCAACTTCCTTGGACTAAATGCTTGAGGAGCAGAGACATTCCCTTAGGTCCTCTGCTTCAGATGAGTTAGGCATAGCCACAGACATACCCTGGATAAGGCAGCTTCTGTTCCACAGAGGAGGGAGCATTACCACCAGCCATCTTGATGGACTTGGGGATAGAGAGCTTGAGAGCTTGCTGGAAGCTGGAGAGGGGCAGGAGGTGCGGGGAGCCATCTACATCACCACAAGACAACTGATCTTCCGGTCATGGGCTATTAAGAAAGTGCTGGAAGCAAGGGAGGCCTTTGGTGGTAATCTCTACTCAAGACTTTTAATCAGCTGCAGTGATTGGGCCAATCATATCAACTAGCAAAAGGGGTTATCCAAGGTTTCATTAATCTCTGTTCATTAACAGTTCCCAAATATATTTTCCTTTACCTTTCCTGTAATCTCATGTGCTGACAGCAGAGCTATGATTGTCCCCAAGGTCAGGGCTGGGGTGGACAACTGTTGTGGAACCAGCCTCACCCCATCGCTCAGAGTGTGGGGTTCAGGACTATGCCCATGAACAGGATGGAAGATCAGGTCTATCTGTATGGGACAGGCACTGTTAGGTTCCTTGGCAGTGAGAAGGGAAGACTGAAGCCTTCTGAAAACATTCATGTCTACAAATGCCTCTACACATGGATCTGGGGATCGCTCTTGTGTCCCCTGGGATGCAGTGAGGAAACGCCTTCAGCGGGAGAGCCAGGGAGAAGGCTAGGGCAAGGCTCTGGTACTGCCTGGGGCACATCTCCTCCTGTCCCGTTAACACGTACTTCTCTTCCCATCCATGTCTGCATGGGTTTTACGCGTGAGGACACCGTGCTTGTAGGTGATTGCGTTCAGCGCTTGGGGGATGTCCAGGAAGGGGTTGCTGCTGTCAACAATCCTTGTCACTTTCTTCGCACTGGCTCCAAATTTGTCATCTACCAGCTCCGAGAGTGATTTCCTCAACTCGTCCTCATCGCTTGGAAACAAAGTTAGAGAAGAGATTGAGTGGAGGACATGTGGGTTGGGTCACAGTGTGCCCTATCATCTGCTTTGGGTTTAAAGGGAGTTTTTTATTACAAGACTAATCAGAGAAAGAAAATGAAAGGAGATGCAGGGACTGTAACACGCAGTGTGCCAATGGTGGTCATCTGGACATAGCTGGGAGGAGCATGGGTGGCAGGTAACTGTCCCAGTGGTCCCACTGTGAGGTTACTCAAACCAGATAAGGTAATGGGCACTTGTCTGAACACCAGGAAACTACAAGCATTTCACAGGGGTAGTCTCCATTTCTGTGCCCTAAAATTGGAGCTTAAGGAGGTCTTTTGCTGAAGACCAGGTATCACTGGCGTTTCTCATCCTCTGAGAGGTAGCCCCTGGGGCCTCCTAGATACTGAAAGAGCTTGAGGAATGTCTTGAGCATATCTGAGGAACAAAAGTTCCACAGACATTAGGGAGATGGGCCACTTGATCAAAAAACCACAAACCCTGGAACAGGTTATATGTCAGCCCCCCATTCGTGTCCTCAGGGTGGGCCAGCAGAGAGCAAGAAATGCTGGTGATTTCCATAAAAACTGCATTTCCTCTCAGATCTCCTGGTGCTGGACCTTGGACAGCAAGGACTTAGCAGCTTCAGGAAGTGGCCACTGACTCCACCAAGCCTGCCTATTCCTGTTTGGAGTAAAACGTACTCTGGCGCAGAGAAACTAGAACTTGTATGGAAAGTGATATTTCCCAGTGTCCTTGGGACATTAAGGAGAGAGAGCAAACAGGGAATTTCTGCCCTGTGTGATACATGTCAATGTCTAAATGGTACGAGTGGTCACCTTAGGTTGCAGATTAGATTGGGACCAGACCTCAGCTGAGGAGTGACCTAGCAATGAATCCACTAGCTGGGATGTGAGCAGTAAAATACCACACTTCCCCACATGCAGCAAGTAGATGGCCAAAGCATCAGACACCTCTTGGAAGAGAAGGATGATTTCTCAGCTCTCAGCACCCACAGGAGTCCTGGGGCTTAGGCAGAGCCCAGACGCTACACCTGGGTGGGCAGTTCATGGGGCTCAGTTCTCCAAGCTGCACCAGAGGGACCCCTCTGAGATCCTGCTTGCTGCTGGGGTGATGGCCATATACCTGCCTGTCCGGTTGGGCTTTCTGAGCAAGGGCATTTCATTCCCTGGGATGGACAAGGACAGAAGGCAGAGGCAAGCAGGGAGAAGAGGGTCCTGGCTGTGCAAGGTTACGACTCAGTTCCATGTCTCTGAAAGAAAACCAGGTACCTCATGTCAGGCAGCATCCGTCCCATAGCAGAGGAGCTGAGAGGTCTCTCATGTTGCAGCCTCTCCATCTGCAACCAAGCAGGACACCCTGCAGCAAGGCAGGTCCCAGGCTGGTGTGGGCTGAATGAGGGGGTGCAAGGATACAAGCAGAGTGTGTGGAGGAGGGCAGGAGGGGGGCCAGATGCTGCTGACTGGAACTGCACCACTGCAGCCGGACTTTGGGGGGCCGACATTGCTGGGATGTGTGCTGGCAGGCGTGCAACCACTGCCTGCATCCAGCTGGCAGATGCACTTCTGCTAAACTCCTCTTACATAAACCGTCCCGCCGGCACCTTCTGCGGAGCTACAGAGCTCCCTCTCGTGACTACGTCCACCCACCGACACGGTCTCTGCTGCAGAGATGGCATTGCTGCTTTCCTCTCATACAGACACCACACAAGATGATTATTTTTAAAGTGAAATTGATGCTACACGACTCACTAAGAAACCACTGCCCTTCCTGGACCACCGAAGGAGACACCAGCCCACAGCGAGCACTGCTACCATCAAGGGGTATGGCTGGCAATGGAGGTTCCTGCTCTGCAGTTTCCCCAGGTAGTTGAGGAGGAAGGTAGGATCAGACAATGTCAAGACACTTTTCTGGCCAGGACAATATGAGGAGAGGGGCAGGTGATGGGGCTAATGGCCCAGAAAGTCCTGCTCAGTCCCGCGACCCTCTGGAGACAAGACAGGTCTGAGGTTAAGAACGAGGAGAGGAGAGGAGAGGAGTCCACTGTGTTAGCTTAAGGCCCCAGGTCTGTCATAGGCTTCCCCATGGCAGCAGTGGGGGGTGTTGGGGCTGGGGAGCACCGTGCACCCCTTGCTGAGGGTCCTGGCCAGTGCTCTGGGCAGGGGGTGGGTAGCAGAGCAGGGGAAGGGCTGAGGAAGGTGATGCATGAACTTGTCATGGAAGCCACCACGCAGCTGTTCCCAGACTTGTGTCAGGGTAACAAATGATGATCTGGAGGAGGAGACAGAGTGCACCTCATCAAGTTTGTGGATGACATAAAAATGAGAGGTACAGGGCAACCACTTAAAGGGCCAGAAGCCTCACTAAATGCCGCACCCCAGTACTGCCCTGGGGTGGAGTGGTCCTGCAGAAGGCTGGCCAGGCTGACTGGCTGGGGAGCAGCTTTGCAGAAAAGGCTCTGGGGCTCCTGGTGCACAGCAGGATGAACAGGAGCCAGCAGTATGTCTTGGCAGAAAGAGGCCAGGAGCATTCTGGGCTGTGTAACAGCATCATGGTGAGGAGGCTAAGAGAAGTGAGCATCCTCCTCTATTCTGCACTCATTACATCATGTCTTGATACAGCAAACAGTATTGGGTCCTCAATAGAGGGAAGGGCATCAACAAGGCAGAGAGGGTTCAGCAGAGGCCACCAAGATGCCTGGGGGCTGGAGCACTTGCACTGTAAGAAGTGACTAAGGGAACTGGACTTGTTCAACCTAGAGAAGAGATGGCTTTAGGGGGCCTCATGACAGCCATGTGTGAGGAGGTTATTCAGGGGACAAAGCCAGGCTCTTCACTACAATGCATGGCAGGAGGACTACAGACAGTGGGCATAAGTCAAAACAACAGTGGTTTCAAATGGATAAGGAAAAAAATGCCACTCTCAGAATAATTATGCATGGATTCATGGACCCAGAGGGGCTGTGGGTTCTCTGTCCTTGGAGGTTTTCAGGATTAAACTGAATAAAGCCCTGAGCATCCTGGTCTGAATTCAGTGTTGACCACACTTTGAGGAGGAAGCTGGACTGGAGATCTCACAAGGTCCCTTCCCACCTGAGTGATTCTCTGATACTATTTCCAGAAGAAACTATGTGGAAGAGATGGAAAGTCTCAGTCACCACAATAACCCCAGGTATTGAGCTCCTTGTACAAAGACCTCTGAAGCACCTGGAGGGGGACCAGCATTTTATAGGTGTTATAGTAAACAAAGAGGGCATTCCCTTCCTTTAGATCATGCCTGTGGACCCTGCGTCCACAGACTGTCACCAACCTCCCTGTCTGCTTTTGTGTCTAAGCGATAAATAAACCCAGCTTGCCTACAGGAGGGACTTCAGTGCTTAAGGGCTTGGCAGGAAATGTTCTGGGAGCTCCTGGGGCTAAAAACATGACTCAAGACCTGTCAGCTACTTCAAAAGACACACTATCTCTCAAATGCTTAACATATACTTACATGGCCCACTCCAGCTTCTCATTCTTGATTGAGTTATATAGTGTCTGAAACAAGAACATGGTATTAGCTGTGTCTCTCATGGAAGACATGTCGGGGTTGCGGAGACCATCTCCTCCACATCTTGTCTTTGTTCTTGGAGAGACACCTTCCTTGCTGAACTGCCCTGGAGAAGTAGGACAACTGCTGTCCTGTTAGACCCTTTCTATGTGCCATGCCTGGTATTGGACTGGACATGTCAGCAGCAGAGGGGTCTGGCAGCCAGCCTTGCTCAGGAGCCGGTATATATGACATTTTTTACTAATTCTGGGTGCTGTGCCTAGTCCTGAGTGAATGCTGGCCTACACAAAGATGGTAGAAGACTGGGGTATGCCAAGACACCTCCAATGTCTTGACTAGGGGACAGGGACAGTGGAGGCTTGAATATTGCCCTGAGAAGCAGAGGAGGGATGAATGACCTCAGGGATCAGCTTTTCCAGTTCCTCCTGTGCAAAATTCCAGTGGTTTCCCTGAGGCACTGGGAAAAAAGCAGGAACGGGCTAGGAAAGCAGAATGTGGAGGTGGACCTGACCATACTAAGCAGTGGGGTAGGGTGAGGTCTGCTGGGAGGTAGGGGTGTTGTCTAAAGCACGGTGTGACACCCCTGATGTGGCACTGGTCATTTCAACCTTTTTCCATACAGCAAAATCCAGGTCAGGTTGCTGCACCTGCAGCAGGTGCAGACAACAGTGGTGGTGTTAAACCACGTGGAAGGAGAAAATACTCACTTTACGGTGTTTAACCAATATCCCATAGTACTGAACTAGTTGTGTTGGAGCACTACATCTAAATACATCAGTGTCAGTGCCAGATGGTCATATTTGGGGGTGGGGGGTACCTTGTTCTGTGCATTGTCTGGTGCATCACAGAGCTATTGTGGGGGAGAGGGCAGATATGCCACAAATCTGGATAAAACACTGCTAGGGAACAGACCTCTGGTGGCTCGCTGCACGTTAGCAGAAGCTATCCATGTGGGTTACGGTTCTTCTAATGAAATAATTGTGGAAAATGCTGATTCAAGGGCTCAGAGTGTCCCAGCAGGACTAGGTAGCACTATAATAATAATGACAGTATCCCACTGCCTATTTATATCGCATTACCTTTAGCAAATCCTTTGCAAAGTCCTTCCCATCATTCAGCCCATCCAGGTTTGCTATGAACTGTTGACACGACATCTTTTTGCCAATATTCTGTAAGGCAAAGAAAAAGCTCATTAAACTTCTAGAGAGTTTTTACTTTAATCAGAGTGTCTTAAAGAACAATTTTATATGTAATGGTGAAGCCTGGGTTTGCCCCAATAGCTCAAAGCTGAAAGGTCTTCTGCTCTGATTTTCTACTGGGCTCTTTGCTTTATTTGCTCATGCCAGCACTCAAATGTTTCAAATGACCTCTTATTTAATGCTGGAAGTAAAACACCTGAAAATAAATTCTCCAGCTCTTGCTCCAAACTTTCTAAGTGATCTCACCTCTGGTCTCCAGGTTGGTGCTGGTGCAGGGTCTGTGTCTCAAAATTCAAGACAAGCACTCAGACTGCCTCGAAATTGCAATGCTTGCATGGGCCTCCAAGCCTGCCGTGTGTGAAATTGTGTAAGCATGCAGTGTCAGCATCTGAAGACAGCCAGCACTGGGCAATGACTCGTCCTTCGCAGAAACTGTTATTTCTGATTGCCATTATGAAGAAAGATGATCCGGCTCCTGGTACTGTGTGAACTTGAGTGCCATGGCATGTGAGGGCAATACACGTACACTAGGAGAACCTCACAACCTTGAACACACTCATCACCACCTAATACCAAAACTATTTGGTGCTGATGCTGCCAGGTCATCTGGCAACCCTGACATCACTCTGCGGCATCTGTCTTCCCAAACCCTTTACCCCTCACCATAGCCAGGTGAGTCACTTTCTGAGCTTGCAAGGGACAAGGGGGTGGAGGCAGGCAGCCTTTTCCCAAGCCTCCCTCTGCAAACCTACCTCTCCAAAGGACTGGAGCAGAGGTGTGGAGGAGTCAGTGGGAATTGTAGGGTCCAGAAAAGGGAGTCTGATACCACAAAGGAAAGACAGGGGTCTCCAAGGCCATGTCATATTGCAGCCTCCAACCCTGGAGTCTCCAAGGACAGACTCCATGGTGACATCACATGGAGCAGACAACGGAGTTTGTGAGAGGAGAGCATGGGCTGCCACCAGCAGTCCTAAGGATCCCAACAGCACCTTGGCGCTGGGGGGCTTTGCATCAAGGCATCAACAGGGTGGCCAGCCAGGAGGACCTGGGAGGATGGCCAAGAACAGCAGAGCCAGGACCCTGCTTAGGCACTCAGGGAAGAAGAAGAAGGGGCTTTCTGGGTCACTGGGAGGGGATGAAGCTGCAGCAGATGATATAGGAGGTGGCCTGCAGGGCAAGATGTGTCCTCTGTGCAAGAAAATAATCTCTTGAAAGAGACTGACACCAGAAACCCCTGCCCACAAACAGGCACAATGGATGACCCAGAGGCTTCTCCCCAAGAGAAAACATCAGCAAAGAGTGAGGCCTTGGGATTAGCCCTCAATGGCCCCCACACACCTGCATCTGTGTGTGCAGATACACTCTTTGGCTACACAGGGAGCCAGTGCTGCCTTTGAGCAGCTCTGTCTGATACTCTTAATTATGCCTCCTGTCGGTGCCAGCTCATCTGGAGCTGGCACCCTTGAGAGATCAAGAAAAAGAGGAATAAAGCACCATTACAAATCTGCAGTGCCTGGGGATGTGGTGCGGCATAACACGAGGCTCGGCCATCTTTTCTTTCTCACAGGGGAGATCCACAGCTGATGCCCATAGCTGGACCCCATAGCTAGAGGCTACTGCCAGCTTGTGCTCAGTGGCACAAGAGCTGCGGGGAAACCTGCAGACATGCTAGGTTTTTTCAGCAGTGGGAACAGAGATTTGTGTACTTGCTGGTGAATTACAGCCAAAAAAAACCCAAAAAACCAAAAACAGCAGCACAATGGCGTGTGGATGGAGAAAGGAAGGAGAGTGAGAGAGTGCATTAAAAAAAATGCAGTAACAAACCTCTGAGAGGGAGTTTGGAGCGGAGGTAGGTATGTTGCCTGAGACCTCGAGGCACCAAATTACTTTGCAGTGAGAGAAGGTGACTACTTCTACTCCTGCCTTGAGGCAGGAAAGCAGAGTGCACAGCACAGGTCTTTCTGCCTGCAGACATCTTGTTGCAGTGATCCAGCAATGAAGGCAGAGGCCAACACATTTTAGGAAGTGAGTGGATACAGTGAGATAAAGTAGCACAAATTACCAGCCTTTTTTGGGTTTCTTGTGTATTGCGTCCAAGACATATATTAATTCCAGGGGATGGCTTTTTTATTCTGTGATATGTCTCTCTCTCTTGCACAAAAGATTCCCGAGCTCAAACTGAGGCAGTAACAACACTGTGGAAAAGCAGCTAATTGCTGAGCAATTGAGAAGGATGAACACATATCCTCTGAAAACCTCCTCTGACAACCAGAAGAGGTGACAAGGAAGCTCCAGCAAGGTTGCTAACACTGTGAATCAGCTTGTCGGACAAAGTTGTGAAAGTCTGCAGAGTCAGGGGCAGGATTCAGGCTGGCTGTCAGTAGGATTGAGGACAGGATGCTGGGGTGGCTCAGATGCAGTACAACCTCAAGTCAACAATATCTTAACACTTCAGCTTGCTGCTTTGTGAAATAGGCTGGAGCCAGCCACTCAAATATAAAGCCCTGCAAGTGCCTCCAAATCAACACCAGCTGAATAGAGAAAGCAAAAACACTCCAGGACACAGACTTTGCAGCTTCACTTGATCAACACTTGCAAAGAAACATTTCTCTGACCACAAGTGCCTCATTATCAATGACACCAGCAGCGGGACCGCCTGAGCTGTCACACACTGCAACAGTATTTAGCAAGTCAGGGGAATCCCAGGAACAACTCTGGAAAGGGCCACTATGAGGGTGCAGTGAGGTGCCTTCTTACACAGTAGGCCATCTTGCTGATTCAGCAAGATCATCACATGTGGACATAATCTTCAGGGGAATGTATCTGCACACCTCAAAGCTCAGTGTTCAGATGTTCTATGACCCCTGGTGAACTGGGACCTCTGGGTAGCAAGATGCATCTTCATTTCTGGCTAGCCACACAGATGGGGCATTTTGCTTTTTTGTGGTGCATCAGTCACTTACCAGCAATAGAACAAACCAGCAAGGCTGCTTCACAGCCACACGTAGCTACTATTCCTGATATGTCCCCCTGGCAGAAAAGACCTTCATCACATCTTTGCTTGCTCCAGGCCATGCAGCAAAGCATGAGAAACCACTGTCAGACAATCAACTAGCACCATGGTGTGCTTGGATGGAGAGTGAGTGAGCGAACAGTGGATTAAATAGATGAGAAGGGCTGGATACTCAGATGAATGGGTAGAGGCAGTATGGGAATGGATGGACAGAGGTGGATGGGTGCAGACAGTGTACGAGAATGGACAGATGCAGAGACAAGGTGCACAATGGTGGTTACAGTGCATAAGAATAAATTAGGAAGGATGAGATTGATCTGATGGTGGGTAGACAGGGCTGATGCTGCCATCTCATTGTTTCAACCCAGTGTAACTCTCCTGTTTACAGTTGGGTTCTTGCCTCCTCTGGCCTTCAACCATCTGCTCCTGAGCTGACTCACCCAAGATGATTTCAGACCATCTCCTGAAATGTCCAGGATGGCTCTATCCACCTCCAGAAGGCTCTGGGCTGTAGCCTGACATTCCTTGGCTGTTGCCAAGTCCCAGCATTAGGAGGTTGGGCAGGTGAGTACAGAGGTGGGTGCTCAGTGGGAAAAACAGGTGCCATGTGAAAGGCCCAGGAGGAGAAGCAGGTTCCTGGGGGCCAAAGACTGTGAAGGGTGGCTATCTGGGGTGCTTTCCCCAGCACTCCCCCTGTGAGGTGTTAAACCACTTGAGTTTCTGGGCTGGAGGCCCCACGCATTCAAACATCTAAGCTGCAAAGTGGTGAGTGGAGTACATATCCTGTGAGCTCCCAGCATGAGCATCACTCCCTTACAGGCCCTGCTTTTACTCAGGATCTTTTAACCTTTCCCAAATACTCACCTTTAGGGGAAAAACCCAAACAACTACACTTATGCTTAAGCATGAAGTGAGGGTCATTGGTCTGACTGGACCAATGGATCTGGCAGTGGATGTGTTCTAGGCTGCAGAAACAAAATCACCCTGCTGCAGGGAACAAACCCACAAACTTTGGGTACCAAAGAGCCCTGGGCCACACAAAGGTGCTGTGGACAGATGTGTCACTCTGCAGCTGATGCCAGTGGCTGCTCCTATCTCAGAGCTCTTCAGGTCTTCCAGTGCTACTAACACAGCAGTATTGCTAACACCAAACCATAAGCTTGGCTTAAGGAGAATATCACAGGGTTTGTAAGATTAATAGCGATGGATATGCAGAGTTAGGAGCTGCCAGGGATCCCATTTCAAGCTTTGTTCAGTGGCCATGAGAGCTGCTGGCCTGCTTTTTGAACAAACGCTAAAGCTTGTCAAATTACAATGTGTCTCCAGAAGCTGGGCTTTGCTAAAGTACCAAAATGCAACCATGAGTGCTGGTGATGCCTAGGTGTTGATTTGTCACTGTCCTTCCATGGCCAGCAGTTCTGAACAAGGAGGGATAACACTGACAGTTGGAAAGGAGACATCCCAAAGTTTTGTCTCCAAGGGGCAGAGGTGGAGCAGAGTACTTTGTCATAAGATGTTGCGGAGCACAGGAGAGCAAGGTAGAGAGTTGCAACAATCTGGATTATACTGCAAGGCTTGTAATGTTTGTTGGTGACTGCTGGCTTTTAAACACCAACTCGAGGTGATTCTATGGAAATGGAGTGTCTCATTTTAAAGACAGTAAGTTTTCTGAGCAGTTTGGAAACAGACTCTGAGTGCACCTGTGGTAGAAAATCAACAGTACTAAGGCAAAACTCCAGTGTTCACAGATGCAAATCTCATGTTTTAAAGCCAGTCTCATTACTTTTAAGCCTGGACTCAGTATATGTGATGGTCGCTGCTGGAATGGTGAACTAGCCCGTTGTAGAAACGCTGCTGGAGGGCACTGCACCTTTACAGAGACATATCAACCGCCCTTTCCTAAGCAAAGGAATTTCCCACTCCATGGCAATGCACAGTAAAACACTGAAACACACACACAAAATCAAAAAGGAAATAAAATTAAAAGTGATATGCAATGTCATGAGAGCATCTTTAACAAAAACAGGTGAGAGATCAAGTCACACAATCCCAGGTACACTGCAGTTTATGGAGGTTTCTTGACACAAGGAGAATTTCATGTGATGTATATCAGCTGCTACGTAGTGAAGGACACTGCACAACCACTTAGGAATCCAGACAAACAAAAATCCTTTTTTTTTTTTTTTAATACAGAAAAAAATAAGTCAAATGTCAGTGCTTTAAAGCAAAACACTAGAATGACTGCACTTACCACCTGGTAAAGGGTTAAAGAGCAGAAAGAGAGGTTCCAGGAGCAGAAGGAAGGAAAAAAAAAAAAAAAAAGGAGGAGAAGGAGAAGAAATTAATGTTACACATGTGGAAAAATAAAAAGAAGATTTTTTCAAAGAAAAGCTCAGGTATTTCTACACCAGGTCAAAAGAAAGCTACTTTTTCTTTGCCTAGATAGCATGACATAATTTCTTCTTACCAGGCCTCTTAGCCAGCTTGTCAATGAAAAATAGAAATGGTAAGGTCTTGGAGGTTTAGGTGTTTTTTTGCCTTTTCAATCATTTCTATCTTCCCAGAGATATATTTTGTATTTTTTAAATTAAAAAAAACCTACACAAAATAAGATTATTTTGGAATGCAGTTGCATAGTTTGCTTTCTGCCACAATACTGCTTTTGCTGTTCAGGAAGTGCTTTGATGAAAATATCCCCTTGGCTCCAACCATTTTGGCTGAAGGATGAATGCTGTGTGAGACCCTCCCAGAAGCTGCCTCCACTGCTATGCCACCGCGTGCAGAGACACTTTGCTTAGACATGTTACTGGCAGCCATGTGGGTGGGAACGGACCCAGTGGCCGGTGTAACCTTGGTCATAGGCTGCCTGTTCCCCAAAGGATGAGGCTGCAGCAGCCGTAACCAGCTTGGTGCAGGCCACAGTGCACATCTGGAAAGGATGCTTTTGCTGAGACCAGTAATTCCATTCACTAACTGCTGTGTTCAAACCTTGCCACTGTCGTAGAGGCAGTATCTGTGCTGTAATGATGAGGATGGTTCCCCCGGGTGGACTGTCAGGATGGCACCAGTGAGGTTGGTGGCCTTTGCATCCTTGCCATCATAGGTGAAGAGCACTCTTCCCACACCCACAGAAAAAGGCTCCTCTGAAAGGTGATTATAAACTAATATGCAAAAAAAGAGCTAGGTTATGGCCTAGTGTCCCCTCATTAACAGACTAATGAGGAGAAAATCAGGGCAAGCCTCTGCAGATGCATAACAAATTGTTACCAGCTGGAGGCAGAAGAGGACTCTGATGACACAGCTTGGAAATCATGGGATTGTGGGGCAGAAAAAGGGTGTGTGGATTTCACACGCATGGACTGCTATAACAAGCCATCTTGGCATGCCCCCTCTATCTTCACACGAGTTCTGGGGAGTCTGCGCTCTTAGATGGGCTATGAAAGAAGGCACTTCAGTGACCCGAGACTTGAGGAGCCCCTCTACCCCTGTAAAGGGGACACAGTGCCCCTGAAACTCACAGCCATGCTCTGTGTCCGCACCATGAAGCTGGAGAGCAGGGAGGACAACTGTGTCAACAGTGCCTACAGCCTTCCACAGCACTGAGCAGGGCGCAGAGTCCATGCATCCTCCCAGATGTACGCTATGGCAGGGGTCTCCAAGGATACTCAATGTCCCAGTGCTGTCCCCTATGCGCAGTCCGTCTCCCCTCTGCAGTTATTTTTCCTCTCACTCTGCTCTCCTCTCTACACTCTGGCTGACCTTTTAGGAACAAATCCAACCTACGCCACCTGAAAGAGCCTCTGAAAGGTGGTGAGAGATGGTCTTAACAGCCTCTGCTGTTTTCTAACCACACCTTTGGGCACTGAGCTCTGCTAACCCTGCTCTTTGTCCAGAGGCCTCTCTGGTGTGAAGCTCTCCAGTGTCTGTCTGTTACACCTTGGGGAAAAGGAACAGCTGAGACTTACTTCGTGTTTTGGGAAGAAAAGATCAAATCTAGACCTGTATGAAAGCACTGACTCCCTTGCAGCCATTTATGGGATGAGGGGAACCTCGGGTGTTTGCACCACACTTGGTGCTGCTGTTTGCCAGCTCCACAGAGACTGTTGGCAAAGACTTCTCCATGAGAGCTCCTGGGACAGGGCTGATGCATGCAACAGGTCCTGGGAAGAAAGCTGCACTGCCTGTGCCTGTATGAGATAACTCATGTCAGCAGGTGCCTTTAGCTTGAGTGTACTCTGTGTCCTGGTAATTAACTCTATCCTTGCCAGAACCAGGACACTCTGCCAACCTATCTCAATTTTCCAGCAACACATCCTGCATAAGGGGACAGACCTCTGTGCTGGGAAGGAAAAAAGGAAGGATGCATCTCGGAGTACTACTTACATGGCCGTGAAGGTCTGTGTTTAGCAGCATCAGGGCACAGGTGAGCGTGTGAATCCCATCTGAAACACACAAGTCAGAGGGCTATGATTATTCCCCTTCCCACGTGGTTTTGATGTTTGCTGTCTTGGCAACCCACCTATTGCAAAACTAAGGCTAGGTGCTATGTCTGGGGACTTTAAAGAATACCTGTTTCTTTCAACTGCACAAGATAGATAGTTAAAAAAAACTAGTATCTTTTTTTCTTTCAAATTTTACCTTTTCCTGAAATGATCATCAGGTAATTGGCTTTAAAGCAGTTTTGTCAATGGCTTTCTAAAGACCAGACTTTCCGCTGAGTCTTCCTCCATATCCATTTTGTGTCAATGTTGTTGCAGAATGGAGCACAGACCCTGGCAAACAGCTAGTTTCCCCCCAGTTGATCACAGTCACCTCAGGGGTTTGTCCTGAGGCCCTCAGCCATCATTCCCGGGCAGCCTGTAAGCTCTTGAGTTGTTCAACAAACATTGTTACTACAAATGAGTGCAGCGTTTTTTGGCTCTCTGACTTAATAAAACTCACATGAAGTTTTCCTTCCATTTGAGACAGCACAGCACCCTCTTCTGTACCAGGTAGCCTGGTGGCTTCCTGTTATTTCAAAACCATGCTGTGTCCTGAAGCTCTTCAAGGTCAGGAGACTAGTCTCCATGCACCACCTCACAACAGTGAGATGTAAATGCACTCTGGCACAGGAACCAGTCCTTGCAAGGATTCATAAAAGGGCTAGAGAGCACCAGGGAGGAGGCAGGGGCCAAAATACAGCCTTGGTCTTTGGCCCTGATCTTGACTTGGTGTGCTCACACAGATGGGCTGCTCCATAGACCAAGCCAGACATGACATGATGCTCCTGGCTTATTTCCCTTGTGCATGCTGCTCTGTGAACTGGTGCCCTGGAGTCAGGCTGTGACTTACCCCCAGGCTGGCAGGGAAGTGCCACTAGTCTCTTCTTGTGGGGGAGATGTGCAGCCACAGAGAGCCAGCTGTGGCCTGTCCCCATCCCGGTCAGTCACTAGACAAAGGCACCATTTGTGTGGAACAGTGACAAGCCCTGAACACCTCATGCTCAAGGCCAGGCTCTAAATGCTACCAGCTAAAGGCAACCAAAACCACAAGCTCAGGATGAAGGCAACTGAGCCCATGAGCTTCTCCCTTTCCTGGAAGAACCATGGTCTCTGAGGAAGGAAGGGTTTCTCATGGGAACATCACGTATTTCTCTATGAGGGCTGACAGTCCTGGGGATGTGGTATGACGGACATCACCCTTCAAGAGAGAATCAATTCCTAAGAAAGATGCTTCCTTCACTTTCAAAAGCAGCAGCTTTGGGCTTCGGACAACATGCCTTCCCAGTGTGTATTTTGGAGTCTCTGTGGGAGGTTCTGGGCTGATATCTTCACCTGCCTTTACTGTATTCACTTTGGTCAGGTAATTCATGTCCCACATGGCCCCAAGGTGGAGCTGGTGTCCCAAAACCTGCTATTCTCTTGCTGTTGCTTGGATCAGTTGCTTTCACTTTTTCCCTCAGCTCACACAGTGTCACAACATAGCCATATAGTTCTTCCATGTCTGGGCTTCATTAGTACAGGAAAGAACTAATAATGTGTCCAAGGCACCACTCTCTGGGAGAAAAACCAGCCATGCCACTCAGTGGTCAGCAGGTCAGAGCTTCTGCTACCTTCATCTGCAACATCCCATCATACAGGCTGAAGTTACTCTTGGTGTTGCAACAGCCATGTCTCCATCAGAGTTATTGAATCAGCATGTAGCAATGCCCTGAAATGCCTTAGAGGGATTTAAGACCTTCTCAGCCACCCTGATCAGAGAAAACTGCCTTGACTCTATCATGCCTCTATGCCAATAGACCATCACAGCCAGAGGTGTTTCTTTAGAAATCTAGATACACACAGTGGCTCAAATTTCATCTTGGTGGAACATCCTTTGCAAGTTTAGGCTGGATGCAATAAGAAGGAATTGCTTCCTGAAGAAAGAGCTTGCAATAGCTTTCTCAAATTAACCACACATCTAGTGCATGTTTTTGCAGTATCTGCAAAAGATGTGACCTGAAGGAGCCACTTTGCTTCCCTCCAGTACTTGGATTACAACTGTATTTTTCAAGCCCCATTCAATTCCATTACTGCATGCAGCTCTATCCTGTTTTAATCCTTCAGTTTACATTTGGTCTGCAGTAAGTGATCCTGCCCAGCCTTGTGAAATGTGTTGCCACCATCACAGGCAATGCTGTAGCCCTAAATGTTAATGATAGGTCATGACAGCAGCAGCAGTAATGTGTTTCAGATCCAGTTTTCCTTACTCTGAATAGTTTTGTACTGTTTAGGAGTGTAACATTTTTAAAACAGGTCCTATCAGCCGCAGTGACATCTCCACTGAGGGCCATGCAGTTATGGAAGAGTTTAATTTTCTGGCTTCATTTGTGTTTGCATTAGCAGGCACCTTGTCACAGACTCTTTCAGAACTGGGATCTAATTTCTCTTGCAAACAGTTGCTGTAGCGTGGCTCCATTGGCAGCTTTGTAAACCACGTTGCCATGGCAAAGCTTGTGTTTTGTTTGACTGTCACTGCCCTCCAAACACCCTCATGCTGAAGGGTGTGGGATGGAGTCTGAGATCTGACCCCCTGCGCTTCAGCTCAGCCTCTGCTCAAGTCGGTGTGTGCACATCCTTGCAGTGGCTGTCAGACACCTGAGGACCAGAAGCGGAGATATGGTCCCAAGACCCTTGTCTGTAGGAGTGGGGGTGGATACAACGTGGTTGTGGATCATTTCCAAGGGTAGGTGTTGAAGAGGGGTCAAGACTTGGCATTTGGGATGTTTCAGTTGGAGACTGCTGCTGAAAATTCAGCCTGCAGCTTAATGTCTACACGTGGATGACCCATTGCAGGGAAAGGTCCTCTTTGCATCAGTGGGGGAGAACATCACACAAACACAGGGAAATTGAATCTGTACTTTACGGGGATACCACTGATAAAAGCGAAGAGATCATTCTGTTTTGAGAATAGCTTGTGTCCAGTTAGCTTGGCAGAGGCACTGAAGGGTTTGGGTGACACTGGGCACTGCTGCTATTTGGGAAGCCTGCAAGACCAAGACAAGCAGGAGCTGTCAGACACAAGTGGCATACTGTGTGCTGAAGGGGTGGAGGAGGAGCAACTGGCACTGCTGTCAGGTCAGCAGACTGATTTCCACCCATGGGGGCATTTCTAGATGCCTGTAAGCAGGTGCATAGAGGCATTCACGTAAGTGCCAACGTGGACATGCTCATGTCTGAATGCATGTGTGTGCACGTGTGTACCAGGCATGACCTTTCCCTTTGAAAATGTCAGAAGAAAATACATCTACTTAAAAAAAAAATTATGAGGGGCTGAAAAGAGCTAACAAAATCTGCAACTCCAGTGAGCCCAGAATTTTACCCAGCTGCACTTTGCCCTGCTGCAGTTGTAGATGCAAGGAATACAACTCTTGTGCATGGCAAGCTAACAGCATTCCTCAATCTGCATGGAAATGTCTTCTTCCATTCAATAGACAAGGTCTTGGGCTGAGCTAGCACCAGCCACTCATTTTCCCACAGCCAGCAACCACTTTCCAAGCCACGATTGCAGTAATTTGCAATCCCCGAGAACCACTCACCACCTCCCCTGGTGCTGGGCAAAGCATGGCCACCGATCAAGGCTACAGCTGAGGAGCTTGTCTTCAGCACAGCTCATATGCACTTGAGAGGGCAAGGCTCCTTGGGACCCCATACTCAGACCCTCAGATCCTGAGGAAACTCATCTGGCTCTCTTGGGGGGGAGGTCTGTACAGCACCTGGTGTCCCCAGTCCCCCCCAGGGCAGGGATAATCAGCAGGGCAGGACTCCAGAGAAAGAGAGAAGCTGCAGCCTTGCTCACCCAGCGGATGCTGTTCAGGCCTGGCTGTGAATGGTTGGTTTTACACTCAGGATCTGTCACACAGGCGGACTGTGAGTGTGCAACAGGCATCAGAGCCAGGGAAAGAAAGCTGTACCTTCAGACGTGCTCTCCTCTGGGTTGCACTGGCAGTATCGCCGGGAGAAATGAATCAGCACCCGCTCCCGCTCCTGTGTCTCTCCCATCAACGGGAACGCTTTCAAGAACGTCCTGCAAAAACAAAGTGATACTTAAAGACGTTGTGGATGAATCTGCTGGGCAGCACCCATGCTAAGGAGGGAGATGGAAAGGGGGTCCTCAGAGCAGCTATGGAGGCCTTTGTCCTCCCCCCAGCCTGGCACCCCTGGGCCCCTGCAGGTGCAATGCAAAAGGTGTCTATGGAGGCAGTCTGGGCTGTGTAGGGAAACATGCTGTCAGCTGAGATCTGACCCACCTCTGGCTTGATGGCACCAGGATGGGTTGTCCGTCCCAAGGGAAGAAGTTGCTCCCACTTGCTCTGATTTTGTACAGGATGGGGTTCCTGGGAAAGCTGCTCTCCACCATGGGGAAGCAGGTTGTGGGCCCTCCTGTCGAAGCCCACTTTTGGTGGCAGTACCTTGTGCCAAACGTGACACCAAAGCAAAGATTAAACGACAACCTGGAGCTCCCCCCGGACCCTGCTCCTATCACACGGACAGCCTCCATGGCGTCGGGAAGCCCGGAGGAGGAACCCACCGCGCTGCTCCGCTCCATCCAGCCCAGGCCCTACGCGGGAGTGCCAGAGACCAGCTCACCTGAGTGCTTTGTCAAGGGTCAGGCCAGTGAAGTCAAAGAAGCTGAGATACTCCTCTGCTACCAACTTGCTAAATTCGTTACTGTAATTAAAGAGGGAGTAGTCAGCCCTTTCATCAGGGAAGAAGACACTGTCTACAAGAGGAACAGCAGACTGCTGCCTCCTGGCCAGCCCAAACTCCCAGTGACACACTGCAGACGTGATCCCAGACCCAGGGGAATTTCTCCTACCTTGAAATGCTGCTGGGAGACCTCCAAAGGGCCCTAACGTGCCCACAGCCGAGCGCTGCCAGCCCGGGACACCTCAGAACAAGATGTTGGCTCCCAGTGCCCCTCTGCTGTGCTGCCGGCCAGGCAGAGCCTCCTCCCAAACCAGCCAGGAGGAGGAGGAGGCCATAAGGATGTCCTGTGCTCATCAGGCACCTTCTCTCTTAGCTAGTCCTCTGCCATTAGTGGGCATATCCCCTCCTCCTGCTGCAATATTACTGCTCTTCACTCCACATGGGCTCCCGTCCTGCCCTCTCACCACAGCACCTTGCTCGCTTGTCAGATGGATGCCCCTGGGAGCTGGAGCAGAGCTCAGCTGAGCTTCTGGCCCTGCTCATCCCTGAATGCTTCTCCAGAAACCATTCCCCTGCCATGGTTTTGAAGCATTTTGGAGACATGTTGCCTTTAAAGCCAGAATGGGTGCTGTTAAGTTCCTCTATCTACAAAACTCAGATAGCAGAAGTGCAAGAATAATCAATGAATGCTGGCAAGAAATGGGAGATGATCTCAATATGCTCAGCTTTTGCCATATACAATTCCTTTTCCTTCTCCCCTCAAAAAGAAAAGCATATTGCTAAAGGTTGCACATCCACTTTCACCCCAGGACGTTACAGGCAGAACTCATTGCTTTTCCTACAGCATTGTTTCATCTTCTGCTGTGAGGTGGATGCTGCAAAGCCTCTGGCATGGATGCTGTTTGGAAGCATGACACACAGTGGGATCAGGCAGAGCAGTGTGACAGCTCCAGGGGAGAGGTGCGGGATGAGTTTTGAGAGGCAGGACATCTGTATTGGTGCTGGAGTTTGCGCAGGAGACTGTTTCAAAGCCTTAAGAAGCCACAAGGCCTCACACTCATAAAACAATCTTAGAATTTGGGATTGCTAGCTCTGGGAAAGAACATGTCCTCATTGTCCCATGGCCCCCCAGTTAGTCTGTATGAAGCAGTAACAAAATGATTGGTGTGCAGATTCCTGCCAGCTTCCCAGGGAGACTTCTGCACTTGCCCTGAAACTTTACAGCAAGGTGGTGTGAGATACAGAAGATGACCACATGTTTGTGAAAGGAGATGCCACCACATCTTCACCCCTGTGACAAAGAACAAGCAGACCCAAACAAGCCCCAGGCCTCCTCTGGGATTCTCTCAGCTCCAAGTCTGCAGATGACCTCATGCATTGGCTGTGCCAGTGCTGGGAACTCACCAATGCTCTCCCTTCCACAGCTCAGGTCCCACCTTACACATGCAGTTGTAGTCTCCCAGAAGAAAAGGTCTGATTCCTTCTGTTTGGGCCCCTATTTACCAGGTCTTCTGGGAACCTGCTTGGGCACTCTGGGCACTGGGGACACAGCAACAACTGCCATGGACTGCAGCGATCAACAGGGGAGAACAGTATCTGACTCACCCTTCTTAACTCAAGCTTGAAGGACCGGCCTTGCCCAAGACTCCCTAAAGCCAAAATACTGGGCATGTCTATAGCCCAGCACAGATCTTGGGTGTGCTGAATTGCTCTTGAGATGCCTCCACGGCATACACTAGGAGCTACACCCTAATTTACTTACCTAACTAGATCTATAGTCAGGCAGGATGAAGGTGGGTGGGAGCTCCTCTTCACCCCACTCTCCCATCAGGGCAGCCTGGGAAGGTAGGTAGGCCTTGCTGCCTGTCCTTCAGCTCACTGGGTCTTGCTGAAGGCCAGAAGTCCATAGGAATTTGTGACCTCTGGGACAAGTGGTCTGTGCCAGCTGCTGTGGTGCCAACAGTCTTAGCCTGGGTGCCCATCACACCTTCCTGTGCCTCACTTGGTTCCTGTACTTGGAAAAGCTCCAGGCAGGGACTGACAGCTCTGCCGAGGGAACCAGACGGTGTTGCAGGACACATGAAGGCATCCAGTCCCTAGGAAGCAACAAACTCCTATGACTAGCTAGGGGCCCAGTGACATTGACGGGACCCTTCTCCCTGAGCTCCAGAGCCAGGTAACATGCCCCGGGCATGCCTGGGACACAGAGCTCCAACACTAGCCAGGCAAGACAAGCCTACACTAAGGTGGACTTAGGTGCTTGCTCTGGTTTCTTCGTTCAAGAATTGGCCTCCTCTCTGCCAGTCCCAGTCCCTCCTGCAGGAATGCGTGACATTTCCACCATGCAGCTCAGACAGGACAGAGACATCCCCATCGGGATAGCAAGGTGTTTCCCATGGGGACATGTCTGTCATCCTCAGGTTGGTGGCCCTGCCGCACAGCCAGCTTCTACAAACCTTCTCCCACCTTACACCCAGCTTGACGCTTCCTCCCTCTGCCTGGTTTGGGAAGGTCCGGGCATCAAGAGTGCTTACTGACCTGCCTGGGTCACAAGCCACCCCAGGAGTAAGACAGGAGCCCACAGTCTCCTGGGTCAAAAAAAGATTGTACATAAGAAATTTGGCTAAGTAATATTCACCTAACCTCCAGGGAAGGAAAATACGCTGTGTGCCCATGCTGTACTGCCCACGGGACTCTGACAACGCCAGCTCTCAGCGCACTGCGATGCTGAAACTGTGCTCTGCTGCCTGCTCTGCTGCTGCCTGCGTGGTTTGGTGAGCACAGTGCTCTCTCGGGAAACCTTGCAAGGAAGTGCCTGGCACTGCCATCTTCATGGTCGGGCAGCTGAGTCAGTTCAACCACCACCCAGCAAGAGACATGTGGCCGTGGGTAGTGACGGAGCTGAGACAATGCCACAGACAAATCCAGGAACAAGAATCTTCCGTGGAGAGTTCAGTTGCAAAAACACGTGCTTTTCAGGGAGACAAAGGTAATTTCTGGATTTGAGGTTAACTTCACAGAATTGCATCAGCTGGAAAGAAAATATTTGGAGATATCCAACCTCCATTTCCTTGTTCATCAAACCGTTTCTACTTTTTTCACAATGATGATGAATGGTTTGGGGTTTGGTTTAGTTTTTTGTCTTTTTGAGAAAATTGCCAATGTTTAAAAAGGAAAAAAAGGAGTTAAAATGAGTTGAAAAGCTTTAAAATGAGATTTCATTTTTCGAACAACTCTCCTAGCCAGTCAACCTCCTACATGGAGCTGGCTTGGAAGCATCACTTAAACTTACCCTGTTCCCACCACTGTAGGTTGGTCTTACATTGTCTTAAGTGAGCAAGACCAACACACCTATCCTCATCCTTCTTCTTTTCCTGCTCTGCAAACCCACCTGCTCGGTCCAAGAGCCGGCAGCTCTATCTAGTTCTTGTGCTGGGAAATGATTCAGATGTAAAAAACCCAGCTGATCAAAAAAGTTTTCTTTTAAAGGCTGTGTCAATTCCCAAATGTGGGTCACCAAACAGCTTTCCAACGTGTGAGGTTTTCAGTTGAGTGAGGATTGCAGGAACTAGCAAAGGAACACATTCAGAAGCACCACCAGAGACCAATTGCTTGAAACCACCCCCCTCCCCCTTCCGTGAGCTGGTATGGCAAATTTGCAAGAAAGGAGAAGGATGCTAGACCTGAGTCAGCAGCAACAGCAATGCACCTGCTAAAAACAACTACAGCAAAAGAGAAGAACAAGGATGCTCTCAGATGATACAAAGAGCCTCTCTAGGAGATCATTCGTGGGCTCCTTCTGTCCCAGCACTAAGCTGGGAGTCACAGAAAATCCTTGGTACTGAACCTTGGGTATTTGCTGAGGGACAGTTGTGTCCTGCTGATCCAGACAGGAGTGAGACATTTCAAGGACCTAAAAAAAGCCCCCAGCAACACAGGTTATATCGAACCCAGAAGAAGGATGATGGGGATTGGTGTCCTCACACCCACGGGCATCCTAAAATAATCTGTTACTGCTACACTTGTTAATGTTACTCTGTCTCTTAGAAATTTCCCACTTTTGGATAAACACTTTTTATTTCCCTTCTGCCTTACCCAGGCAAATCTACCAGCTGAGGTGCTTGGACCTCCAGTGTGTACCTGGCTTTCCATCAAACCCTTCATGCCATCTATACAGACTGGGTCAGGAGGCACTGCAGCAAGAAGATTTTGGGGTGCAGACATTAAAAATTTGGGGACTGGCAGGGAGCCCAGTGCAAATCCAGGTCCGGATCCCAAACCCTTCAGCCTGGGGATTGCTTTAGGGTGGTCTTGCTGGGCCCTTACCAAGCACAGGAAGCTCTTGGTTCTGGTGGGCAGCAGCCTGGGGCAGTTAATGCCCAATACACACAAGCAATTTGAATGATTCAGATTGCAAGAGCATTGGATTTGGACCAGTTTGAACTGGAAGGATCTCCAACAGCCCCGACTCCATCCAGCAAGCCCTTGTTAACAGCAGGCTTGCCCCTTCCTGTCTTTGTCCTGTCCTCCCAGCACGACCAGTGCTTCCCCAGACCCTCCCCACCACAGCTGTGTTTCTGCTGGCCATGCTCAATGCTGCCATCTCACTCCCTTGTAGGGCTGGCTGCAACCCACAGCCCCACTTACTTTTTCCCAAGCTGGCGTGCCACATCACAGCGCTTGAAACCTTCAAGGTTGTAGAGGCGCTTGGCCAGCCTCTTCGCAGCCTCGCTATCTGCCCTGCAGCCATTCACCAAGGTGTCCGTGCTGCCCTGGTCAAGCTGCTCCGTGCTGCCCATGTCGGAATCAGAGTCTGACAGCGCGTCTTTCAAGCTGGCATCACTACACAGAAACAAGAAATAATTCAAGGAGCAGCAACATGACTTGATGAAACCCCAAAAATTTCCATATTTTGATTTCTTCTTGTCCTACCAAAAAATATGAAAAAATAAGAACACATTTGTTAACTGGACATTGGACAAACCCTCTTTCATTTCAGGTCAAATGAAATAGAACACTTTAATTTCAAATTTGTAGAAAAAGATTGAAGAGAAGGTGACTTCTGCTTAGAAATGAGGACATATCCGTTCAAAGCAACCAGTCCCAACACCTTTTTAAGCTTCCTCTCTTTCTGTTGGTATGGAAAGGGATACCAAGCTCTTTCAGAGCTGTGGACATTCAGGAAATCTTGGGGATAGACAGTATGCTTTTCAGTTCAGATTATTTGCCAAGGATGAGAAACTGCACTTGTACAAGTCATGCCAATGGGACCAACGGCAGACCTGCTGTTGGTGGTGGGCTGCTCTTCTCCCAGCTGCCAGCTGGCATCGTGGGCAGCTGTTCCCACAGACAACACGCTGAGCAGCCCCACTGGCACCATGAGGTGGGGCTGCGTGTCCCAGTTTAAGAGCAGGGAGGACTCAGACAGAGGCCTGCTGGGGACTGGCTGGTTTAATGCCGTGAGACCTTGGTCCTCAGCTGCAGTCCTAACCTGCAGGTAGGAGAATTTTTCCTATTGGTGTTCAGCCTCTCTGCCATGACAGCACATGAAAGGAAGCACAAGGAAAAAAAGCAACTCCATCTCTATCATGTCCTCTGAGCCATGCTCCTGGACTGGGGCTCCATAAGACAAGAAGCCCTTTGACCAAGGAACTCCCAGCCTGCCTTACCTGATGGAGTTAATGATCTTGGTGGCATCTTCCTCTGACCCTTCCACATGGAACCCATTGGGGATACTCTTCAGGGACAACCGGCTCAGCACGTTCTCCGACCTGCTGCTGGTAATTGAGTGCCTGAGAGGGCTCCCAAAATCGCCCTCCGCTGGCTTTGCTGCTGCCTGCTCTTCCTTATCAGCAGCCGTGTGGTGAAGGGCTTCTCTCTGCTGGGCTGCCAGTTTCTGCTCCAAGAGCTCTGGGCTTTCTTTGACCCTTTGCTGGATCAATGGGGTGAGTGGGGCCTCAAAACTGACACAGCTGTCTGTCTCATCTGTGAGAGAGAGGACGTCCAAAGAGTCCAAGCTGCTGTAGTATGTACCCTTCATAAGGTCAGACTCAACGATCTTCTCAAAGGTCGAGCTGAACCCATCCCTGATGTCTTTGAATTGAAAATGATCCTTGTCATCCTCACTGCAGCTCAGCTTGGCATCTCCAGAAGCAAACCTGGACCAAAGGGGGAAATGTAGAAAATACTGTCAAGGTAATTGCTTGCACTGTTCCACTTGGAGCTAGGAGGCAAGAGAAGAGGCAGAAATGGATGCTGTGATTATAGCCCCTCTGGACCTTTCTGTGGTATAACCTGCCTGTTTCCCAATTTTATTACAAGCTTCTAGAGCTGAAAAAGGCAGAGGTTTATGACAAGCAATCCCAGGGGCCCAGCCAACCCTTAATTTGGTCATGCCCCAGTAAAAAGCCATACCTGTGAACTGGAGATGTTTGCATCTGACACCTGCTACTGGATCCACTGCCAGAATGGATTTAATCTGCCCATTATCTGTCCCTTCAAGTGCTCCAATTATGGCTACTTCAAAAGCATGAAAATACTTAAGATCAAGGACATTTCATCTAACTTTGGATGTCAGCAGCAAATGTCCTTGATCCCTTTTATTGCAAAGAAAAAGCAGAAGCTTTTAGGGAGCAATTCGCATGCTGTATGTTAAGCCTTTGTTCTTAGATGAGGCACCCTAGAAGTGCAAGGCACCCTACAAATAGTTTTCTCTCCACTGAGAGGGATGTAAAGGTGATGGGCACACATCCAGGCAGGGGAGGCTCCATGTCGCTTTACAGCTAGCATGTGAGATTCAGGCACAGCATCACAAACATGACAGGCTGTAAAATGCATGAACCTACAAGCCTATGTTCCATGCTTCCAGGTAAGCATGCACGACTCTCAGCAATCCCAACTCTGTTTGACTTGGAATGCAGGGGCATTCATTCCAGTGTACATCTCAATACGAACCCACACTGGGAGAATTCATCTGAGTCAAACCCAGCAACACCTGCTGTGCTGGGAGCCCTGGAGAGCTGGGAGGGCTCAGCCCCTCCTGGAATAGACCAGGCTTCAAGGATCTGCCTAAAACACCCTGGGTTTCTCAGGTGAAGCTGCCTCCCACTTCCAGCAGACACTGCTGTCATTTGCTTTGTCAGAACCAGGCATTTCATGCTGTGATACAAGTGAAAGCTAGGGGAACAGTAAGCTGTTTTTCCTCTGCCTGTGATGGAGTTAGTTAACTTTCTTCATAGCAGCACATATGGTGCTGTGGTTTGGATTTGTGCTAAAACAGTGTTGATAATGCACCAACGTTTTATCTGTTACTTAACGTGCCTGCACAGTGTCAAGGCTTTCTCTATTTTTTGCTCCCCAGCAAGTAGGCTGGGGGTAGGCCAGAGGCTGAGAGGGGACACAGCTGGGACAGCTGATCTGAATTGACCAAAGGGATATTCCATGCCATATACTGTCATTCTCAGAAAAAAAAATACAATAAAATAAAATTAAAAAGTGGGTTTGGTCTTTCAAAGTAGCCATTGCTCAGAGACTAGCTGGACATCGGTCTGCTGCTGGGAGGTGGTGAGTGATTGCTTTTGCACCACTTGGTGGGGAGTTTTCTCTCTTTCCTTCACTTATTAAACTGCTTTTATCTTGACCCACAAGTCTTCTTGCTTTTGCTCTTCTGATTCTTTCCTCCATCCCACAGGGGAAGGAGGTGAGCAAGTGCAAGGATAGGTGCTCAGTTGCTGGTTGCAGTCAACACACTGCACCTCCTCACTATGGTCGTCTCAGTTTGGAAACCCTGTGTCAGCATCACGACTGTGCCTAGTGCCTCTCCTAATGAGCATAGCCTCGCTTTGCAGCAGTCTACGTTTCCCTGAGATGAATTCTGGGGGTGGAATAGGGATGAGCAAGTTTCCTGTGCCAGCTAAGGAGATGCTGTACCTGTGCATGGCCAAATGCAGCTGCTGTTAGTAATGTTTCCTACAGGGTGCCAGCGACAGCCCAATCCCAGTCTTGCAGAACATCACCTGGCATAGAAGAGATTGGAAATGGACCTTGGGAGGTAGTGGCTCTAGCACAGAGGCAGCACAGCACTTGTGAGCCAGACATGGCAGAGCCATGTCAGTGTTTCCTAGGAGTGCTGACACTTCTCAATGCACTTTACAAATCAGCTCAGTCTTTTAGGTGGGGAAACTGAGGCACACACCACACTGCATGGAACTGGTCATAGCAAAAGTAAAGAGGGGTAGAGAGATATAGCCTTGTACCCTGTCTCCACCAGCAGACAGCAGAGAACAGGGAAAGCAAAGCAACCTCCCCCTGACAGCCCCCACAACCCCCCAGCTATCTGCAGCTTACAGATGCCCTGATCCAGAGACATTCAGCCCATTTTGTCCAACAGACAGAGGCTCCGTGGTTTCACGGTGGAGATGGACCCCTGAACATCACTGCTGTGCCTGGGCAGAGACTCAGTGGAGCCCTGAAGCCAGGTCTACTCGTACCATTACAGGGTCTGGGGTGCATACTTCCTTCTCTCAAGGCAGGAGGGATCTGCTGTATTTCCACCGCACAGCTAAGCACGTAGCAAGGAGGGAAGGCTGCCTCTTGAGCAGGGAGCAGGTTAATAAGGTCCTGAATTTACTGGCCCATATATACCGATGTAGTCTCATCCATTCCTGGAAGCCCCAGCCCTTCAAAATGCCTCAGGCAGGGTGGAAGATAGCTGGCCATTTCAGGACACAGTGGCCCTAAGGTCTAGGGAATATACACCTTGCCACCAATGATAACACACCCAATCTGGGAACCATCATCACCATTTTTGTGAGGAAGCCAGTTCTCATGGCCAGCACAGGATACACCGTGCCCAAGCGGTGATGCTCACATGGACTGGCTGTCCTCCAATACCCTCATCAGCATGGGCAGCAAGAACTCAGCATTTACCTGAGCAGTAATTCCAGGCAGCAAAATGGGACCTGGCATCCCTTCACATAGGGAAGTCCTCAAGGTTATCACCCTTGTTTGCTACAGACTGTGTGTTTAAAGACCCAGACCTCCAGGATAGGAGGTTCTCTGCCAACAAGGATCTCCTTACCCCAAGAATCCACGACAACCACAACAGTCATAGCATGAGAGGGGATACAGTGGACAACTAACAGAAAAGCAGTGTAAGGAGGGAAGACTCCAATGACAGAGGTGCACATAGCCCCATTGTGGCAGTGGGCACAAGTCAGCTACCAGACTTCTTGTCCCCCATCTCTGAAAGATAAGTGGGAGGATTTGAACAAAGGTAGATTTTTTTCTGCTTCTAACATACCAGGGCAAGAGCCATTGAAGAGGAGAGGACAAATCAGTGCTTTCAGGTTTCTTATTTCTCAGTATTCCAAGAGTATGAGGAACCCAAGCGGGTCAGGGTCCCATGAAGTGGCTATGCCACACTATCTTCCCGTCTTCATGATGCTGGATGCCAGGCCAACGGGTTGGTGAGCTGCCGCAGGAAGAGGGGAACCTGGCACAGCAGGGAGCAGGACAGACTTACCTGAAGGGCTCTGTGAGGAGGAAGACAACCATGAGGTTCATGAGACCTCACAGGCCCTGACAAACAAGCTTTTGAATGCTTTGAACGTACCCTCTGATGTCTGAGCCATCGGAGACGCTGTTTTCAAACCTAGCTCTGCAACTACATGGCTAAAAGCTTACATGAATCTGTAGACCCACATAATCCCTTGATTCCTGGAGCTCAGGGCTTAAGAAAACTCTCACCCAGTTCATCAGAGCTGGCCATGTAGCAAACCAGACATAAGCAGAAATGAGGCAGACAGCAGCAGCTCCAAGTATCTGCTGCAGCCCCAAAGCCCCTCATCCTCAGGAATGCTTGTCTTTACAGATCCATCCATCCCCGCAGGGTGAACTGCAGTGCCTGGCCATGATTTTGTGTACAGAAAAGATCCCCTCCTTCCACAAAGCAGGAAGAACTTAAAAAACTTCATCCCCTTGTGACAGGAAGGACTTTACAGCCTTAATTGCACCCAGCAGTGGGAATAACAGACCTGCCTCGGCAGCTTGTCCCGTTGCCAATCTTCTTGCAACAGCCTCAATCCCCAGTGAATTTCCATGTCCCCTCCCCTACAGACCATCTGTGTCCTCCCCACACCAAGGAAAAACCCTGGGCCTTTGTGGTTTGCCCAGGTCCTACAAGAGAACCATCACACCGCCCCTCAGCCTGCACTGCTTCACTCCCATCACCAGCATGTCTTTGTGCAGGAGCACCCATGCCGGAGGGCATGCCCTGGGGTTTGGCGCACAGCATGTGTTTCCAGGGGTGCTGTGCACTGCAGCTGTGTCTGTAGGTATTCTCCTTGCTGCTTCTGGGTATCAAGCCCATCAAGAGCCATCAAGCCATGCACCTCCTGGACATTACTTAGCAGGTCCCACATTGCCATAATCCGGAGCCAGACAGCTCCCGCTCTCGCGCCACACTGAACAAAGTTATTGCCATTAGCTGGTTCACACCACAGAGCTTGTATTTTCCAGCCCTTTATTTATCCCTTGAGTCAAAGTCATACAGCAGGCAACAAAGTGAGAAAATCTGTGTCCCTGCAAATGCCCCAGCAAAGGCCATGTGGGACAGGCTGCAGAGACCAGGGCAGGAGCTGAGGTCCTGGATGGGTCAGTGGGCACCAACAAGTCAGGCACATCACATCTCTCCTTCCGTGGTCCCAGAGAAGACGGAGGACAAAGAGACTTTCCAGCTTTCTACCTTTCACCAGCCCAGGAGCACATCTAATTCAAGCAAAGCCAGGCTAAGGTGGGAGACAGCAAAAGACCTCGTTCGTGTGAAGGAACCTGGCATAGCCTCCCCACAGATAAGTGTCATGTACTTATTACACAGCAGGGAAGGCAATTGCTTTACTTAAATAAGGAGCCGTATATTTATTTGCATTGTAATCACAAGGTTTTGTAAGCGTATTGAAGTAGCACTGTATCTAATTGCCTGTGCTGCTTTCCCCAGTCATCTCTGAAATGCTGTTTTATTGCTTACAGCAAGGCGTGCAGAGCAATGCACTTGGTTATTATTGCAACTGAACCGTACTGGATTTTTATGCACTGAGTTGTTTACATTTCACTTCTTGCTGGTTAATTAGTTGTAATAAAGTAGAACCTAGTTTGCTCTGTTGGTGGAGTGCGGAGGCCTGTCAGACGACATGATGGAAATCAGGACTTTCTTGCCTGTGCACTGCAGGCTTTCTGCAAAGTTTTTCCAAAACTTTATTTAATGGAATTTTAATTGCTCAATGGCTATATGTTGCCATGGGAGAAAACGTGTGGGCAAAGGCAGCAGTCCCAAACCTGCAAGCACTAGGTGCATCTACAAGCCAAATGTGGGTATTCCTCTATTAACAAGTTTGACCTTTTTTTATGATTTCATGGAGCCGAAAGCAGAGAACACCATTACTGGTGAAGCTCTCAGTTTGACTGCAGAGCTGCAACCTCTCTGAGACCAGCAGGGCCAATATTGGGGGCTTCTGGGAAGCTGAAAGACCTCTAGGCAACATAGCCACAATGATCGGAAAAGGGAGCTTTGACAAATGGTATATTGGCATGCTAATAGATGCCATGGGACAAATTGGAAAGGGGGTAAAAGGGATTCAGTTAACACAAAGCTTTGGCTTTATTTCCTTGACCTTTTAAACAACCATTTCCTGCATAGACGCACTAATTTACCTTCAGCGGGGCAATCATGGTTTCTTTGTCCAGATTCACCACGGAGTTGATGACCTTGGATAACTTTTCCCCCTTTAATTCTCCATTGGTTCATCGGTAAGAGCAAGACTAAACCCCTTCTCGTAAAGTACTTTAAGATCCAGGGACAAAATGCATCATAGGAGCACCAACATGCAGATGATAAGTGATTTTTTCCCCAGGAATGAATAGCTGACTGCTCATTGGTACAATATTAGGCCAGAGACAGAGAAACCCCAGGTTCTCCTACATCCAGAATGGGTCATAACAGAAACAGCAACATACCAAAGAGGAGTAAAGAAAGAACTGGGGAAACTCAGAGATGATGCAGGATGACAGTGACCTCTCAGTGCCTTGGTACATCTGTCAGCTTTGTTACTCCTGCCCCACATTGATCTAGGAGAGCCAGACAGTCAGCTATGGTCAGGATAGATCAGCTCCATGCTGTCTTTTGCTCAACCACGTTTCTGCCATTTAGCCTAAAGATGGGCGGTCAAAGTACTAAGGAACGCAAACACAGCAAGCTAACCCAGTCCCTAAGCAATAAGTGGTTTCCCAGGTTTCTGCTCTGTTGAAGTTTTCCAGCTGCCCTTCTGCCTTTGAATATAGTGTGTCACTTGTCCCTTGTGCATTCAGCTTGCCAAAATACTTATTTGCTATACAAGTGAATATGTTTAGAGCATAAGATCATGGACTGAGCACGCAAAGCCCAGTCAGGTTGCATCATGTCCAAAGCCTCAGCCTGCCACTTCTCCCAATTCATGCCCTAGTACCTTAAAATAATTGCACTTCCAGTGACTGTAGCAGCATTCCCTGACCACTCTTAGCTTCATCTTGAACTCACTATCTCTGCCAGGGAGCCACATACCAAGCAAATACGATTCCCTTGCAACCTGAGAGAGTTGCAGACATCTAAGTCCTGACTGCACAGCCTACACAGCTCGTGGCACCTGCCCGGGGGTGGCCTCCCCTAGCTCTCTGGACATCAGCTGCCTGCATTGGACACTCTTCTTCTTCCATACCTTCAGCTGTGCTTGTTGAAACAGTGCTGCTCCTTCTTGCTGGGGACCTTGGGTAAATCAAACCACCACCTCTTCGTAGAGAAGCCTGTTCAGCACTAGAGATGCAATGAATTAGGGATGCCTGTTGTCAGCCCACACGCTGTGTGGCTTCCCAGCTCTGCTGACACTCCTGC
Source organism: Balearica regulorum gibbericeps (assembly GCF_011004875.1). NCBI lineage: Eukaryota > Metazoa > Chordata > Aves > Gruiformes > Gruidae > Balearica > Balearica regulorum. The sequence continues at coordinate 592,236 of NC_046197.1, forward strand.
CAGCGCCCCGAACAAATGGCTCAGCCTTAAGCCTGCACTGGACTAAAACTAGGAGGCGATTCAGATGCATCTCTTGGCCAGCCTGTCCCTTTCACACCTTCTCCTCTTAAGAAGGCCATGCTCCTCTGTGACAACTTCTGCTGCTCTTCTCCAGCCCCCTCCTGCTTGCAGTATCTCTCCCATGCCAGGGCAGGTATGTAGGCAGGGCCATAAGATTCACAGCAGCCATAAAGTCCAGATGGCTATAATACAGATCCTAGATGATTTCTGGTGGCCAAGGAAGCATCTGTACTCCTCCCACAGGAATGGCACGGGAAGCACCCCGCCTTATCCCTGTGGCTGGTTATTTCCCTTCACTCCCAACCTGCAGAGCCCCAGGGAGTCTAGGCATTTGCAGAGCCATAAAATCATCTGTGGACACTGCACCAGTATGAGTGTCCCCCAGCCTGGAGAGTTCTCTCATGAAAACAGGCTGCCAGTACAGAGGGGCATTATACACGTGCTGGTTTGTCTCAGGCACTTGAGAGCAGGATGACACTTGTGTCTCTCATCTCTCACTGCTATGCCTGTGCCACCCAGGCACTGGTAACAGCTGCCACAGGTGCAGCAGGGAGCAAAGCTCAGTGCCTTGCCCTCTCTTACTAGCGGCACGGTCCTTGGGATGCAAAGCTGTAACCAGCTAGCGCAGGGTCTGCCAGAGCAAGCCATCCTGCCACGGGCTTCCAGGATATACCAGGCTCCTGGACAAGCCCCACTCCTCATCGTCCCCCGGCTGTCGTGCTTGTCCTAAGTTATCTCAGGTAACTCTGCCATAAGTGCTGCAGCTGACTCTCTAACTTGCAAGTGGGACACCCCCAAAGTGAGCACATCCAGCACCCAGCACTCTGGAGATCCCAAAAGCTTCTCCTTCACTTTAGTGACTCTGTAGGCAGACACTGGCTCTAATCACAGTTTTTCTACATTTGTAACAGGGAAAAGCAGTATGAGAAGCCCAGAGAGAAAAAGAGTGAAAAGCCACAGTCAGCCATGAAAGCAGCTGCAGCTTTTTAAACTGATGAGTTACACATGCAGCAGAGTAACTTGAACCAAGGAGGCCTGAGAAACAACACACGGAAACCAGCACTGAGCCAACGTTACAACAGCTTCACACTCACCCGAGCTGCTCCTCCGGCTCTTCGGCGCTTAGAGCTTCTGAAAAGCCCAGGACACTGTGCCACCGCTCCTTGCTGATGGCCTCACTAGGTATCTCCTGGGCGGGGGAGTCCTTCTCCCCTGAATCCATGCTGCTTTGGCTGGGCATGCTGCCGTCCTGCTGCTGCAGCGGCATCTGCTCCTGCCCCACAGCCAGCTCTGCGTCCATGCCGTTCGCCAGCACCGGCCTGTCCTCACGGCCGCTCTCGCTGGTGGAGTCTGTCCCCGGTCCCTGCTCACCCTGCCTCTCACCCAGCTCCGCTGCCGCTTGCAGATGTTCGTTCCCCTGGCCCCTGTGCTGCCCCTCTGCTCCTCGGGAGGGTTGAGCATCATCCCGGGGGCTGGCTCTCCCGCTGGCAGGCTCCGGAGGCTGGCTGAGCTGCTCGTCTCCATCGCTGCAGGCCAGCGTGGCCAGCTTCGAGCCTGAGGAATGCAGCTCTTGGCGGTCTGCAACAGACCATGGAAAGTGGCTGTTCTCGCTCATATTCCGTTTGTTCTCCCAGCGCTTACGGGCTCCCTCCCCACGCTCAGCTCCGGCTCGGTACTACCTACAACAGAAAAGAAACCACGTCATGAGCGCCCACGAGGGCTGTCAGAAAGGCATGGATTTGTCGACAGCATCTCAGAAGGGCAGCAGTTTGAAGCAGAGCACAGGAAAATGCCCCCCACCCTCTCAATCCCTCAATATAAAAGCAAGAAAGGACTATACTGGGGTTTACTGCTTTTACAAAGATTAGTGCTCATTACCCAGCACAGCGAGATCTGGAGAGGAAAATCTGCTGTTGTGGTCCTGAACCGTTAGGGGCCCAGGCACCCACCTTCTCCTGCTCCTCTCAGACATCCCCAGCCCGAAGCTCAGGGGACCCGGACTCTGCAGGCTGTTGATGCCCCAGCTGTGGCAGCAGCTGCCCAGGGCTGGGGACGGGAACGTGGTACGGCTGCTTTTCCCAGGCTGGCTACCAGGGTGCTATTCCCAAGTACTCCCTGCCTGCCAGAAATAGGAGAAATAGGGGAAATAGGAGATAGGTGTGGATTTTTTTAAATACTTCTAAGCAGTTGTGATGTGCCAACCTGTGTGAGTCTCCCTGCTGACTTCACATTTCTGCAGAGCTTCTTGCCTGCCAGAGTAACACTTTGCTTTTCCTGACACACAAGTACTGCTGAAGGGTGTCATAAGTTGCCAGCTAAGACTCTGGCAAAAGCATCCTTATTGAATACACTCTGGGACGCTCTCTCTGTAGGGCAAGGAAAGGACACTGTGTTGCACCAAATGAGACGAGCAGCTTTTTGATAAAAAACCAGGGATTATACATCACCTCTGAGAACCCCTGAGGGCGCCCAGATGTCAGCAATGGACTCTGGGTGCTCTGACTTGCTGAGCTGCAGCTCTCATTAGCAGTAAAATCATTAATTGCTTGCCTAGTGCAGGGCTCTACTAATTCTTGGTAACAAGAGGTGCTGGGCTGCAGCCACCTCTTCTCTTACAACTCCTCACTTTGTGCAGATGATGGAGACATCAGCAGCCTCCTCCCTGCTGTTGATTCCTCTGCACCTGGGCAAGGAGCAAGGGAAAGGTGGGATTTGACCCCAAACACCCACCTATGACCTGGGTATGGACAGATCCACATGGGTACGTACTGAGCTGCTGGCTGAGCAGGACCGATCTCAAGGGGAGCCCAAATGCTGTGCTGACTTTGCTCCAGCCCCACAGCCCAGGCAATCTTGGACCCAGGATCTGGCCCGCTCTCCATGTCCTGCTCCACGCAGTGGGGGACATGGTGGACTGGGGAGTTCAGAGCCCTGCATGGGATGGGTTTGGGAAGAACCACTCCTCGAGGGCTGCACATGCCACAGTCGTGAAATGGTGCAGGTCCCTCCTCGAGGCAGTGATGACAGTTTTACCTCTTCTCCACGTGCATCCGTGTGCATCCCTCGCTGTCACAGAGCACGCAGCATCCCCGCACCTATCGCACTAGGCGCAGCCAGGTGCTTCTGACAGATGCAGGATCCCTGCCTGCAACAAGGAACCAGAGAAAGTGAGACCCAGGCCACACAGGATAACCCCACCGATCTCCTGCCACCCGGCTGCTGCTCCATATCGGGCTGTGTTCCAGACCCATTCCATGGCCCATTCTTTGCAGAGCATTGCAAGCAGTCTTCCCCCTGCACACCCTGGTCCTCCCTGGTTTTCAGCCATGGCAGTGCAACAGCCGACTGAAGGAGTAATTCTTAGAAAGGGCTTCTTACTTCTTTCTTTATGAAGTCCCCCCTTGACCAAATAAAGCAGAGCAAAGAGACTATGTGGTTGCAGGTTTCAGGAGAAAATTGATGATGAGCCCACTGAATGTCCAATTTCATCCACCAGATCCATAGAGGGAGACACTTGTGTTGCAGATGGATCCCCCCCCAACAGTCGTCCCAGCCCCATCAACAAACCGAGAGCCAGGTTAGAGGCCTGTGAGTTAATTGTAAGCAAATCTGAACTATCAAAATCATTAATGCAGCAACATTTCCCTTGCAGATTGTACAATGCAGACAGGCAAGGGGACAATGATGCGTCTCCACGAGGTGACTCCAGGCTAGAGAAGCATGTCTGGTCACCATAGACGGTGTGTCATCTACAGACAACCGCCTGACCCAGCCGGCCAGGTCTGCTATAGTGTTGTTGGAGACAGACATACAGGGCACCATTCCTGTGCGTCTACCTCAGGCTGGGTGGATCAGGCCCTAGACGTGCCACCTGCTTTCCAATGGCTGAAAAGAGACCATGGAGGAGCTTGGCAGCAGATAGCTGTGTCAAGTGCCTGTGGAGGGATCTGCTCACACCCTCTCTTGGGCTTGCCCCCGCAGGCCTTTGGCCTCTCTCTCAAGAGAAAGGCCAGCCTAGACTTCCTGGGAGACCAGCACATCAGCCTCCTGCAGCCCAGCATCCCACCCACAGGAGCTGAGACCTCCCAAGGAAGGTCAAAATAAGCCCCTGGGACAGTCCTCAGGTTTGCACATGCAGGCAAAGTCTTCTCTTGCTTGTCCTTCTGCCATCCTCACTGAAGAGGAAAGACCTGCAAATCTCTTTCCCACCAAGTCCAGGACAGAAAATCAGTCCCAGGCACTTGGTCTTCCCACGCACCAACAGCAGGGCCAAGCCAACCAGCATCTTCAAGGAATTTACCTGCAAAACTACCAAGACTCTCCTGAGCATGATGACACTGTAATCTCAAATAATACTGAAAACCTAACCTGGGCTAAATTTTTACTTTCCCATAGTGAATGCATAATACAGACATGCAACACAGAGCCAATGCTCAAATCTTTGGAGGAAGCTTTCCAGCAAAGCTTTGCCGGCCTTTTTCTTAATGTGAGATGAATAATGTGGCTTTTTCAGGTACAGTTTTTTTAAAACCAGCCAAAGGGTTTGGGCTGAAATTTCCCACTTCCCTGCCATCCATCCAAAAACTTCACTAGGAAGGAGAGACCCCACCCAAGCTAAATTCCAGTCAAATAGCTAAAGCTTGGCATAGCTACATGCAACCAGAAAACAGGAAGCTAAATGCAGTTAGGAGACGGGCCTGAGTAAGAAATGTTGGCAAACCTTAGTAACTGTGATGTCCCATCCCTCCCTCCTAACTTTAACCAACTTATACTATTAATATAAAAAAATTAATATTTCTGTTATTACGTGTAAACTACTGCATTATGCCTACTCTGTTTTACCCTCTGTGAAGTCTAACTGGGGCATTTATGGTCTGGAAGAAGGGCTGAGGAGTCAACAGTTAAAACTCTTAGGCATGCTCTTCCTTGGCTTGGGTTCCCGCTGGAGAAGAGGCACTGGGGAAGCCCCAGGAGGATGCATGCACAGACTGTTGCTGAGCCAGGAAGACAATCAGCTCCCAGCTTCCAGTGTACCGGTCTGAGCAGAGCCAGGAGGAGAGATCCAGGCCTCTCGCTGCCTCCTGACCCCTCTGAGATTTGTATGTCTCCTGTTGGATCCATCCTCTGTGGCACACACATGGATGGAGGCTGTCATGTGCACCTGAGGTCTGCAGGCAAGCTGAGTGTCTGTGAACCCATGACAAATTACCCAACATGTCACTAGCTACTTGACTCATGCTTGCGGTGACAGTCACTTGAAGCACACCCAGGTTATGGGTGGCTGAAGCTTCCCAGAAGCTCCAGAGGAACTGGAAGGTTGGGTTGGAATGGGTCCTGGCTCTATTCCCAGCTGCTTATGGTGATGTCTTGTACTGAAGTCATGCAACTGACTCCTGCCACACTCAACCACGCAACCTGGCCAGAGTGTCCCATATTAGCTACAGAGGGTCCCTCCCACTCTACAGCCCCATGAGGCAGCCATATGTGGTAGGGCTCATCTGTGAACTGCGACCTTCCCCAGCTATGTGGGGTAGGTACATGGGCAAAGGGAAGAGGAGACAGGCTGCGATGCCACAACTTGGACTCAAAAGAGGACAACCAAGGGTGGAGAAGCCAGTTGCAACTTTGTACAGCTGCCTCCAGCAAATAGCTGGAAGGTTACCGGTGATGCATGGAGTCCAAAGACAGACTCTTACTGCCCTTGTGTTAGCTCTGAGAAAGCACCAAGGTGCAGCTGAGTCTCTGGCCCAAAGCAGCCACAGCTTCAACCAGGCCACTGGGAGAGGACACACTGCAGCAGTGGGGGAAGGGGTGGGGATGGCATTTAGAGGTCCCTCTCTGGGGCTCCTTTCCATTGCCCCAAAGCAGTACAGTCTGGCAGACAGGAGGCTGAGCTGGACTGCAGGCTGATATTCCCCATGTCCCTGCTCGTTTATTTTTTTGTTTCGGCTTTGCAAAGCACTCTCCGACACAGGTAAAGGCTGGAAGGTGATATCTGGATTCCCACCAGTGGATTTTCACACGACCATTAGTCCTGCCCTTTCTGCAGGCTCTGGCATCCTCTCAAGTGACTGCTGCTTCCCTAGGTCCTGTGGGTGGGGTGGGCATCCCATGCACATCCACTGCTCCCAGCCTCCAGCAAATATAACGTGAGTTAGCATACAGGAAAAGGGCCTGGCAAGAAAAGGGAATGACCTGGCACATGTCTGGGCCAGGACTGTTCACACCGATGGCTGCTGTGGCCCTGCTGAGTTGTAGACAGTTGTTAAGCTGCAGTTCCATGATTTGGACCAGACCAGCTCTGTAAGGCCCACATAAGCAGAAGACCATGGATTCATGCTGGAAAGAGGCTATTACTTCCATAGAAAAGGCTAAGGGAAGCCCAGGCATCCACGATCCAGTACTAACCATAGCATTCCATCTCCTCCCCAGTGCTGGGGCTTGGTGCTTCCACCACCATATGGGAGAGAGGCAGAAGGGACTGAGGGTCCCACACCCTGTGCCCCTCTGACGCTGCCCTTTCTTGCAGGCCAGATCCAAGCAAGTCTACTGCGATTAGCTTAATTTATCAGAATCCCGGCAACACCAGCCCACCACGTGCCACGTGCCCAGTGCCACAGGATAGTGATGCAGGACAGCCACCAACTCGCCTGCTCCAGCCCCGCTCTGCCCCCAGGGTCCTGCATGGCCCCTGGACCATGAGGAGACGGGGCAGGGTTCGTTGTGGGGAGGAGAGCAGAAATGCCCCGTCACCTACTTTGGGATGATGGCTGGATTTGCAGCGGGGTCAGAGATGCTGCAAAGTTTTCCCTGATTGTGTGAGGGGCTGGAAACCACACAGCAGTTCTTTCAGGGACTGGCTCTGGAAGATTCCCAGCTTTTGTTGAAGCTGAATGGCTGGTGGGAAATTATTTATTTTTAATTTTCTTTGCTGCGTTAGCAACTGGAAAGGCTCCCACTTCAGTTTTGTGTAACTGCTTGGCTGCTGCAACACAGGAAGGCTTGGAGAAGACTCCTCCTGCTTAGTCGAGCATGAGTTTTTCCTCAAGCTCACACCGAGCTGGGCTGCTTTGTGCTGCAGCCTTACTTCGCCTCGCTGTTCCACATCCTGTTCCCTCGGCCTTGGTGGAGACGGGGCATCAGGTCCTTCGTGAGGGCTCCGTCCTCACCATGGCACTGCAAGGATGTCTGGGGGCTGAGCAGGAGGCACAGGGACAACACGGATGGGAAGGATGCATGCTGATGTGGGTGAAGGAGGTGAAGGAGGTGAAGGAGAAAGCGAGCTGATTCTGTGCTCATCTGACAGCCTCAGAGTCAAGATCAGAGAGTGGGGTGTCGGAAAGGGGAAGGGGAAGGGGAAGGGGAAGGGGAAGGGGAAGGGGAAGGGGAAGGGGAAGGGGAAGGGGAAGGGATGGCCAAGCAGGCTGCCTGCTCTGAGATATGCTGGGGTGCAGACGCCAGGGGAATCAGGGCACTGGGACCTTGCATCTGCTTGCTGTGCAGCGTCTGAGTCTGGAAGATGCAGGGCAGAGCAGAACTAATCTGCCTGGCTCTTTCAGCAAAATTGTAGAAGGCCTCACCCAGAACATCACCATGCTCCACCAAGACCTCAGGTGGTGGCTGTGCCAGAAAGGGGTGTTGGAGGTCCTGGTGCTAACAGGGACGAGTCAGCTCCTGTGAATGTGCCCAAAGCAGGACACAGCGGCAGCCTGGCCCACATTTTCTTCTGCTGCATGGAGCTGAAGGCTGTCATGAAGGGAAAGACCGATGATGTCTATGCTGCCACTCAGGTGCCACCAGCCCCTCGGCCCACACTGATGCCTGGAGGCGCATGTAATCCCGTGACCAGCTTCAGTTTGTGAATTTCCACTGTAAGGAGGAAATTGGAGGTCCAATACCAGACATGATGTCCAGATGTGGTCTCACAAGGCCTGGATACAGGGGAGGACTCTCTTGCCATAAGCTGCTGGCTGCACCCTTGCTAACGCAGCCCTGTAGGCACTTGGCCTGCATTGCACACTGCTGACATGGTGATTTCCAGCAGAGCAGCTACTGCGGCAGTCAGTCCTCAGCCCGTGCCTGGGGCTACTCCAGACAAGGCTTGGCTCTGCCTTGTGGTGCTGCAGGCAGAGGCTTCTTCTTCAACCTGAGAAAACCCCACAGGATGGGATTTGCTCAGTGCAATGTGAATACAGCATGGACATACCCAATGAGGAGCATCTCAGGATCTCCATCCTCTGAGCGGCCCCCAGTCCCACACACTCAGACATCCAGGTCAGGAACCCTTAATCCTGCTCTTTCTAAGTTATTTTCGTCCTCAGGGCAGGAGGCACGCCCCTCACACCTTATTTGCTGACCACCACGAAACGGCCTCTGCAGCACTCTGTGCCCCAGGACCCTGTTCCAGGCCATTGCAAAGTGGCTGCAGATTTTCTCAAGATATTGGTTTCTGAAAGATACCTTCCACCCTCTTTCTGCAAGAGTGAAAAGCAATTTTATGCATCAGCTTTCATGGCAGGAGGAATTCTTCAGCAGAATTCAGAAAGACGCAACAGGCAGATGTTTCCTGCTTGGCCCTTTTCCTTGACACAAACCGTGCCATGCAGACACGCAGCCACCAACACACCAGCTACAGCTGGACCTCATCCCTGTCTGCCTCACAGCCCGCCTGCTATGATTGCCTTCTGCTTCTTAGAGAGGGAAACACTAATGAGCTGGATCTGCTTTCTGGGCTTCTGGATGGGTTTTATAAGAGTTTAAAAATTCCCTTGGTCACTCTTGTTGGAGAGAGCCCTCGAGCTCCTTGGGCTAAAGCACCTACAGCAACAGCCTCTGCTGTGATAAACCACGTGCTCTGAGTTCGCATCCCCTTTGAGCAGGAACAAAATGTGCCATACAGCTCTTTGATCTACACACCGCTGATCCCATCCATAATGTGGCTTGTGAACAGGAATGGATGTGCTTTTATGACCCGACTCACCAACGAATTTACAAAATGCAGGTGCAATGCATTACCTTGGGTGGAGGGTGTGTGCATGGGCACAACGAGGTTTGAGGAGGGAAACCTGTAGAGAGATGGAGACATCATAGCCATAGTTCTTCCTTTTGAAGTATGTCTCCTCCCTGTAATGTCTCTGCTTTGACCTCTGTTCTTTCAGCATGGCTGAAAATAAAAATCTTTTACCATTCTCACTGTAAAAATCCTCATTTATTTCTCCCATGGGCTGGAGGCTTGTTTTTATATCTTTTTGAAGACCTCAATAGTATCACCTCTCAGCCTCTCTCTCCAGATTGCAGTCCCTGCCTTCTTAGCCTGTTCTCATAAGACAACTTCTCCATCCCCCTGAGCATTTTGACTGCCTTTCTCTGGATTTTCTCTATTTCTCTGTTACATTCTGGAGATGGGGAAAGCAGCACTGCATACCAAACTCAAGATGTGGGCACACCAAAGATTTGTACAGAACCAACTTGATGCCCTCTGTTCTGTACATGAATCCCTCCCTGATGACACTGAGCTCTAGCTCACCTGCAACATCTCTGCTGAAGACTAAGGTCTCAGGAGCAGGGCTGGGCTGGGGTCTCAGCCAGACACTGATTATTTGAAAGGTGCTACTCCGAGGCAGGATAAAGAGGAAAGTGGGCAGAGCTTGAGGCACACAGTACTTCCCCGCTCTCTGTTCTCACCTCACTATTCCTCTGACCACGCTACCTTTGACATTACTCTGTAAAGCCCTCCCCTGTGCTCCCACCACCTGCTAGACCCACCAGAAGAGGTTCTCCAGTGGAGGGCATCTGTGACTACATTACTCAATCTGTGTAACAACTAAGAGTTGTTGTGTGCAACTGCTCATAGCCCACGCAGTGTCCCAGTTCAGGTGGAGCTGTGTCCCCTTCCAGTGTCCATGGGTCCTTGGAGATGCCCTTCCCTCTGAAGTTCCAGATGGGATCTGCTTGGAGTAGTCTAAGAGGGATCCTGGCAGTTTTGGTTACAGCCTCAGCTTGTGAGTTGAGAAACCCATCCTACAGTTCCCTGCTTTGCAATAGCCTTTCTAAGACAAGGCAAATCATTCAGCTTTGTAGTTCTCTTCCTCCTGGAAACCTGTTAGAAGAGCACTGTTCTGTGCCCAGGGAGGGGATGGCTGGAAGGAGTGAGAGATGTGCTCCCGACAGGCAGGGACCGGACACCCACCATGGGGGTCAGGTCTGCGTACTCTCCATTCCAACCCACATCCCCAAGCCTTACTTTCTGGGAGGGACTTGGGGTGGCCGAGGGCCAGTGCAGTGCTGTGGGAGCCCCAAGCCAGGCTTCAGGGAGCCACCTGTGAGAGTCACCAGGGCCAGCCTGCCCATGCCAGAGCCAGGGCGCCAGTTCTCCTGGCTGGGTGCCGCTGCATGCCAGCACTCACCTGGGCTCAAAGAAAATGTGGCTCAATAAGGAAACAGGCACACTGACTGCTGCTAGTGTTATGCTTTATAGAGCTCCTGGGGTACTGATGGTCATTGCTCATGGGCATTATACCCTCCCAGTGGTTTCCATCCATCACTGACAGTTTAAACTGCAGGTCCTATATCCTTCGCTTCCAATGTAGAAAAGAGGCCGTGGATAAAACATATCCCACAGACTAAAATAAACCAGCTACATGCTAAAAAAAGAGCCATTGGGTAATCAGAAATCACTGTGCATGGAACATACTTTTTCTTGAAGTCAAATCCTACAGCTCCTTATTTTGAATTTTTATTACAGTCCCCAGAGCAATTAGTACACATTCAGATCCAAATGATTCCTGCAAAACTTCATCTTGGGGAAACAATGGCAGTTTTTCATTTATAGAAAACAATAAAGCTGAGTCTTAAAGTCCTTAACAGCTTTCCTGTTTGCACCCTTTTGCAGTTACTCAAAGAGGGGAAATAAAACAATATACTTAGCATTTTTCATGTATTCCTTTCCTTGTATTGACACCTTGGCTACACAGCACTTTGTGCACTGAGCTCTCCTCCAGCCCTGTGCATGCATCATGCAATCCTGACTGTTGTTTTCACAGGGGAAACAGAGTCATGGTCTCAGGCTTGTGGAGGTAAAAGCCTGGACTGCACCATCCCTTGGTGACATGGGAAGAATCGCTTAAGCTTCCACCAAAAAGTGGGCCAAAGCATAGGGACAGTGAGCTTATGTGTTCCCCAGGAGAAGCATGAACTTGAGAGGGAAGGTCCAGGAGACTGACCTGAACGTCCCTCTATTCTAGACAGCATGTTGAGTCTGTAATTTCCTGGAAGAGGCTCCTTTAAAACCCCAGCCAAGGCTTTCAGGTTTGACCATGGGAGGACAAAGGTGCCATCAGTGATAGAGCAGACAGCGGGGTCTGTCTGACCCCTAGATCCCCGCTCCTGCAGAAGCAAGCCTAGATCCCCTCGGAGACCTTGCAGGGCTCCCCACAGGCTCCACCTGCAGAAAACCAGAATCCTCCAGTGGCTCAGAGAGAAGCAGGAGCCTCCAGAGAGGGAACAGCTGAGGAGGACAAATTTTTACTGCACCCTGGGGGAAGGAGGAGAAGGGCAGCTCCCACAGGCTGTTGTTCCTGCCTCCCCAAGACAATGCTCCCCACTAAGTGGATCTGCCCAAGGTGGGTGGTTGCTGCAGAGTCTCAAGGCCATGAGCCTGCGGCAGGAGATGTAAAGCCTGCAGCTGTAAAGGCAGGTCACAGGGACACCAAAAGACTCCCGCGTGTGCAAGGATCCCTACCACCCCTTCCCTGCCATGGGAGGAAAGGCAGGGAAAAAGGGGAAGAGGCTTTCTGTGTCCTGGCACCTCATCTTCAGGCAGCTCTTGCAGCTCAGAGAAGAGCTCGAGAGCAGGGTGCCTAGCTGGGCAGCAGGTGGGTCCCAGTGCCTCAAACCCTGCATGAGTGCCCAACAAACAGCTCGCAATCAGTCCATGTTGTTCAAGATTGGAGTTTTCAAAGGGCACTTCCAGACAAATCTTACCCCTCTTCAGCTGTGAACAGCAGGGTTTCTTAGCTCAGCTCAGAGCTGTCTCTATCCTCTCCTCTGCCTGTTTGCTCCAGTGCTCACCTTCTCTTGAGGGGGAGCTTTATAGTTCAGGTGGCTGTAAACTGGGCTTCTGTCCTGGTAGTCTGTAGGTTGTATTATAAAAATGGGCTGTTTGTGGAGCTTTTCCATTCGATTCTGTGCAGCATTGTAATTGAATTCATTAAAACTCAGCTTTCCCCACAGCCAGGGTTACCTTCTATAAAAGTCCACAAGAGCTGTAACCGCATCTCATAACCCATAAATGGAAACAGCCTTCTTCCCCACTTTTTTTCTCCCTTTGCTTTGATCCTCCCTCCCCACATTCTTCCAGTATCCAAAATAATAAACAGGGCTGGCAGCTGACTCAGACCCCAGAAAAGGAAATTCCTGCCATGTTGTCTAAACTAAACCTATGCAATGCCTCGCTGCAATACCTTAGCCAGATTTCAGGAGGCGGGAGGTAAGCCCATCCTGCTTGCCCACTAGAAGAAACATCCATTGTGATGGAGACCAGTGTTGGACCAAGCGCCAGGTCCTGCACTGGATCACAAGAACCCCAGGCAGTGCTACAGGCTTGGGGAAGAGTGGCTGGAAAGCTGCCCAGTGGAAATGGACCTGGGGGTGCTGGTCGACAGCCAGGTGAGTATGAGCCGGCAGTGTGCCCAGGTGGCCAAGAAGGCCAACAGCATCCTGGCTTGTATCAGAACTAGTGTGGCCAGCAGGACCAGACAGTGACTGTTCCCCTGTACTGGGCACTGGTGAGGCCACTCCTCGAGTTCTGTGCTCAGTTTTGGGCCCCTCACTACAAGACGGACAGTGAGGTGCTGGAGTGTCCAGTGAAGGGTCTGGAGCACAAGTCTGATGGGAGCGGCTGAGGGAACTGGGGCTGTTTAGCCTGGAGAAAAGGAGGCTGAGGAGAGACCTGATCATTCTCTGCAACTACCTGAAAGGAGGTTGTAGCCAGGTGGGGGTTGGTCTCTTCTCCCAAGTAACAAGTGACAGGACAAGAAATGTCCTCAAGTTGTGCCAGGGGAGGTTTACATTGGACATTAGGAAACATTTCTTCACTGAAAGGGTTGTCAATCATTGGACCAGGCTGCCCAGGGCAGTGGTGCAGTCCCCATCCCTGGAGGGATTTAAAAGACATGTAGATGTGGTGCTTAGGGACATGGTTTAGTGATGGACTTGGCAGGGGTAGGTTAATGGTTGGACTTGATGATCTTAAAGACCTTTTCGAACCTAAAGGATTCTATGATTCTATGATTCTATGATTGTAGAATGAACTGGAGTTTTGAGAGGGAGGTAAACTTCCCTTCACATTCCAAAACATCAATAACGCTCTCATTTGGGGACACAGGAGAAATTCTTTCCTGATAGAGGACTAGTAATGCACTAGATCTTTACAGAGATGCTCTGTCCAAAGAAGTTGACAGACAAGCTGAAGACAAATGGACTTCAGCCCAAGGGACATGGAGTCCAGTAGCACCAGGAGTCCAGATGCACAGAAACATTGCAGAGATGGCTGGGCACTGGCTTTGGGCTCCTTGGGAGCCCAATGTGATCCGGAGAGATTTGCAGGGAACAAGGTCTTCCTGAGCTCCTCCCAAACCTGTTGGGAAAGCTGGAAGAGAGCAATCAGACTTCTGTAGGCTCTAACACCAGAAACAACTGTTTCAAACCCAACTGCTGGTGCCCAAAGCTGACGTGCAGCACCCTGCAGATAACTCCTCGCTTGTTGGTGAGAGTGTGAAACCTCTCTTTTCTCCACATAACGTTCATCTGTGTAGGGCAAGATCTATATTCAGGCAGGCAGACTTGCAAGTCCTAATCCATAGGGAACCATCAGGAACAATCTGATGGCATTAGTGTGAATGGGCCAGACACTCTGGAAGCTGGAGTTGTCTTCTGAAGAAGAGAACAACAAGCATCGAGGATGTCATTACATACATTTACAGACATCTCAAAAGGTCTGCCTTTCCATCCTGGACCATCTCCAGAGAAAAAGGAATAACCTTCAGCTTCTTCTTTATGAGGAGGGGAACTAGGCTCCCTTGGCAGAGAGTCCTTGGTTTGCCCAGCAGAGACTCAGCCCTGGCCTCTAACGGGCTGTCCCTGCTCTATCAATCAGGTGTGTTTTGCTCTTGCCAACACTGCTCTGCACTTTCCAGGCCACAGCAGCACACCACTTTGGTCCTCATGTCCTTGAGACTCCCATGTAGACAGACAACTGGTTCAAGACTGTATTGGGTTTGTGTGGCAAGGTTTTGGTAGCAGGGGGGCTACAGGGGTGGCTTCTGTGAGAAGCTGCTAGAAGCTTCCCCTGTGTCTGACAGAGCCAATGCCAGCCGGCTCCAAGACGGACCCGCCGCTGGCCAAGGCCAAGCCAATCAGCGCCTCTGTGATAACATATTTAAGAAGGAAAAAAACAGCTAGAGAGAGCTTTTGCAGCCGGAGAGAGGAGTGAGAAGATGTAAGAAACTCTGCAGACACCAAGGTCAGTGCAGAAGGAGGGGGAGGAGGTGCTCCAGGCGCCGGAGCAAGATTCCCCTGCAGCCCGTGGTGAAGACCATGGTGAAGCAGGCTGTCCCCCTGCAGCCCATGGAGGGAGGATGAGGGGGTGTAGAGATTCCACCTGCAGCCCGTGGAGGACCCCACACCAGAGCAGGTGGAGGCACCCAAAGGAGGCTGTGGCCCGTTGGAAGCCCACGCTGGAGCAAACTCCTGGCAGGACCTGTGGACCTGTGGAGAGAGGACCCCACGCCAGAGCAGGTTTGCTGACAGGACTTGTGACCCCGTGGGGGACCCACGCTGGAACAGTTTGCTCCTGAAGGTCTGCACCCCGTGGGAGAGACCACGCTGGAGAAGTTCATGAAGGACTGTCTCCCGTGAGAGGGACTCCATGCTGGAGCAGGGGAATGATGAGAGGAGTCCTCCCCCTGAGGATGAAGAAGCGGCAGAAACACCGCGTGATGAACTGACCGTAACCCCCATTCCCCATCCCCCTGTGCCGCTGAGGGGGGCGGAGGTTGAAGCCGGGAGTGAAGTTGAGCCTGGGAAGATGGGAGGGGTGGGGGGAGGTGTTTTAAGATTTGATTTTATTTCTCATTCCTCTACTCTGTTTTGCTTGGTAATAAATCAGATGATTTTTTTCTCTAAGTTCATTCTGTTTTGCTCGTGACAATAATTAGTGAGTGATCTCTCCCTGCCCTTATCTCGACCCACAAGTGTTTTGTTATACCTTTTCTCTCCTGTCTAATGAAACAGGGGAGTGATAGAGCGGCTCTGGTGGGCACCTGGCCCTCACCCAGGGTCAACCCACCACAAAGATTCTTGGATACTACTGAGTGCAACCTGGCTGACTTGCATTTCCAGCTGGCCTCCAAACTAAGAGCATTGGTACCAAGGCATCCATGACCACACAGCACATATCTTGACTGCTGAAGATGTTCAGGCCCAAAAGGCATCAAGTCTAGAAAAGACTGCTGGAGAAGGCCAGGAGATTGTCCAGATAGGACTAAGCCCTCCAACTGACTTCAGCAAGCAAAGCCTAAAATGGGATTAACTAGTGTCCACTTTGGACCTAAGGGGAGACAATCAAGCCCACCTATGACAGAAACAGTTGGGTAACTCACACCAGTGGGGATTTTCTATTTTCATCCATGTGAAGGAAAGGAAGAACAGCTTCCCTCATTCCTCCCACTCCAGACTGAGATGCACTTATTTGGCTGGAGAACACTCAGCCAAGATTTGCTGACAGGCAACAGGGATGGGACTTCCCTGTCTAACGTTACAGGGTGTCAGGGCATGAAACGTAGCACTTCCACTGAAGTTAGTGGCTCTGTGTGGGCATAAAGCTGTTCACCCAGAGGACCTGCAAGGAACAGCCTAAGAAAATAAGATCTAATATGAAGGGACTTTAATATGTCATCAGGACCAAATCAAGACATTTGGGGGGCAACCTTGAGACAGCAAGCCACAGACAGGACAGTGCTCTAGAAAAATCATCTCTTCAGACCAAGAGTGAACATCAGCCTTTTTCCTGGTTAATACTCTACCTGCAAGCTCACTAGTTCTACAGCCCATCATTATCTTGGGTTTAGACCGAAAATTCCCTTTCAAAACAGCAGGAAAGATTCCTTCAAGGGAAGTCTGGATTAAGCAAATTCTCCTTTTCTAAAGGAAAACAGATGATCACTGAACTTCTGAAAACTGTCTATTGGCTGTAGACCACCAAGGAGTTGTGATGGCAGATGTGGCATGACCACCCTCCATCCTTTCTCCCAGGATTTTCCACTCAAGAAGAAATATCTGGGGCTCACCTACATTTTTGGTTGGGCCTATGTAGTAATGTGCTGCCTGTCTAGCTCAGTCTCCCAGACTGCAGTCTGCAGGGTGCAGAGAGTCAATGAAATGACTGAAATAATAATTGCATATTTATTTCCAGAACTTACACACTGGGATGGAGCCACTAAAAAAAGAGCAGGATTTCATTGCTCTGTTAGGATGTGGTGGTAAGTTGTCATTATCTTTAACATGGCAGCAGGAGATGCTAGTCAGGACTTGACTACAACAGAACTTGGTTGAAGACATGGTAAAGCACTTTGAGTGGGATTCATCTCACCCAAATGTAGACATCTCCAGCTGAGCTCAGCCCCCCGGCCCTCTTCAGAGTCAGCAGAAAAGCTGCATCTGATCTGTATTAGCAGTCTGTGTTACAATGAGAAAATTGCACTCTGGTGTCACCAGCCGGACCTCCACAGCCTGGGACAGAATCCCAGCTCCTGACGTTTGTGTTGCAGACACCCACTTTTAGAAAGCGAGCCTCCTGCCCAGCACTGCTGACCACGTTTAGGCTGCAAACGCTTCCTCTGTACACAGCTCTGGGCAGACACGCTTCTGCTTTTACAGTACAGATAATGAGTGAGGAACATGCGTTCCTGAAACCTGCAAGTCGTCTTTTTTCTTCCCACAGCCATTTCAAAGCAGATCCAGTCTGTGTTGCTGTGCTTTCATTTTCAGAGAACAGGTGCTTCAGAAAGAACTGGTGAGATTTTCTGAGTAAGTTTCTGCATTTTGGAACAGCTGCTGTGGTGAGGACCCTGGGAGCAACAGCCCCCAGGAACATCACTTCCTGACATCAAAACAGTTGGACTCAATCATCTTAAAGGTCTCTTCCAACGTGAATGATTCTGTGATTCTAAAACTGGTTTTCCAAAGTATGGATGCCTTGAGCAGCATGAAATGTTGAAGCTGAGTCGCTTTGAAAAATGAGCGTGTTTCCCAGAAAACACTACTGAAAACCTGATGTAGCCATTTTGCAGCTCCTGTGCAGAGACTTGATCTGCCCGTAATGGACATGCTGGATAAGCACGCTGATTGGAGTGTAATTTTCCTGATGAAGGAGTACAGCTCTAAGAGGCATGGTCCTACACTAATGTAAAGGTGCTTTATAGATACAGGGCTGTTTCTTCTTCACAAGGGAATTATAAGAGCAAAAAGCACCATTAGGTTGCCATAATTGCATCAGGACAGTGCACTGTTTTAACTATGCCTGCTCCTGGATCCAGAGGCTCTCCTCATCTCCCAACATGCAAGACCTTGCGACAAGGCTACAGGAGAGTTGCTACAGCAGACTACAGCAGGTCATTTTGCCTCCTGGCGGGCTTTTTTGAAGTACGGAGTTCTCAGAACTTTTCTCCTGCTCTTTAGACAACATTACATTTAGGCATCGGACAACGATTTTTGGAACTGATGAATTACATCCTGGACTGAGCCTTCACCAATGCACAGAGAGGCCAGATGGGCCTGCCAGAAATATGTGTGTTGTAAAGATGAAATAAAGGTTCAGGAGATGAATGCTGTTCAGCCTTGGTTCATGGGATGACCCAACGTCACGAGAGGAGCGGCAGGTAGGCTTGCTGTGGGAGCATGCAGCCTGAGATGACTGTGCAAGCTGCACGGTGTATCTCTGAGACTGGGAATCTCTGATTTTTATAGCGCGCAAAATTAAAGGGATAGTGTCACCAAGGTGCACTCCTTACAGTTTGCTGTTACCAGGAGAGCAGTGGATTCCCTACCATTCTGCTTGTGCTTACAAAAGCCATCTAGGTCATTAAAGCACAGGTTTCTGCCACAGGATCATTCCCTACATCTACCAAGAGGTGCTATAATTTTGTGGCCACTTTCCTCCTCTCTTGGGCAGTAATAGTAACACATCTGCATTTTAGGTGTTGCTGTCATGCTGCGGTTTTGCTGTGATGCTGCACATCCAAGTCTCCTGCAGTTCTCCTGGGGCTGTCACCCTGCTCCCAGTCAGCTCCATTCCAACACTCCCACCAGGACACGCAGAGTCGCCTCCTCCTGACGTTATCACAGTTCTCACACCGGGTGCATGTGGGAAATCCAAGCTTCCTGAAGCCACATCTGAACACTCAGCTCTCCCCCTTCTTACCCACAAAAATGAAAAGACTGCAGAGGAAGCCTGGAGAATACCAGAGCTAAAAGTGGCAAAAGGAGGCAGCCCCAAAAATTTGGGATAAAGAAGGTCTTGTTCTTTTAAGACAATCTTACAATTTGGGGGTGAGGGATAATGCCCACCCTAGTGTCACACTGCGAGGTGCCGTGCCAGAGGCAGCACCTGGCTGTACATGCATCAAACACCCTTGCACAACGCTCAGGTGCTGTGCACGGCCTTGACACCGGGAAGCAGCTGCAGGAGCAGGCACCGTCCCAGACGGAAGCGGCACAAGGCGGGCTCCATGGCCACGGTGGGCACAGCGTTGCTCGGGGGGCTGGCAGCTGCCCTGAGGAGCAGCCAACAGCGGGGACCACCCAGCAGAGAGGAGGAGGAAGGTTGCAAACAAAAAGGTCACGCTTTATTATAAAGCACATTTGTAAATAGTTTATAAAGGGTTAATAAATTAGCAGAGGCTTCCAGCACCTTGCAGACAGGCACTTCTGAGCGCCTCAGAAATACTGGCCCGTAACACAGGACGAGCTGCATATTAAAACTGCTCATTTCCTGCCTTAATCCTTTCAAAACAACTTCTAATTAGGACAGAGCCTAAAATCGAGGGTTGGACTGACAGGCAGGTGGGATGTTTTTGTTTGTTTTGAAAGACAGTTGTGAGCTCTGTCCCCCACCGCTGGGCTCAAGATGAGAGCTCCCCATCGCCTGCCCCACTACTCGGCTCGGGGCTGGGAGGCTGATGAGTCCATGGGTTTAATGAGGAGATGATCAGGGGCAGCAGGTCTGGGAGAGAGGAGGCTTCGTTTCTCAGGGTGGGAAGGAGCAGAGCGTCAGGCCACCGTGGCATGGGGGGTGCAGAAAGAGTCTCTTGTAGCGATGGCTCTTCTGCCAACCTGGCTGGGGGAATCAGGCCAGTCGTGGGCCAGGGACACACTGTTTCTTCTGCCATGCCTGCGACCGGCTGGCTGCCTGGCAGCGGTTGCCTGGAGTGAAGACAGCCAGCAGAGCTGGGCCGGGCTGTCCCTCTGCGTGGCCGCCCGGCAAAGGCCACCAGCAGGACACACCAAGGCCATGGACCAGCAATGCCACACACCCGTACCACCACCCCCGAGGAAGGAGCCATCAAAGGATGCCCCAGCTGCTGCAGCAAATTAATCCTCTCTACTTCTGGGAGGAAAAACAACCCTATGATTATCTGCTGCCTCAGTTTCCCTGCCCATGCAATGGAGAAAGCTGCCTCCTGGGACCTGAGGAAGAATGACAGCTTTAATGGTGAGAGAACACCAAGAGGCCTGGATAAACAGCCCTGGAAGGACAAAGGATGCCCTTTCCTCGAAAGGCAGGCTACCACTCCCAGCTGCAGGGAAACACCTCCTGCTTCAGCAAGCTCAAGACTCTGGTGAGGGGCGACTTGCCTGGTGTTGCTAACTTATGAGATAAAACCTAAATACTCATTAAAGCAGCACTTGGCAGAAACCCCATCCTCAATTACAAAAATCATTTCATTTTTTTTATGAGTCTGAAGCCTTTGGGGCCTCATAATCTAATTAAATGAAGCTTTCTCGCTTTCCTCTTGCCTGCTCCCCTAGCTTCTGTTGTACCAACAAAGACAAATATATATTTTTAATTTAGCAGAATCCCCCTGCATCATGTATCCTCTTCTGGCCAGACACCACCTCTGTTGCCCCCATGCCTGTGTCCTGCTTGGGCAGGCTGTCTCCATAGCCTGGTTGCTTTTGTTCCTAGAAAGCGCCCAAAATACTGAGGTCCCGGTCTGCCTCCATCCACTTCCACTCTGTGGGTACCCAGCGCCTGTTTGAGGAGCAAATGCGCAGAGTCTGGCAGGGGCAGAGCCCCACCTAAGGTAGGCTCTGCGCTGGGAGCAGTGCCTCGTGCTACGCTGAGCCCAGATCTCATCCAAGTCTGCAAGATACATCTGCCAGGACGTGTGCTGGGGAAACGACGCTGCTTCAGGACGTGCAACAGGGAGAGGCTGCAGGTGAAGTGGAGAAGGTGCCATCCTCTTCTCCGTATGTGCCCAGCACCAGCCAACATCAAGTGGCCGTGCTCAGAGTGGACAGAGACCTCTGCAAGCAGGACTGGGGCTTGCTGTGGAAGACGCTACGGTCAGCAGGTGCTGCTTTGTACAGTGTGTGGATGTTCCTCCAAGCTGGCCTCAGAACATCCAGCTCTGGATCGGTTAGGGGGGAGGGTACCGCAGGGAACTCCCTCTCCACTTCTATGAGGCTCTTTTCCAGAATCATGTGAAATTTTTTGGAAAAATTGTTCATTGGCTGAAAATTGCAATTATAGGTCAGCTATATCTTGCCTAGATTTGTGATGCATTTCTGCTGAAACCACTGAAGAGCTGGATTTAAAAAAAATCCCCAAAGTGTAAAAAAAAAAAAAAAAGTCACAAGAACTGAGCTTTATGCTTTGACTTTGGAGCATGTAAGCAAATACAGAAACCAAAAATTGAAAACAAAAGTTGAAACCCTTCAGTTTGGCATTACAGTATTTCCCTACAATCTTACAATTTTTTAAGGATTTAAAAAAAGATTTGGGTCAAATTTGTTTCTTCATATCAAGAAAATAATAGAGAGACAACTGTTACACAGGGGAGGAGAGGCTAGAGAGGTGGCTGAGCTCACATCATTTTCTCTGGGTTTTTCAGTACGGTTGGTGAACCGTAAGCACATCAGTCACTAGGTCTGATGTAAATTTCCCTGCTCGACGCTGATCAGGAGAGCTCAGAGGCACATGCTTCACCCCCAAAAAGGAGATTTACTCTCCTAATGCAGACCTGCAGGTTTTGTCTTTTGAGGGGGGGGTTCGGTTCTCCATCACAGAGCCACAGAAAGGCCACAGAGCGATGATGAGCTCAGCTGCATCGCCTGGAAGGGAGATACAGTATGGGGAGTGACCGCACAAGCCACCAAATCCAGCTGTGAGGCCCTCAGTCAGGAAAACGCTTCATCCAGAAGATCACAGTGTGGTCCCGTCCCCAGCGCGCTCCGTGCCATGCTCACTGCACATTTAAAGCTCCAGGAGAGACGGGGGCCTCGAGATGCTAAGGTGTCTCAGCTGGAGAGCAGGAGATACAAAAATGGTGGACTAGGGCTTTGCCACAGGGGGGGCTTTGGAAGATGATCCTAGGAACCAAACCAAGTCCCATGCCTTCCCAAGTAGAGGAAGGCAGAAAACGCTGGAATGAATCCCGTGCCCATCCTGATCAAAAGGAAACCTTGCCCCTTCCCTGAGTCCTGATGAGGTGTCCCACGGCAGCCAGCAATGACAGGGGACCCCACCAACATTACCTTTGTTGGGAGCCATTCAGGATGCCTCAGAGAAGAAGAGGACCTAGGACAAGGTGCTGCAAGGCCTTCCTGAGCTGGTGGTACCACACAGGTGACACCCTGACCAGTTTGCATGGGACCCCTCGTAGTGGCACTGGGAGGAAGCCTTCAGGTGTGGTCTCCTTTTCTGGGTCCCAGTGCAAACACAACTCCCCCCCACGACCTGGGGATCAGCTGTTCCTTCAAACAACCCTACAGCAGATAGCCTAAGCCACCTGCCAGTCCTGCCTCCTCCATAGCCACCAGCCAGTGTCTCACATACCACAGAGCTGAAAACCCATGAGCGAAGGATGTGGTGCAATGAGAAGGAGGAAGAGGAAGAAGTGGAGGACATATAAGCAGTGGTCGTAAAGAGATAGGTGACAAACTGTGTGTCCAGTGCCAGGCTGAAGCCCAGAGCCCAGAATGCATGGAGAGCACAAGAAGGGGCTCAGGCTCAGCTGTACCACCTCTGCTCAGGCTGCCTGCACCTCCTTATGCTCTGTTGCCCTGCCTGATGCAAGTGAAGGAGCACTGGGGCTGCTCCAGTGACAGGAGCAGCGCTTGCTCTAAAGAAGGAATCACCAGCATCCCTACCTGGGACTTGAGCAGAACTAGGTGCTGCCCAGGGTCAGGAAAGCCAGATTATGGACTGCAGGGAAGGACCTCCCTGAGCATCTCAGCCATTCATCTCCTGGAGCTCCTGCAGGAAGACAAAGGGACAGCAGTGAGGATGAAGGATGAGGTGTTTACTGTCCAGGGTGGACAAGTGCCTCTCCACTGGTGAGCCCAGCCTGCCAGCCACCTCCCTAGGGCCACAGAGGAAATGAGAGAGGGAGGGAGCCAGAACTGACCTCGTCTCTCTCACCTATGATTCTGGCACCATAACTGCCACAGAAAAGCATCATGAGGCTCATGTGTGGAAGGTACCACTCCTATGGACCCATCTGACCTCTGAGAGCCTGGATGCACTGAGCCTCACATGGACCTTGTCCCCGCACATCCCTGGGAAAGGCATTTCCTTGCTGAAGGGGTGAGGAGGACGTTTTTACCCTCAGCAAATCTGGCAAGGAGATGTCTCCATGGCAGAGACTTTGTCAACCAGCACAGCAACCAGCAACCCCAAGAGATGTGGTCATTTACAGAAGCAGATCATGCATGCAACCTCCAAGCAGGCTTTTCCTTCAGCAGGAATCACTCTGCCTATAGCCAGTGCTTTGGTGGCAGTAGCAACTGCTCCCTCCCAGCCCAGACAGCATCCTTCTGGCAACACCATCAACCTGTGCAAGTCAGCAGGGCCACACACAGATGTCTGAGCTGAGCAGGCCTTTCCATTTCCTTCTGGCTACGAGCACCAACTCCAGCTTTGGGCAGAACCACTGATACCACATGGGGCAATTCCACAGATGGAGAAGGCACTCCAGACTTCAAAGGAGACTTTTCACTTCAGTCCCTTTAACATGGTGGCTTGACATACTCGTGCCTCGTGGCAGGCACAGCACATACAAATCATGGCATGGGCTGAAGCTTGTGGCAACACCGGATGGAGGGATCTTCGTCAGTGGGAAAACTCATGGAGGAAGGGGACAAAAAGGTGTCAGACAATGGAATGGAGGGAAGAGAAGGGATGAGGCCATAGGTTGAAGCCAAAAAGAGCAATACAGGGTATTACATCACGGGAGATGAGCTGCAAGCAGCACCAGTGGGGAGAGTGGAAAGCCAACACACCTGTAAAGGCTTCACACTCAGAGCTGGATGCAACCATAAGATACCTCCTGCCTGTATTCAACTCCATGTGAAGAGCCATGTGATGGGTCACATACTGAGGACACCAGAGGGGGCTTCATTTCAGTTACCCTGTAGATGGGGTCAGAAAAGCATGTCCTCATCTTGGACACCACAGCACCTGGTGTAAAACTGCTCTAACTCCCTCTTGCAGCTAATGAGTGGCCTCCACAGAGCACCCTTACAGCATCCACCCAGTCTCCAAGTGCCAGCACTGCTTCCCATCACTGCCATCCTCCCACTGCACCCACAAACGGGACTGCACTGTTTGGATGTGGAACTGGCTGGGTGGCCAGCGAGAGAGGCTTGCTGGCAGAGCTCCTGCGTCCTCTGCCCAGCGCTGCCAACGTCTCCTTGGCAAACTCGCTTGACCACACCAAGCCACAGTTTCCCCAGAGAATACTACAGCCGTGTCCTAGGGTGGACAGAAGAGTGATAACGTGCTGAGACAGGAGGAAACTCAGTATTAATTCAGAACTACTTGGTTTCCAGCCTCACAGATCCAAGGGGATCTCCAGGGAAAACCACCCACTTCAACACCACTTGTGCCTAACTTTTAGGGAGAAAGAAGAGACAAAATGAGAACCATCCATTTTGTGAATCAGCCATCTCTCCGACTTTCCCTCTGGGCTCGGCCACCCACTTTCAGACTTTATCCATTGTTTGCTTGGACTTGTACAGGAAAAAATCACATTAAAGAAAATCCTGGCTGAATCACACACTTTGGAGCTGTTGCAATGGACAATTTGACAAGGACATGGGGATTTAGCATATTTTTAATACAAAAATATCTAATGATAATATGCTACATTCCTGGCTAAAGTCATTATCTACTGGCATGGGGGGAATTTAAGCTGTAATACTAGCTACTACAATGCAGGCCTGGAACTCCATGCAAATATTACCCTGATCCAACAGCTACAAAGCTCTGTTTATCCTAGTAATTAATTCTCTCTTATGTTTAGTGATACAATTAGAGAAACACTGCCATTCTGATGGGCTTGTTTCCACCAGTGCCTTTTACTATATTTACATCCCCACAATAGGCTTGGTCTTATAGAAAGGGGTGAAATTGCATTTATGGAGACAATGCCACATGCATTCCCAAAGCATTTTACAGATGTAAAGTTAGGCTCCAAATTGCACGTTTATTGTGTGAGCACACAATGAGCTCAGATTAAATATTGACTAAAGCCAGCCTAACACCCAAAATAATGAAGATGAGCACAATAGTGTGATTTACTCCCAGCCGCTAGAGAAATACACATCTGTAACATATAACATGCCCTTCCCACAGATATACTCTTTGTATTCTAGCTAGCCTTAGGCAGGAAAATTTCATTCTCATAAATTATGGATTTTCTTTCCCAACTGCCAACACATTCCTATTACCAGTTGCAAAGGAAACAAATATAATAGTAAAAACCAAATGCTGTTCCCCTGATACAGTGATGAACAGGTGACTCTCTGCTTGTATCCTCAAAGTTCAGGCAGGAAAATGGAAGATAAACATGGCTAAAATCAGAGAATCCTTTCCCTTTTGTCCCCCAAGATGTGGGAGCCAGCAGGGAGGTGTGGGCATGGCAGGTATCTTTTTAGAAAGTACTCCCAGCCCTAGCTGTGCTCTGAAAACTATCTGTCCTTCTCACGCCTTCCTCCTCCCCAGACTTGGAGAAGAAATTCAGGGAGACACAGATGCTAATATAACAATTACGATAATAATACAGCGATGAATGGGGGCAACACACACCCTTCGCAGCAGCTCGACCTCTAAATCCTCTAATACAGTACTGCTTCATTCAAGATTAAAAGAAATTGTAACCTAGCACAGACAAAAAGACACAGGAGGCAAGGCAGGATCTCGCTCGGCAGTGAAGCCCCACTCCAGTCCAGATGCAGTCATATCACTTCAGCTTCTCTGTACCATCTCCATGACAACCATGTAATTTGGATGCAATAACCACTGCTGAATTGATCCTTAAATGTAGCTTTGTTATAAAACATAATACTGAACATGTCAGGCTCAGGATAAAGAGAAGAAGCCCCCTACCAACGAGGACTGTGATTTAAGAGCCCCCCTTTAATTTTCAGCTGCCGAACAGTCTTGCCATTTCAATAATTGCGTGGATGAGTGGATTTTTAAAACAGTAATAGCAAACACCATTTGTGTGTGTGTGTGTGTGTGTGTGTGTGTGTGTGTACACGGCATGCTGTAGTATAACATCTCAAACGAGACACCACACTGAGAGCTGGAAAAATGTGTCAATGTATATTCAGAGAATGGGCATCTTTCCACATGCACGCGCATGCACACTCATACACACACACGTCTCGGGGAGATTCAGTCTCTAGCAACTGAAGCATACAGCTGATGCATCAAATAATACTAATAAGAATCTAACTAAGCAAAATAGGATGGGGGATCAAGGTACCACGTCAGACAATGAGAGCAGGGGAGCTCACATTTGCACTTACCCGAGCAACGAGCTGTTTATTTTTTGGTCTCTTCACAAATGCAGCTCCCTTTTCTCTTCAACAATCCATGCAAAATAATCTGCAGTCCCACCGAAGGAGGAGTGGCCCCGTCCCTCCCCCTCCACCACCTTCCTAGACCTCCCTGTTATTGGCTTCCTTCTCCCTTCCCTCCCGCTCTCCCTCTCTCTTGCTGGCAATGGCTACACCTCCCAGCCTTCCCCCAAGGTGTCAAGAGACTGCTGGGGATCCAGCAGGCAGGGTGGGAGGGGACGGGGCGAGGGGGAGGAGGCAGGGAGTGATGGTGAATGGACCCAGCGAAAGGATGGAATAAAGCCCTTGCTGGCGAAGCCCCTAGAGGAGCACACGGCAGGAGCAGACCTGCCTCTCAGCTGGGAGGCTCCGCTCGCCGCTCGGGCTGCACAGGAGCTGCCAACAATATCCCCAGGGATGTCGGGGCTTGTACGCCCGCATGCACCTGCAAAGCGCTGGGGGACAGGTCTGCTTCCTGCCAGCAAATCACCGCCCTTCAAGCGGAGACTGGCTTGAAGTTTTGGGTTGAAATCCTACCAAATACTCACACTGTCTTTAACAACTGATGCACTTCCATACACAGATGTACAACACTGGAAATGCCTCCAGGACCCACCCCAGTGCAGACACCAGCACTGCAGGTCGGCTTGCTCCGTGCCCCTGGGCACTCCCACCTGCTGCAGCCTCATCTCACCCTATCGCATCATATTCCATCCCGTCCCATCATATTCCATCCCATCCCATCATATTCCATCCCATCACATCGTATTCCATCCCACCCCATCATATTCCATCCCATCACATCGTATTCCATCCCACCCCATCATATTCCATCCCATCACATCATATTCCATCCCATCGCATCCCACCCAGCCCACCCCAGGACTGAAGAGCCCGGCAGTGGTGCTGCCCATCTGCCTGCCTGCCAAGCTTGCTCCAGAGCCACCCCCACCATGACAGACCAGACCACGCAGCTGCTCACCATCACTGGGACCTTCTTGGGCAAGGCCAATGCATTTCCATCCTGACAGCCCCTGTATGCAAAGGCAACGGTTTTGTTTACATGCTAACATGGGCATCTGGCTCATCGAGATGGCTGAGGACACAGTGTGGTGTGGAGACACACGGGGACATGACACTTTTCTCGCTTTAGGGGCCCCCTGACTTTACTTGCAGACCCAATGCTGCAGGGCAAACACTGCCTCTTGGCCATTTGGTGGCTGTCATGCAACAGGGGTTTCCACGGGCATGCAGGTGAGAGGTGGTGGGTTCAAGTTGCCAGCTGGAGCAACTGCATGCCTGTGGTTCCTCAGTCTGAGCCACACGGGCAGTGGCCAGCTACCAGCATCCCGCACTTGGAGCTGGTGCACACCTTTGCTCGCGTCTTGATGACCCACGCAATCCAGGATGTTCACCCATCTGCCTGACTGCTCCACAGGGATCTGTGACGCCTGCCTGCCCTCAGCCCTGTGCCTCACGGTGCCCACAGCACCACGTGCATGCATTGTCCTCCCTTCCAACAGCTTGCAGGGGACCCAGGGCCCCGTAGCAGCATGCAGAGGGAGCAGCCCCAGGCTGGACCATCAGGCTGAGCAAGTAGAGTTTGGTGTCTGCCCCAGACGTGTGTTCCAAGATATCTGATGGCTTCTGGATTCTCTGGAGAAAACCTCTCCCTAGGCCTCCGTGACTCTTGGAAAGCTTGTTCCAGAGGATGCACACTGCTGAATGAGCAGACAGACAAATCCCCAACATCCCAAATTAAAAATATCATTACAATGTATAGCCATACATCCAAACACCGAAGCACAGCCATTAGATGAAATAATGTCCTGGAGCAGCCCAGCAGAACACAGCCATATATTCTTCCAGAAGGGACACCCCACAGCACAGCACACGGGGTTGTTTGCCAGGGATAGTATCGGTAATGAACCATGTAATGAGCCACCCTGCCGCTATGCTCAGGAGTTATCCAACAAACACAAGTGTGAATGAAGGTTACTGTGCTGGAGAGACACATGAAATGGATCTCGTGGCCATGGACAAGGGCAGTAGGCAGCGGGACAAATCCAGGTGTGGGACTGTTAACCTCCCTCAGGGTTCCTTTGTCCGAGAGACACGATTTGCCATACGCCATTACAAAAGTCTGTCCTGCTCCTCTCCCTGATCAATTCTAACAAATTTGTAATCAACCAATTATCAGGTTAGGGTGCTTTAAAAAAAAAAAAAATTAAAAAAAAAAAAAAAGAAAGCACAATCAATATTCATCAGTCTGTGGTACCATTCAGGTCTGTAACAAAATCCAATTTCTGCACAGTCAATCCTGGAAGTGACATTTTGCAGCATGAGAAAATGAGGTTCTAGTTTCTAATAATACATCCACTAGCAGGGCTCCAAATAACTGGGTTATCAATCACTCTGCTTCTGGGAATAAGTGGATCAACAGCTGGATTCAGGGAGAAACCTCCTCTCATCCTTTGAGCTGGGCAGTGTGGTTGTCCTTTTCATTTATGAGACACTCCTAACAGTAACAGAGTACTAATGTTTTTCCTGGATTGCCGGTAGATCTGTGTTAGATGCCTTGCACATGTCATAACATTTTTTGGAATTAAGAAAACTCCTAAACCATAGCAATTTTGGACACGCTGTTTAACTGCCTAGATGTGCATGTGAACGCACAGATGCCATTTGCCACCGGTGACATGAGTTCTCTGCGGAAGCAGGAGCAACCTAGCGAGAGGCCACCTTCCTTCCATGCCAGCACCAGGGGGGCCACCCCTCAAGCCCCAGACAAATGAAAGCACACATCTGGGAGCCTTCCAGGCAGCAGGGAACTGCATGTGCTAGGACTAAACAGCACAGACCACACGATAGGCACGAAAGTTAACCAGCTACAGTCTGCGGACCATGGAAACACTCCAGCTATGCTGATGGGAGAGGCAGATGTCTGAAAAAAGATGGGGGCTTGTGGTCCTGAGATTGTTCACAAGCACTTACCCCCCTGGGATCCACTGATAAACCCAAGCCCCAAGGCTGCCCCAAGGCTGGCTGCTCTGCAGCCCCAGCTCCACTCCCCCTTCACTCTGAGTGGGGAAGCCAGGACTACCTACCCTACAACCCTACAGAGTCTATTGACTTCACCTGGCAATTCGAAAAGTGTCTTAACTGCAGCTTAGTGCCTAACTTTGACATGCTGCATCCCTGTTACAAGTAGTTTTCCATCCATGCCCTACTCATGGTACTTAGGGTGGCACACAAGGACACTCCTGGGTGCTGCTCAACCTTCTCCTTATTTTTTTTTCTATGAAAACGTCTGAAGTGTTCGCATGCACCCAGGAATGATTTTGCTTCCATGTCCTCCCACAGCTGTTTTTCTCAGGGAATCTCATGGATTTCCCAGCTGGGACTCACTAACTTTCAGTACAAGTCACTGTGACGGAAGCCAGAATTAGGAGAAAGCTCTATAAGGACCTTGCTGCATGCTCTTTGCAGTTAGTGTAGGTAGGGGCATGTGGAGGGGAATAGCAGCCCTCTGAAGAGGAAGGGTCAGTCCTTGTGAGCCTTTGTCTGCATTTCTCTTGACACTTAAAATCAGCTCTTTGCTCCAGATAATGGCTGTCCTGAAAAGTCCACCCTGGGGCCATTTGAGCAGACTGCTGAGTTGTGGTGGTTCACATCAGCGGCACCAGAGCTGGTGGGGAGACAGCTCCTCATGGCTATTTCGGGGGGCTGGGAGAGCTGAGATTTGTTAGTCTTACCATGGGTGGATGGATAACAGGCAGAAATGATGTTTTAAAAATAATCATGACAAAAAGGGTGCATGCAAAGAGCTCCTTTAGAGCTCTGAGGCAGAAGGGCTGCTAACAGGTTTGTAAGTCTGGGAAGATGGAAAGCATACGTTTTTGTGTTTGTGTGCACATGAGTGTGTGCACCTGGAGAGACCCCACAGAGTGCCACACTTTGCAGGATTGGGGCTGAAGCCTTGGACACTGAACAAGACCCACAGCTGGCTCCCCTTCTCCAGACACATCAGTTCCTGCTCCACACTGGCTTGTCCCAGGGCAGGGTCACACAGCCACTGGGGGACCATGGTGCCATGATGGGTCAGGAAATCACAGAATCATTGAATGGTTTGAGTTGGAAGGGACCTCACAGATCATCTAGTTCCAACCCCCTGCCATGGGCAGGGACACCCTCCACTAGACCCCGTTGCCCAAAGCCCCATCCAACCTGGCCTTGAACACTGCCAGGGAGCCAGGGGCCTCCACAACCTCTCTGGGCAACCTGTGCCAGGGCCTCACCACTCTAACTGTAAAGAATTTCTTTCTAACATCTATAAATCGACCCTCCTTCAGCTGAAACCCATTCCCCCTTGTCCTGTCACTGCACTCCCTGATAAACAGTCCCTCTCCAGAGATGGTGGGAGGGAGATGTTATAACAGGGGAACTGCCAGGAGCCTCTGCTTTAACAGCCAGCTGAAAACTCTTCAGCCTGAGAGGTCTGGATGAAATGTGTCCACCAGTAAAGAAGCTGCTACTCATGTACAGGAAAAAGCACCTTTACCCCAGGAGAAAGCCTCCCCACTCGTAGGTGATATTGCTTATGGCAGGTACCGCCAGATCCAGAGGCCGTGGCCCATGCTCACAGCTGCTCCTGCAGGAGGATGAGGAGGGGAACAAAGTGTCCTTGGAGATCATAGAATCACAGAATGGTTTGGGTTGGAAGGGACCTTAAAGATCATCTAGTTCCAACCCCCTGCCATGGGCGGGGACACAGATGCGGTCAGACAGTCCACACCCAGCATTTCTGCATAAAAGCAGGCTGCAGAGTTGCAGGCATACCGAGGAAGACAGCCAAGCACTGAACTACACCAAGCATCTCACCCTGAGACAACCTGTCCAGCAGTTAACTCACAGGGGAAATTACTCCAATCCCAATCCCAGGACTTGCATCTAGACACCATGTCTGGTGTCACCCTGCAACCATTGGCTCTTCTTAGATGACAAAGCCCAGATATTACAAGCATTTTCCTCTAGGAATTTTTTTTTCCCTATAGGCTGTGACCAGCTCCCCTTACACCCTCTTCCTGGATACACGTTCAAGTGGAACTTGTTTAGTGGCTCCATAGGAGTCTGGTTTTCTACACCATAGATTTTTCTTTCAGCTCCTTGATAACCTTCTGGGTGGTGGGCCAGGACTCAGACTTGAGTGCCCAGCACAGCCACCGTGATCTCCAGTGCCCTCAGGAAGTCCCGAGATGACACTGTCCACAGCATGAATGTCCTGTGCGAGAATTAGTCACCTCTCTCATGCATGAAAAATAAATCTTGATGTGCTCTCGAGGTGTTTGATTCCCCTGCTCAGCGTAGGGATTTCTGCCTGGGAAATCCCAGCCTGGAATACGGGACACATCATGCCTGGCATTTCAGGTTTTGGCAGAAGGCAAGACTGATGCTGCCGGATGATCACTCTGTTCGCTCTCTATCTTCCTGCATGTCAACTTTCAGATGAGTCACTGTCCTCCAAAACACCATCTTCCCACTGCTCAGGGGGTTCCTGGGTGTATGAATTTGCATTTGTCTTCCTGAGAGCCCATCGTTGACATAAAATCAGCTCCCCA
Organism: Balearica regulorum gibbericeps; assembly: GCF_011004875.1. NCBI lineage: Eukaryota > Metazoa > Chordata > Aves > Gruiformes > Gruidae > Balearica > Balearica regulorum. The sequence goes on from NC_046197.1 coordinate 624,035, forward strand.
AGCAGAGCCAACCACTCTCAGCATCTGACTTATCCTAATTTCACTAACTTTTAGTGTATGAAAACTGTATCCTCAGCAATTGATCTAAGCAAACTCTGGGAGGTACAGCAGGGAGTCTGCTGTTCTTCTGGCTACAAGGGGCCTGCAGCATCTCTTCTATGTTTTATTATATTCCAGTGCAATGAATCTTCCCCTCTTGGCCATTCATCATCTTACCTAAATTAAAAATGACTAAAATAGTCATCCTATTTTGTCTGAGTAACTTGAGGTGCAAATACACCTTTCCCCAATGCCCCATGTACCAATACACATGAAGTATCAACACCCTAAAACAATTTCTCAGCCATGTCTTATGAAACTGTTCAATGTAGCTTTTCTAGTCCTAGATACACACAAACACTTCAGTTTACCAGTTGCCATTTAATATGCTGCCTGCTTACTACTGGAGCAAGAAGCTTTCTATCATCTCTGTAAGATATGAACCCATCAGCCTGCTTTTCTCCAGAGCTATGAATCTTTGGCTGGACACTTCCTTTTTGCAGTATCAGAGCACACTCTTTTACCACCTTCATCTAAAAACAACACACAGCATTTATTTTCTTCCTGGCATATATGCACATAAATACACATACATGCACACTTTCTTACAGTCCTTAATGCTAGTAAACACAATTTTCATTGACTGCTCTTTCAAATTAGCCTTCCAGGTCCCTGCATTACATAACAGCTAATTTATAGCTTTTGTTACTGAATCCCTTCTTTTTCTTTTTCTTTTTCTTTTTCTTTTTCTTTTTCTTTTTCTTTTTCTTTTTCTTTTTCTTTTTCTTTTTCTTTTTCTTTTTCTTTTTTTATTACCACTATTATTTCTGCTTTTTTCTTCCTTAACAATGATAGATTCTTAGCTAAGAATATCTCTGATGACTGCAAAATTGTGTGCATGCTGTGGACGAGACAGCATCTATCGAAGTTTTCTTAAACAACCCTCATTTATAACACACATTATTTTGTCTCAGTTTTTCCTCCAATCATGTTTTGCTTGTAATTGTTCTCAGCTTAGGAAAATTGACCACTTTAAAGTGCCTTGCATATGTATTATCAATTTAGGATTACATTCTGCTCGTAACAAATGCAATTAGGTCGTTTAAGCAACCATTAATTCCGAGTTCAGTAATCAATTCACCTTTATCTGTCGGATTTAGGTCTGATACGGAATTACACCAAATCCACTGCAATACTTTTGGTATCAGAAAATTTTTTTCCGTCATTTTATCATCCGTCATTTTTAGAAACTCTGAGGCTGTGTTATTGGCAGCAGCACGAGTCCTCCAGCATCCATCCCTGAGGCTGAAAAGCTGTTCTGCGAACATGGATTTTCTTTCACTTCGTTATGAAGCTGTTTAGGGAAGCTATTTGTCCAGCCCCCTAGTTCGATCTGGTAGTCTGCAGGGATACATCTGTGCTGGGGCAGATCAGCCGGAACCTGCATGGAAGAGCAGCCCTTGGCTGTATGTGAGGACAAGCATGTGGGCAGCGTCCCAGGAAAGGCTGATGGTCTGTTAGCAAATCCACTCTGCTTGCCCAGGGGAAAGCCCACAGTCCCACTGCTGCTGGCTGGGGTATCCCTGGGGCGCTGCTTCGCCCGAGCGCTGTACCAGGGAGGCAAAGCTCTGCCGCATCTCCAGCGAGCCCTGCACAGTGGCACCTCCCCAGATCACTGACATCTCCAGCGTGGTCTCCACCAGCCGGGCGGGGAATGTGCCGGGCAGAGCGTGGCTTTTTCCATGTACCCGACACCGCTTGGCTCTTGGATTCCTATGAAGGTCTCATCTCCAGCTCACTGTCCTGCCAGCCCTGGGTGACCAGAGTGTCCTGTGATTCAGGCCTGTGCCAGTGTGTCTCAGTACTGCCTAGGATGTTCTATTTATTTTTTGATATGAGAATTTCTGATGTCCAATTATTTCCCAGGCATGTGGCATTGATGTATGGGATGAGTGCACAACCTCTTTTCTACTCACTTCTCCGCATTTCAAGCTCAGATGCATATAAAGGTGCTACTGACAACTTTGTTCACACAATTATACAGAGCTTATCATTTGCTGTGATGGCCAAATCCATGGTTCAGAGGAGTCACCTTCCTTCTTTAACCAAAGGCATTTGCTAGGTCCACCTCTGACAGTGGCTCCTGCCAGCCCTGGCACCCTGAATTTGTCTCCATTGCGTCCTCGCAGCCTGTCATGGCAGACTCTGCATCCTGCCTCGTGGATGAAACAGTGTCCCTGGGCAGGCGGTCTACCCCGAGACAGGCACGCTCCGACTGCATGGTCAGGACTTGCTGCAAACTGCCTGGGACTCAGCGCTGACTGATGGGCGCCCATGACCACGATGCAGGGAGGAGGCTGGGGAGCAGCAGATGCAGAGAGACATAATCTATGCTTCCTCACATCAGTTAGGTTCTGTAGGGTCCTGACATCTCTGGTAGGTTTTTCTCTTGCCAAACTGCAGTGATTCCACCTCAGCCTGCCTGGGCCTGCACTCCCTTTGGGATGTCTCATGTGCTGGGCTGACAGCCCTGGACACAGAATGGTGGCGGATATTGAAGAGGGTTTTGCTCAGAGCTTGTATTTCTTTGCGGCTTGGAGCCCTGGGTGGAGGGCATGAGGAGTAATTTTGCTGCCTGTGGACAGGTTCACTGATGTGAAGGGGCAGAGAACAAAGGAAGGAGAATTTGCTGTTACCTGAGACAACCCAAGATAGGGAAAGAGAACATGCCTCAGTGTTTGGAAGAGAGCCCTGGCCCTTGCTCTTCCAGGTCAGGGATTGCTCAGCCTGTAGGATCAGGTACAGTGACCAGGGATGGCAGAAAAGTCTGGCCAAAGTAAGCTACACCGTCCATGTACCTGGGGAGCATTGATTCTCTAACCATGGATGTTGGCCCAGTTATCTATCCTCACCTTCAAGGCACATGGAGATTGTCAGTCTGGATCCAGCCTAGGGGCCACAGCCAGGTGCTCTGGCTCTGATTTTCAAAGACTTGGGATAGGGGAAAGGGGATTAAAACATATTTTGGAATGATAAACCTGATAAAATGTACAGCGGGATTGAGTGCACCCTCAGCAAGTTTGCCGACGACACCAAGCTGTGTGGTGTGGTCAACATGTTGGAGGGAAGGGACGCCATCCAGAGGGACCTTGACAGGCTGAAGAGGTGGGCCCGTGCGAACGGCATGAAGTTCAACAAGGCCAAGTGCAAGGTCCTGCACGTGGGTCAGCGCAATCCCAAGCACGACTATAGGCTGGGTGAGGAATGGATTGAAAACAGCCCTGAGGAGAAGGACTTGGGGATGTTGGTTGGTGAGAAGCTCAACATGAGCCGGCAGTGTGCGCTTGCAGCCCAGAAAGCCAACTGTGTCCTGGGCTGCATCACCAGCACCATGACCAGCAGGTCGGGGGAGGTGATCCTGCCCCTCTACTCCACTCTGGTGAGACCCCCCTGCAGTACTGCGTCCAGCTCTGGGGGCCCCAGTACAGGAGAGACATGGAGCTGTTGGAGTGAGTCCAGAGGAGGGCCATGAAGCTGATCAGAGGGCTGGAGCACCTCTCCTATGAGGACAGGCTGAGAGAGTTGGGGTTGTTCAGCCTGGAGAAAAGGCGGCTCCGGGGACACCTAATTGCGGCCTTCCAGTACCTGAAGGGGCCTGCAGGAAAGATGGTGAGGGACTGTTTATGAGGGAGTGTAGTGACAGGACAAGGGGGAATGGGTTTAAGCTGAAGGAGGAGGGTTGATTTAGATTAGATGTTAGAAAGAAATTCTTTACAGTTAGAGTGGTGAGGCCCTGGCACAGGTTGCCCAGAGAGGCTGTGGCTGCCCCATCCCTGGAAGTGTTCAAGGCCAGGTTGGATGGGGCTTTGGGCAATGGGGTCTAGTGGAGGGTGTCCCTGCCCATGGCGGGGGATTGGAACTAGATGATCTGTGAGGTCCCTTCCAACCCAAACCATTCTACAATTCTATGATTCTATGATTTACATTACATTGTCTATAAATCTAAGTTTTCAGATGATGGAAAGGGACATTTAAATGATCTGATGCTTCATTTAAGCTCAACAGATAGGGTCTGGCTGGAAGATATGGGGAACAGAAGCTCAGAGGACATGGGGCTCCTACATCTGGGAAGGTGTTAGGTTGTAGTGGGACAATTAGCACTGACGAAGCTTGCAGCTACATGAACTTCTGCAAGGAAGATCTCAGCATCTGAGTGTTCCTGGGTTGCTAAAGTGGATGTCAAGAAGGACACTTTGGGATGCTGATGGGGAGATGCCACAGATGCCACTGAATTACCATGAGCTATGTGTGCCCTTAGGACTATTGTAGCTGTAGCATTTAATCTTGCTGAAATGACCACTGGAACTGGGACAGGCAGCACAAAACTGCATGGCTGAAGCCATTACAGACACCTAACATCACCGCAGCTAATGGCACTGGAAGGACCAAGGAACAAATTTTTCAGTGGCTGAACTGAGAGACTAAACCAAAACTCTTTCTGATAAAGCAATTAGATACAGCCCAATGTTTCATCTCTTTTGAGCTAGGAGTCAGGGGAACACAGTGATCTTCTGCACGTAGGGAGATGAAGAGTAGTTAAACAATTTAGGAAAAAATCAATTTCAGTAAACTATCAGAACAAGACCATTTGTGACTAAGAACTACAACTGTAACCTTTATGACCTGATTTTTTCCCTGTGTGAAACTCCTGCAGGAAGCTGTGAAATGGCTGAGCTGACAAAATAGGTTTCATTTTCAAAGAAACTTCATTCATTTCACTTCCAGATATTTTGCTTACATTCTAGCAGAGCTGAATTTCTGTGAGGCATTGGGAAGGGACAATCACTGTATGGGGACTGGGAAGGAAGCTGAGATAGGTCTGTGTCGTGGCTCAACCCCAGCTGGCAGCTCAGCCCCATGCAGCCGCTCGCTCACTCCCTCGGGTGGGATGGGGGAGAGAAACAGAAGGGTAAAAGTGAGAAAACTCGTGGGTTGAGATAAAGACAGTTTAATAAGTAAAGCAAAAGCCGTGCACACAAGCAAAGCAATCCAAGGAATCCATTCCCCACTTCCCATGGCATGCAGGTGTTCAGCCATCCCCAGGACAGCAGGGCTCCATCACGCGTAACAATGACTTGGGAAGACAAACGCCATCGCTCCAAATGTCCCCCCTTCCTTCTTCTTTCCCCAGCTTTGTATGTTGAGCATGATGTCATAAGGTATGGAATATCCCTTTGGTCATTGGGGTCAGCCAACCTGGCTGTGTCCCCTCCAACCCCTTGTGCACCCCCAGCCTGCTCACTGGTGGGGTGGGCTGGAGCAGAACAGCCCTTGGCTCTGTGTAAGCACTGCTCAGCAGGAACGAAAACATCCCCATGTTATCAGCACTGTTTGCAGTACAAATTCAAAGCACAGCCCTGTACTAGCTACTATGAAGAAAATTAACCCTATCCCAGCCAAAACCAGCATAGTCTGGAAAGGCTGTCACTGTCCCGTATCTGCTGTCGCCATCACTGACTGCATCAAGGGCACAGCCATAATCAAGCTTCCTTTTTCCATCCTTCCAGCGATTTATAGACAATCTCACCAGGACTCATGTTTTTCAAAGATCTCGATCAGAGGGCACGTTCCACAGAGTTGGCACCCCTGGGGCCGCTCCATACATGAGCACGTGTCTGTAGCACAGGGGATGGGAACCGTGTTTTAAACGGGAGAGTTTATCATTCCTCAGCCACAGGATGCAATGGGACTGAGACGCAGTTAAGTAGTTCCCCAGCCTGCACTACCTTTTAACTCAATTTCCATTTCCTAAACCACTGCTGACGTCTGCCTAAATAATCATTATCTCCACAACCACACTGAGTTTTAGCTTTTGCCGAGTATCGTGCAGAAGATTTGGAGGTTTTGAAAGGATGCTAAGCTTAAGAAGCTGCTGCTCCAAGAGGCTTTGGGTGTTTGTCGCATTTCACTGGCTGTTTTTTTCAATGCACACACAGACACACACTAACACACATCCTACGTGCACGCGTGCTCTCTTTCATGTCCGTTGCCTAAGTGAATACTTGCTGTCAGATCTTCCAAGCCACAGCACATTTTTAATCAGTCAGATAATTCAATCATTCATTTCAGACCTGCTCGGCACAGCTGTCATTTTCAAGCATCAAAGCTTCTCTGTCAAAAACCACACAGGCTGGGGCTTCATTCAGGCATCGCTGTTTCAAAGTGCTGGGGGGGGGGGTGTGTGGAGGGGGTGCAGAGGAAAAGAACAGGGTGGATTAAATGAACTTATTATAAATACTTCTGAAGCTATCAGCCAACCATCCTCAGCAGAGAACAACGGCGTGGCACAAGGGTGACTCAGGAATCTGCAGGATTTGTAAGGTATTTGCAAATCTCCCTCATAAATTGCAGAGCGGGGAGAAGGGGGGGAGTGTCAGATGAAGCTTCCTGCCTGAGATGCTCAAAGCCACCAAATGGGATTTGGATGTCTGGTTCTCATTAAAATTAATGGAAATTGGGTGCCCAGACCTACAGGCAGCTTTCAAAAGCTTCGTCTCCATTTATAATTAATGTTCCCAACAGGGTGACTAAATATTTATACAATAGGTCATGTTATATGCAAAATGGAAGAGGTGCCTATTGGTAATGAGGGATCAAGAGAAGGAGAATCTGATGGGGTGTCAGGTTCAATCCACATTGTCCCTTGTTTACTTGCAAATCTCCAGCAGCTCCTACTAGATGAGCAGCTGGAGTGGTAGCTCCAGCAATGATATGTTCTCAGGGTGCAATATAGCAACTGAAAATGGCAGCTTTACAGCTCTCCTGGCTGCTCCTCTCCCTCCCCACAGCTCTGACTTCCTTCACCAAATAATAACTTCACCTTTGCAAATCTCAACTTCCAGTATGAAAAATACACAGTATCATTGAGTTTACCCAGTGTAGGAGGAGTTCAGTGGAGCTTAATCCATGAATACTTCTCTGCCCTGGTCAAAGATGCTATAGAAGGCAGGCACCGAGTAAAATACTGGTACTAATCTGCCTCCAGGCATTAGCAAAGCCCTGGCTGGATCTGTACCACTGCATTTGCTCTGTAGCGATGGAGTAATTCAGTGTACAAAGCGAACCCAGAGAGCGTCTGAGGGGGTCTCTGATCGGGGTGTGAAAGCTTGGCACTCCTGCGGGGAAAGTCCAAAGCAATGTTCTGTCCTGGTTTGTCTGTCCCCGGGGGAAACTCCTCCTCAGCTGGGCCATGCCTTAAACCCTGCCCCAGACAATCCACTGAGAGGGTGTCCACAGAAGCTTGGCCCTTGTATATCAGGAAGCCTTGGATCCCCATCCAGAAGGGGTCCTAAGCTTGGCTTAAGGCAGTCACTTGGGGTGGGCTTGATGATCTCAGTGCTTTGCAGTACTTTAATGGTGGAGATTAACTACTTCAAACTTTTTAAATTTGCCTTTTTATTTTTCTTCATGCCTCATCCAAAGCCACTGGATGGAGAACCTCTGCTGACTCAGAGAATACGGACATCCCTGCAGTCTCCTCCCGTGCTTTGGCATCTCAAGGTTTGTCAAGCCCAGATGGACGGTACCTCAGAGCTCATCTGGAATTCCTCTGTAGGTCCCCAACTTCTAGGATGCAAGTTGTAGCTCCAACTTCACTGAAAGGACACAAAGCTCAGCTGAAAGACTAGTAGTCTGGTCTTGTGTCTATGGTCAAATACCCTCTGTTATAGCGGCATGCCTTACAGCTTCTGGTCGGCTTGCTCTTCTTCTCTACTACACTAGAAATCATCAGTAGCTTGTCTTTCCATGTGACTTTGGATGCATTACACAGATCTTTCTTTGGTTCTCCTGACCATCCTGACCATATTTCACAGCACAACATGGGCTATGGTTAGTGCAAAGGCTGGCTTAGCACAGATAGATACACAAAACCATATGCAGTCACTCAAAAGATGAAACTGAATGTGAACTACAGCCACATCACCTGAACCTCACAGCCCATCAGGCAGTGCAAACGGGAAAGATGGCATCGTTCCTTTCTAACACCATGGCCAGTCAGCTTGGCATGGGACATTTGCTATTCCATGGCTTTGTTCCCAATTAAAATGACTGGCTTTGCAAGACAAAAATTCAAATTCAAGACTTAGGGCTGTTGTCCCCTTACAAGATGTCAGGAGAGCATCAAGGACACATAAAGAATAAAACAGCTTAATTTTCTTTGTGAATACCTGCCTGCTTATTTTTTAATTAAACAACAGCTGGGTGTAGACTTGTGAAACAGCAAAAGGATCCCAAGACAGAGGAGATTACATGGTCTGCGTAAGGCAGGGATGTAAACCCTTCCCACCACTGCCAGTGCAGCAGCTGATGCTGGCAGAATCCGCTCCATCACTGAACTCATCACTATAACAAGCTTCTGCAAAGGACCTCTTAGATTTTGAGCATTTAATCCCAGAAGCAATTATGTACCCCAAATCACAGTCAGCTCTCCATCTTGTAAAAAAGATAGGGGCCATGGTCAGGGATTTTAAGAGCAGGTTGCAGAAGCCCCTGTTGGCAACGACCTACGTAAGAACCGGTACAATCTTCAGGTATGAGTGTAGACCAGGACACCTCTCAAAGCTCCCATCAGCCTCACAGATCCATCACTTGTTGATATACACGTCGGTGAAAGTCTGAATACCTGTATTTTTTTATCACATAGACCCAGGGACAAGGTAAGGTTCCCCATCCGGAGATCCCTCAGGGCTTGTCCATGGAGGGAGAGCTGTGAACCCTGGAAGAACGTAGCCTTGGGATCATTCATGTCTTGGCCTTGCTGCCAAGGAGCCAGTCCTGCACCCCTCGGACGTGTGCAGTTATGAAGAAAAGACTGGGACCAAGGACTCACACCGCTCAGCCCCAGTAATGACCCTTCTCAGGCCCCAAGCCACCGACCCAACCATCACCCTAAGCCACAGATATGACCCCCCTTGCTGCTGAGCACAGCCATGCTGGGCACCCACGTGGGAACACCACCGTGCTCCCAAAGAGAGCTGCACAGGCTGCTGCACTGCCAAACTGCCCTAAATTGCAAAGAAGCTCCTTTCTGAAGGAAGATAATTGCTCTATTTTAAAACTAAGTGGTTCAAGGAGAAAAACGCAGGCAAGAGGGTCCAATGCTCTGAGCTTGGGGTGGGAAACAGGAGGTGTGCAGGGCAGAGAAAGTGCACGGCTGCTGTGCTGGATGCTCAGGGTGCTGAGCACGAGTGAGGCTGCCACCGTGTCCCCAGCCCAGCCAGATCAGTGCTGCAGAGGAGAGCAGAGACCTTGGCGGGGGTACCGAGCTGTGGGCACCCTTAAAAGCCAGAGGGGAATAAAAAGCCTCTGTCTCCTCTTGCCTGTGCCCCCTCCACCCACAAGTTCAGGCTTTTGTGGCCATAAGGAGGTCCCCAGAGCACTGCAGGTCAGCCCGTCAGGCCAGCGCCACTCCACTGGCTGGTCCCAGAGCCGGCATTGTGGAGCCTGGCCACGCAGAGGAACAGCCCCCACCACAGGGACAGCTCGCAAGGAAGCTTCTCTGGGGAAAATAGTTGCCGCTTCAGCAAACCGTCTCCCAGAGTGAAGACCAACAAACTAGAGCGGACAACAACAGAGTCATTAATAAGGCCAAGCCTGGCATCTTCCTGGACCTCCCCACCACTGCGATCAGTGATTTCACCAAGCAAGCACAGAAGAGGCCTCTTCAGCAGAGTTTTGTCTTTGCTGCTTAAAATTCAATAGCTCCACTTTCCAAGCAGGCAGGAAAGAAACAGTTTTTGTACGTTAACAGCCCGCCCCCTCGTCCCCATCCCCATTTGTATGGAGGAAGCTCTCTGGCTTGAACTTGGCACACCCGCCCCTGGCCTGCGGGGAAGGACACCGAGAGGCTTGAAGGATGTGTCAGCTGCTTCCTAGCCTGGCTGGACAGGCACTGGCCTTGGCAGACGGGACCCGTTTGAACGTCCCTTGGCTGGAGGTCAGGGAGGCGCATTCAGAGCTGCAGCATCCCGGGTCCCACCAGGGATGGCTTCAAACAGCTCCTGGCTTCCCCCAGGGTGGGCACCTTTGCCAATTTTCCCGGTGTCCTTCCTCTTGGGCTCGAGGGCAGTCATGCCACCAGCAGGGTCTGCGGCAGGACTGGCCTCGCACATCCACAAAGAGGAAACCTGCACGTGGTGAGCAAAGCCCTGGCTCTCCTTCAGGCAGCATCTCAAGACAATGATGTAAAACCCATGTTTTGGGGGACCCTGTGACCTGGAAACAATGGTAGAAGCACTCAGCTGACCCCTCATACAGGAGCCAAATATTATTTGTGTAAAATTTTGCTTTAAAACCAAGGCTGGATGCCCTGTGTCATCTGAGAGCTATTTGCTGTCATTTTAGGTCAGAGTTAAGGTTACTAAGAACATAAATGACACATTTTCTCTCACAGACAGCTGAGACTCCTCTTTTGCACAATGAGCACCCAGAATGAGCGGGAGGATGCGATACATGCCCTGCAAAGCTTTTTTTACCTTAAAATAGTTTTGTGGTTGAGAATCCACAGCTGTAACTTAGCACGTATGTCTGGAAAAAAAGACATCCTCGGACTTTGCTTGTGTAACCCCACCTTGCGCCCGTGACTTCCTTCTCAGCTGTCAACCTGCAACAACGCTGTTGGGTTGGCCAAGCTGTAGAGACCCAGCTTCTCTGCCAGAGAGCTAGGGTCACTTCCCCAGGACGGTCCCCTCCATCGGTTTGATATGCTGCAGTCTGCCAGAGGCAGAGCCAACTGCTCCCTCCGCACTGGATCACTGGTGAACCGGGCAAAGATGAGCAGCAAGAAGGGTTGGGGGCTGAAGCACCGGGGCCGCAGGAGAACACACCATTCACATAGATAAGGTGTCCTTCTGGAGAGCGGACAGACGCAAAGGCAGCAGGGAAGGGGCAGGGCGAGGGGACCATTTGCTGTATCTGAGCCCTGAGGACTCTCCTGGCAGTACGACCTTGAAGGGAGGAATGAAACGTGGGGACAAGTGACCTGGTGCGGGCAGAGACGTTGCACTCAGTGAGGGACGTGCCTGCCTAGCACAGATATGAGGGACCTTCTGCTTTCAAATCCTTTCTGACAGCCCCCACACACCCTCCCTGTGGTCTGCAGCCCCCCCATCCAGCTCTCCCACTACAGCAACTCATCGAGTGAGCCTTTTCTTAGCCACGTGTAATCTCAGCCCTTTGTCTCTCAGGACAGGGCTTAGAGAACTCCCCGAAGTTAACGAAGCAGGTCCATCCCCTCATTAACTCACAGGGCCCGTCTCCTTTGATTAGGTTGTGCTGACTCTGCTCACACATCACACTTGCTGCTCTAGATGCAGGGACACTGGGGCATTTCCAGCTGGGACACGGACAAAAGGAGGAGATAGCAGAGCCTTGGATACCACCGGAGCAAATCAGGACAAATAATTAGAGGCTTTCATTGCTAATTGGATCTGTACTGTCAATCCAGGACAGGAGATGCCTTAACCCACACTGCCTGCCTGAGATTGCTAAGCAGGCCATAAATAAATTGCAGCCATGGTCCAAAGCTCATCGGCCTTCAGCTTCCACCCCGCATGCTCCTTCCCAGCCCCACTACGGCACAGCCCACCTGACGCAGAGTCCAGCTCCTTCGCCTTTTCCACAACCACAGCCTTGCAGCCATGCCAGGACACCTGGGGTCTACCTCGGGCAGCTCAGAGACCCGTCAAGTGTGCAGACCTGAGCGTGTCACAGCTAGCTTGAACAAGGAGATACTGTTTGCAAACTAAAGCCAAAGGGTAAGTGAACTAGTGGTTAGGAAGAGCCAGTGTCAGCTCAGTATTAGTAGGGGCTGGCAAGCCAGAGACAAGGTATTTTCAGTGAAGGCTTGTGAGTTGGAAGTTGGTTCCCTGCAAGACCTTGTCTTCAGTCTGCACTTTGTTTTCAGTTACAGGACAAGGCTCCAGTCCCGTCCCCAGCTCGTTCATGGCCCTAAAAGCCCTTCTTTCCTTCTGCTCAGACATCTCTTCCAGACCCTGAGAGTGCCGGTGCTTGAAGACAAGACATGCAAACAAGAACAACCACCTTCACATTACTGCCAGCTAGTGCAAGGACATCCAGACCCTTAAAGCAAGATGGAAACCCGACCCTTCCCTCCAAGGACCTCCAGCATCTAACCATCTTTAAGAAGGCAAGCTCAAAACCCTGCACCAGACCCCCAAGCCCACAGCTCGTCTGCAAGGCCAATTGCTATGCAAGGTCCTAAGTGCAAAGAAAACAGGAAACAGAGCAAAGGAAAACGGCTTGTACTGCTTGGGACCACCACCTGCAGATCTTCTACCTCTGCCACGGGAAAGCCAGGCGCAGGACGCGCAGAAAGGCAAAGTCACAACAAAGGACAGTCCAACACTCTGGGCCGGGCAAAAATAGATTAACCTACTTGAAAGTAGGACAACATCGCTAAAGAGTAGGACATCTGGTCACCACAGCAGGAGGAGCAAATACAGAGGAGGCAGCTTGTCCACGCACACATCTAACGTGACGGGAGACAGCTAAAGTGCAGATGTGTAGTATGTTCAGGCAAACAGCTGGGACAAGTGGTCCCAAATCAAAGCAGAGCTGCTCCTGCTCTCCCTGAGACGGCTGCTAGACTTGCTGCTGACAGTCAGTCTACCTGACTGCCAGAAGCAATATCCTGCCCCCAGGAGCCTGTGGGATACGCGTGCCCAAAGCTAACAGCTGATCCCTTCTACCTGAGCTGCTAAACACAGGGTTTTGCAAGAAACAATGCCCAAGAGAGAAACCATAAGAAGATTCCCGATGTGCCTGGCCACTGAAGCGCCAGAACAAGTTCAAGGCTTGTAAACTGCTTCGAGGGTCCCTGCGGCCGAGGCCATCCACTTGGCTGGCTCCAGCCCCACCCCCTCGGCTCGACTCCTCGTGTCTCAGCAACTTTCCCTCGGCCAGGTTTTCAGCCCACTAGCAGAGCCCGGTTCAGAGAGGACATGATAAAGAAGTAATTAAGGATCATCACTGAGCTTGTATTAGCATCTTCAAAAGCTCTGGAGCCCACCAGCCAGCCAGCCCGCTGCAGCTAAGCCAGGCATGGCAGGTCTTTCAAAAAGAAATGAGAAAGTAAATGCCGCAGATAGCATGCTCATCAAAGGAGCCTCACTGCTGTTTGCAGAGAAGAGTTAATGCCATGCTGCTGGCTGGCTGCTCCAGGGCCGAGTTTCCTACCCGGCCTTGGCAGGACAGGCAGTTTTCTTGGCTTGGGACCCTGTGCTGGAACGGAAACCCAGAGCACCAGGTCTCAGGACACCATTCAAAATCCTGTTCCCTGTTGTTGCTGCTCTCAAAGGAGGCAGTAGGAAACCATCCAGGTCCCAGGTCCCTTTGCAGAACGCTTTAAGCCCCTCCAGAGAACGGCCTCGCTGCCGGGTGTGGTTTGCTTGCTTAAACTCAGACTTGCAAAAAGCGGTCTGGGGCAGGTGTGAACCACAGTGGCCCCCTCAGCAGACCTTAAACTGAGGTGAGTATTTCTGGTCTAGCCTGACAGCTGAGCCCACCCCGAGAAAAGCCATCAAGACTGTTTTGTGAGTATCCCCATGTCAGCTTCCTTTTAACCTCAGAATTATCAGTCACCCACAATGGCCTTTCAACTGCCTTGCCTGGAACTGAGCTGCTCAGCCGCTTGCTCTGGGCTGGGAGAGTTTGCACACCAGCCTAGGACAATGCCGAGAGGTGGAGAAAGGTTTCTCTCGTCTTTGCCAGAGCTATTACAGTGTCTGTTTGCTAGCACTTGTCTTCAAGAGAGGACAAGGCATTTGGGGCAGAAGGAGTCATTACCTTTCTGGATCAGGCAGGGCAGCAAAGCCGGAAGGTGGGCTGCCTGCCCTGTGCTGGAGCAGTTATGCTCCTTCCCCGGGACAGCAGCCCAGGGTGGTGAGCAACGCTGCTGGGCCGGGAAAGCCCAGGGTGGGATGGAAGAGACCATCATCTCCAGCCCAGGTGGTGGTCTCATCCGTGGTGCCAGCAATGGTGATGGGACCGTGCCTTTGACCTCACAACAGTGAAATTCAGTTTGCCAACAGCAGGGTGCAGGCTGAAGCCAGCTCTGAGCTGCAGAAGCTGACTGCAGGTGCACCAGCAGGCTGTTCAAGGCCATCCCATCACACACCACCCCTGCCAACCCAGGCAACAACCCCAGAACCGCTGCCTCCCTCACACTTAACCCAGAAACCATTTCTCCCCTTTTCCTGCCATACTGATGCCATTTTTTGCCAGGCAGAAAGAACCAGTAGTACTCATTTTGGGACAGTGATTTTTTTACTCCAGAGTGTCTTTAATCCTATGCAAAGGCATTTCTAACTAAGGAATCATCTCAAATCCACAAACAAGAACTTAGTTCTGATAAACATTTTCCATTATTTTCATTTTTTAAAAAAGATATTTCAGAAAAGCAACCTAATTTATCAAATATTCTGATACCTTTGAACACACCCTCTCTCTCTCCCAAAGTATGTCAAGAGGTGAAAGCAGACGCACTCAACTCTAATCAACAGGCAAGGTCTGCTTTCCTCCTACAAGCACAACCCAGAGGTACTGACAATAAACTTGAGGCTGAAAACATTTAATAGCAGTAGAAGACTGCTCCTCGTAGCAAGAGCTTCCCGTCCCACATGTCTGCAACTTTGCCAAGAGGTTACTAACTCTGCTTGCCAAGAAAGGCCTGAAACCTTCACAGTGCAATTCTTGTCCATCAGACCAAGGTGACCTGCAAGTCAGCGTGAATGGGATTGTCCAGGTCACACCTTTTTCATTCTGCTTCTCAGCTTTCCCTCTACTCTGGGGAATTACAGCAAGCCCAGTGCCTCTCACCCATGTCCGAGCAAAGGAATGTTGCTTAGAGCCGGGCAGGGATGCTGCTTCTCTGGCTCATGTCTTACACATCACTGGATGGTGGCTGAAACGGTGTTTCTGCCACCTGGTTGAACCTGCTCTGTTACACAGAAGAAAGCTGGAGAGGCAGTGGACAAGGAAGCGGCTAGACAGGAACCTGAGAGCAGAAAAATCCTTGCAGCAAACCCTCTGCCAGGCCTCAAATCGTCCAAAACCCGTACACCAAGTCCTTCTATGAACAGCCTGAGAAGCACTGCAGCCCTTTGAGATAGCATGACACCACTTGAACACAAACTTAATCCCCCATTACTCCTTCCTGGAGGCTCGCAGGGAAGGACAGCCTTCTTCTAGCTCAGCATGTGTCACTTCATGCAACACCGCTTGTCAGAGGATGGTGCTTCTGGGGGTGGTCGCACCAGCTCGGGGCACTGCTCGGTTTGCAGAGAGGTGTGCGTGCAACGCCCCAAGCAGCCCATCCTGCACCCTACTGCTGGTACAGGGGTTGGCACAGCCCTGAGGCACAGCATGGGGGGACAACACAGCCCCGGGGGCACCCATCCCTCTGGCACAGCCCTGGGAGCATCCCCATCCCTCCGGCACGGGGGACAACACAGCCTCAGGGGCACTCATCCCTCCAGCACGGGGGCTGGGGATTGAACCGCCTCCCACGATCCCACCGCTCACCCCAAGAGACCGTACCCGCTCCCACTCCCGGAGATACTCCCCCGGTGGAGAGAGCTGCACGCACTTACTCTGCACCGCCGCGCCCTGCCCGCCTCCGTTTCCACGTCCCCACCGCGCCGGTCGCCGGCTCCCGGGACACGCGTGCGGCCATGGGGAAGCCGCTCCGTTCCGCGCCGCTCCGCTCGGTGCATCCCACGGGAGACCCGGAACCGGCCCCACGGAGCCGGGCGTAACGCCGGCTCTGGCCGCAAGGGGGAGGCAAAGGGCGCGGCCGCGGCGGCCGCGGCCGCGCCCTTTGCCGCCCCCTTGCGGCACGGTCTTGCGCTACGCCCGGCTCCGCGGTGAGGTGGCGGGAGGGGGATGCAGAGAGCTGGAGGAGTGGGACAAACCACGGGGGTGTGGGCAATGCGTGGGGCTAGTCCCACCATGTGCCCCTGGGGGTGGGAGTAGGACGCTGCGTGGGGACCCCCGAAAGGACCGGTTCCTGGCTCTGCGGATGTTTTCTCGAGGGGTGGGGGGTGTTAGGAAGGAGCCACTGGTACCCCCTGGGGCAGGGGGCTGAGGTGGGCTGAGGACCTTGGAGGAGGGTGGCAGGAGACTGGCAGGGCGGTGGGATTTTTGTAGGTCCCTGGTGCCGACAGAGGCGTGGGGCGGGGGTACCAGACCACAGTGCCCCACATTGGGGCTCAACATCCCACGCCCCTCGCCCATTTCCCAGGGACAGAGGAGAGAGGAGGTGGCGTGTGCAGGGAGATGCAGCCCCCTCCCCTCCAGGCAGCAGCTGCCCTCTGCCCTGTGCTTGCAGCCCCCATGGACCAATGGACCAGACGTGTGCTCAGCATCTACCTTCTGGGCTGGAGTGTTGCTAAGAGACAGGATCCCCCGGGAGGCTGCGGTGCCAGCCGCTGAGCCCAGCACATCGGCAGGAGGGGATGCAGCCGCTGGGGAACATCTGGATGAGGGAAGGCCAATGGGGAACATCACACAAAGGGCTGCAGGAAGGCACCATGAGAGACACCCCCATACACCTCAAGGGGAAACCTTTGAAGTGGGGAGAAAGGGGTCAAGACCAGGAGGAAAGCTCAGCATCAGCAGGATGAGCTTAATCTGGAGAGAAGTCTCCAGAGGTTTCCAGGTCAGGGAGATCACACTGAAGCTAGACGTTTCCATCAACAGCCTGTTCCCCCTCCCGGGGCTGCAGGGGGGCGGGTCTCACTTGGCTCGTCAGGGGCGAGCAGTGGTGTGTGCAAGCCTCAGGGTGGTGGATGAGCGGGCAGCCTGGCAGAGGGGAGGGCAGGGGGACACTGAGGGCAGGATGAATGTGCCGGGAGCTGGGCAGCATGGTGGCCGAGCTGCTGCTTGGGTCACTGCCTGGGGTGTTCGCACTGGGTTGGGAAATAGTCATTTGGCCTCTTTTGTCTCTCCTCCTTTGATGTGGGCAAGGAATTCAGGGGGGTCTGAAAACCAGTGCAGGGGATGGTGAGAAGGATGGCCATGGATGATGAAGGACCCAGCTTCCAGGACTTTCCCTAGTGCAAGTTAGCTGGACAAATGTCCCAGAGACTGGACTGGGGCAATAGGGCATCTCTGTCTGACACATGCTCTGACATGTTACAGGGTGAGTAGCTGCCCCTCAGTACCATGATAGGCATTTTTCCACCTATATGCAAGTCCTTTTCATGTTTTTCACAGTAACTCACCCAAGATAAACACTTCCTTTGCTTTTTAGGTCACCAATGCTTCTAGCATGTGGTTTAAATTTTTTTTAAAAATCATGTATTTTGAAGTGGGCAGCACCAAGGAGGCCCCAGGAGAGAACAGAAAGAAGCACAGAACAAGACAGATGAACAGCCCTACCCCACATCCTTTGACATTGCCTCGCTGAGCCTCCCGTGCAGTTGCAGGCACCAAATTTAATGTCCTGGGCTGCAGTGACAGAGCATATTAAGGGATGGCTGCTCCAAGCAGGCAGTTATTGGGGTCTTCCAGGCCTTTGCAGCCCCAAGTGGGTGCCCTGAGCAGTCCTCGATGGTGCTGCAGGCTGGGGTGTCGGTGGGTGCCACAGCCCGGCTGGGTTGCTAGCGCTGAGCTGCTCGTGTTGCTGTCTGATGCAGCGTGGAGTGTGGCAGTATTGCAGTGGTGGCTGGCAGAGGGATGCACAGCCCATCCGCCACTGAGCTGGGCTGAGCCCCACGCTCTGCAGGGACCCCAACCCCTTCGCAGGAGCTCGGTGAAAGGGACAGTGCCCAGCAGCTTTACTACCCTTGCTCTGATCCAGGTACGTGTTGGACAATCCTCAAAGCAGAGGATCAAACCACTAGAGTCCTTCCCTAGTTCACTGAAACTTGACCCCAAATTTTTATATTTTTGATGTGGTCATTTGTCATCATTTAAAACTACAGACTCCTTTAACGTCAGATTGCCCCAGAGTGGTAAATGAAAAAACCTTACTCTGCTTGTAATTCTTCCCAGGTGATAGCTTCTTCCCTTCCTCATTACCCTTCTTCCTCTGCGCCCCCCACCCCCATGGGACATGTTTTACTTTCCCTGCATGCCCCTCTCCCCCACCCTATTGCCCTGGGAATTATTCAGCATTTTGCAGGGCAGAGCTCCTGGAAACACAGGACTCCTTGTTTGCAGAAGTCAGTCATCTTGAACCAAGGCCCAGGCAGGTTAACAATTGGGTTCAGAAGTTTCTTCCACCTAAGGGCATCTAATGAGAGACAAAAGGCACCTGCTCAAAAAATGAAGGCTGCTAGATCAGCACAGGAGCAATGCTTGTTTTCATAGAATCATAGAATGGTTTGCGTTGGAAGGGACCTCAAAGCCCATCCAGTCCCACCCCCCTGCCATGGGCAGGGACACCCTCCACTAGACCACACTGCCCAAAGCCCCATCCAACCTGGCCTTGAACACTGCCAGGGATGGGGCAGCCACAGCCTCTCTGGGCAACCTGCGCCAGGGCCTCACCACCCTCACAGGGAGGAATGTCTTCCTAACATGTAATCCAAATCTATCCTCTTTTAGCTTAAAGCCATTACCCCTCGTCCTGTCACTACACTCCCTGATGAACAGTCCCTCACCATCTTTCCTGCAGGCCCCTTCAGGTACTGGAAGGCCGCAATTAGGTGTCCCCGGAGCCGCCTTTTCTCCAGGCTGAACAATCCCAACTCTCTCAGCCTGTCCTCACAGGAAAGGTGCTCCATCCCTCTGATCAGCTTTGCGGCCCTCCTCTGGACTCACTCCAACAGCTCCATGTCTCTCCTGTACCAGGGCCCCCAGAGCTGGATGCAGTACTGCAGGGGGGGTCTCACCAGAGCGGAGTAGAGGGGCAGGATCACCTCCCTCGACCTGCTGGTCCTGCTGTTTTTGATGCAGCCCAGGACACGGTTGGCTTTCTGGGCTGCAAGCGCACACTGCCGGCTCATGTTGATGTCATTTCCCCAGGTTCATGGCTCTAAACAGCAGCTCCCTAGTTTAGTGCCTTCAGGAACCTCTTGCCAGCTAGACTGCCAGGGAGCTGGCTATTCTGGGCTGAAAACTCAGGTAATGTGAGCTGGCTTTCCCAGGCTGCAAACCCAGGTACCCCAGAGGATGCACTAGAGGCCAGAAGTAATAGCTGCTGTTTGAAGGCAATTCCTGCCTTCCCAGCACCGCTGTACACTCATGGCACAAGTGTGGGAAGGTCCCAGCCTGACCCTAAGGTGAGCAGAGCTGTCCCACCCACTGGGCACAACGCTGGTCCCTGGCTCCTGCCCCACACTGCCCAGCTCTGACTCATGTTTTCAATGTCACCACTCCCACCCCCTCCTTTCTGGTGCGTGGGACCCAGGCGGGCAGAGCCGACGGCACAGGTCAGTGAGTAAGGCACAGCCCTACTGAAAGACGCTGAGCACAGCTAGCACCACCGCAGCCCTGAGTGCTGTGTCACCTGCTGGGAGAGCAGTCTCTGGCGCATCCAAGATGCTGATGGTCTGGCTTTCTCTGGAGAAGTACCACTGAAAATGCCAAGCCTGAGGCACCAAAGAGGCACTGTCCTGGCTGGACAGGGGGATGCTCCATCATCCTACTGTGCTGCACAAGGAACGTACCCAGCTGTCCCCATCACCCCCAGCCTCATTTTAAGAAGTTGGGCATCCCAGTTCCACCCATTTGGAAAAGAATGCTCCAAATCTCCTGAGAAAGTGACTTCCGTCTTCCCAGAAACATGCACTGAACTGCACTTTGAGGACTCTCAGTTGCTGCCAGAGACAGCCCTGTTCTTGGGTTCCCTCCCTCTCTGCCGTGACTCTAAGTATATGGCAAGCGGGGCCATTTGCCAATGTTTGTGTCTCGACAAACAGTCTGTCAGCATTTTAGTGTATGGCTTCAGCTGGGATCAGCTATGCGTTCTCTCCCCATTAAATGGCAGAGCTGTGTGCAAACACCCTGGCATCAAACCATCTGGGGCATGCTCGGGGCCAACTGCTGATCTCCCAGTAGCATGTGTCAGGCACCCTCTCGCACCAAGGCGAAGGCACTGGCACTCCCATGGCACTGCCTGCACAGGTAGCCAACCCCTGTCCTGACCATGGGGGTCTCCTCTGCCACCAGTCACCTCGCCAGGACTGCCTACCTGGATCCCCTTTGCTCCAGCCTGGCTCGCAGAGGCCCTGGCAGGAGCCAGCTGCAGCAGATAGCAGTCCTGAATAAAACAGACTATCGAGCGGTAGCAGAGGCCAGTGGAAACAACTTCTGCTTGCTGGTAACACACGAGCCCCCCCACTCCCACTAACATGGCAGCAAGCTTTCACAGCCGCCATTCATGGAGCTGTTGAGCATTCACCTCCCTCCATGGCTCACTGGGGATCTGTGGCCTGGGTGGCTGGGAACAGGGCAGACTTTCTCCTAAGGTTGCTAACAACCCTGACAGGGCACAGTCTTGCTTACACAGACACTGTTTGAGCTCACTGGTAAGACACCTCGGATATACAGGCTGGATTCTGTCCGGACTCAAGGGCTCTGGAAATGGTTTCTGGCCCAGAGAGCTGGGATTCTGGTACCTTTACCTTCAGCCTGACCTCTGCTATGTCCTCTGGCCTCAGCAGTTTGCACCAAGAACAGAATCTGGCTTCTTGCCCTGGGTCACATTCTGCCTTGGTGTAGCTGTTACAGGAGAAGAGCAAACTGGAAGAGTAGATGTGTGGGACGTGATGCATCCCACTTTTCATCAGTTGGAGGAGACACCAGCCCCTTGCAGCAGCCAAGGGTCTTCTGCGTTAGCCCAGTGGAGCCAAAGACAGTGCATCCACTGACGCCAGAGTTGAGTTTGTCCCAGTAAGCTGTTAGCATATTCCCCTGGCTTTCCTAGTTCCTCAGTGCTGGTCTGTGAAGACTTTAAAAGGTACCAAGATGGTCACCTCTGAGATTTCAACACCTCTGTTGGACACTAGGAAGACATTTTGGCTGCCCCAGACCCATCTCCTCTTAGGGACCTTGTCCCTGTAACTTAGCACAAAATGAGGACACTAGCTAAGGACAATAGTGGAGCTGGTTTTGCCATGATTTATTTTATATCTCTAAACCTCCTCTTGCTTGCAGGAGACTGACTCTGGTCCACCATGGAGTGGAGCAATTCAAAGCTGCAAGGACAGGTGATAGTCAAAATGTCACTGGTGTTACTGGGTAATTCACCCTTTGTAAGGCAGATCTGAAAGCTCCTCCTGGGGACTTCAGGGAAGTGAGTGATCAGCCCCAGGCACTGACTCCACGAGCGTACAGAAGGAGCACTTCTGGCAGACCAGCCAAGCTCTCCAGTCCCACCACATCTGGGCTGAAAAGTCTTCCAAGATGTGTTCAACAGGTCTTGAAAAGCTGCTGTCTGCATAAAGCTGGAGAAGGAGCAAGTGACCTTACGAGGAGTATACGAGTAGAAAATAACGGCCCCAGACTGAAGTGGAATGTATCTCCATTGTGGTTTACACTGTGGGATTGTAGGTAATGCTGCTTGAAAGCTGGTGTGACCGCGACCGGGTCTGCATTGGGTCTCAGTGGCTGGACTGAGCTCCAGATGGGCTGATCACACAGACATCACTGAAAGCAAGGCATCCACCTCCTTGCTGGGCAGACCCCAGACTCATGATTGGTATTGTGGGGCACAATTTCAATTTATAGGCAGGCCTAGGTTTCATGCTGGTGATATTGCTGATGATGTGTTCATATGCAAGCTCTATTTCTTTCCCAGATTGCACACTAATGTTTCCTGAGGATACAAGGACAGAGCAATCAGCATCACTGCAAAGAGAGGCCATCAAGAATTGCAGATGACAAGCACGTAACTGATCAAAGATCGGGGTTACAGGTTTCACACATCTGCCACTGAAGGAAATGCACGTTGCACCAATTATTGTCATTAAACTACAACAAAAAACATGATCAAAACACGAGTAAAACCTGAGCCAGAGCAAACACAGAGCAACCATGGCTAGCACGCCATCACAGAAGACTGATCTCCTTGAAAGACCTCCCCTAAGCCGAGTGCTCAACTGGGAAGTCAGTGCCTGCCTCCACAAGGCAGCTTGTGCCAAAACAGCAGCCATGGCTGCATCTGCTGCTCTTCAGAGGGCCGTGAGCATCCCTCAAAGTCCAGTTCCTGGGGCTTGCCAGGAACAACAGCCCAGCAAACGGATCATGCCCAGCACACGCTGGGTCCCAGCAGAGGATGGCAGTGCCACGTGGATGCACAGAGGCCAGGTCTGGTATTGGGGTGTGCGGGGCAGGAGCTGCCTGTATGCACGTCCCCCAGCGTGGGCTGGCTGGAAAACACTGCGTGTGACACCCGGGTGTGCCCCCATGGCAGGGCTCTGCTCGTGGGGCCGGGCCAGGCTGCAGTGGGTCTCAGCAGCATGCGTGGAAGCTGCATGCCTGTGCTGGGGCGTTCATCAATGCGACAGTTTGACCACAGCTGTGATCCGGAGGCGAGTGAGCGCCGAGGTGTGATGTCTTCATGGAGGGATGCTGCAGCCAGGGCGTCTTCTACCCCCTGCCCAGGGAGGGAGGGGCAGAAATAGGGTATGGGGGGAGGGGGGAAGGGGGAGAGAAGGGGAGGATCTGCTCGAGGATAAATCAGTTTGGGATTAGAAGGTGGCACTGGCAACCCGCCATGTGACAGCCAAGCTTGCACAGGCAGAACCCCAGCTGTCAGCCTGGTGGCAGCAATTAAATGAGGTATCGATTGAGGAATTGTTGTCTGCAGGGTTTAAAGATAAGATCGATGGAGACCAAAAGGTTTAGGCTCCGTTTACTAATTAGTCAAGCACGCTTGGGAGAGACACGGAGAGCTGAGCTGTGTACGGGCAGTACTGCCACTGTGCTGGGGTTACCCCCACCCTGGCATCCAGCCTTCGCCGCTCCTGACTCCCTGGTGCCAAAGGATGGACAGGCACCAGGGTGCCTGTGCCAGGGATTCAAATCTGCAAGCAGGCAATCGGCGGCGAGGAGCGGGTGGGAGCTGCGGGGCGCAGTATTCTGCACGCCCTGGGCAGTGGGCTGCTTTTCTCCCAAGGCAGAGATGTGGGAAAGAGGGGCTGTGTGTGTGTCTGTGTGTGGGGAGGAGCGAACCTGGAGGAGAGCTGCTCCCTTTGCATTGCAAATTGTTTGGGGGTGAATTGATCCATTTCTTAGGCTCTGGCATTAGTTACTGCCTGAACATATTTCTCTTCCCCCCGCTCCTTGTGCTGCAAGCCCAGAGACACAAAGGAGACAAATATGGCACAGACTTTTTGTGGCTTACGTGCTGATTCTGCCTACACTCCACAGAGATAAATCGGGGGAGAGCAAGGTGATGGCTTTATGCCCTCTCTGCTTTGTTCCCTGCCTTCCAGACGATGTCCAGGACATGGTCAAACAGGGACAAGCCGGCAATGCCCTTGCCTGGATGTGGTTTGGGCAGCCTCGGAGACTGTCTCCTCGCTTGTTGTTGTGGGGGAGGGGGAGTCAGTGGCTTCAAAACAGAGTCGCTTTTAAGCCAGTGGGGGAGCTGGGCTAGGTTGTGTCTCCCGGGGGATGTCTCGGTGTCAGCCCCGCGTTAGGAAGAGGCGTCGACGTGGCTCCCCCTTCCCCAGGGCAGCTGGAGAATTCCTCTTCTCATCTCAGCTTGCCAGGAAAATTGAAGCCCAGCAAACAGAGAAGGGTCAGGAGCTACGGCGATAGGTCCTGTGACCCGCAGCCAGCCTGGGGGCAGTGCTTCATGGCCACCACAGCCGTGGGTCACGCATCGCCTCGGACCCACTCCCCACCACGTGACGGGACGTGCCAGAGCACCATCAGCCGTGTGACCTCACACGAGCCCCGGGGAAAACACCCGCCAGTTTGCATTCCCTGCGCAGGTCATTCCTCCCGGTGCCTCCCAAAAAGGACAGAGGGGAGCGGGGGCCTGACGCCAGCGCTGCCAAAAGAGGTGCAGCACGTCCTGCGGGAAACCTTGTCCTTCAGCTGCGACTGCCCTCCCTCCACGCAGAGCTTGGCGACTGCTATTAGCAACTGCAACCTGACCCAGCCTGCTATAAAACACAGCAGGACGGGAGAGCACAGCGTTTGAGCAGGCTGAGAAACCGTAGTCACCAGGAGACTGAACGTGCCTCCGGGGGTGGCAGGGATGAAAGGAAGGGATGGAAGAGAAAACAGAGATCAAGGACACTGTGACGCCGTGTGGCTGTTCCAGGGTGTCTCATGCTTTCACAGCAGGGCTAGGCAGATTTATAGCTTTGTCTTGAGGGTCTGGAGCCAGCCTCCAATTATTTCACATTTAGGAGGCAGTTTCCTTTGCTTTTCCTCTTCCTCTGGCTTGTAAAGTTGCGTGCCCCACGCTGGACCAGACCCATGTCCTTGTCCTCTGCATACAGCATCAGTGCTTGGGACAGACACTGCATCTCTGCCAGTGCAGGACGGAACCGACCAGGATCTAAGGGATCATTGTTTTCCTGCTGTTGTTATGCAGCTCCGTGCCACTGCAGTGTCCAGAAACTGTGAATTTAACAGTCCTTCTCTATGGCAGATGTAGACCAGGCAGCTGGCCCGGGGCTGCCAAAGCCATAATGTTCTTCCCACATGGATTTCCTTTTCCTTATTCTCCCACAACAGTCAGGCTGACCACCCTGCCTGTGGCTACCTGTCCATGCTAAGAGGGAACAGGAGGCCCTGTGGTTTCTCTGGGTTGCAGAGCCCACAAACCTTCTCTAGACTCTCTGCTCCGAAACCCATTCCAGCCCATGCCACCTCCTGCACATGGTTGTGATGGACGAGCAATGCAAGAGACGTCTCCCTGTCTGTCTCTCCAGACTGGCATGGCTCAGACAGCACATCCAGGATCCTGGCTCGTGATGTGGCAGGAGATCAGAGCACTGTTTCCTCAATGTTTCCTGGAGAGGTTGCAAAGAACCACCCAAGCTGACCCACTTGTCTCCCAGTTTTCTTGCCTTCCATCATCTGCCTCTGCTGGGAGTGGGGCTGGCTGGTGGCTGATGATGACTACCCCAGTGTCACCCTGACCCCATAAGCAGTTCTGGGGGACCCACAGCTACCTTCCAGGCCTACTGGCCATGATAAGGCACTTGAAGAGTCCCCCCAAGGGAGATGCAGATAAGGACAAACCCATCTGCAGAGAGATAGAAAAGACTCCAGAGTTCAAAGTGGGTCTCCTAGCAAACGCAACGGGTGCCCTCCATACCTGATCACACCAACTGGTCTGTTGGATCAGAGGTGCCCAGACGGTGCCTGCTATGACATTTCACTTTCCACTTGGCATCAGGCTGATATCTTCCCTGATCAGGGCCATGCTGTGGTTTAATGCCCAGCCAGGAAGAGAAGTCTGAGTTCCTCACCTGTTCCTAGGTGTTGGATGATGCTCACAGACATGAAAGCTTGATCTAGACAGATCTCCAGGAGCCGCAGGGGTATTTATTTCCCATTTGTCTGCCCTGGGTGAATAACTTCAGTCTGTGCAAGCCAGGGTGTACGTGTTTTCCTGCACACAGGAAGGCTTGACTCTTGCAAGGCAAGGAGAAGTGGAAGATTGAGTCAGGGGACGGGGAAGGGAGGCGGACAGTGCTTCTCTGCCACCCTTCTCTCCTGGCAGCCTAGGAGCGACGAGGCACAGGACGGGTGCAGGGGGGTACCAGGCTGCCCAGAGCATGCAGAAGGCACCCCTGCCTCCCCGGGTCACCATGACAAAGGGGACAGCAGAACTATTCCCACCTCTCCTCCATTTTCCTTGTGGCATGAGGCTGCGATCCAGCAGCAGCAAGAGCAAAGAGCAGACGTTGGGAAATCTGTTCGCAGCTCCCCACTGGGGTTGCTGTGAGGCAACGGGGAGCAGGAGTAGGACTGGACTCTAGCCTGAGCCGAGAGCATCAGCAGAGGCACAGTGCTTTCCCAGGATTCCTCACATGCATAATCTCAATGTGGTCATTTCTCTTTAGCAGAGACATGCGTGTCTATGGACAGATAAATAAACCCAGCAGCACTCAGGAGGTTTGTTGTCTGGGCACAGGAAATGTCCATTTTTTAGTCTCAAGGGGGATCTCACCAATGTATATAAATACCTGAAGGGAGGGTGCAAGGAGGACAAGAACCAGTGGTGCCCAGTGGCTGGACAAGGGGCCATGGGCACAAACTGAAACACAGCAGTATTCCTCTGAACATCAGGAAACTCTTTCACTGTGAGGGTGACTGAGCACTTGCACAGGTTGCCCATGGAGGTTGTGGAGTCTCCATCCTTGGAGATACTCAGAAGCCATCTGGACATGGACCTAGGCAACTGGCTGTAGGTGGCTTTGGATGATCAGGGGCCTGGACCAGATGAGCTGGTCCCTGCCAGCCTCAACCAGTCTGTGACGCTGTGATCTTGCTGGAGGCTACATTTCCAGAACCTGGTGCTTCTTTCCAAGTCAAAGCTATATCTTCTAGCTCCCTCCTGCTGACTTGCCCAGCTTGGTGCCTGTCACAAATGCCAAGCTGGTCTCCATCCATTCCCGCCGGTGTTGGGCCAGGCAGCCACAGTTTGCTCCCGCAGGCAAGGGCAGTTGTTTGCCGGCGCAGCTGCTGCCCGGGGAAAGCTGCAGGCTCAGTGTGCGGGCCAGAGCTATCCCACGCAGGAAACTTTGCCTGCTCTCTCCATGCCAGGAGGGACACACTGCCTGGTAGCTCCCAGGCATGCCACGAGCTGTCCTCAGCCCCTCCAGCATCAGTATTGATGTGGGCCTGGCCGAGGGTGCATTAGAGACGGACTCTGCACGGAAAGCAGGGCTGCCCCAGGGAGAACATCCCACACTGGGCTGTTGCTGCCGCCTGGGTTTCCTCCCTCCCAGACTTCCCTTCCTCAGATCCAGGTCACTGCCTCTTGCCCTCCCATCGTCTGAGATGGTGAATAATTCACTGCCTTCATTTATGTCATTACCTTGAAGGTATTTATAGTGCGTGATCAGTGCCCCTAGAGCATTCCCTCTCCTGGACTCCATAAATTGCATTGTCTTGGTCTCTCCCCCACACCCGTCTGTGCTAATCGCTGCATTGCGTTTGCTGACTTCCTGCATCTTGTTTGGTTTCTTCAGTCCTTAGACTTTGGGGAAAAATGGTCTCTCCATTTCTCCCAGGCACTCCACTGGGGCCCCCACACCTTTGTGGGCAACCTGATCCACAGGTACAGGGGCACAGCAGGGGCGGGTGGGACTGCAGGGTCAGCTCTCTGCTGCTGCATATTAAAGATGTTCTCGCTCATGGGCACATCCCACATGGAGGAGAGGCTCAGCCAGAACAGGAGGACATGTTTCTTTGCAAAGCAAGGGCAGACGGGCTATGTGGTGAACTAATGATACATGTGCGAAGTCTGAATGGGTCATTGCTAACTCCAGCTCTGCCCCTACAGATCCTGGGGACAGGTGGGACCTGAGCTGATACACTGCATAGCATGAGGATCAATTTCTCCCAGCAGGTTCTGGTTTGGGCCATGCTACTGAACAGAGGAATGCACATCAGAGCTGCCTGACCATCTAGTAGGAACTGCCTGTGGCAGAACTCTCTCAGACGCAGGCCAAGCGTAATGCATGGTGCCCCGAACTCTCAAGGTCTGCTACCAGACTTGTTCCAGAGGAACACATAGCTTTGAGCTGTCCCCTACGGCAGGAAACACCATGGCAGTGCAAAGCGCCTCTTAGAAGAAGCCCGCGCTCAGTGACGCCATGCTGCACCCTAAGCTTGTGGTGTTTCCCCGGTCAATGCTAGACAGCGCACAGGGCACTGCATGGCGAGAAACAGGAGACCAAGGTGCCGGGCACGTAGTAGCGTTTTGCCTGTTTTTCTCAGTGATGCAGTTAGTTCTCGTCAGTTGTATTCAGTCTTTTTTCCTGTATCCTTGGCTTTCACACCACTGGTCTCTCGTGGCAGGGAGTCCCATGGATTAGACTTTCGGGAAACAGCCAGCTCCTCCCCAGCTCAATGTTAATGTGGTTACTTTCAGAGTCGCTCAGGGTCACTTTGTCCCTCCCCACGGAGGGAGGATCATGAGCTGAGCTGTGCAGAGTCTGGCGGGTCTGAACACGGCTGGTGGGGCAGGATCCAAAGCTGGCCTCAGCTGGACCCGTGGTGGGGCAGCTGCTGGTGCCCACGGGGCCCTGGGGCTGTCGTGGGGTCCCGAGGGAGGGCTCCGCTGCCCCCAGGGCCACTGACACTGCAGAGGAGCTTTCCCACAGGCCGGGCTTTCGTGCAGTGCTGTGCAGCAGGCAAAGTGCAGATTGGGGGAGGATGGGGCTGGAGCAGGTCGGGGAAGACACGAGTGCCCGGATGCGCAGCGCAGGCTGAGCTCCAGCCTCCCTCTGCTCGGGTAGGCGCCTTGCTCGCACCAGCTGGACAGGCATCCCGGGGAGCTGCTCCGCTGCGGACAGCACGCCCAAGTGATGCTGGTCCAGCGCTGCCATGCTCCCTTCTTGGAGGTGGCCCCACTGGGTCCCGCTGCAGGGAGTGGGGAGCGTTGCCAACCATTTACAGCCCTCCCCAGGCCCAGGCCAGGCAGCCAGCTCTCCTCTGCACTGCTTTGTAGGGACCAGGGACGGAGTGAGGCAGGCTGTACTGCTGTGTAGATGCTAAACTAGGCCAGCATATGGTGCTGTAGGTCCATGGTATAGCTTGCAAGCCATCATACTGACCTGGGCTAGGGGAATTACTAGAAGTCAGCCCAGTAGCACTGAGGAAGCTTGTGGGGGCTGTCTCCGATTTTGCTTGGGTTTTGGGAGGGCAGGTGTTTAAATCCTAAAAATTCCTGTCCCCAAACCCTACTAAGCAGAGGATGAAATGTGGATAGTGCGTCTCTGCGGTAACACTGCTGCACTCTGGAGCCCGTCCTGGCAACCCGCGCTGGGATGTGCATCTCCAGGATGCATCTCACATGGGGGGCTGGTGGCGAGGGGCCGGAGCACCCAGCCTGTGCCTGGCTGCCCGAACTGTGGGAGATGCTGTGGGCGCAGGCCGGTGGGAGAGGAGACGGGTGCAGTGAGAAATCTCACTTCCCATGAGGTGCTGCGCAGCATTTCCTGGCTGTTTCCAGTTTTAGAGAATTTCTTCCCAAGGAGATAAAGGAGGAGTCCTATTTTCCCAGGGACAGCATGCACTGTTTGCCTCAGCCCACGACTCTACTGAGAAAGAGTTTTGCTGAGCAGTTTTCAGCCAGTCACACCCAGAGGACCACTGTACCCTTGCAGTCATTGGGAAAGCCAGCTACCTGCCCTCACTTCAGCCATGGTGATGGGCAAATTCTCACACTACTGCCATTTGTATTCTTACCTCTCAGATGCAGATTTTGATAAAAAGCACATCAAAGCCCCCTCTGCTTTTACAGGTGCCCAAGGACACAGCATCATTGCCTCTGGCAGGGAGCGGAGCATCAGAGAAGCCTTGGGGACCATGATGGCTCTGAGGTGGCTGAGCAAAGGGACCAGCTGCTGGAGGCAGTAATGGGACCTCGCTCCACACCCCCGCAGCTCCATGGCCAGCATGAAAGGAGATGCCGAGAAGTGGAGCTCTTGCCTATGCTGGATCCTCGAGTATGGCCAGGCATCATCCTCACTCCAGTACCACCTGAGAGCTTCCCAGGGCAGGGGGCTGCCGGTGCCTGCTGGAGCTGCCCTTCACAGCCTGCTCATGCTGGGCAAGGGTCTCACCCCAGGCAGGGACCCCTCACTAGCCCCAGGCAAATGCACAGCCCAAGGCCACCCAAACCACACCTCCCTCCCTTCCTTCCTCCCTCCCACGGTCTGCTGGCTTCCCAGCTCACAGCCTTTCCTCCCAGCATCCGAGGGGCACTGATGTGAGATTAACCCCGTGCTCTCTGCAGCCTCACTGTTATTACAGCCCTCCAAGCGGGAACGGTGCAGGAGACGGGTGTTGTGTGGGCAGCGTTGGGGTGTCACCCCAGGCTGCCAGCACAGCTTCAGAGCCCTTCCGCTCTCTGCTGTCTCCTCTCCAGCAGCCCTCTCCTTGATGCTCTTGTCCCAGGACTGCACTTGGGGACCGCTGCCATCCCCATGGCTGGGAGCAGTGGCTCCTCTCTGGGAAAGGCTGCTCCCTGCACCCTGGGTGAGGGTGCACCAGAGCTGGGAGAAGCCCTGGCAGCTCTGCTCCATCGGGTGCTCTGCACCACACGGAGTGATTTAAGGCTGTGGCTGGAGCCTTCAGTGTTTCCCCATCAACAGTGCAAGCGCCACATTTAATGTCGTCCTTTGTGTTTCTCAGGCAGGAAGAGCTGTGTGTACAAATAATTAAAGGGAAGAATCAGAGTGATTAGGGCAGATGATTATTGTCAAATTATGATTTATCTCAGAGGGAAATTAGTACCCCCCTCCCCCCAAAGGGCTCATCCTAGCACGGTGAATGGGCACTGGTTTTTTGATTAATAGATGCCTTTAGAAGGTCACCTACATCCATTGCAGATTAACTCAGTGGGAAAAGTTCTTTCAGTAATTCAAGCTGTTGTTCTCACAAGCTGTCAGCTAGCTGCGAATCGGGAAGGTCCATCCGTTACAGGGCTGCTGGGTTGGAGGGGATCTTTCTTTCCTCCGGACACATAGGCGTGATATATTATGCACAGAGACATGGATGACCGAGAAAACGAGCTGTGGAAAGAAAACAAAAACAGCAGTAAAGGGAAGCGAGGAAGCTGAGCAGGCAGAGAGCTGGCCCAGGCAATGTGGGGCCTGGAACTGGAGGGGCAGAGCTCAGCTCAAGGCTGGAGCAGTGGTCCTAGAGCTGGTCATCTCAGGGTGTTGGACGAAGGGTCAAGATGCCCTCCTTTTGCAACTGTCATGAGCTCTTCCTGCTGTGAAGACAGTGACGTAGCTTGTGTTTGCTTCATCCATGCCTGTATTTAGACAGGTCCATGGGGGTGCTGGGCAGGCTGGAGCCAGCGTCCCACAGGATCTGGAATCTCCTGTGCATTTCTGGCAAAGATCCCTCAACAGTGTGGACACCTCTCAGCTGGCTGCTGACAACCACAGACATGTCACTCACAACAACCACACCACAGTCTGACTGCCACTCAGGTAGGTGGCAGCTGGTGGTGGCAACGTGGAAATGGGACTAGCAGGACTGGGATGAGGAGAGGTTGGGACTTGCACCACTGTGAAGGGAATAGTACAAGATCATCAGGCCACAAACTTATGAGCAGTGTCAGAAATGGCCATGCTGGTACAAGCTGCTTTTTATATCGACCTTCTGTAGATGCTCCATTATATTTCTTTTGAGCTTCCTGTCCACTGTGCTTCACAAAGGCTACAGAATGGGACCACTCCTCTTCTCTCTTCATGTGTCCATCCCTGCATGGAGACACGCAGATGATCTCACTGAGATGACGATGGTGACTTTATGCCTTTAGGTTCTGAACACCGACCAAGGCCTTACATCTCTAATTGCATCAGGAATGATGTGATAGTGGCATACCTCCTGCCACAATGCTGGGTGTATTGTTACCCATTTTTAACTTGCATGCATTCGAGGCAAAAGGAGAGGCAGGAGAGACCAGGTGTCCTGCATGTTAATGTGGACAACAAAGAGATGAATAAGACTCTATTCCTTGATAAATAACTGTGATGATTATATTTAGCTTTCTTTTCACAAATGCATGGTATTTCAGCACAGTCATCAAAAATTCCCACTAACAAACGTTTCTTTTGCATCCATCTAGCCTTCATCATAAATCTATGTGCCAGGCATTAATAATATTTTCAGCAACAGATTGATTGACTAGAACATAGCTTGGTTGTCTCTAAACACTAAGGGGTTCTCAACTGATTTATCGCTTACTGAAGTCTGCAAATATTTATATATGTACCATATTCCTTGTTATATACGTACCCGTTCTTTACCCAAGTTTTCTCCAGCAGATCCATCACAGTGGTGTCAATGGCTACCGTAGATTCAACCATATTGTTGCCAAATCTGTAACAGAGGCTTTGCTGGCACATTACAGAGTCGGTGTATTTTTGATAAATGGGTTTTAAGGCCAGAAGAAACAAATCTTTTTGAGTGGCAGAGTCCAGAGGCTCTTAGCCAGTTGCCCCTGCACAATGTCCAGTAACATGAAAAGGCCCAAGGTTTCCCTTCCAGAAAAGCCTTCTGTTTGAGGCATCAAGAGTTTGCTGGTTTTGCTGATTCTAATGCAAGGCTTTGGATATTTGAGAGCCTTGGGGGTATGTGAGAGTCTTGCTTTCATATAGTTATAATTTAGTTAGTCTGAGACTTCCTGGGAAGAGCTTAAGCCTGTGGGCGACACCACTTCAGAGGGCTTCAGGCCAGAGAAGAAATAAAACCATCTACTGATGTGGTTTTCTAAAGCTGTCTGCATCTATATTTTGGGCGATTAGCTACACAGTGCATCTTCTCTGCAACAAAGAGGTAACTCTGGATATCAGGAAAAGGTTCTTCACTGAGAGGGTGGTCAGGCACTGGAACAGGCTCCCCAGGGAAGTGGTCACGGCACCGAGCTTGACTGAGTTCAAGAAGCATCTGGATAATGCTCTCAGTCCTACGCTCTGATTCGGCTGGTCCTGTATGAAGCCAGGAGCTGGACTCAATGATCCTTATGGGTCTCTTCCAACTCAAGATATTCTATGATTCTGTGATTCTATGAGTTGGTCCTTGTATCCATCACACTCTAAGGATAGGACAACACAAAATGCAGGAGAAAAGAGAAGCAGGACAGTGACGTACCAAAGCAAGGACCAGAGTCCCTGTGATCTCCATGACAGCATCTGTCATCATGGGGCTTAAGAAAGCCTACAGCAGGGACAGAGACAGACACTCCTGCCTTCAGCACATCCTGCAGTCTGATTTCGGCTTTGTATGGGAAGGGCACTGGTGAGCTGATGAGAGGTGAGTTTTGAGACAGTGGCTGCCCAAGCACCAGCTGGAAGGGACACTGTCTGACATTGGGCCCAGCATCCTCAAGACGCAGAGTCTCTACCAGCAGGAAGAAGAGGCAGCTGGAGGATAGATCAGATTGAGTATTTTATTTCTACCCCTTTAATATCCTTTGGTCCCTTGGTAGATGCTGGAGGGACCTGCTGGTGTACTGCTGTGCCCAGCTCTGGTGGGGAAGCATCCGCTGGTGTATGTACCATTATAGTGATCACTGATGTGATTGACTGACTGTCTAATGGGTTGTTACAGCACTGCAGAGTCTGTCTTGCTCTACAGGTTAACTGTGAGGAGCTGGGGAGATGAAGCAACACTCCTCTAAATTGGGCTGTGTATTGGGAGCAGCAAGTAGGATCTCAAAAAACCACCCTACCCTTTGCAAAAATTTCTTTTATGGCCTTTCACAAGGGAGGCCACAAACAAACGGATGAGATGCCAGGAGTCAAAAGGGAGTTTTCAGGTGGGTTGTTTTTTTTTTCTTTCTTTAAATGGCCCAAGACGTTCAAGGCAGGTTTACTGGTCCTGGAGATTGTGTAACTGCAGATATGCCCAGCCTTTGCCTTGCTGTCCTTTGCATGCTGCAAGGAAGCCAACCACCTGGGGCCTTTGCACCCCTGCAAGGGTGAAGTTAGGGGCCAGGTGCTCTCTTCTGCAAACAATCACAGCTCTGCGGAAGTCCCATGCTGGTTTACACCCCCTGCAGATTTGCTCCGGCTTTAAATAACCACAGACATTCCTCACCAGGTACATAAATCTGCTACCCCGATTCATGAGCGCCTGCTATCTGTTTCTAATGTACACACATGTCCTACACAGATTCATGGATGTCACCAACACAAGAGCTCCTGGGCTGGGTGTCTGCACCTTTGGCTACAAAATCAGCTCTCCTCTCAGCAGATATATTGTCATGTTGCCCCTGGCTCATGGCATCAGTTGCTGTGCTAACCCATCGTGTGACACCCCAACAGATTGAGGCACAGGAGGCCTCAGCATGTGGACCTTTTCTTCCCTGCCTAAGTCTTCATATGAGTCCCACCACACAGCAGAGACAACCTCGAAGGCACAAGCTGGTGTTTGAGATAGGGCCATGCAGCTGCAGCCCTTGCCCCAGGTGACCAAAACCACAAACTACACTGGGCAAGGGGTGGATGATCTCCCTCTCTCATGTCGGGAAGGGCTTGGGTGCTGGGGGACAGAGGAGTTTTCACGGCAGGATCCCTTTGGAAGAGCAGCCCCCTGAAGTCCCTCCAGCAGTGTGCAGCTGAGGGCAGCCCTCCCCAGAGGAAGGCAGCAGGGACGATGGAGGACCCTGGGCTGAACCTGGGAGCAGCCTGTCTCTGGGTGGCTCCGGGAGGGACATGGAGGACCACGCAGCTCCCGCTGTCGATGTCGTGTATGGCAGGAGCACACTTGCCGTTTGTTCTGGCTTTTGAAACAGCAGGCTTTTGATTCCCTTGGTAGTGCTCATCTGCGCTTCTTTCTGGCCTCCTCCTTTTTCTGTGCCAACCACGTGCCCCCCAGCCCGTGGGCTCTGCTGTCATTGTTGGCTGCTGGTTCCACTGGCCTCAGCTTATTGCATCTGTTTTGATTTGCTAGGTCTTGCATTCAGCCATCCGTTCAGCTTTTATTGTACGTTTCTAAGCGTCAGCTCCGGGTGGTCATCGTCAGCTCCTTTCACTCAAGCCCGTGCACCAGCTGCATATTAATTGCTCTCCTTTCTCCTCTTGCTTGCTCCCTCCCCGTCTCGCCGCATGACATTTGTGGTTTGCAAACTTTGTGCGAACACATTGCAAACCAAGCCCAGTCCTTCTCTGGGTGAAGGTGTGAGGAGGACTTGGCACACCACCTCTCGCAGAGAGGCTGGGGAGCTGGGGATTATATCGGAGGCAAATCTGGCCCCTCCCCTGCAAATCTGCACTGGGAAAGCCTTCCTCTGATCACTCTGTCCGTCTGCCGGTCGGTGGCGGATTACTCACCATTGTCTACTGGCGGATGCTTTGTCTGGTCTAGCTTCAATGTCCTCAACAACAGGGCTCTGACTCTTTCTCTGGCTGATCATTGCCATCCCAAGTCAATTCCAGCTTCTAGATGGTCTCCCTGGTGCTAAGCCTGAGGTTCCCTTTCCCCGGTGCCCCTGTGGTACTGCCTAGTGCCAAGCAGAATTTCCAGAAAAAAAAAAAAATGTTCATGCTCACACGCCTGAATGGGCTCCTTCCGCCTGGCCTTGCGCTGCTCCTCTGGGCTACAGCACTTTGGAGATGGGGCTGTCTTGAATCATGAGCCTCCCCTGGCTCTGAAGTATTGTGTTGCTTAATGACTGATGATAATGTCTCTGTATGTACGCTTGTAGCCTGGCTATCCATCTTTAAATTTCAAAATCTTTCCTCCTCAGCTATTACCTCCACCCCCATAATCATTCCTGTTGCTCTTCTCAGAATTCCACCTCATTTGTCCTTGTTTGAAGGCAGAGCACAATCAAACTAGCCGGCCTGGGAGCCTGGGTGGGGGCTGAGGTCTGAGAGGGGTCCACCTCCACTCCTTGGCCCTGAGATGGCCTGAGGTCAAGAAGGCTCATCGACCTGGGTGGATCTGGGCTGCTGTCCGACAGCCCATCCAGCTGTGGTAACCTCAGCTGCCCTGGGAAGAAAGGTATTTCTCCAAAGCTTTGTGAGGACAAAGGCTGTAGGCTTAGAAATACTTCCAGCATTTAACCTGTCTTTGCCTGTATGTGTTCACCTTCTCCCCAAAAAGCATTGCACATAAACGGCTCTGTTTTTCCAAGGTCTGCCTGCTCACAGGAGCCCTTAGCAGAGGATGCTACACCTGAGCTCGGTGAAACAGATAATGGCACGGTCTGCCAGACTGAGACATGAAATAAAACCTGCAAGAGAGCTGGTCTCTTGGGAGATCTCTAGTCCAGCCTTCTGCTTAGAACAGGACCCTTGTCAGTCAAATGTGACTTTGGCCAGGTCTTGAAAATCCCACATCTCTGTGACCTGACCCAGGGCTCCACCCTCCACCCAGGGAAGAAATTTTTTCTAATGCCCAATCTGAAGATTCCACCCGTAGCCATTGCCTCTTGTTATCTCATCTACCACTATTGAGACCTTGTGGCTTAATCGCAGTGGCCTGTGCTCTAGGGAAATAACTACCTGTCTCAAGGCGAAATAAAGCTAGACTGATTCCCCAGCATGTAAAGAAATGCCCCCTCCCATCCATGTCTAACTCGCCATTACATGTCTGAGCCAGCTGGGATCTCAGCCTGAGCCCATGTCCATCGCTGCAACCATGGCTGCTCTAGACCATGGCATTGCTCCTGTGGCAAGACAGGGCCTGGCAGCTCCGCTAAGCCCCCAATTTTTCTTTGCCTGGAGTAAGATTGGCACTTTTTCATCATAGCAGGAGAACTGTGGTATCCAAATTAAGCACAAGCTGTAGCATTTAAAGTCTGAGCAATGAGCCTTCCTCCGCAGTGGGTGGGTTTTTATCATGGGGTAGGGAATTCCTCGTCTGTCCTTGATTTCATTTGCAAGCAAGTCTCTGTTCTGTTCCTCACCTCTGTTCATTTGATGGACACCAGTGGAATAAATAGATCACAACTAAAGCCACAGTTAGGGGAGCTGGTCAAAACATTTGATAGGAACTTATTTACATGGAAAGATTGACACTTTTTAATAAATAAGTGGAAGCTGGCATGAATTCAATTTGACATTTGCGACTTTCTGCAGAATTATGAGTATCCACCTTTTTCAGAAACCATATTTAAACAGAATGCTTTTGGTTGATGACAAATTTTGAACAGTTTTGAAGAGGGTTTCAGTAAAAATAGACAATGTGTTAGCAAATGAAAATCAGGTCTTTTGCACACTTTCTAGGGGACCTTTGCAACTGTAGCGTGTTCACGGGCAACCATTCAAACCATTTTTCAGCTCAGGGAAGCTGATTTGAAGAAGCTGCTGATCTCCTTGTAAACATCACTGAGAGACACCCCAGTTCATCCCAGCACCCCTGGACAGAGATGATCTTGTGCCTCCCAATAGGTAAGAAAGCATTTGCATTTTCTCAGCCTCTCCAGCTCCAAATAATGACTTCTAGCACATGGCTTCAATTACCCAGCACAAAGAAGCTTCTTGCCAGCTTTTGCCATGGGCAAGGAGGCCCAGAGGGAGGGGGAATTTTGATGTGTGATGCTATAAGCAAATGGGACATGTCTGGAGCCACTTCTTCTGTCTGCATATGCACGCCCAGCCCCAGACACTAAGTTCCTCTCCTGCACCTCACTCTTCTCTCCTCAGTGTTCTGAGTGAAGGATTTCTTGAAATGTTTGGGGCAGGGCCATTTGCAGAACCTCCTGTCCTTGATCCCAGCAGCATCAAAACTCTTCCAGCTGCAGGTAACTTGGACATCTTGCCTTGCAGCTGCCCTTGGTTTTGACAATTTCTTCCCAGATACAGGCAAACAGGAGAGGACTCAAGTGGCCCTGCCATACTGTCAGGTCCTGCCAGCAACAATCTGCTTCACACTGCCTGTTGGATCCTCTCCCATTCCATGTTTGAGCGCATCTTATATCTGCAGTCAGGGCATGACTCCTGACTGCCTGGTTGGTGAGGCTGTCAGTGCAGGCTTTTTCTGATAGCTTCCCAAGGCCCATAGTAAGACCCCATTAAAACCTGTACACACCCTGACAGGAACACACACAGACTGACACCTTTGCCAACATCTTTCCAGCACTGTATGGTATAGTCCTGCGGAGGCAAGAAGGTAGTCAATCAGTGACAAGTAAAACACAGGACAATGGCCACAAATTGTGCTTGAGACATTCTGGTTGGAAAATATCTTCTCCATATGGGTGTTTCTGCCCAAGGACAGGTCACCAGAGAAGTGGTGCTTTCCAAAAGCAGTTAGAACAAACCACAGCTGACCTGGTGTAGCATTGGCCATGGACCAGCTTTGAGCAGATTGGACTAGAAATCTTCAGAGGTTCCTTCCCATCAACATTTCTTTGTGTCTGTGATGGATGTGGATGGAGAAGCCATTGATTTGCCTTTTGTTCAGTAACAAAGCTTGGATGCATCCTTTTTCTTTGTCGTCTCCTTGCCTTCGTCCATTCCTGGATTTCAGCTCCTGTAGAAACCTCGTTTGTGCAAAACACAAAATGTAGAAATTATAGACACAAATTATAGATCAACTGATTTACCCTGATTTAGACATGTCCTCAGTCAACTCGAAAGTGTGTGAGAATCTCTTGACACCAGACCCAAAAAATGGGCTGGTCCCTCAGTCAGACCAGGCCTGACCTGGAAAGGGCATTGGAGCGTTTCTGGAGGTCAAGGGCAGAAACCCTTCAAGAAGCCTTAAGTACTGGATTTGCTAAAAAGATCCTTTTTGCCCCTGCCCTCTTGAGTGAAGTATGCCCAAACAGCCAGGTCAGGGACAGAAACAGCATGGAGCTGCTCATGGAGGCAAAGGGGTAGCAGCCCATCCCCCACACCACAAAGCCATGGATTATCGCAGCTAACTTCTCACGCTCAACAGCTCCTTACCTAAATCACAACCTGAATCCTCAGCTCCCTTTACAGCCAGAGAAACAGCTGCTAGTGTTTTCTTCTGCCTGGGATAAATTGGTCTCTGACGTGAGAGGTCTCCCTTCCTTACCGAGGTGGTCAGATGAGTCCTTTACTTAGGCAAGAAACTTTCAGGTTTCTGCAGTCAGGGGAGTGATCCACATGGTCAGGGCAGGACAGGAAGACTCCCCAGCTGTTGGGAAAGAGCAAGGTGTAATCCTTCTTTGCCCGCGATGTTGCCTGCTGGAGAATGGGCAGATTTGGATGAGCAGATGGTGAATATTTACTTCTCCCAGCTCCCCTGGAAACTCTGGTTGTGTCTTATCAAAGGCCAGTGGCTCTGCACAGCTTTCCAAATTCACCTTCCATCCAACAGTCCCTTCGTGGTGTCCCATCTCCTTGCTGACAGTTTGAGGAGTCCTCCTGCTCCCTGATGACTTGCATGCCTTTCTGGAGACCTCTACAGCAAGACATGTCAGCGTTGAGCTCCAGGTTTCTGTAGGGGATAGCAGGAGATGAGAGAATACAGCGACTGTTTTATTTCTAGTGTACATCCCCCTCACCGATCCGTAATGTGTCCTGACCCTCTGTGCTCAGAGTTTTATTTGCTGAGATGCTGTTAAAAATACTGTGAGAAAAGTCTGGCCTCTGCCTGGAGAGCAACCGCATAAAAATGGCACCTTCTTACTCAACCCACCAACTCCCTTGTGCATCAGTCTGAACTGATGTGGTAGTGACAGGAATAAAATCTTGGTGCTTTGCATGACTCACAGCCCTACAGAGCTGGGCTGGCTACAGGGGAGGGAGTTAGAAGGATGTATTTTCTGGTGAATCATCAAAAAGAGCAATGTACCCTTACCACACATGCAGACCCTGGTAAAGGCCATGGAGCAGCCATGCACTTATGAGTACAGAAAAGTGACCATCACTTTTCCCTTTTATGCCCGTCCTTTTCCTGTTGCTTCCCTCTTGAATACGGAGGAGCAGCGGCAGGGTTGGGAAGCAAGGCAGTGAGGATGTGGGCTGGGACGCCCTAGGAAGGACTGGCCCTGACTGGCTAACTGATGCACATAGGCCATGAAGGCAAGTTCTCCTCCACAGTAGGTCCAACACTGTTGTATGAAGAGGGTCTTTCTGCTCTGGCACTGCACAAAGCCCGGTCCTTCCCTTGTACAGCCACGCGTTTAGGAAAGACTCTCTGCTGTGCTTTACATTTTCTTATATGGCCAGTAAGAGATAGTCACCATGGATTGGTCTCACCACAGAAGTCACGGCTCCTCTCTGGGAAAATAGCGGTGGTTCTTCATGAGTGTGACTGTTCTTTCCAGCCATCTAAGCTAAGGTGTAAAGAGGAATGTTAGGTCTTTAGTAAACTCTGGGGAAGCATGGTCAGGTAGCATTCAGTTTCAGTTGGAAACGTCTCCATGAGACCTGGAGAAACACTAGAGAGACCTGTAATCAGACAAATATTTGATATCTAGGATTGTTGAGATTACTTATTTTCAACTCTGCATCCTAAGACAGCATCTGCAGGAAAATGGCATGACTAGACCTTTATAGAAGGACTATAGGGCAAAGGGCTGAGCAGGTGTTCAGTGAAGCCAGCTTTTATCCCAGAGAACCTTTAGTACTGGTGGTACAAGCCATGGAAAAAAAAAAATCTGAATCTCAGTTTCCTACTGAGCTGATGGGCTGGAAAAACATCTGTTAGCTTTAGGCTGCATGCATTTGATGTGGGATCCTTGCAAACAGAAAGTGGGAGGCACCTTGGGTGAGAGCAGCTGTGAGAGTTCACAGCTCTGAAGTGGCAGGAGAGTGGCAGGAGAGTGGCAAGAGAAAGACAATGGGCTTGAGACACATCTCCTGTGGCTTCAGAGAGCCGGGAGGTGAGCTCCCAGGGGGCTGGAGGGACAGAGACGAGGGCTGCTGACAGTTCCTTACAGAAATGGTCTTAAGGATACAGGTACAAAGTAAGGCAAGGCAACACAGCAAATAACCAAAGCAGCTGAATCCTGAACTAGTCACTGATCTGAAACTCAAGAAGGAAAAAGAAAAAAAAAAAAAACAACCAAAAAAAACCACCTACAGCTGGTTAATGGATAAAAGAAGAGTACGAAAGCATGGGTCAAATTCAGAAAGGCTGAGGCTGAAAAAGAGTTACAGCTAGCCAGAGAGTACAGGACAGCAAAGTCCCTCTTGCCTGCCTGGGCACATGCACGTCGCCCACGCTGAGAAGCCCTTATGGGCAAGTTCATGATCCAAAGGTGTATCCAGGCTGTTGGCCGGACCCAGGGAGAGGACTTGTTACCCACCCCTGCCAACACAAGGTCAGTAGTGCCACTGGTTAATCACTCCAGAGCTTTCAGGATCCTGAAGCTGAGAAGGACTCTGCTTGGTGCAGATCTGCAGTCACAGGAGCCATAGGGCAAGATGAGGTCTGCCTGGGGCTTCCTGGTGCACCACCTGGAAGTGGTTCAGTTGAAACCTGACTCAGTCCCCATCTGGATGCTTGGAATTGAGTTTTGGTGGGTGAGACGGGCTGATTGCTGAATGCTTGTGCAGAGATGTGTGTAAGTCAATGCCGACCCAGAAAACTGGCAGGAGAGTGGCAGTGATGCTCCCTTCTGGTTCTGCTTGTATCTCTTTCTGTTTAGTTCAGGATTATGGAGATAAGTCCCATTTTATATGAAATAAGGAGATCTGAACCATATGTTGTGCAGGTTTACATCACATCTTGTGGCACAGATCTGCAGGGAAACTTCCGTGACTCTTAAATCAAATCGGTCCGTATCCAGGTGGAGGTTATGTCTTATGGAAGAGGCAGCTCAAAGATAAACAAGGGCAGAGGAGAGATGACAAAATATCTATGCAACAGAGCCAGCACCAAGTGATTTTAC
Organism: Balearica regulorum gibbericeps; assembly: GCF_011004875.1. Lineage (NCBI taxonomy): Eukaryota > Metazoa > Chordata > Aves > Gruiformes > Gruidae > Balearica > Balearica regulorum. The sequence goes on from NC_046197.1 coordinate 665,577, forward strand.
AGAGCCCATCGCCCGCCCTGACGTCCCTGCATCACCACCAACCCCTGGGACACAAGCACTGTAGCTTCTGGGCACTGGGAAAATGAGGCACAGGGAAGGTAAATGACTCAACCATTTTTCAGGACATCAAAGCAAAATGGAGGTCTCCGGGTCTCCTAAACTGAAGCACACTCTAGCCACTAGCTCTTCCCTCCAGCCTCAGGCTGTCTGTCCCTTTGGATCAATAGAAGATTTGCAGGGTAAGATGCTCTTGATGGACCTATTTCTGCGTGTGGCATCGTTAGAGCCCTGCAAAGCTTTTGTCCATGGCAGACAGAAAGTGATGCCCCAGGTACAGTGCTGCTTCGTGCACTAAAGCTTTGCGGGTGTACTGGGTCTGACTGGGATGAAGTTAATTTTCCTCACAGCAGCCCGTATGGTGCTGTGTTTTGGATTTGTGACTGAAACAGCGTTGATAGCACACCGGTGTTCTGGGTATTTCTGATCAATGTTTCATTGTGTTGAGGATTTCTCTGTTTCCCATTCTGCCCCCAGGCATGGGGTGGGAAAGAGATTGGGAGGGGACAGAGCCTGGACAGCTGACCCCAGCTGACCAACCATGTCCATACCATAAGATGTCAGCAATAAAAGCTCAGGGGAAGGAGGATGAAGCAGGGATGTTTGTGGTTATGGTGTTTGTCTCTCTAAGTAACCACCACGTGTACCGAGGCGCTGCTGTCCAGGAAGCAGCTGGACATCTGCCTGCCGATGGGAAGGAGTGAATGAATTCCCTATTTCCCTTCGCTAGCACACAGCTTCATTTCACTTCTTAAACTGTCTTTACCGTGACCCACGAGTTTTCTCATTTTTGCTCTTCCTATTCTCTCCCCCATCCTGCTGGGGGGGAGGGAACAAGCGAACTGTTGTCTGGGTGCTTAGCTGCTGGCCAGGGTCAACCCACCACAGTGGCCTTCAGGCTGAAAAAGCATCCTTACATGGTGAGACCACAGTGAGTGCTGTCACCCCTTTTTGAGAAATGGGGAGCCATGGGGTGATGATCAGAGGCAGAGCAGACAGGGCGAGCTAGACTCTTGAACCCCCAGGTACACGCCACGTTCCAGCTGTCCGTGAAGGTATCATTTGCATCAATACCATGTGTTTATCTAACCGCTCTCGGTTCCTAAGAGCCTGAGAGCTATTGAGCTATTGCACCTCCCGATAGCATCAGGGACAGACGACATGTGAGTGGTATGCATTTCTCCAGGATGGGCCTGGAAGCTGCTTTGACGTGAGGACACAGATTGTTGTCCCCACTTCAAAAATCACCCTGGGCCTTTTTTACCCTCCTCCCCACAGAATAACAATGCTAATGAAAAACAAAAGCAAATGATGTGTTACCTGAGAACATGACTTGCTCAAAGTCATCAATGCATGGACTTTTGGGTTATGGATTTTCACATGCAAATTCCCATGGATTTCCAATGGATCAATGGGAAGAAGCCAAGCAAAGAGGAAAAACTCCAGAGAATGATTTATCAGCCTTTGCTACTCAAACAATATCTTTCTATAAGAACACCTTCTGTGTGGACTATTTGTTCAGCTTTAATACAGTGACAATGCCTGTCTACATTTATGTGTACCTTGGGAGTGTAGGTCCCTCGCAGGGGGCAGGAATCTGAGGTTTCCAAGTACCTCAAGAACTGCTCTGGGACTCGGAAAGGGTTTTGTTTTCCAGCTTTTGTGATGTGTTGCAGCTGCCCACCGACTTTTTTGTTTCCATCCTTGGCACACAGAAGAATTTCATCACCACACTCTTTATCATGGAAACATGTCATTCAGTGGCATTCGTACATACTGTTCACATCAAATCAGAAGGTTGGCTCGAAACCCCTGCAGAGATGGGACCTTTCCAACTGAACCTGCCTCCATAGGTTTGGTGCTGGGCTGAATGCAAAGCCAGAAGGAGACCGATTTTTTTCAGACAGGTTTTCAGAGACGACAGAAGATGCATGGAAGCCTCCCAAGAACCGCCTACCCCATGAGATGTTCACCATTCAGGATGTTGGCAAACTTGTCAGATCAGAAGGTTTTACAAGACGCCAGCCGCTCAGGGCCAGAAGTGTTCGTGAAGTTTTGGGACTGTCAGATTTTCGCTGAAGAGCTACCTGAGGCAGCCGTATGGCCGAACACCAAGCGCTGAATTGAATGTAGGTCTTCCTCAGGATCTGACGCCCGCTGCTCTCTTTCCCTGCTTGGGATTTGGAAAGCCAGACCTGGAACAGGATGTGATTTGCTCATGTTGGCCTGCGTGATGCCAGCTGAGGCTACTGGCAAATTCTGCTCACTGAAAAATTATCTCATGTAGATGAGGGTCAGATGATTAACTTTGATGAATCTTGCCACAGCTGAAATTGCTGCCAGTGCTAGGTATGAGAAGGAAACATTGGCAGAGCTGTCTCCCTGACATGGGAAGGATCTCTTTTTCTCCTGGAAAGTAAAGCAGGGATGCTATAGCAGCTTTAGCTGGACTCCTCAGCAATGAGGAGAGAGCAGGGTTTAGTTTCAGTGCTGCTTGCCTCTCCTTCTGAAGTACTTACACACATGAAGTATTCTGCCTGGGGAAAGAGTCCCTGGGCAGGAGACTTTCATCCGGAATAAACAGGACAGCGGATGGCATTTCACAACGAATCCACCAGCTGCCATGTATGAGGCAGGGGAGGTGGGGATTGCTGCATTTGATCATGGTTCTTTTCATCTGGTCTGCCACCCGAAAAGTGCCCTGGCACAGGAACTCCCTCTGGGGCTGACACCAGCAGTGAGGGATTGATAAGGCTAGGAGATGTGCCTCATCTGCCAGACCTCAACACCCACGCCTGTTACCTGTCACCAGCTCTGTGGAGGCACGGGGGGTCCTTTGGGAGGCCAGAACAAGAGCAGATGTGTGTCATTGCTTGGTTAAGGTGGCAACCCCATGCAGTTGTCCCAGGTGAGGTTTGAGAATGGTGAAGGAGGCTCCCTGGCTGTTATCAAGTCGTGTCTGAACGGTGAACATGAGAGGTAAAGAAAAAGATGTGCGAGACCACCTGTACAATGCCCAGCACAGTGCAATCACCGCAGTGTTCCCATCAGCCTGTGCAGACGTGTGGAAGCCTACACTGTTTTCAGGATACTTGAACTGCAGCCACACAACGGCTGCTGGATGTCCTGCAGCAGCAAGCATTGGCTCATTGTGACTATCAGGAGTGCCACCCCAAAGGGCTTCAGCTGACGATGAGTTTCTGGAGGGCAGCCACGTGCAGTGATACCAGCGGTAGGTGTCACAGTGCCCTGTGGGAGGTCCTAATGCATTGGATGTTGGAGAACAGACACAGATGGGCAGGCCTGCTTGTAGGACCCCGAGAAGAGCGGGACCACTGATCTAGGGGAGCACAGAAAGGCAACATGTCTAGCTGCAGCCAAGCGCAGCTGGGCTCTCACAGCTTTTTGTTAAACATCAACCACTTTTTGTGATGACACCAATCAAATTTCCAGCCGGTTGTCTCACTAGGGGGACCCAAAGTAAGAGCAGAGAGACAGATGAATCAACTATAGATTAGCTTGCTGTAGCATGCCTGTTGCCAGTAGATTTCCGTGTTTCCAAGAGCAAGCTAAAAGCTTAGTTCATTTGCTGAATAGAGGGATGCTCTACCAGATTGTCTGCGGTTGGAAATAGACTCATCCAAAACTTCTAGGCTGGGCATCTTTCAAAAAGCCATGCTTTAGCTCAACTGCAGTTTTACTGAGCATCATGTAAGAAAGTCGGGGTAAAATTTTGTGCCCTATTATGCAAGAAGTTTGATGAGACAAGGACAACAATCTCCCCAAGAGTGTGTATAGCCTCTCTAACAGAAACTGTGGCTTTGCAATTGCAGTGGGGGTTTTTTCAAAGCAAAAATTGAAAGATACTCTATTAGTGTGTTAATTTCTAATGGATCCATACTTTGTGAAAAGCAGTATCCTATCTACAGCCTGTGCTATAGCTATTACAGCCAAACCATCTAGATGAGGACAGAAATTCATGGAGCAGCCACCCTTCCCTAAGTTCACATGCCAGAAACTCATTGATATCGAAAAGGATAGGGTCACCGCTGTGCAAATATCCTCACTAGTAACCGATCTGTCAGGAAACAAAGAGCAACCTGCTGAAATCATGTCAGAGACAGGCAGAGACAAGGCACTGATGGTGTCACCATCAGTGATAGGAGACAGTAGTCCAGAAGTAACAGCCCTGCTTAGCTTGGGAGAACAGCATGCAAAGGACTCAGAGGAAGCTGAAGAGAAAGAGGTGAATAGTCCACAACTTGTAATTCCAGAATTCATATAGAAAGGGAGAGTGTGTTAAAGAAAGAACAAGGAAGCATAAATACTATGAGGTTCCCAGTGCTGCTCAGTCATTAACATAACTGGCAGAGACATGTTTACATCAGCCACAGAGGTGTGCCTGGACCCCAGGTGAATGAAATCCCATCGCTATAGTTCTTGTCTTCTTCTAGCTTTCCTCCTGTTTCTGACCTTCACTCATTACAGCATGGCAACCATAAGCACTACTGGGCCAGGAATTGTTTCTTTCTTTATTTTTGGTAAGAGTCTGTCCTTCTTAAGCACGTATGAAGTAAACACTAATTCTCTGTCCCAAGCTGCTGCCCGTGCTTCCTCCAGAGCAATGAAGCACAGGAGCCCAGGCAAAGTGGAAGTGGCCGGACTGTGGAGGAGGGAGAGAAGGGAGAGATGGAGAAACAGACTGTGTCGATTTCACTAAACTCTGGACTACGTTTGTTCCTGGATGACAACTGGAGTCGGTGTTGGTCTGTCTGAATGGGTCCTCTCTGAACGTACAGGATGGATGACTGAGAAGTCTGACAGACAGGAGGTGAGAGGAGATGTTCCTGATGATGATTTGAGAATGAACAAGACACCAAGCACCAGAGAGCTGTCACTTTCCCAACATCCCACTCTGCTGAGGGGATGTGACAAGAGAAGTGTCCAGGCAATGTCTTACATCGGCTGGACACCCACTATGGAGACAACACAGCTAATGACCAGGCACATCTTTTTGATTCAGCCATTCATCAGGGTGGAACTGATAGGTTTCCACTCTCACCCTGCCTTTAGTCCTTCTGTTTACAGTGACCGTTCCCCAAGGTAAAGGAGCTGAGCCACTCAGCCCACACCACCTCCTGCGCTGCTGCTGTCAACGCTGAAGTTCCCCTGGGGTTCCTCATCATGTGTGCCAACTGCACTGGCGACAAGCCTGCTCTCTCATTCCGTGTAGGTATTGTGCTGTCAGAGTGCAGCCTAGATCTCGGCCGACACCTTTATGTGATACTAAAAATAATAATGGAACAAATCTTGGAACAGAAAATAATGCAAAATGCGAGAAAATGCTGTGGAAAGTGAGAGCTGGTGGAGATGATCCTGAAGGAACCTTCTTCTAGAAGAAACTGTGAACTGGTGCCACTGGGGAGGCAGTATCTCATAAGCTTTCTGGGGCAGGGGATACATCTGTCCCAGTCTGCTATTGGCTTTATGGAAATGCACAATCATTAATAACAACTGGTAACAAGGAATCTGGAGAGCCTCCTCCTGCACAGCTGCGTCTGCGGCACGCACACGTCAGCAGTCGCTGAGACAGGAGAGAAAGCTGCGTTTGACAGATCGGTGAGAGCAAGTCCAGACTGGAGTATCAGCAACTCTTTAATCACTGAGGTGGTAAATGGGAAGTGGATGCTGTGGAGCACACACAAACACAGATCAGCCACTCACCTCTACCTGTAACGGTGAAGACGAGCCCCTCTCTGGGCATCAGGCAAGTCCCCACAGAGTTGCAGCAAGGTGGGAAGGAAGGGCAGTGAGGTGCCCATCATTCAGAGCAACAAGGACAGGACAGAGGATGAGGAAGCTACAGCTGTGACCACGGAAAGGCCTGGCACAAAGTCCCAGGATCTGGGAGGGGAAGTGCTGCTGGACCTTGCGCTGGAGCTACCCCATGGCTCTCCCACTGGGACAGCACCACTGTGAGCAAACACGGTGACACCAAAGGATGGAGATACACTGAGAAGAGAGGGTGTGGCCCACGGGAAAGGCAAAATCAGTGCCTTTGGGATGAATTAATACCTCGTCACCACTTTGCCCAGTGGACGGTGGTCCTGCTGCCATGGCAGGAAGAGACCAGCAGCCGCATGAACGTGTAGTGCTCTGGTATGGTCCCCATAGGAGCCCAGTGGCCCCTGGACTGCAGCAGCCCACACTCACCCCACGAGGGTGAAGTGCCGTGCGGCACAGACAGGATCCCGAGCCCAGCACTGTGCTGGAGGGACCACGGAAAAACAAACCTGCATGGCCATGCTGGAGAGACCACCAGACCTCGCCTAGTCACTTGCCTGGGCTGGCTGCGACCATGGCTGGGAGGTCGCCTCTTACAGACTGCAACTTTGTCACTCTCCATTATTTAATTGATAATTTATCATGCCATTCCAGACAGAGAAGAGTTTCTGTTCACGCCACTGTTTGTTCCCTGTCACATAGTCAATTCCCCAATCCAATACACCAGTTGTACTCTTATTTTATGAACCATACCTTAGGGCCTAATTAATGCAATTAATCAAACTTTTACTTAGGCAGGCATATCTTCATTTCTCCGCTGACTGTCTGCTTGGACAGCTGGGTGTGTTGTCTGCATAGTATTCATCATCTTAAGCCATTACAATGCTCTGGAGTGCACTGAAGAGTACAGGGAGGGGAGGGGACTGCTGGTAACTGAGCACTTGTCATCGAGGGCAGGTTCTGCTCTGTCTGCAGCCTGTGGCCATCAGGAGAAAATACAACAGCTCAGCACCAGGGAGCTGGGGTAATGGAAAAGTGAGCGGGTGCACAATCAGGCTCTGAAAACCAGGTCCCTGTTCCACCTGCAGCATGTCTGCAGACCCCATAGAATGTCCTCCCAGCACCTCATCCATCAGCACAGCCCCCATCTGCCCGGGGGAGCCACTGACCAGCAGCGTGCCTGCAGCCAGATTGCATGCAGGGCATGCCACAGGACTGGAGATCCTGCTGGGGCCACACAAGCTGGGTGGGAAAATGATGTTTTGATCCCTTCTCTTGCTCATGGCTGCTGCTTGGAGTCAGGAGGTGGGCTTAGGGGCATTGCTTCTCTGTTGGAAGACAAAAAACAAGTATCTACATATCTGTAGGATGTGTCTAACAGATATTTAGGTGAGAGAGCATAAAAACTGATGCATATCTGGGGATCCTTCAAGCCCCCCTACTCTTCCGCCTTCAATGCTCCTTACAGGAGACGTTTACATCCATTGGCTGCAGAGGGAGGTGACGGCAACGAACTCACAGCAGAGTTGGATGGTACCCCATAGGGTCTGTGTGCTGACTTTCTGGTGTGTCTATCTGGATCATAGGATCTACTGTTGACCACAGCTTTAGAAAGGGTGTTTCAAAGGCACTTTTGACACCTCACTCACAGCAAACTTGAGCAAATCATTGCTTTGCAGGAAAAAACTCCTTAGAAATATTTCTTCATTAATATTATTGAAGAACATAGAGATCTGTGGATTTGCAGGTCACTCTCCACAGAAGACAGAAATCTAATGATAATTGGAAGTGTTAACCAGAAACATGACAGTGATTTTTGTGACCAAAAGACCCATGAAATGGAGTGAACTGTCAATTGGGACAATTTTCTAAGAAGTCATTTCACATCTGATATCCCAAAAGATCACTTGCAAAAGACCCAAATAACCTTTTCTATAAAACCAAATGGCTTTAATCTCTTTAATTATCTGTCAAAATCTAGAAAGTGACTTATAAAGGGTCTTTTGCCACCAAACCCAGTGTTATCCTCCATCCCCTCCTAAAAATAAGAAATAGATGAAGCTGTGAAGATAATCTTCTAAAGAGCCTTGGAAATGAAGTGAACACTTGGCTGAGTTGTGGCTCTCTGATGGAGTCATGGTTATCAATAAACTATGTCCAGCCCTCAACCTGACATTCAAATATGATCAGACAAGGTTATATCTCCCATATCTGTAAACAAAAATGTGCCAGGACTCACGATTGTGTTGAGTGCTTATCAATCAGATACTCTTGAAAGCACCACCAGAAAATACTAACACCAGGGATCATAGAAAGGACTCAAGGATATTTTTAGTGTTTCCCCCAAACTGGCATCCATTCCACTGTCAAAACGAGTAAAAAGAGCTGTTTCCGTATCTGGCAAGTTTTATAAGGGAGAACTTTAAAGAGCCAAGCAAAACAGAGTCATAGCTAAAAACGGTCAAAATGCATTGCTGTCACCACTTCACAACATCTCAAGGATTCTGCCCTGAAATGTGGCAAACCAGACAGTAGGACACTTCAGTACAGAAACAACAGCTACAGGCCCAGGACGTCAGCTGTGTTAGTGTGTGGATACAGGCTAGCAGTGTAGTACTTCTTGACTCTTCAGTGGCTATAAATCAGAAAACATAGGACCCCCTATTGCACTCGGCATGGAAAAGGCCAAGCTGATGTTCACTGGTCATGAAAAAGCCACTGCTTTGTGCATTAACTGGTTGTGACATAGTTTTGTTCTTTGCAAAGCAGGGTGGGCTTGCGGAGTGTATTTGACAACATCACGGCTGCCTCAGTAAACCTAATAAGCCATTGATGGAAATCCTTCAAAGACTGGAAACGTACCTATGGGATTTTTCCCATAACACCATGACAGCCACTGTGGCTGGATCAGCCCTGTTGCTCATGGACAGGAACATCCTCCTGCTCATGCAATAGAGTGCACGCACTGCCTGTTACCATTTGCTAGAAAACATTTCTGAAATACAAGTATTAGACAACCAGAACTGGGAGGATAAGAAGAGATGGAAGAACTATGACAGTTTTTTAAAACATCACTTGCCAGAGCTTTAAGAAGCTGTTCCAGTTTTAAAAGGTAAATTTCCAACTGTCAGTCCATTGTGGCAAAATACAACCATTGTGTCCAGCATAAGAACCATCTGCAAACTTCCAAAGCCATGGTATGTGTGACACCATGAATTTCTGGGATATACGGTCAATACGCAGTTATCCCTGAGAGGTAGCTGAAGGACCAGCTGCTGCGTAGTTGTGGGATACAGACTAAAAAGCAGCCTGAGCTGACAGGTGAAGCCACACATACAAAAATTTTACGAAGTTCCTAAGAAGCTGAAGCAATTATTGGTGTATTCAGCATTAATAAACTTATTGTGACAAGCATTTAGCTAAGCGTAGCTTTAAAAGATATACTACTGTCTGGAAATTCAGTTTCTGCTCAGACCAAACCCAATATATGTGACAGCAGCATGATATAATAATGATGTCATACTGCATCATTTTAAAGGAGCTTAGGTCAGTCAACATATGGGCTTGGTGCATGGATGTGCCAGACTCCGTGTTATCAGCAACCGGACCCCAGTAATGTTCTTAGAGCACTCTGACTGAAGCACCAGGATGGAGAGAGGGATTTTGGGGTGTTTCAGCACTCTTCACTATGGAGAAAAATGATGTCGTTCTCACCAGTGATGGGTTAGATGTTAAGACTAGTTATGGACCAGGGAACTTTATCCATTTCTTAGAATACAGACATGGAGGAACAAACATAACTAGATCTAGGCTTTGATGAACCCACTGCTTGGCATTTTAATGAAAAAAGGAGCCAGGAGACAAACACTTGATGTGGCCAAGTACAGCCCAACACAGATGTCTTACAGGAAGAGAGCAGAAGAATGCACACCAAGCTGCCCTCTTGTTGTATTTGAGGCTATGCTATTTGTACCTCTTCCTGTTCTTGCCCTTCACCTCCTGCCTTCAGTTGGACCTGAAACCTGGTGAAAAACACTTGGCTTTCCCTAGAGATGATGACTGTGATAGTTAAGGTCAAATTCCAGTTCTGGATTGCAGAACTGAAGGCAGTCCTCTTCAGACTATCTTTTTTCCAGGGTATAAAATTGATCACCTTACCTAGGGCAGAAGTAGATGAGGAGGGTGAGAAGGACACCACAATGCCATTGGAGACATGGCCTAAAAGTCAGTAGGAAAAGACTGTTTGGGTCCTGGGGACATCTGTTAGCCAAACTCCAGCTAAGGGTAACATGTCTTCTGTAGACTTCAGAGTATGTTCTTCCATGGAAGGGCTAAGAGGAAGAACAGATCAGGCTGCCATGAACACTTTGGGAAACGAATCTAGCTTGTCCTTAGATCCTGGTACCATTACCACAGGATATTTCCAGAGTACAGTCTTACCCCATAAACATCATGTGTCCAAGTAAAAATGCACTTCAGTAGTTTATACTCTTTGCATGCGCTGAATCTGTCCCACCATGGTGACAAAGACCATGTGCCATCTAGCATCTGCCATCTTTCAGGTAAGGGCCTGAGCACTAAAGGTCCCAAATCCTATTTGCCTCATTTGTATTACCCCAGGCTGATAGCGGTGTGGGTAGCTTTGCCTGGGTTACTCGTGTGGAATCAGAAATGTCATTGTACATCCTCAAAGCACTGATGTCCTTCAAGAAAGAGGCTGGAACCTCCCTGTAGTGCTTCACTGGTGGGAAAAGTGAGGTTTCACGGGTAGCTCCCAGTCTGGCAGATACGTCCTTGCAGGCAGACGCCCACTGTGATACAAGCACCAGGACTCTCGGGTAGGAGATGCTCCATGCAGGGCTGGGTCAAGGATGCGATGGGGTATGTGGGTGTCTCTAGAATAATCAGCACCACCTAACTCATGCGGTGGGGGGACAAATCTCCGGGAGTGGAGCTGTACAGAAAGATAGCTTTGCTTTTTCCTTGTTACTGCCAGTAAATGAGCTGTCTTTTCAGCTGCTTATTACCAGGCACGCAGAAAACATCTGCATAGTGTGAGTAATTATATGATAGCAAAAGCCCAGCCCCACCTTAGGAAGCCTTGCCATGGCACTGGTTACAAAGGGCGGGCAGAGATATTTCCAGCTCATGTCTTCAGATGCTCTGGAAGAAATGAGCTGTCCTTACTGGAAATCATGTTGTGGCAGTCTCATGGCTCCTGAGAGCCACACAGCCACCCCCCTACTCCTCAGCTTCCCCTCCACAGGAGCTGATAGATAACCATCTGGTGAGAGAGGGGACGTCAAGGACGGCGCACACTGGGGCCTGGGCTGGATCTCCACCTCAGTGCCACGGGAGCCAAGCTCCTCACCAAGGACGCAGCATCATCACACTGGTGGCTCAGGGATGCAGGAGAGGCAGACCTGCTGTGTCATCTCCCCCCCCCCGTGCTTCCCATGGAGCTGACCCCAGCCCTGCCTCTGCCCTGACAGCGCTGCGGGGGGACATGCTGTCCCCCACTGCAAGGGGTGCAGCCTTCTCCCTGCGACACCGGAGCTCAGGCTGGTCCCAGAGGCCTTGGAGGTCTTTCCATTGGTTCAGCCAGCGCTGGCTCAGCCCCAGAGGGACGAGGTTTCCGATGACTCACAGTGCTGGCCAGGGTGAGATCATAGGAAAAGTGGCCGGTGAAGCCCTTTCCATGAAAGAGCACACGCAGGCAAGGTTCCTGGCAGGACCTGGGTTCTGGCAAGGGCTGTGAAGGCATCTCCAGGATGGGCACTTGAACTACCCAGGTGCTGCTGCAGCCTTCTGGCTTCGCTGCCTGCAGCTGCCTGCAGTGTGGAGATGGCTCCCTTGGAGCGTGTACGGAAGCTGCCCCAGCAGAGCTGCACGCAGGGAAATAGGCTGGGGGCAGCCAAGGGAGAGTGCTGGCAATGTTGCCCTGGCTGAACCGATAACTCATGGGGTGGCTGCCCTTGGGAAAGGTCAAATGGGATCCAGGGGATCCTGCATCCCTACCACAAACCTCTGGTTTCTTATGGTGTCCCTGGACCTGAAGGAGTCAGTCTCTTTTAGGGTGAAAGAGGGAGGTTCCTGCTGCTGCTTGTGTGGCTGGGGGTGGCTGTGGGAAGCACAGCACATCCCTACCACAGCATCCGAAGTGACGGCAGCATGTGCCAGAGGTGCCTGGACTAGCCCTGGCTGTCCCCTCGCTCCCCAGGCACTGACAGCAGCGTCACGGTGTCAGGCTAGGACAAAGAACCCCACCAGGATGCAGGGCACGTTTTTAGCCCATGTTTCCAGGAGTTTGATGCCTGACTGCCTCAGAGGGCTTTGGCCAAGCAGTCTCTTGCTCCCTGAAGAGGAGAGCCGAGTGGCCAAGGAGAGGTTGTGTGCAGGAGCACACATGATTTATGGACAAGCCTGACCAGACTCCTCCCTATAGGACACTTCCCTGGTACTACTGCTCTTTTGAAAACCTTGTGGTAATTTTCTCTTTCTTCCCCTCTCATACCATTTTGCCCACTGATCTCCCAGAGCAGAGACGTGTTCCCAGATGGCCAGAGGTGCCTCAAGTACACACAAAGCACAGTGCTCATGGGAGGGAGCTGCAGGAACCATGATCTCACCATGGCCTGGGGGCCAGCATACCTCGCTGAGAGCCCCAGCTCCACCAGCGTGGCCTCCCCGCTGGCCGCAGCAAGGCTGCGACGCGGAGGGGTCAGTGCTGCACAGCCACAGGCACGAGCAAGGACTCAGACCTCCCAGGGTCACTCACGCTGGGGGGGGAATTGCTGTTTTGGCACTGCCCCACGGAGCTGGGTGGGTGCTGGGGCAGGGTGGGTGCTGGTAGGGGTATGGGCAGGACGGTGCTCCTGCTCTCCCTGCAGACATAGCGAAAGCCGACCGGGTCGAGGGCCTGGCCCCGAGGAAATTACCTGCCAAGGACTGCGGAGGGCAGCCGCCACTCGCTCTCCATTAGCATTCAGCGGCACTGCCACGTCGAAGGAGAAAGCCACCCTCGTAAACATAAGGAGAGGAGATAAAAGCACTTAGCGCAGGCTGGTGAGCGAGACAGAGGCACTTCGGCTCAGGTGGCTGGCTCCTTGTCGGGCTTTTGTAGTCTCGCTGCAGCCTTCCATGCGGCGCCGCGGCAGGCTTGCACCCCATCGCTCGGCTACGGCAGAGCCGCTGCTACGCCTGAGTGGCACTGGCAGAAGTTCCCCAAAGGTTAATTGATGCTGCAGTGCTGCAGCCACCCTGTAGACAGCCTCCTGCCAGCAGCTTCGCCTTGTCAGCTCCTGTGCCAGAGCTTCTCCTCCCTCCGCAGCATCCTTCCCCGAGGTGGACTGCCTCCCGGGCAGCCAGCGCAGCACTCCCACCCACGGGAGACAGCCAGCGAGAGATGCCTCTCTCCCCCCGGGCACAGGGCTGGGAGATGGGGCTCCTTGGACTCCAGCACTGGGATCTCTCCCGGGACCAAGAGCACTGCCAGAAGCAGGAATCGTTGTCCCCATTCCCCCTCCCACTCCAGTCCCCGCAGAGAGCAGTCTGGCAGGCTCTGCGCTCTGGGTTCCTCGGGCAGGAGGAGGGATGTGCAGCCCCAAAGCCTGCAGTAATGCTCGTGCTGTCCCACGCCTCACAGCCCTCCACCCCCACGTCCCCTGTCTCATAAGCAGTGATAGCCCCACTCTAGGAATGCAGCCTGGTGCTAAAACCTGCAGCACATCTCCTGGTACTTTCAGTGGCTGCAGAGCAGGTCAGCAACAGTATTTATCTGAAGGGAAGACAGAGGATGCGATTCGGTCTGCACTCCGTGCCGGTTAGCCTCCCTCAGCCCAGACCCTTTGTGTCCCTTTGGTACCCAGTGACAAGGTGGTGCAGAGAAAGATCTCTGGGGCTGAGCATCGGTGCAGCCCCAGAAGAGAGAAACAGACCATGCTTTTCTTCTTGATCCGCTTGCTGGGGGGCGCAGCACAAGCCCCTGGTAGGGAAGCCAGCAGTCCTGAGTGGACATGAGACCAGACTGGGTGGCCTTTTCTTGGTTCGTACTGGAGTCATCATGCAGGAGGCCTCTCCTCAGCTGTATTTCTAAAATCTCATGTGATGTCAGCTCATTTCCCTGTCCACAGGCTTTAAAATAAAAAAGACCCATCTCTGAGATGTCATACATGTTCAGTCAATATTTTAATTGTCCTGGGCTTTGCCCCCCTGTTTACTTCCTCAGAGCTGTAAAATAAATAGCACTGGCCTTTCCCCCTCAAATCAGAAAGATCTTCCTTTGTTCTTCCCTTAGGGACCAACAGCTTGCAGATCGTTATGCTACAAAGTCCGTCAGACCCCTCCCAACAGCAAACAAGGTTAAAATCCAAAGCCCACCAGGGTCCACGTGATGCTGATCATTTATACGAACAAGGGCTGCGTGAAGGCACCGCACCTCACTGGAGGTGTTCCCCTCTCTGGGAGCTCACAGCCTTGCCTGGAGACAAAAGGTCAGACAGAAGATGAGCCAAAATCTACTGAAGCCCAAAGCAAAACACTTTGATAAAACCACTCCTGAAATATGGTGGGAAACCATCTTTTACATCACTTAAGCCAGTGACCAAAAACAGAATCGAAGAATAAAGACATGTGTGCATTGGCAGCCTCAGGTGTGCGTGCTAGCTAGAGGCTTGTGCTGCACAGCAGTGCCCGTTGCTTTGCATGACCCAGCTGCATTTCTCCTCTAGAGAGCTGCTGGGCGTGCTGGCGTGTGCAGCGGAAGCTGCAGCCATGCCAGAGGGTGCTGTGGGGTGCAGGGATACAATCTGTGGTCCCAAGCACAGGGACCCGCTGCAGAACCTGAAGGGGAGGCTCCCTCAGCTTTTACATCCATGACAGCTACAGAGGATCGCAGGTTGCCATGCCCCTGGTAGCACACAGAGCTTGCCAGCATGGTCCAGCAAAGCTGCATCCCTGGGCAGCCAGCGAGCTTCCAGCACAGAAACTCCTTGACACGGGTGCTGCCAGTGCCCCCATTTAGTGTCAGCCCCTTCTCAAAGAGACACCCGGCTCGCCCTCCCTCTCACTCCGCTCTCCCCAGGGCTCTGCAGCAGAGCAGTGCCGGGACAGCCTGGCAACGCTGGCTGAGCGGCATAGGAAACTCCGCAAGAGAGGCTTTGTAAACTAAACAAATACCAGTTGAGGAGCCAGTTTCTTCTTTCTCCTTTGTACTCTCAGTGCAATCTGGCAGGGACCGGTGCGTGCATGGACTGAGGGCTACAGCTGGCTCTGGGAGGAACTCAGTCTCCTGCTGAAACGCACTCAGCTCTGGGGCAGGATGATGCAGCTATTTAACAGCATGCAAAAATGTTCTGCAGCAAGCACACCTGATCCATTTGCTAAGGGAAAACATCAGTGAGCAACTTGAAAAATCAAAATTTCCCTGTAGAACTGAACTCAGCTTCACCTCCCATGGGCCACCAGATTGTGCAAGGGACCAGGACCTGTTCTGATGGCCTGAGAGTGTGAATCTCTCACAGGTCTGTGAAAAGCTTGCACTGGTAAGATAACTAATGGTTGGGAAGATCTCAGCTTTGAGAGCCCTGATTTTCCTTGAGAGGGTGTCCAGCCCATGATAGCAGAGAACTCCCTGGTACGTGAGATCCCAGGTCACAGCCCACAGGTACTCCCAGTCCTATGGTGGAAAAACCGCCCCCAGAGTCTGTGAGCTGGAGGACCTCCTTCGGACGGGGGAAATTCCCACTGCCTACCTCTAACACTGCTCAAATGTGTATCGCAGTCCTCGTGCTGGGAAGTGCCTAACCATTCCTAGCTGCCCTTGGCTCCACCACCTCCGAAGCCCTGAAATCCCAAGAGATGTCCTGCCAGCACTGGGCGCTGCTGAAGGTCTTGTTCTTACCTGAGCTTTTCAAAGGCACTGATTTGTAGTGCCTGAGCAGCACAGACACAATATATTTGTGGAGCAGGTCAGAAGAGTCTGATCCATTTTAAAGATGGTAAACAGAAGCACATAGGGTTGTCTCTAGGTGACAACCAGAGGCAGTTTCATTCACAGAAGAACTGGAGCAGTGCTGACTGCTCTTGAAAAATCCCAGACCTCATAAAGGCCACATTTGGTCTAGAATAGACCCCAGGCCTGCTAGTTTCTCATCCTACATTTCAGCCACAGAACTCCCCTTCCTTTAGACAATGGGGAAGTGGTACTCACTCCTCACAATCCTTTGAATGTCATTGGTCTCACAATGGGGGTCAAAGAATCAATATTCCCTATTGCATGGGGTCTCCTGGAAGGAGATATTTTTATACTACAACTTATTATTTGCTTCCATCAAGTAGGCTTTGATTTACAGGTGCTCATAGACCTGGCCTAGGTCAATGGAAGAAGTGCCTTTGTGCAACAACAGAAGAAGACATTGGAGCTCACCATTCAGTACTGGCAGCACAGTAAAGAACCAATCCACGCAGCCTAACAGCAAACACAGGGATTATTGTGTTGTGTCAGGTGGAATTGCCAATGCAAATAATCAAGAAAAAGCCTGCAAAAAAGGCAGTCTCTTATGGCCATGGGAAGGAGCTAAAGGACAGAGTCTTGGGAAGAAGGCTTAGCGCATGGGACAGGTTCTGGGAAGCTGTGAGCACCTAAACTGCATCCTAAACTGCTTCTTGATTTTTGAGTCTAACTGTACTTAAGAAATAGGATTCATCATAATAAAATGGATTGTCCCGATATATCTAACTAATATTTTCCCTTCCCGGTAAAAAAAGAATTCTTCAGGAACCTAAATATTATCTGATATTTCAGGTCAAATGAGAAAGGACCAACAGTTCAGATACTAATGAAGGGTTGTGCTTAGAGCTGCTCCTTAGCCTGTATTTATTAAAAAAAATTACACTTGATTATTTGCTGTATGAACTTTTCTGTACATGCTCCTCAGATGTTCTGCAACTGCAGAAGAGCCCCGCTGCCTTGTAACAGTGTGCAAAGGCAATACATAAATGCACTTGAAGTGGAAGGGCATGCTGAAAGGACTGTGTCAAGGAACTTTACCAGTAATGCACCCAGAAAAAGCAAATGCAAAATGGCACTGCTGTGGCAGAGAGGGATGGAGGTGCCTCCAGCGGAGCCCACCTGGCTGATCCCAGGGGAATGTGGAGGTGCCACATGGAGAAGGGCTGAGGCAGGTAAGCTGGAGGGTAAGCTCTCAGCAAGTCAGCCGCTCCACGGTACCGGGGCACACACTGGATAGCAAGTAGCTCACAGTGCTTTGACCGAGGAGAGGAATGAATGAATTACTTGGCACTTAGCATTGGGCAGAAACATGCAGATGAGCAATTATTACAGCACCTAGTGCACAGCGATTGGAGTGTGTATCTATGTCTTGAGATATGAATTCATCCAGAGACATGCAGGTTCCTGCAAGATAGGGAAAAATTGTCACAAGATGATCTACAGCACCAACGTTGGGAGGACACTCTGGCATCCTGATTTCAGTTCCCAAGCATGTGGGAGCTGGAGGAGCAGTCTGTTAGGCCTATGAGAAGAAATTAAGTCCTGCTTTCTACTGGAGTAACATGAGATACTCAGACCAGAATATGATGCTACAAATCATATGTGACTCAATTAGGGCAACGTGACTAGCTCTCTCTTCACCAAGCAGAAATGGTCTGATGTGGCTCAAAGCCATCTTTCCAAAGCAAAGGTAAGTTCACCTCCTTGAGTATCTGATTCCCATTTGCTTATTTTGCCTTGAAGGAGGCTTTTGGAAAGAAGAGGAGGGGGAAGACCCTTCATATACATTCATGTTTTTCTTTGTTCTGCCTACACACAAAAAGTAATAGACTGCTGTGTAGAAAGAGGGAGGGAAAGGAAGAGTTGGAGGTTACCTTTAATGTTTCTGGGACCAGTGAGAGGAACAGTGATGAAGATATTCCTGCAGATATTGGAGTATGAGCTCAGACTCTGTTTCAGACTTGTTACAAAGCTGTCAGACGAGGTGGGGATGCTGGCTGCTGACTGTGGAAGTTGGCCTTCCCCACTAGAAAGAGGTGTCCCTCAGCAATCCGCACAGCACTTGTCCAACAGCACACCTGGTGTGCAGTCCAGCTGCCCCCAGTGAATTGCTTAAGACCTGAAAAAGAGGAGAGCAGCAAAATGTGGCAGCAGATGGTATCACCGATGGAAGAAGAGAGACAGCAGCCAGGTCCCTTAGTATATTGCGGGGCAGATTTGGACTTTGCCTTAACTTGGGGCAGCTGAATCAGACCAAGAAGAGAGAACATTTCACTTGCCCAATTGGATTGAAAATTTTGCTGAAATGGTCTGAGGCAAATTCTTCAGCGAATTAGACGCATTAGCAGGGAATGGGCAGATTCCTCTCAACAGAGAGGATGTCAGCATCTGCCAGTTCAGTGCTCTGTTTGGCAGACTTCTCTGCTTCTTGAGACTGCTTTGCAGATGTGGGCAGTACAGCCTGTGTTCAACTGGATGGTGTCCCAGCTTCGTCATGGACTCTCTGGAGTGAAAGGCTACAGCAACAATGCAAGATGGAGAGCACCTCTCATCTCTACTGGCAGGAAACTCACCCTGCTTCCTGCACACTCCCATCTCTCTGCCCCCACTGCTTTTTGTCTTATGATTCTCTTCCCACACTGAAGTCCTTGCAGTAGGGACCAAGCCCTGAACAGTTCAGAGCAGTTCAGGTCTAAGACAGGGGCCTTGAGAGGCTGTAATGGTGAGGAAGAGGAGGAGGATCTGGACAGCTGTGTTGGGGAAGTATCAGAAATGTTTGCTGCATTGCTCTGGGGCAGCAGAACACTCTTGGAAGTCCTGAGGAGGTGAAATGATCTTCTAATGATGGCAAAGAGCCAGAGATGTGGACAGACATCATGGTTACAAGATTTATCGTGCAGAGACCCCTGAACACAAGGACCAGGGGACTGCAAGTCTCCCCTAAAGCAGAACAAGCTTACAGCCGGCTACTGAGCTCAAGCAACTTATCTTTGTAAACTCCTTTTCCATGGTAGAAAGGAGCCCAGAAAAGAGACCTCAATGCTTTGAAGTGAGTGCTGAAATTATTGCCAAGGAC
Organism: Balearica regulorum gibbericeps; assembly: GCF_011004875.1. NCBI lineage: Eukaryota > Metazoa > Chordata > Aves > Gruiformes > Gruidae > Balearica > Balearica regulorum. The sequence continues at coordinate 684,506 of NC_046197.1, forward strand.
TCATGGCAAAAGATCGTGGGAAAAGACTTTCTATTGATTCTTTTTTTTTTTTTTTAACTAGTTACTTAAAGCTTCCTCATCTTGGCCAAGGAAATGTAACCATTCACTATTGCCTGCTGTTCAGAATAGCTCCTGTATCCATTTATCATGTACCAGGAGATGCAAGCTACTTGTTCTAGGGTTGTAACGCCATTGGGAAAGTTTTCAGTTGAGGCAAAGGCAGCTCTTCAGTTCTGGTTAGATTGTACATATTTTTTTAAATCCTCTAAAGTTTTTGCATTTTGGATCTCAATCCCATATGAACAATTGGGGCATTGCAGTTTCCAGCCAGGGGCCAGCACCAGATGCTGAGAGGCAGAGGTGAGAACCGCTGTTGAAAGACCTGTGGGACAGATGTCCCCCAGTGCTGGGTCCCATCCTAGTCTGCACCTGGTTGGGTTGCAAAGCTGGAGGTTCATTTTCTAAACTCTTGTTATTGCTTATGCTGACAGACTTTGGATAACTGTAGTTAAGTGCATGAGTGCCCAGGAGAGTCAGAAAAAACATCACCAGGAGGATTTGGGAGATCTGACAATGTCAGCCAGCTGGAGTGCTTGGAAATGCCCACCTCTACCAGCAAGATGTTATGGGCTGTTCTTGCTTCTTAGGAAAGATTTTAGCACATGACCGATCCCTACAAGTGTGCTATGTCTCTCTGATAAAGTGGATGCCATAATTCATCTCCAAGCACCAGTGTGAGCTATTGCCCAAGTAACAGTGGGTACAAATCACCCAGAAGAAGGCTTTGTAGTGATCTGCAGCCTAAGAGGGGACAGCAAGAATCAGTGATATTCTGTGTTCATTGAGGAAAGTGGAAGAAATAGTATTGCTCTGTACAGGGGAATATGAAGGAAGTAGATGGCTAGGGACAAATCAGCCCAGAAAAGAAATGGCAACTTGTGTTCCCTGAGTGAGAAAGTCTGACTCAGCCAGTGACCTTTGGGGAAGTGACCTTGGCCTTATCTACACAGAGACAATCAGGAAAATGTATCTGAATTAACCTTTGCAAATTGGATTAGTTAAACTTCATTAAACTGCCTATGTGGACATTCCTGTTCAGAATTCAAGTAGCCTCCACTTATCCTAGCTTACCTCATGTGCACAATAAATAAGAGGAAATCAAACTCAGCTTTTTTCCATTATGAGTAGGACCATCCATACAACTGTTTTAAGTGCAGTTTAACTAAACCACTGTAACATCCAACTTTCTGTTCCTTCAGACTAATGATCCCTGGTGGTCTCACGTTTCTTTGTCTTCCTACCATGCTATCTATTTGGACAAGGAACTCTAGAGTCTCTAGTTGAAGGAGCAACTCTGTATGCACAGACCATGCCTACTGCAGGATCAACATAACCTGTAGATGAGTCTTTTATGTAAGTAGTAACAGTGCAATGTAAAAGCTGTTGATCTAGGTAGGGGAATGTCTATCAGGGATGGGTTGATTTGAACCCAGCTGAACAAAGCTTGATGAATGTATGCCCTGGTACACGTGGGGGACTTCAGTCTCCCTGCCACTGGAACTGCAGTGGGGCTGGGAGCAAGCAATCCAGATTTCTGGAGTGTCTTGAGGACAATTTCCTCAAGGTAATCAATGAGGTAGCACGGGGAAATGCTCTGCTGGAGCCGTGACTCATGGAGTTGGTCAGGAGTAGGAAGGCTGAGTGCAGCCTTGGCTGCAACAGGCATGAGATTGTAAAGTTTCAACTACTGAAATAAGGATGCAAGATACATAGCAGAACCCCAACACCAGATGCAGAGCAGGTTTCAGCTTCTTCAGGGACCTGCTTAGCAGGATCCCGTGTGAGGCTGCCCTGGAGGGCAAATAGGCCAAGGCAGCTGGTACATCTTCATGGATGTACCACCTCTTCCAGGCACAGGAACGGGAGGAAGTCAAATGAGTGGGGCAGAATCCAGCATTGATGAATGAGCTCGGGTGCGAGAAGGGAGCACACATCAGATGAAAGTGGACACAGGCAACCTGGAAAGACTGGAAAGGCATTGCCTGAGTTGTCAGGGGTAGCATCCGCATAGCCAAAGCTCAGCTGCAGTGGGAACCAGCAATGGATGTGAAGGGGAATGAGGAGACTCCTAGAAGTACATTGGCAGCAGAAGAAAGGCTGAGGGAGAGGTGGCCCTGCAGCTCACTGGAGTGGGACGTAGTGACCACAGACCCAGGGCAGCTGAAGTACTCAAAGCTTTCTTTGACTCAGTTGTTATTGCTGAGGTTTGCCCTGAAGCTGCCCAGGTCCCTGGTCCTAGCAGTGGAGTCTGCAGCGGTGAGGCATTACCCATGCTAGAGGAAAATTGACTTAGGGCACACTTGAGCCATCTGAACTTACACAAGCCCATAGGACTAGGTGGGATGTGCTTGAAGATGCTGAGGGAGCTGGCTGATGCCATGGCAAGGCTCCTCTCTGATCTCTTTGGAAGGCTGTAGCAATCGGCAGGTTCCTGATGAGTGGGAGAAGGCCAATGTCACACACAACTTTGAGCAGGGCAAGAAAGAGAGTTTGGTGAACTACAGCCTGGCCAATGTCACCTCTGTCCCTGGGATGGTGATTGAGCAAACCCTCCTGCAGTCACTGCCAAGCACCTGAAGGGCAAGAAGGGAACAGCCAGCAGGGAGTTACATCATGCCTGACTAACCTGACTACCCGAATGGCAAGAAAACTCTCTGTGTATAGGGCGTGGATAAGAGGAGAACAGTGGAAGTGGTTTCCCTTGTCTGTAGTAAGGCCTTCAATGCATACTCTTCTGATAGCCAGACTGGGGAGATACAGACCTGACAAACAGAAAAGAAGGTGGATGGAAAATAGTCTGGACTATTGCGCTCACAGAGTGGCCATCAGCAGCACAAAGTCCGCTTGACAACTTGTTACTGGTGAGATCCTGGTGGGATTGGTACTGAGGGCAGTACTGTTTACAGCTTTACTGATGGCCTGGATAATTGGGTAAAGTGCACTCTCAGGAAGTTTTCAGATGACACCAAAGGAAGCAGTGAGGAGGGAAGCACTCAATACCCAAGAGACTGCAGCTGCTGTTCAGAGGGATTCAACAGACTGGAGAAATGGACAGACAATGAAAGGAAGTGCACAGTCCTAATGGCATAACCTCATGAGGAACAGGACAGGCTAGGGGACAGCTGGTCTGGAAAGCAGCTTGATAGAAAACAGCTTTGCAGAAAAAGAGATGGGGTTCCTGGTAAATAAGAAGTTGAACAGGAGTCGACACTGTATGTACAGCAACAGCTAACTACACCCTCAGCTGTGTTAGCAAGAGTGTAGCCAGCACATCAAGGGAAGTGATAATCCCCCTTTGGCCCTTCTGAGATTGCTTCTGAAACACTGGGTCCAGTTTGGGACTTCCTAGGACAAAAGAGACATTGGTAGATAGGAGTAGGCCCAGCAGAGGCCACCAATATGGTTGAGGGGCTGAAGCACAAGAGGTATGAGGAGAGGTGAAGAGAGTTGGGTTTGCTCAGCCTGGAAGAGAGCAGGCAGAAGATCTAACTGCTTTCTGCAACTGCCTGAAGGAACAGGTTGAAAAGACAGACAGGCTCTTGGAGCTGCACAGCGGAAGGCTGAGAGGCAACTGGCAATGCTGGAGTGCAGGATATTCCCAGCAGATACAAGGAAAACCATTTTCAGCTCATGTCAGAAAGCAAGAGCAGGACTGTTTCATGAGAGAGGATGAGGTGGGAACCAAGGATGACCTGAGCACAGACAGTGCTCTCTGTCCTGGTTTCAGCAGGGATAGAGTTAATTTTCTTCCTAGCAGTGGGTATAGTGCTGTGTTTTGGATTTAGATTGAGAACAATGTTGATAGCACACTAATATTTTAGTTGTTGCCAAGCAGTCAAGGACTTTTCAGCTTCTCACACTGCCCTGCCAACGAGAAGGGGGGTGGGGGTTGGGGGGTGCCCAAAAAGCTGGGAGGGGACATGGACAGGACAGCTGACCCCAACTGCCCAAAGGGATATTCCATACCATGTGACATCATGTTCCATATATAACTGGGGGTTGGCTGGGAGGTGGTGCAGCTCAGGAACTAGCTGAGCATTGGCTTCGCATGTTGAAAAATTGTGCTGTGCATCACTCGTTTTGTATGTTCTATTATTATTGTTGTTGTTGTTGTTATCATTATCTTCCTTTTCTGTCCTATTAAACTGTCTTATCTCAACCCACGAGTTTTACCTTTTTTCTTTTCAATTCTCTCCCACATCCCACATCCATGTGGTTGTTTTAGCCAGGTTAAACCACAACACTATCACTGACCAGGGCACAGTCCTGCAGCAGTTGAGTGGAGTGGGCAGAGCATGGTGATAACAGGGTCCATCAACAGTCCCAAACAAGACCAGGCAATGAACCAGCTCCAGGGTCCATCCAGGGAGTCCAGGAGCAGCAGGAGAGGCCAGAGACAGGACTGGAAACAAGGCTACAACATGATTCAAGGTCCATCCAGAGACCATACTGGAAACAGGTACATCTACAAAGTAGGTCAGGCAGAGGCTGAAAGCCCAGAGTTGGGCTTAAATTGAGCTTCCAAGCCCATGGGAGAGACTGTGGGTTGAGGCCCCAAGTCAGGGCAATTAAGTTCTGCTACAGCGTCCATGTGTCAAACACTGAGACGGGGCCTAGAAGGGCCATGGAGTCTCCATCTGTGGAGGTACTCAACCCTCTACTGGGCACAGATCCAAGCAAACTGATCGAGGCTGGCCCTGCTCTGAGCAGGGCTTGGACTGGAGACCTCCTGAGGTCCTTGCTGACCTGAGTTTTTCTGTGATCTAAGTCTGGACTTTGACACTGCAGACACCTGCTGACCCGCAGGTCCTCGCAGGAAAGGGATGCTTGCATCATGACGGTAGTCTACTTCAGGATTTGAGGATGCTCTCCATCATCACATTTGGGCACTGCTCATGACAGCTAGAGAACTACTCCCTCCATATCCATGTAATCTAGATAAGTGGAATAAGCACTATATAATAAAGAAATAATAATAACTGTAGTTCCTTTCTAGATTGATTAATCTGTTAATTGAGGAATCAGTCTGATCTCTATTCATATGTAAAGGTAATCCTTTGAACTTGCTCCTACCTTTCCATCAGTGGCTCCACATGTCTTCAAAGCTGCAATGAAGCTTGTGAGATGTGTCACTGAATTCACCCTTGCTAACAAGTGGGGAGAGTGAGGTTCAGAGAAGGTGGGTAATTTGTTGGGAGACATGGTGAGCACTGCGTTAGGCAGATCATCAAAATGTTGAATGCATCTGCCTTGTGTTCCTCCTTCAAGTATATTTCACCCTGCTTTTTAAATCTGGACATACTCCACTCTCACAGCTGAACTGATGGTTGGTAACACGTTAAGCAGCAGTAAAGCAAGTGGGTCTCTGAGCCCTGCAAACAATTCCCTAAGGACACACAGCTTCCCCTCTGTTCACCCCTGGAAACTGCTTTTATTTGCCTGACTGTCCCTGAACCCCTTGCTGCTCCCAATTTGAAGTCCTTTCCTGGGGCACTTTCAATAGGATGTCTGGAAAAATTAGAAGCTTTTTATCTAGATTTTTTTTTTTTTGCAATTTAAGGAGATAATAATTATGGAGATCATTGTGTTGATGCTTTACTAGACAATCAGAGAGGCTCAGCCACCAAACTGCTGGCAGCAGGTGGACTGTGAGTCGCTATCTGCTCCAGTCGCCTGCCAGGAGTCCCCCACCCCTCCTCAAGCAGATCCACTGATGGGTTGTTGTGTATTTTTTGTTGTTGTTGTTGATTGCTGACATAAAAGAAGCTGAAGCGACACCGTTTTAAGCTGAGTATCCAAGGCGACCTCATTAACATCTCTGCAGAGGAGCCCTTTAAAAAACATCAGTCACGTTCGGTAGTGCTAAGTGGAAGAGAAACAGTTCTGTGTTTTCTTGATCAATTGCTTAAAATTCAAGGTCGGGGTGCAGAGCAGGGAGGGCTCCCCGCCAGTCATTGCAGGGTTGGGCTGAGGGTTTTTTTGGAAAATAGTGATGCTGTCGTACTGGAGAAAATCCATGCGCTCCCTCAGAGGAGCACTATTGGGAATAAATGCTGGAAGCTGTTCCACTTGAGCAGATGGCTGAAAAACTTTGGCTGAGAAATAAATTGAGTATGACGGTCTGAGGGCCAATCACAGATGGATGAAATTCTAGTGATGTCCCAAATGTCCTGAACATAGAAGGTTCTCTTCTTTCCCCTTTTGTGCTAAAAACCATAGTAGGATTTTTAATACAGACTGAAAAAATGTTGATGGAGTGAGACACAGAGATAACAGTTTAATGTCTTCTGGATCAGCATCACATTCAGAGGAGCCCTGAGATTCTGCCACCTCCAGATCAGCAGTAGAGGAAAGAGCTGATCGTGCATGGACCATGACGGAAATGCCCCCGCTGCACGCCTGCAGTGGAGATCCTGTGCTCCTCAACACAGCCTGTCCATGTGCAACACCAGACGTTCAAATACTCCTGCTAGAGATGAGTCTTGCAGAATCCAAAAGTAAATTATTCTTTCTTCAGGATCTTTCAACCCTGCCTCAGGGTAGAGTGGAAAATTGTGCTCCCAACGTGGAGTTAAATCGAGAAGGAACTCCTTCTCTTGGTTCCAGGCTGTCTCCATAAACCCAGGGATGACCGTTGAGGCTTATAACCTTAACAACCATTCTCCCTCCAGGGCAGCAGATAAAAGGAACCATGAGCACTGGGTTCAGATCAGGGGCTCTGGGATACAACCCAATGTGAATCCCAGCCTTCAACTCATCTCTGCTCAGGCTCAGAAGTGAGATGAGCCACATTTCAAGTGGCACATGTCTTGCATGTCCTGAAAACACCCTGAGCCCAGATCCTCCCTTCACAATTCCTCAATCGACAGGATGCCATAAGAGCTGGTAGGAGACCAACATTTAGTTAGCTTAGCATAGTCTGGCAATCAACAGTACCCAAGCCTAGTGTGATTCCTCAGGGACCCAGTCCTCTGTAAGGTGAGGACCAGAGGACAGAGCAATCTTGTGCCCTTTCTAGCAGACAGATGAGGCCACAGACCCACCATATTCAGATATCTTTGCTTGAACAGGCCCCCCTCATTCACTGCTTCTCATGATGGGAGAAGGTCATGCACGTGAAGGCTATTATAACCCAGCCCCAACGTACAATCTCATGGGACAACCTCAGCAGCTTCCAACAGGAAACATCTTCTATGATCAAGTGGCCAGCTGGACTGATTACGAGGGATTTAATGATTGCTTCAACAACACAGGACACCAAAAACCCATGGAGCTACAAGAACAGTCTACACTGCTTCTGAAGTCTTGGTAACAACTTGCATTAGCGTGTGCAATTTACTTAGATATCAGCTAGTGATGTATGGTCAGGTCAATGACAGCTGTGGCACATAAGACCACACCGTGAGGACTTGTCAGGAGTCACTGAAAGCTGTACAAGAGGTAGATAGGGTTACAATAATTCCTGGCAGCACTGCTGAGAACGCTGCCTATGGGACTGAGATAGATATTAAAGGCTGGACTTAGCCTGCATCTGCAGTCCCCAGCAACAGCTTTATCAAATGAGCTTATCAGCAATGCTGCTTATTGCTATCAGCCAGCGGCCATTATCTGCTGTATTAACTACCTTCAGCCCTTTGTCAGACATGCCTTTAAAAGCCACAGTTTGAAAACAGTCAACAGACCCTTTGCAGCTCAGGGCTTTTTTAGCATACATTCACACTCTTATCATCTCTGTGGGTTCTAGTCCAAAGAACAAAGGAGACAAAAAACTACCTCACTAGGAACAGTCTTCATTGCTGAGGAAGTAGGTGATGAACTTCCCATGGGAAGAGGATGTGAAATCTGCTCTGTCTGTGCAGAGAACAAGGAGCTCCAGCTCCCCTGTGACTTCCTTGGTCAACCTCGCTCTGCTTTGTGTTTGCACGCTGAGTCTGGCTCTCAGAGTGCTGTGCTTGATCCCACACCAAGCTGCTAGAGGAATTTTAAATACTGGAAAAGACTCTCCACTGAAGACAGAGGAGTTTCAATACTGGGCTTGGCCCTGCATTTGCACTGTGGTCAAGCAGAAAGGACGAGTCCAGGTTTGGAGAAGTTCTTGCCATCTGCTCCAAGGGCACAGGCGTAGCTCCCAGAGGGCATGGCCAATGCAAGCAGAGAGGAGGGGTGGCACGCACACCAAGGATGGTGCTTTACTCCTCATCTCATGGTACATGAGCAGGGCCCCTTGCTGTCTGTCTCCATCATCAAAAGTCTGCAAATGAGATCATGACCATGGTGTCACACAGGACTAGTGGCACCAGGTGTCACAGATGTCCACCGAGGCTCAGCAGCCTGTCTCCAGCACTGACCAATACATAGGACAGGATAAGCATGGACAAACACTTCCCCAGGATATTCTTCCAGTCTGCAATAGTTTCTGGCTTAGAGACTTCCCAACCCAGAAGTAAAGTCTTTGTATTTAGTCATCCTCAATGGATTTCTTTTCCACAACCTTGTTTGTGAGTTTGTACACACACACACACACACACACCCCCCAGTAAAGTCAGAAATTCAGATACTTCCTTATAAGCATTTTTCTTTACCATTTCCTGATTAATCATCCCCACCACCATGGTCATTACAGCGGTTCCTAGAGACCAAGCAATTGTAGGCCTCATTGGTTAGGCACCACGTAGCACACAGTTCTCACTTTGGAGAGTTGTGATGGAGTAACTGAGCAGAACCACCAGTGGGATGTGGGCAAAGTCACGTCCCCAGGAGGAGGACACAGGAGGTTTCTAGCTAAGAGGCACACACGGAGCAGCAAGGCACTGGAGGAGATGGGGGAGCATGTCAGAGGAGGGTGAAGCAAGGGGAAGAGAGACGTGAAACTGGAGACACAGATGTTAATCAGCATTATAAACAGCATAGGTGAGAGTTTGTTATTGAATCTCTTAATCCAGTCATTACGATGCGACATGGTCAATTCCTGCCATTCTAATGGAACACTCATGCTTTAAGTTCAGAAAAACAGCAGCAATAACAAAAAAAACCAAAAACAAAAACAAAAACAAAAAAACCCCAAAAAACCCCCAAGTGCTATGGGTATTTGTGCATTTGGGGATTTCTCTACAATAAAAATGCACCAACTCTCCAAAGGGATAGCATCTTCAGGAAGAACCAGGCTGCCTGGCTCACCCATGCATTGGTGCCATAGTTAACATTTCTGAGTTATGCAGAAATTACAAGGTTGATGCTTAGGTGCAGCTCTTTTGGGATCCTGGGCATGGTACAGCAGGACCAAGACACAGCAGATGTGACCTTGTGAGAATTTACTTAGATGCAGATATAGAGGATTTAAGTGGTGGTGTTGCCTTTACCCTACAACACACACGTGAGCCAGCAAACAGGAGACTCAGAGCGCAAGAAAATACAAGGGTAAGGATGGAAGGTTGGAGGACAAACTTTGAAAAGATCTGTGCAAAGAGGCATGGATCTTCTAGCAAACAATTCATGACTCAAAAAGAGAAGGCAAAACTCCTGACTGTTCATCTTCAGCTGCTAGTGCCTCTTTCCATGGCTGCATCCTTATGCAGACGTGAGTCCTTCCCACCGTGGGAAGTGCCAGCACTACCATAGCAGGTGGTGGCCCACGTGCTATGTCACAGCAAGATAACAGCATTATAGTGATGGTGCCGTGGCTGCTGGGAGAACTGACCCAAGTATGACCTAGCATATCTGAAAGGCAGGAATGGGGGATCCCAGTGTCTTCCCCAGGGGCATGTGAAAATCAAATGAAGCCTCTCAGTGTAGGAGAGCAGTTGTTGGTTTGGGAACATGAATCTATCTGACACACAAAGCCCTGAGTCTGTCTCAAGCTCCCGGAGCCATGGGTACCTGTGCGGAGAGCGCTGCCCTTGAGTACCCATCCGAGTGGTTTATGTCTCAGTTACACACCACTGAACATGCTAAGACTTTCATTTGAGAAAAGAGCAAAGCAGGGATGTGCTGTTCCTGGAATTTCAACTAGTTCTGGAGGCAAGATTGAAGGCGGCAAAGATTGTCTTCTAGCCCAACACAGAGGCAAAGACTTGAGGTCCAAGACGGAGCAGACCAGAACCATCCACTAAGCTGAATTCAGATAGCACGGCTCAAGAAAAAGGACTGGAGTTTAGCCGCTGTTTCAAGGATCCACCTGGGATTTCAACAGCCAGTTTGACTAAATGAGATCAAACCATCTCCACTGACAGCTCCAGAGGACACAGCTGCATGGAGGCAGCTGACATGTTGCACCAGCAGTGCACAGGACAGAGGTATTGCTGGCATGGGCTAGCGTGTCCACTGATCCTGAGAATTTGCAGCAGAGTCAGGCAGAACTCTTGGCTCTTGTGATTCTGCTTAGATGTGGCCCAGCTGGTCAGAGCAGAAAATATGCAAGGGTGGGAGAGAACCAAAGGGAACTGTTTAAAGCTTGGTGTTGTGTTCAGTGCGAACCAGCAGGGCACTGGCTGAGGGCTCTGCAGCTACATACCACATGCCATCTCGGACAAAGCCCTCAAAGGATTTTGTGAGGCCATGAAAGGTCCCTGCCAGAAAATAAGTGCTCACTCTGACCACACCAGAAGACATATGAAGGAGCATGAATGCCTCACTGCTACCAACTGCACACTACTGTGTAAACACTCCAACACGCATGGAGAGAGGCTGGAAGGGCGCAAGGTGTCAGGAAGTCTGAGGGCTCTCTTGGGGAGCAGTGATGGAGAGAATATTGTGCTAAAGCAGTGTTGTTCCAAATCCTTTGGTAATTCTTCATTGCCTGATTGGAAAATGATGTTCATGGTTTAGCAGGGGCCACATCTTCTTGCTTTACCTGCACATAGCAGGTGATGTGGCTTTCTGAGCCCAGTGGAGCCTGTACAGTCCCTCAGGAGGGGCTGAGACCTTCTGTCTCCATGATGGGCACTGGAAGCCCAGTGGGGCTCAGGTCCAGGAGAGCCCACACTGGCTGTCAGATCTCTGGCTTTGTGTGCAGGGTTGGGAAAGGTGTCTTCCCCCTGAAAGCCAAGGGGAGCTATCTGGGTGCAACTTTTTGAGTGGCTCTTTGAAACAGAAGTCACCAGAGGTGCAGAACAAAGAGAACAGCAAGCTGCTGCTAAAAAAACTCACGTGCACAACCCGGCCTGATTCCTTTAGACAGAGGTACCTACAACATCAGCCAAACATTTAATGTTGGCAGCACTGCCTGGAGCACGCAGCCTGTGGCACTGCAGCAGAGCTCCGACAGCCCCACTCTGGCGGCAGAGCAATCAATCTCCTCCTGTTGCTGGCCTCAGCACCAGTCAATGCTTCTCAGCCATTTCTCCAATACCTGCAGGCTCAGTAACCATGGCTGTAACCGGTGGTTCTATGACTGATGTTTAAGGGAGAGATGCTTACCACTGCACAGCGCTCAACTCACCACTTCTGGTGCTGTGCATGGTAAAGCATCCCCCCCCAAACTGTGAGAATCAAGTCCAGCACACATCAGTCTTCTGCTAATCACGCTCAACATATGCAAAATGTTGAAAAAGTGGGCCTAGCAGAGACCCTTCCAACACAGGAGTGGTGTGAAGGGCCACACTGCTCCAGGCTTCTTTCATGCCCAAATGATTCGATCCCTCCAGTTTAGGCTGAACTTGCTAAAAAGTCACAGGAGTCTGGATGGGGTCAGGAGTTGGTGACACACAACTTCTGGCACCAACGAGCAGACCAGTAGACTGACGGATTGGTGATCAAAAGAAGAGATCAGGAAGGGACGATATGGGATTGCACCAATTCTTGCCTTGCCAATGTCATCCTGACATCCTGTGTGGACAGCCCATGGAAAACATTACAAAAACCCCCAGCTAAAACCAGTCCCCTCATGAGCTACATCAGCTACAACAGCATTCCTCAAACCAGAGATGGATTAGTTTGTTTAAACTCTCCTTGCAAATCACTTCTAATCAGCAGCTAATTTTTTGCTGAGCCTGGGCATGCAGGTTGCTCAGGAGGGCTGGAGCTGCCTGTAGAAATACGCAGTCACCTGACCGGGGCCTCATCGTCGTCGCAGGCTGTTTTGTAAACAGTCATTATAAATAATAAATCAACAGCGTGCTAATGAAATGAGCTCTTTTTAGGATGCTTTAGAGAAAGCCTCCAATTTAATATAAAAGAAACCCTAATCCACTCTGGCAAATTACTAAGAGGACTAAACTATCTTCAAATAATGATGGAATATTCAGTTTCTGCCTTAATAGCACAGAAACTGAGGGAGAAGCATTCAGAGGCACAGAGGAGAGTTCAGTTCCCCAATCCTGTTGCATTTGAAGGAGAGCTGTTGTACCATGGTGCCTTGAAAACCTGTTAAAATACTGATCCTGCTTCCATGAAAATCAAAGACCTGCAATCAGTTTGGTGGGCACTGTCTTCATCCTTCAATGAATTTAGGAAAAAAATCTTTCTAAGTCAGTGCTACCATGAATTGGTCATGGCCAAGTGTTGTTTAAATATGTAGTAAGAAATCTGTTGCTCCAGTGTGTTTTCAAGCAAAGGAAGGACCAGAGAGAGCAAGAAATCAAGAGACACTGAGAGCCCGAGGGTGGGAACTGGGGAATGAGCAAGATGAGTCGTATGACTTTGCAATACAGTTTTGGGCTCATTTGACAGTTAAGTCAAGCTAAGCATATACAGAAGAGAGCACAGGTCTGAAAGCCTCATCTTCCCTCTATTTTTGAGTCAGTCCTGAGAATCAGAAGCTGGTCTGTGAAATTATAGCAAAGACACAGACACAAAAACACCCTCTTACATGGACAAGCAAGTCATCAGAAGAAGGGGAAATAGAAGCAATAGGTGAACACAGAAAGCTGGCTGTGATGAAAGATACTCGGGAAATCTGCATGAGAGACTCTGTGTTTTTTTTCTCAGTGGGGTTCAGTGGTGTACAGATTTGAGAGGATTGAGAAAGACTGTTCTGTACTATCCCATTGGTCCTTACAGGGGAAGCCATGTGAAATAGCTTCTCTTTAAAAGCCATTCATGGATTGCTGAAAATTTTTGCCAGCACAGCACCCTCATCACTTCCCTACAAATACAGACAGGGCCAGCCAGCAACAAGTGCAAACACACAGATTATTAATGGTCTTTGTCAGTGATCCTTTATCACAGAGATTTTTGAGCTGCCAGCACAAGTTAGGAGCTCAAACCTGGCTATGGTCTCCCCTTGCCATATGAACACTGGAGTGCTTTTACAAGGAAACACTGTGGGTCCCCGGGAGCTGAAGTTACCCCAGCTGCCTGTGGGGTGTATAAGCAGGAGTGGAGCATCAAACTCTCCTCAACAGCTATGGAAATTTCTGCTGCTCTATTTCTTAGACAATAGTCCAACCCATCCGAACTGCTCCATGAAGCACACAGAATACCTGGAGCTGTGAACCTGAATACTTGAGCTGTGTAATGTGGAAAGGAAAAACTTGAGAGACACACTGGAGGGCCAGGGAGTAAGAAGTAGGTTAGCTCTGGCCTATGAGGATATGAGGAAGATCAGCACAGGTACCGCTGGGCATGAAGAACAAAGTGTCCAGCTATAGCTGCTCAATGCAGAGCTTGAAATCTGCCAGCAACTCTGCCAACAGCTGGAGTATCAGCACATGGATAAAGTCATTGATGAATTCAAAAGTGCTTGATAGACAGATTACAGGTGATGATAGTCCATAGGACAATGCAAGATGCAATAAATGAGGACCTGACTCAGTGCACAGAAAAGTGAGCTGCAGTTGAACCCAGGCTGCTCAGCCCAAAGTGTCCTTTTAGATCATCGGTGTCCAGTTAATCTTGGTACCCATCACCCCACCCTGAATAAAGCAAGCCAGAAACTGGTAGAGAGTGTCTGGACAATACCAGAAACCTGATGGTGGACCAGAGCTCCCAGCCACCAGTACTGCAAGCCCTGACACTGACCGGTGGTCAAAGCAGGGCTGAAAGGAGCAGCCGGCACTCAATGCCTGATTATTTTCTCTCATTTCCTCTGCAAGTGTCTAATCATCAAGTCATCCCACAGTGACCCACAGCTGCACTGATATACGATGCTGTGCGTGCACTGGCATTGTACACCAGGGAGTGCAGCTGTTGGATTTTATACTCCAGCCTTCCTAGGTGCTGCATAAAACACAAAATACAGCCAGTCCCTGTCTCAACAGAGCATGCAGCCTTCTGCAGAGATACCAAAAACACGCTCTACCTTCATGCAAGTTTTGAACAGATAGAGTGACTCTTGTCTATTTAATAAGGAACTGTCTAAATATGCATGGATTCAATAGAGCAAAACAGCTATCTGTCTGCCTGGGAGTTTGAAATGGCTCCAGGTTACACTTTATTCCTTTATTTAAACTTTTTAAAAGCAAGGTACTCCAGTGTAACAAAGTCTTGCTGTATTATATTCACACAAAGGCCATATTCTAGCCTTTGTCTATGCTGGGAATTCTTCTCGACAAAATAGGGCTGGGCTTGGCCACGGAAACAGCATCCTGACCTGAAGGACAGACCCCACCAATGTCTGTCCATGCTCTGAAGTGCACTGGCTGTGACGAGAGCCTCTGCTTTACTCTGTTTGTGAGCTCTGCTGGCATGAGATGAGGCAGCTTGCAGAAGAAGACAAGAGAGTATGAGAGGCTGGATGCTGCCTTGCAGAGATGCTGAACATCTGTGGTCTGCTGCACTCGGTGGGGACAGGGAGGGCTCTCGTACCTTGGAAAGCCAGGTCAAACTTGGGACTTGACTGAGGTCTGTTGCTTCAGAGGAATCCATGGCCATTTCCCCGTCGTCTATGTTCAAACTGTGAGCTATCCAATATGGAGACATGCCTAGAGACTATTTTAACAGAGGTAACAGGTATGTTTGCTCTCCTTGAGAATCTACAGTCAGCCATTGCAGCTGAGTAGCATCTTCATGAGGTTCCTACCAACGCAGTGTGAGACCAGGATGTTGGTCAGACACTGTGTCGGCTTTTAGCTGCGTGGTCAAAAGATGCCTTTGAAAGGTGGTACCAGAATTGCCAATGAAAGCAGCCATCCTAGGATCAGTGCAACCTGTGATGACTGAGATTATTTTAAAACAATACTGTTTACCACAGTAACAGCAGAGATTGTCAATTTTGGAAACCCCTGATGACTTCTCACCAAGTGCATTCAACTACAACTCGGAATAGCAGCAAGGACCATATGCGAACCTTGGGGCATTTTTGTCATCCTCCTTTTTATACTGCTTAGTTCTCAAGGATATTTTGGTAGGCACCTTAGAGACCATGCATTTTTTAGCTTGATGATGAGCTGCCCTTCACTGATGCAACACAACTCTTCTCCTAGGGGACAGGTCCACCCTCCCTCTGAGACCTCAGCCATGCTCCAGTCTGTCTCTGCACGGAGGACTGATGCACCAGCAGGTCCTGAAGATAATTTCTTTGAAATTCATGGAGAACAAAGCAGGGTGCACTGATGAAGTAGTAGGCATCTGGTCAAAACCACATTGCTACAGCCCTGTCCCATGTCAGCCAGAAACTCCCAGCCTGCACTCCACATCTGATGCCCTCTGGAAGACAGGCAGTAACCACAGCAGACAGGGCTGGAAGAGGCAAGACCAATGGCCAGAAGTCAGCGAGGAGACATTGCAGCACAGTGCTTCTCAAGGACAGCTAGAGCCATCTAGCAGATGTGGCTAGGTTCATGTCCTACAGAGGTGTCTGCTGTCAGCTCTTCCTGGGACCAAAACCTCCACAAGCATGTGTGATGAAAGTCATCCCAAGCTTTGCAGTGTGACAGCAAAGGCCAAGCAGTTCGTACATCAAAGGAACCGACACAAGCCTTCCCAGTTTCCCCAGCTTTGCCTTTGCTGACCACAGCCCACCAGGCAGCTCTAAGACAAGCCCTGGGAGTGGCTGCAACACCGGAGTTACGTGCCCATGGTTGATCCACAGCTGGAAGTGGAGTGTTCCCGTCCCATGGGAGGCTGAACTGCTGCCTCCCCAGCCTGGCCACAAAACCCAACAGGAGGCCACCCTGCCATGAACCACCAGCTCCCATGCCCCCATTTGCACAGCCTGTGCTCTAAAGAGTCCCTTCAAAGCTGATGCAGCCCCCGGGGCTTCCTTGGCTGGCCAACAGTGATGCACGAGTCACTGAAAATTACTTTTCAGTGTTCAAGTCCATGGGCTTGAGGGCTGGGAAGAGTTATGGTGACCCACCCACCTAAAACACTGACCTGGAGCCACTGCTGTCTGAAGAGCCCTGGGCTGTCAATAGGAGTAAAAGCCCAAATATAACATAGTGTCTCAGCTTTATTCCATATTCTGTCTTCTCTCCCTGTTTCCAGCCCTTTGCTGTCTCCAGCTTAAGCAGGAAAGTTGTCATGCAACTTTGATATTTGCTGTAAAAATAATTCATAGCAGCACCAAACTGGTTGTCCATGCTGCCCCACTGCCTGTGTGTTCCCAGTACCTCTCGCAGGAGCACTTCAATCGATGCTCACAGCATCCAGCCGTCTGTATGTTCAAAGAAAAGGAAGTTATGATGTTAGCACTGTCATGACCTTCAGAGAAAGGGCCTAATTATTCCCAAGCAGGCAGCTTAGTGCTGGGCAGCTGCTAATGAACATTGATAGGGAATGAAACGCATCCAGATGCAAATTGCAGAGCTGGCTTAGGAGGTTTATGACAAAGATGATCCTGTGTTGGCTGCAGTTTCATGTTTTTGCTGTGGCTGAACCTTTCCAGATTTCTGTCTGTCTCAGATGCCCCCTTTCCTTCTCCTTCTCCACCTCCTCCCAAGCTGTTTACAAACCAAATGACTGGGGCCATTGCAGGGAGCAGAGCTGTGTGCTGGAGGCCCCAGCTTTTGCTTGCGGGGACCAGGTGTTGGTCTTCAGGGAAGCTTCAGCAGCGCAGGGGCTGAATCACCATCTGCAGCATCAGCAGCCGCAGCAACTGCCTTTTGTTTCGGGATGCATGGAAAGTGAACTGCAGTGTCGCTGCAGAACGGGGCCAAGCTGGCATGCTGTTTACACAGAGGACACAACTGTCCACAGTGCCAGGCTTTGCTGCCTTGGATCCCCAGGAGCCCTTGGCAATAGGGGCAGAAGTACAGCGAAGAAAGGAGGGCATAGTTTTGGGGACAGGTAATGCTATGAGAAACGGAGAGGTGCGTCAGAGCAACTGAAAATAGTCTCTGAGCTGGTCAGGATGCAAAAGGAGCAGTTGCCTGTTCCCACGTAGTCAAACTGCATCCCTAAAAGCCATGTGTGCTTCTCATGGAAAGCTGTGCTGGGGGCTATGATTGCAATCACCCCTGGCAAGACCCTTTCTACGCATGGGAGGGGTGATAATCGCTTGTCTATTGTTAGCATCCTGAAGGAGCCCAGAGCACTGGCGGGCTGTCATCAGCATGCATTTGGTGCCTGCTGTTTGGCTGCCTGTCCAATTCTACCTTGCACAGGAAAAAGAAAACACGCAGAGGAAGTTGCAAAAAACTCAAGCGCCCTGAAGATGTGTCAAAATTCAGGATTCCCGCTCAGCCTGGCTTTGGCAGACCTCTGAATACCAACAGGAACCAGTCTTCCATTTTACAAAGCAATAACATTCCTTGTTCAGTGTTGAAGAGGTTCAGTCTGTGGAAGGTTGTTTAATGTTTCGCTTCCCCAGCATCTCCAGTGTGTGTTCTGGCTGTGCTCAGGGCAAGCCTCCCAAACGCTGTCCTGGTGACGGAGGTGTTTGTTCCTTTCTGGGCTGGTCTGTAGGATGTCTAATACTGATTTCTGGCTGCTTGAGGAAAAAATATCAGTATCAGTAAGATGTCCAGTGTGTAAAGTTCTCATCCTGCACTGTCCCTGTGTGGCAAAAATGGACTGGTCACTGGTGCTATGGTGGAGCTGCAAGTTGGCATGAGCACTGCCAGCTCTGCTTGGACTACAGCTTCACCTCCACTCTCCCTGTGCCTTTCCCAGCAGGCAGAGGAGGAGGAGGCTGCAGCCTCCCTTCAAGCAGCCATATCTGCAGAACTGCTCAGTCTGCCAGGAACATGCAAGTCCATGAAGGGCCACAGCTCCTACCAGTCTCACTTTCCTTCCATATTGGAGAGACATATCTGAGTCAGGGCATCAGGATTTTGTCAGAGCTCATTTCAGGGGTCACCTACCTTTCCCAAAGTGGCTCGCAGCCACCTCATACCAGCTGTGATCTCATAGCTTGCTGTTCACTCATGCCTTTCCTATGGGCAGTGGCATGATGGGTGGCAGACACGCTCCCTGGAGCAGTAGTCCCACGCACCTTGTTCCCTTGCCACTGAGGCGTGGGCAAGAGATGAGGGAGAGGACAGCTTTGACACTGCAGAGCAATCTGTCTGCATGCTTTTCAAGGGAAGACTGGACAAGTTCATGGGAGAGAAACTCATTGAGGGAGACTAAATACATAGAAGTTGCCTCCAGAATGTCCCCAGTACATAAATATTATGAGCTTGGGGCAATACCTCAGAGAGGTATGACCCTTTATGTGCCCTGGCCTTATATTCCTCCCTAGGAATTTGGTTTTAACCCTTTTAAGAGACAGGGCACAGGCTTAGGGGGACCTTTGTTGACCTACTGTGGACACCCTTATGTCCTTGTGAGAACATGGGATGGGGCATGAGGCACAGTTTTGCACCACTTTTTTCCTCATTATAGGGAAATTTCAAGTTGCCAAGGAGAAATTTTTCTCCATAGACAAGATGAAGCTTTCTTTTTAGTTTGGGCAAGCAAATATTCTCACCTAGGTCCCCAATCCCATCAGCTGTATGGCTCCTGGATGGATGACCCTGCAATATGACTCTGAAGCCAGCACAGTCTAATCAGGACATACCTACACGCACCAGTCACTCAGGGGGAGAGAAGAAAGTGCACATCAGTCTACTTCACAGAGTCAAGCAAGGACATAACACTCCCAGTGAGCAGCCTGAAAGGAACAGAGAAGAGATGGTCATCTGCAGGTCTAGCTTGGAAGTTACTGGGTTAATATGTTGAAAATCTAAAATGGTCTTAGATGTTGGTAACTGAAGTCCCAGGATTCTGACTCCAATTAAAGTTTGATCTGAATTTGGTTTTCCCAATGACAACCAAACTTAATCCTCAGTCACAGTATCCAGAGGAGGCTTTTGTGAAATGGTATTGAACTGCAGGTGAAAACTGTAACTGGAATAAAATGAGCTGTTTGTTTGGTAGAGGTGTGCTCATGATTATTAGACGACTTGAGCAAGTGGACACCCACTTGAGCTGGTGAAAGTTTGCAGCTCTGTCATTTTGCCAAGGATGCCTCGTGTGGGAAGTTCATACGTTGCCACAAATCTAGCATAAGCCAGGATTTACTCACCATCACAGTCAACTCTTCTGATTGAACACTGAGGAGCTGATTTGAAATTCAAAATCAAAATTAGACTTATATTTATTTAGGCTCTAATCCAGGCCAGCTATTATGACCTGATGCTATGAACTGATGTCACACTTTGCTGATCACTGTTGGCTCAACTCAACTGTTCATATCAGCCTCCAGGAACTCCTGTTGGCTCAGGACCTTACCGTACATTCAGCCATGCATTGCCTTTTTTTGCATGTACTTTCCCTGCACCAAGCCTTAGTCCTGTGGCATCGATCACTGCCTCATCTTAGTCAGTCACATGTCATCTTTGACCTGTCAAGACAGAAAGGCAGTCATCCTGCTTACAGCTGATGAGTACAAATATGTTGCTCTCCTTTCCCCGTCTGAAAATCCCCACTGTTGAAGATGCAGTCATACAATCACAGAGCTAAAGACTGGTTGAGGTTGGAAGAGACCTCTGAAGATCATCTGGTCCAACCAATAGTCTCAAGTAGGGCCACTGAGACCCATTGTCCAGGACCATGTCCAGGCAGCTTTTGAATACCTCCAAGGATGGAGACTCCACAACCTCCCTGGGAAACCTGTGCCAGTGCTCAGTCACCCTCATGGTAAAAGGTTTCCTGATGTTCAGAGGGATCCTGCCGTGTTTTGGTTTGTGCCCATTGCATCTTGTCCTGTTACTGGTAACCACTGAAAAAAGCCTAGCTCTGTCTTCTTTTCACCTCCCCTCCTGGTATTTATATAAATTGATAAGATCCCCCCTGAGCCTTCTCTTCTCCAGGCTGAACAGTCCCAGCTCTCTCAGCCTGTCCTCATGAGAGATGCTCCACTCCTTTCACCATCTCTGTGGCTCTTCACTGGACTCTCTCCAGTATGTCCATGTCTCTCTTGCACTGGGAGGCCCAGCACTAGACACAGTATTCCAGGTGTGATGGCCTCACCAATGCTGAGCAGAAAGGAAGGATCACATCCCTCCACCTGCTGGCAATACTTTGCCTGATGCAGACCTGGATACCATTGGCCTTCTCTGCCTCAAGGGCACATTGCTGGCTCATGGTCAACTTGGTGTCTTGGTGTCCACCAGGACACCCAGGTCCTTTACTGTGAAACTGCTTTCCAGCTGGGTGGTCCCTGGCATACACTGGTGCCTGGGGTTGTTCCTTCCCAGGTGGAGAACTTTGCACTTCACCTTGTTGAAGGTGAGGGCCATTTCTCCAGCCTAGTGAGGTCTCTCTGGGTGACAGCACTACTCTGCATATCAGCCACTCCAGGTACTCCTTGTTCATCCATGCAGGCCTCCTGGCATTTTTGCCTGATTTCCTGCTTGTTGGGATGGACCACTCTTGAGCTTGGAGGAGATGATCCTTGAATATCAACCAGGTTTTTTGGACCACTCTTCCCTCCATGGCTTTATAGCATGCGACTCTTCCAAGCAGATGCTTAATGCGGCCAAAGTCTGCTCTCCTGAGATCCAGCACTGTGGTCTTGCTTTTTGCCCTCCTCCCTCCCCTCAGGATCCTGAACTCCACCATCTGATGATCGCTGCAGCCAAGGCTGCCTTTGTCCTTCCCACCTCCAACAAGCTATTTCCTGTCTTAAGTAAGAGGTCCAGCAGATCACCTTTCCTCGTTGACCCCTTTATCACTTGGAGGAGGAAGTTGTCATCAGTGTTCTCCAGGAACATCCTGGATTGCTAATGCCCTGCCGTGTTGTCCCTCCAGCAGTTATCGGAGTGGTTGAAGCCCCTCATGAGGACCAGGGCCTGCTAATGTGAGGATGCTTCTAGCTGTCTTGTAGAGGACCTCATCCTCTCATCCATTTCCTGGTCAGGTAGCCAATAGCAGATACCCACTACAATGTCTCCCATAGTGGTCCGCTCTTTAATCCTTATGCAGAAGCTCTCAGTTGGCTCCACACCCTTCCCCAGGCAGAGCTCCATGCCCTCCAACTGCTCTCTCACCTAAAGAGCAACTCCTCCTCCTCGTCTTCGTGACCTGTTCTTCCTAAAGAGCCCTGTATCCCTTCATGGCAATCAATTATAGGCAGGTTAAATTTTTCAAATGTCACAAGCTTTCTGCAAGCATCATTACTAACTGGAGATCTCAGTACATCTCTTATTGTATTCTTACCAGAGTCAAGATATTCACCATTACAGAATAATGCATCAGAGTTGCTTTCTAAAAGTTAGGATGGTGCATTACAGCAAAGGGGAATCCAGAGAAAAAGGAAGAACCACCCAACTTTGGGCCTGATTGAAAAACTCCATAGAAGGTGGATTCTTCCACCTTCTAAACAAAAGTTTATTCTGATTTGGGAATACCTAGGCTAGACAACATATGTCTTATAGATGATAGTGCCATTGTTGGAGGGCATATTTGACAACCATAAGTTTCTTAAGGCTGATCTTAAAATTCTACTGTTGTTGTGCAAGCTTACAGGATTTCCATGCACATAGTCCAAGTCAATTTTGGGGCACTTAGTTTTGTAAAGATGAAGCTCTGACCACATGGCTGAATGCACTGATCTCACCAGTTTTGCAGCGCCCAGATAGGCACTGATGTAAATGCCTGTTTGAACTGATCAAAGGCAGACTGGGCTTCCTGCATTGGAACAAACTTGGCGTTTTTAGGCATAAGCAGGATTATCAGGAATACTCCTGACCAAATATCCACAAAAAATAGCAAAGGACATCCCTACAGATATCACTGGCTAAGCAGAGGAATACAGCTTGGTTAAAGGACACTTTCAGGTAAGACTGGACACTCAAGACATCCATCAGGCAGGTACAGCTCCAAGAGCTGTTGGACTCAGCTGCAAGGTTAGAGTGTCCCAGTGGGATCTTCAGCGTACAGACACTGAATTGAAGGGGACCTTGAGCAGTCATCTGCTCCATCCTCCTGCTCACAGCAGGGCTCATTTAAAGGCTAAATCAGGCTGCATGGAGCGTTATCTTCCTTATAGGTTATAAATAAACTGGTCAATTGCAAAGCTAATGCAGAGGCAAGGTATCTTCTCATCCAAAACATTGACTAAGTCTTGGTGTTTTTCAGGGAGCAAGAGTCTGAAGTTTCCTACTAATGTTTTTTTTTTTTTTAATATCAGCTCTAGGTGACCAGTGACAGAAGAATTGGTTGAATTGTATGTGGCAGGTCTTCTAAGAGATACCCAGTTTCATGGGGAAACACATCTTCTTGACAAAATGGAACTGCTTGGTCATGTGGTGATCTGGGATGAGGAGTCAAAAGGGATAGTTTCCAAAATAACGAGGTCAGAGGTGAAGATGTCCTATTAACTGCCTGAATGAGATCAGGAGACTGCTTCAGCAGGACAGAAACGTTGCCACCCTGAGGAACCTGAATATCCCTGAAGTTACCACTAGCATCAGAGCTGACAACCTAGTAAAACTGAGATTAGACAGACTCCACCTGGACCTTAGGGTGAAGTTTACCTTGCAGGAGGAGACAGAACAAGTTATGTAACTGGAAAGTATATTTACTAACAAAGTAATAAAGATCAGCTCTTTATGGGACTTGATGCTACAATTCCCACATAATTTCTGGCTGGGAAACAATAGGAAAATGTCCCAGTTCAAGCAAAGCCCAGTCTGTCACCAGAACACTTTCTGTGCAGCAGAAATGCATGTTCATGTTGCATCAGCTGGCACTGGGTTGACTGTAAGCTCTACATCTGCACCTGGCTTGATTTGGGAAAAGTATATTTAATCATGAAGAAGAGACTACTCTTCTTGTTGACTTGTGAAGAGGTGGCATCAACCTCCCATCTTTGTTTCTTGATATATCTGTCTTAACATTTAATGGACCGTATGACATAGCTCCATTCTTGGGGATGATAGGTCCAGACATTAAAAATGCTGCTCAGCAATGCTTCTGCTTCACTAACATGGGCCTTAGAGTCTGCCCTGAATCCACTGATGCTGAAGGGGTGTGACCAAGGGTGTTTTGTAACAAAGAGGTCCCATTTCAGCAGAGAGGTGGCTGCATGCTCACCCTTCACTCTGACCACAGCCTCTCCCTAGCATGTGTTTTCCAAGAAACAAACAGAAAAACTAAGTAAATCTTTCTTACTTCCATGGTGTGAAATTGTGGCTCTGGAGCTGGGCTACTGGTGCATAACTGGGGGCGGCTGCACAGCTGCAGCACAAGCAAACTGTCCCAAGAGGAGGCAGTGGAGAAGACTGCAGTGATTGCATTGTGATACAGAAGAAGTGTTAGAGCTAATCCATTGCCATCTGTCTTTATTTTGCTAACCCGTTCAGTTGGACGCCACATAAGTGCATTCACAGCAGATGAGCTGGGAGAGCCGTGGCATGGCAGCTCTTGGATTACTGGCATGAAAAGAATCCTTTTGTTCACGAGCCAGGAAGATTAGCTGCTGCCACGTCTGTGTCTGGTTTGTAGGACAAGAAAGAGAAGATGCAGCTCTCTTGCTGCCTTGGCCACTGCTTTGTGGCATCCCAGCTCCAGCTCTTTTCTCACCTCCCTCTTGCTTTATCCTTCCTCTGCTCCTTCCTTCCTGCTCTCTCCTCATCTTGAGCTTTCTCTGTCTTTTCCATCTGCTTCTCTCCTCTCTTGGCATCTTCTCCGCTTCTGCTTGAGTGCACACAATATCCCTTCTCCTCTTCCCTGAGTTCAGGCGGGCAACAGAAAAGTTAGAGCAGCACAGCTCCTCTCCACCGAGGTGCTTTACCTGCGGCCCCTGCTGCGAGAAAAATTGGCTAGCACCACCTGATCCTAGGCAATTTTGTTCACAGCGGGTGCTGGGGATAAAGCGCTTCAGTGCAAGGCGTCTGCGTTATTCTTAATAGTAGGGCTACCGGTGCCAGTTGGGCGAGCGGCTGCTCGTCGGGCTGCCTTCGGGAGAGCGGAGCTGGGGAGGGAGGAGGGCTGGTCCATCCAGGCCTCATGGCCATGCGCTGCTGAAGCCTACAGAGTGGCGTGACCCATTTAGCAGTTCCCCAGACGACTTCAGGCATGTCGTGACCCGCAGTTTGAGAACCGCTTCTCTCAGCAGACGCAAAAGCCCTCTGTGTCCTTTAATTTCAAGAGTGCCACGCTGGAGGGAGATGCCCTTCGCATGCCCTCTCTGCTGTACCTGCAGACTCTCTGCAGCACCGCCTACGCAGAGCACGAGGGAAACCCAGTCCTCTCTGGTTTAGGGGTAGGGGCACAGCCCCCAGCTCCAGGGCAAGAGCACAGGATTGCACATCTGCCTCCTGCACACTGGGCAGCAGCTGCAGGCTAGATGGGGATGGTCCTGCCACCCTTGTGCATACCTAGGCTTTGCCAGTTTGCGTCTCAGCAGGACCTCCAGGTTGAGCAGAGATCAGAGCTCCCTCCCGCTAACCTCTCCTGGGAAGAGGACAAAGCGTGGAGGTGAGGCAGGGAAGGGAGAAGGGAGATGGGAAGAGTTCCTGTTCCTCCATCGCCCTGTCCCAGCTGCAGAGCTGGGCATGCAGCTTCAGCTATGGCTGTTCTGCCCTTCCCTGGGCTCTGAGAGGGCTGGCACAATGTGCACCCTGCAGCCAGGCTTGCTCCGGGCAGATTAACCTTGGGGCTGCATTGCCAGACAGATGCTGGAGAATGGGACCGTTCCTCACAAGCTGTCGGGGCAATGCAGCCTCATACTAGCCAGGATGGCCTTCAGAAATGGCTGGGGATACTCAAAGCCTGCTCAGTGGTGTGAAAGAATCCCAGACATACTCGTATAACATCCTTAAGTCTGCCCCATACATGGCAGTTGTCAGGGTCAGTGCCACAGCCAGTGTTCCCAGATGCAGCACGCTGCTGCATGTGCAGTGACTTCTGCACAGGGCTTGGAGGTAAGGGCGTTTGGTTGTTTCAGTTGTTGTCAGACCCCTCACTAACAGAGGTGAAAACTCACTCAAGTCAAAAAAATCCCCCAGAAACGGGTCTCTCAGTAGTGCCTGAAACAGGTGCTGAGGATGAGAGTGATGGTGTGCCTCCAGGAGCCAAGCTGCTCCGATATTCAGTCCTCCTCCAGCATCCTTCACAGCTACCCCTGACTTTCAATCCACATTCATGAAAAAAACTTCATAATCTCCCTGAGTAGGGAAGGTTTTGGGTCATATACAGATGGATGGAAGGAAATTAATTTTCTGCTTGGGCACTGAATCGTCCTAGGAGAAGACCTTCATCTCACACTTCAGCTCGGTGGACCATGCCGGCCTGTTGAATTTCCTCGTGTGACACTGCAAGGGGCTGTTTGGGCCCTTCACAATCAAATAAGAGTCAGAGATACATAAAAGATGAGAAATGAGAGTCCCTGCTCCCTTGCAGGGTGAAAAAGCCACCGTTGACAAAAACACAGCCAGAATTTGATCCCCATGATTTTTCAGAGCTGGTCAGTAATTTGGGGGTCCCAGTGCTTCCAAAGCTCAGCATGTTCATCAAGATGAGGGTGTCCAGCACCTCATGCTGGTCAAGTGTTTTAAGGTGCTGTGATCCAGGTACCTGCAATGACCAACGGTTTGTGAAATGTAGACTAGAAATGCATGAGGCCTCCACTGTTGCTTTGTGCCATCTTCTGGGAGCCAAGAGGGGATCTTACCCCCTTGTGCATCACATCCCTGTGTTGGCTCTGCAGTTGAACACTGAGGGCCCTCCCTGCTCCCCACGGCGGAGCGGAGCATCCCTCACCATGGGATCCTCTGCAGCCATGTGAGGCCATCTGCCTGCAGCTTTCCACTTCAAAACATCCTTGCACATGGACCTTTGTAAACAGCGGTCACCTTCCCAGTCCCCACCTGCTCCCCATGGCTTGGAAACAACATGGCTGCAGCATTTGCATAGTCGTGGGTCTGACCCTCTCTGGCCTCACGCCTCTCTGCCCTCCCAGGGGATGAGTCCCTGCACAGCAGCGGCAGAAGAGGGGCCACAGCGCAGGAATGTTCCTCCTCCACATGTGCCACCGGGGGCTTCTCCCACCGAGAGCGCCTGGGGCCGGATGGCAGATCCAGCACTGGCCAGATGCTGCGGTGGGGGGCGAGCGGCTGGGGCAGGGGGCACGGCTGGCGGGGGACATGGCTGGAGGGGGTGCCCGTGCCGGAGCAGCCACAGCAACGCGGCGGGGGCTGCCAGGTGTTCGGTTCCCGCGTGCAGGAGGCGAGACGTGCCGGATGATCGCTCCCCGCGCTGGCTGGGGCTGGCGATAGCCCCGCCAGCACCCCTCGATCAGATGGGAGCTGAAGGGCTGCATGGCTCTCCGTGACTCAGCAATAATGCTTTGGGTAGTTAACATTTCATTATCATTTTTAAAGGCTAAGTGGCTTTTACCACCTGAGAAGTATATTAATGGCCCCAGTAAAACACTCCCCTGAGTGCCCTAATGCTTCTGTTATATCGATTCATTTCCCCCCTCCCCCCTTTCCTTCTTTCTTTTTTAAAACATTTTTTCTCTCTCCCTGCATGTATTCCTCCATTATGAAAAATACACGCTCATTTATATGGTGCAGACAAGGGGAATAATGCCGTTCTCCAACTAATAACAGTGCTGAATCCTCCCCTCCTCACTTGCTTATTACTCCCCACAGCAGAGAGACAAGAGGCAGATGGTGACAAATTCCTTCCCAGCCCCCACAGATGATCAGCTTATGCCCTGAAGCACAAGGGGTTTTCTTGGGGTTTGGGGTGGTTTCCTTTAGCCTCTGGAAACCTCCTTTCCCTTGGGTTGTGCTACGGTCTTCATCTCGTCCCCCATGCAGAGCCCATGTCCCAGGATAGGGACACTGTGTGAAAGTCCCTTAGCATCCAGCTCAAACCCTACACAAGAGATCAAGGAGGGAGCGGTTTGGTGATGGGTTTCAGGTCTGAGCTGATGGCCCAGGGCTGCACTGAAAGAACCAAAATGAGAGTTTTGGTCATTTGCCAGGGTAGGTCTTAGCAGACGGACATGGGGGCAGTGTTTGGTTGGGGTCTGCTCTTCCTGGCACCCCCCCTTGCTGCTCAGATGGACATCATGCCACGGGGCACCTGGTCAAGGTCAATCCCGGCCAGCAGCCAGGTCTCCCTTGCCCCAGGCAGCATGTTCCTGGTGCCAGCAGCTCTGCAGCCAGCACATGGGTGTCCTGCACCAGTGCTTTTCTTCTCTGCCCCTTTGCAGTCAGTGTCCTCATGCAAAGGGTCAGCGCTGCCAGGCACCAGCCTGCTGCGTCCTCTTCTGCACGTGGGGCACAGGGCCAGGGAAAGTTCATGGAAAGCTGGATTACCAATGCCATCTTTCCCTGGCTTCATCTCCTGGTCCTCCAAGAGAAGTCTACACCTCCTTTTCTTAAATCTCTTACAGTTCAGGGACAAGTTAATAATATAATTAATACTCATTAATAACCAGTATTAATATAATATGAAGGTTTCCAGGGCAGGACTAGCAATAACTCCCATTCCCATTCCCATCCTCGCTTCTTCTCTTTGCCCCGCTGCTTCTCCCAGATGTAAGGGGACACAAGGCAGCCACAGAAAAGGTCTCAGAAAGGTTCTGGGGGTGCTGGGGATGCAACTTTGTGCTGCCCATGCAAAATAAGGGGACAGCTTTTTTTGGGTAACACGTGTGGTAGAGTTGGGTTCACTCGGTGCAGGCTGACTGCACACAACAGGAGGCAGCTCATGATATCCACACAGATACAGCCTCCGTAAGTCCAGATCAAACACACACTATTTCCATGGGTTAGAGTTCTCCAAAGACCCCGTCCATGATGCATGGATGGTTACTGCTAAAAAGGTGAGCCTTTGCCTTGAATGCAACCTGACCAGTCCTGTCTTGAACTATACAGTTCTGCGACCTTGGCCTCATGCCCAAGAGTCCAGCAGCATCCCACCTTGCTCCACATGACCCTGGCGAGCCCACAAGTTGCTTTGCCCATGCCTTTTCCCAGGCCTTCTTACTGGACTTCTCTCAGTGCAGAAGCAGAAGATGCTATCTTCCACCTGGGTCCTGGGCTGCCTCTGGCATCCTCAAGGATTAAGAAAAATGGGGGAGCTTGTCTTCATTCATGGTCAGCACTGGGACTGTAACAGGGGTTCAGGTCTCCACACCACCATCAGCCACAGGAGCAGCTCCAGGCTGGCATGCACAGACACGTATAGAGGAGGCAGGATGTCTCTCCAGCCCTGAGTAGATCCTCCCTGCCTGCAAATGCAGACCCCAAATTCTTGGATGCTGCCTGCTGCATGGATCAGGCACGAGCCTCCAAACCCAGATTTGGTAGCTGCTGCTGCTGGGCCCCCCAGTGAAGGACTTGCCACATCACCAGTGGTACACATCTTGCTACGGGAGCTCCTCTCAGCTAATGGATCGGGACAGCAGAGCTGCTCTGTGAGGAGCCATCAAGCCACAGATTCCTGCCCAGCAGCATTTCAAGCTTGATGGTAACGGGAGCTGTGAAAAGATATCCATCATTAACAACCTCCCTTGGCCCACCCAGCAAAGGAACCCCAGCAGTTGTCCACAAGGGTGTTGGATCTCTTCAGTGTCCCAGGCAAGGGCTTTCCTTCCCAAAAGGTTTTCTTCTGCAGCTGGGATCCATGTTTCTGCCCAGCAGGCACCAAATGAAGATGGAAAAGCACAGCCCAAACCTGAGGAGACATCTGCACAGAGAGATGATCGGAGAGGACAGGGCTGGCAGGTGGGGTGCTCACAGCCTCCCTGCCCCAGAAAAGGCTCATCCCAGAAAAGGACATCTCTGTAAAACCTCTAGAGGGTCAGATCTGGGAGATGCCACAGAACCAGGTAGAGCAGAGTTAACTCCAGGTTCCCAGCTTGAGAAACGCCTCTGACACCCGTCATGTGATGCACATCTCTCCATCCCTGATTTTGACCAGGAGTTGCAGGAAGAAGGTGAGGCACCCTTTGGACAAAGCTGCGTTGAACTTGGCACCAGTGACACCAAAACCCATCGTATAACAGAATGCATCTGCAATGTAGCTCATTATTTCCAGTCACAAGACATGATTTTTCACAGACAGCGGGGATGGGCCTTGGGGTAATTTAAACCCTTTTTTTTTCTGACTGGGGCAGCAGTCACCAAGCCAGATTCCAGTGTGACTTTCTGCAACACACTGCTCGAGCACAGCTCGGGTAACAAGAGCTTCAGACTTCCATTTGTCTTGAAAGTTTCTTGTTATTTTTCTACTCACAAAGTTTATCCTCAAGATTGGCAGAGTTACATCCACTTAAAGTTATTTGTTTGGCTATGTAACACCGTACAGCACCAAAAGCCAGTGGTTCCCGCTGCCTAGCCACAGACCCTGTTCCCAGGATCCTCAGTTTTTCCCTGTCCCTAAATCTGGGGAACCACACTCCTTCCAGCATTTATTCTTCAATAGGCAAAGCTCCTATTCTTCGCTGCCTTTCTAAATGACCTTCCCTATCTCATCATGATCCCCTATCTAAACTATGTGGGAGAGACAACTTCTTTTCATTGTCTCTAACGTGTTGATATAAACTTGATTTCTTATCTCTGATGAAATACACCTCCCCATTTCTCATCCAGTTTTTGGCTGTTTCAGGTGAGCTGCAGGGATTAACTTCAGCAGTTTCTCATCTCAGTACTTTGATTTTCTCCTCTAGGATCTCAAAGAAAGCTTCATGCACTGCCTGGCCCTCTGGGACGGGAGGCTGCGGGCACCCTTAAGAGCCACTGAACCTTGCTCCAGCCCAGAGGGACTCAGCCCTCCCCTCCTCTCCTCCAGACCTTGACATCCTTTGCATATATATATCCTGACCCCAGGCTCTCTGCATGCCAGGCAGGGGTGTGCTCCCCTGTGGCTCTGCAGCGCTGGAGGGAGGAGCAGGGACAGTTTGTGGGGCAAGAGGCACAGCAGCAGCAAGAAGAAAGGAAGGACGGTTTTACCACATTAGCCGGGACCCAGTAGTGACTTTAGCAGCTGGCTCGTCTGAGCCCCCCGAGCTGCCCCCAGAGCACCCCGGACAGAAGCCATCAGCTCTCAGACCTGACCACCCCCTCCAGGCCATCCCAGAGGTTTTGGAAGCCAACCCCTGCACACACCACCAGTGACACAAGCTATGGAGGAGGACATCTATTTAGGCATTGTAGGGGACATAGAAGAGGTATAGTAGGGGCTTTTCATTCCCAAGAGCTGAACCTCCAGCAGTCCGTCGTGCCCCCCCTTTCAATGTCCACAAGTGATTCCCTGACCACCTCCCAGGCTCACCAGCCCCTCTCTCTCCACCTTGCCTGCTCCCCACTGGCTGCCCAAAGCATTGCCCCCTCTCTTCGCTCTGTGTGTCCCCTTTCCCACCCAGCTCCTGCTTCTTCCATCACCTCAAGCTCAATGACGTGCTGCGGGAGTGGAGGGGGCATGGCTGCTAGGTGGATCTGCAAAATACGGTGAGATGAGGAAGCTGGCTGAAACTGATGCCCAAGTCTGCAGACTGTCACATTCAGAGCTGCTCTCCTGGAAGTGAGAAAATTTGGTCCCGATAGTAACACTTGGATCGCTGCTTTGCACAGATGTAACTCCTTTCTCCTGCTTCTGTTTTAATACGCGCATTGCTGCCTATTCCTGGAGATGCAATTCAGTGCATGCTGCCGAATGGAGGGAGCAGCCCATGAGACTGAGTCCGCCTGACTCTGCAGCCAAGGAGCTTCCCATTGTTATCCCAAAAAGTTGGCCAAACCCGGACATCCAGACGGTCGTGCCTGGTTCCCAGCTCAGCCCACTCAAAAAAACCCTCAGCGTACAACCATTGCATATCATGGGAGTGGGAGATTTTGGAACTGAGACGCCAGGCCCTCCTTTTCTTTGGCTTTCACCAGACCACGTTACCTGGAACCAGGGGTGCTGGAGTGAGGCATTTGAAGCGATGCTCTTCAACAGCACGTTGCTGCAGCCATGTGGTGTCCTGGCAGGTGGAGGAGCCTCCGACAGAGCAGGATGGGCAGCTGCGCATGTACGGTGGGACCTGGATCGTGCTGCAGCTGCAGCACTGAGCTGCCTGGCTTTGGGGCTTTCCGATTCACAGCCCTAATGCAACATTAATGGGTTTTGCTGGCGCTGAATATTTATAAACCAGGAGCAACTTCCTACCCATCTACCGAGAAACTGGGGGCTGCAGGGGAAAGAGCAGACACCCAGCTACTGTCTTGCCATGGGGGGGCTGGCCAGGACCCTTCCCATGCAGGGGAGGTGGGACCTGCCCTGTCCGCCCACTTGGGAAGAGGAAGAAGATGCAAACAAGGAGGACCCAGAGCTGAGCTGTGCGCAACACCTCTCCCTCCCCTTTCAATCCTACATCTCTGCCTAAATTTGTGGAAAACCGCACAAGCTCACACCAACCTGCCTCCCTCCCCTCTATCGTCTCCCCTCCCAACACCCCTGTGCTCCCATACCCCTTCCCGATGCCTGACTCTCCCAACAAGAGGGTCTCTTGTCCCCTCCTCTGCTCCCGTCAGCACCCCCTTTCCTTCCCACCTCCCGGACCAGACATCTCCCTTCCCAAACTCTGCTCTCCTTGCATCAGTTTCGACTGTTTCCCAGGGCTGCTTCCCCTCTTTCTGCCCATCCCACATCCTGGAGATGCCACTGGGACTCAGTGGCCATGTGGCCCCTTCCCTTCTCCCGCCACATCCCCACGGCATCCCACAGCACCAGGCGAGCCATGCAAACCGCCAGTCCATGCGGGTGGCATGTCACACCAGAGGACT